>NW_026555307.1:8690392-9311134 GCF_021234165.1 Pteronotus mesoamericanus
GTGTATTCCTTGGGTAATACTTTCCAAGTTTGAGATGAGCCATCAGAAACAAAGTCATGTTAAAGACTTAGTGTTGTATAGCCCCCAACCAGTTCACAGACTCCCTACTCCTTCACTGTTATCTACATCACCTTGGGAAAGTTAATCCACGTCTCAAGACCTTTTTTTCCTTACTGTCAAGACTGCATGAGCCAGCTCCAGGCATAGAAAAGTGTCACCCTTGTTTCCACTTGGATTCTACATACACATTCAGAAAGGAAATAAGAGAGTATTTTTCTTTATTAACTGAGAAAGTCAGAACCAAAATTTTGTCTCACTTAGTACATCAGAAAAACAGCCAAACAAAAGATCAGCCTCTCTCTGCACCAAACATGTAAAAGCCTGGCAAGGAAAATGCTAAAATCTTTAATTCCATGCCCTGAGGAGAAAGATGACTGAGCTTTCTGGTTGGCCTTTCCTATCCTAGAGGCAGCCAATTTGAGGTTGGTCTCAATTCAATGTCTTCAGACTTGCTCTTGTGAATCACAAAGGGAATGAAGGAAGAGACCCAGATTTCGTTCCCCTGTCCCAAAGGTTCCTAGTCCAAGACCCCAAACAATCCTTTCCAACAGCCTCAGAACTAGGGCCTCCAGTCTTCCACTTTAGTAATTAAAAGCAAGGACCTCAGGACCAAACAGCATGGGTTCAAATACCAGTTTTGTCACTTTTAACTGTGTGAACTTGGGCAAGTAATTTAAATCTTCCTGTGCCTCACAATCACATATTACGCCACACATACATACACAAAATCTCACACAATCATACCCATAATGTCACACACATACACATTAACACAAAGCCAGAGACGATGCTATACGGTTACTCCAACAAAGAGACAGTGGCACATAATCATGGTTACATATCACAAGAGACCACATATTCTATTACAATTACCCATACAAAATTTACCTGCAGAGATAGAAGGTCATGGGCACACCTGCTGACCCACACTTTCAAATAGTTATATCCACAGAGGCAAGTGGCCAAACATAAGCACATACATACACAAGTCACACCACAGTCTCTCAGAAACCTATTCGCAGTAACACATAGTTGTACCTGCAGGGACAGTCACACACAAACACACGCATACTCCAGCTTTACACCAGAGTAGGCAGTCACAGTGGCACACAATCTCTCTCACAATCTCTCAATCTCTCTCTCTCTCTCTCTCTCTCTCTCTCTCGCTCTCTCTCTCTCTCTCTCACACACACACACATACTGAAACACGAAGTCACATTGTCACACCCGCAACCTCTCACACACTTACACATAATGACTTACACATAATCTCCCCAACGACACCTGCCTGGTCGCCGCCCGCGTCCCAGCCTGTCCACTCCAAGCCCGTCTCTAACCTCTGGCTCCCGCGCGAAGTCAGGCCCAACTCACCTATCGGAACCACGGGTTCTGGAAACCCAACGAATGATACAAGAACCGCGACGTCGCCTCCCAGAACCACCAGCGGTGAGGGGAGAGGTGGAGGTTGAGGTGTGCTGAACCTCAGAAGTCGTCTGCAGATACAAACAGTTGCAGAGACTTGAACTACCTACTCAGTTTTCCCTCGAGACTCCGTAAACTGCCAGCCCCAGCAGGCTTTGCGCCATGGCTTTCTTTGCTGAACTACATTTCCCAGACTGACCAAGCCCGCGTCCACTTCGCTCTTGCGTTACGGGCTGCCGGGGACTTAAGTTCGGGTACCAGAGGGCTGTGTGCGACTCAGGGAGACCCTGAGCGACTGCGTGTGTGGAACCGGTGAAGCTGCGCGTCTGCCATTGTATGCTCAGGTGTGGAGATTTGTATGTGACTGTCGCTGCACACTTTTGTGCATGCGCACCAGGGGGTGACGGGCTCTGTTAGTGCAGTGAGTTTCTGTATATAAAATCACGTTCTGTTATTGGGAGTCATTGCGTGACAGATTGTGGGTCTATCACGCTGAGAATGTGAGTGATTGTGGGTGTATGAGAGTACTGTGGCCGACTTTGGGCTTGACCGATTCTGCACTGTGTTGTTATCCCATAGGTCGCAGGAGTTTACCTCTGACAGGGAGTAGAACTTTGTTTCTAGTCTTGCCTTTAAGATTGAATCCATGGAAGAAGTCTTTATGTGTCTCCGTGTGTGACTGTCTCCAGACCTAACTGTTCTCCCATCCCCACTCCATCCCTTATCCCAGCCATGGGCAGACTTACTGTTACCTTCCTTTTTACATCCCTTTTCTACTTGCACCAGATGGGATGTGAGAACAGGAGGGTAATTAGATTACATTTGTAGAAAGATGCTTATTTGCACCAAAGGCCTTTATGTTGTAGCCAGTGGCTGCTTCCACCTTTTCACTTTACCACTTTAATTAGTGCCCAGCTTAAGAGGCTTCTCACAGTCAGAAAGATAAATGTCAGATCCTGAGTGATGTTAAAAACAGAGATGAACAGTAATTGAAGTAGGAAGGGGGATATTTTTTATTCAGGAACTATTTCAATAGGGATAGAGAAATCAGTATTGAATTGGGCTCAGTTCCAAATACAGCAAGAACAAGTGGGGATTTATAGGCAAGGACCAAGTTGTGGAGGGAGGTTGTCAGTGTATGGAAAATTACAAAGAGGAAATTTCAGGGTAGGGAGGAATTCTCACTAGACTGACCAACAAGATTCTTGCCAAGGGGAGGCCAGGGTGATCATTTATTGCCTGGGTAGATAAGGAATTTAATTAGATACTGTGATGACATATCAAGAACTCTGGCTAAACCTGCTTGACAATATTCTTGCTAAAATTGTGTGATGCAAAGGCAAACACTTTAGTCAAAGGTTAAAGTCAGGCTGAGAAGATAAAGAGACTTTGTCAGTGAAAGTTCCAAAAATGCAGCATTCTTTCCCCTCACTAGACCCTGGGAGATCTGGAAGGTGCACACTGTTTACCAAGTCAAGATCTTGGTAAAATCTTGGTAAGTATGGATATGTGGAAGAAAGAGGAAGTTCTTGAAATGAAAACCCATCCTTGGAGAATAATCTCTCTAATCCCCTCCCCACAAAGAGCTCTCTGGCTTAAGCCAGAGACTCATGGACAAAGGGAGTCTGGCTACTAGGGCTGAAGAGATTTGCTGTTATGAAATTGGGCATTGTTACTTTGAGGAAAAAAAGCAAGCAATTGTTTTTGTTTTTAAGGTTCTATAAAAATTTAATAGTTGGATTGCTTTAATGGGGAAATTTACTAGTTAGGTATTCTTTGGATGATAATTATGATTTGGTACTGGTACATACATCAAATATCTCTTCCCTGGACTTGATTACCATACAGGTTAGAGATCATCTTGCACATTTCAAACCAAAGTGTTAGAAATTTAAGATGACCTGTTCTGGATTGGCAAGGTATGCCTTCAGAGAAACTTTGTATATATATATGACCATCTCTTCATATGTCAGTAATCGATCATAGGAAGACTTTTTGTCCTTTATTTTCCTATCTCAAATCACCAAGTCCCAGTTATCTCCATTAGAGTAGGGCAGTGTTCCTCAAAGTATGCCAACTAAATAAGTAGTTACACTGCTAAAAAAAAAATTGTGGTAGGACTAACCAACAGAGTTTGGTCGAGAAAGCAGAACTACAGTGGGAATTTCAAACAGGAGGTTAATTATGGTAAGTTAATTACATGTATTGAAGAATTGAAAGAATAAAGCAGGGATAGAATTATTATTATGAAAAAGAAGAAGGAGAAGGAGAAGAAAGAAGAAGAAGGAAGAAGAAGAAGAAGAAGAAGAAGAAGAAGAAGAAGAAGAAGAAGAAGAAGCAGCGGCAGCAGCTAATGCCCTGGAGCTTGGGGATCAAAGCAAGAAGAGGTGGATTTACCAGAACCTAAGATCTCTGATAGGAGTCTCAGGCTGACTGTTAAATGAGTTTGGTAGTCAAGTGCTAGAAAAGCAGAAAGAATTGCAGGCTCTCTGTAGCCCTTCTCTGCTGCTAGAGAGATACTGAAAAACCATAATAAAGGAATCAAGTTCATTCTCCCTTTCTGCCTTCCAACTTCCCTTTAATGTCTCCATTGACAAACTAAAACAGAAAGCCAGTTAATAAAGGGAGACTTGGAAATGTTTTTGTCAGAGTCCCAGCCCCAGCATTACAGAATAGAAAAAGGCATGCTCAAAGCTCTACTTTTTCAATATATTTTTCTTCCCCAAAACTTTTAATAATAATGTTACTTATTCTTATAAAATAATCATATTAGATTACAAAAATGGTGCATATTTTATGAGTATCTTAATAACAAAGCAACACATTTAAATTACTTATATCTAATTTAATATACAGTTATTTGGATGAACTCATATTTTTACCTATTTTGTTGTAATTTATAAATATATTTATGGGGGGGTCCCCACATTGGGTGCTAGATGAGGGGGGCACCATGTCCCGTGCAGAGTCCACCTGGGAATCGCTGTGGCTGGAGGGAAATAAAATAAGTCATTCCAGATACTTCTCAGTCTGCCAGGAAAAGAAGGTGGTGATTCCCACTAGTGGAGAATGCCTCAAGCCCTTCTCCTGAAGTGGCTTTTATTGAGAATGATATGTACAGCATGCATACAAAGCTCATCAATCAATTTCAAAAGGCTATGTTTACAGAAAACAGATAGAGATCATAGATAACAATTGAAGAAACACAGACTTGCCTCAGGTCAGGGTCCACTGGACAAGGTGGCACCCATTGGGCCCTGAAACCTGGGAAACTGATCACATTCTATGCTGGACCCTAAACATCAGTACCCATTAACTCAAGGGCATTCTTAGCAAAGTAAGTTTCATAGGATTTAATGCACTCCTTTTCCAGGTCTAAATGTCCCTGGGAACTGCCTGATCCAGTTTAGGGCTGTATCTGCCTTTAGTATTGCTTAAAGCCTGAGCCAGAAGGGTGGAGCAGAGCAGCCAAGAGATAAGGAGGCTTCTTTCAGGTAGAATGAGGACTCCAGCGATGACAAAGCCAAGGGTGAGGGTCTTTTGCCCTTCTCCATGTCCCCCAAGTCCTTTCCTGATGGCCCCCATGCGACTATGCCTGTCTTAGGTTGCCCCTGTCATCAAGGAATCTTACCTGTCATTGACTAACCAGCTATCCTCCAGGGCCAAGCAGGGTGATGTGAGGGAGGCAGGGGCTGTGCCCCTGCCAGAGGGACAGGTTTTGTCTCCTCAATGGCCTATTTTCTCAAGGCCTCCTTGCCCAGCTACAACCTTGGGGCCCTCTCACCTTTTGGTGAGGCTACAGTCCCTGAAACCAGCCAGGACAGGTCCCAACAATATACATTTTCTCAACTTTGTTATCTAATGTAAATATTTTCTCAACGTTGTTATTATCTAAAATAATATTTTATGGTGAATTTCTAATTACCCTCATGACTTCATAATGTGAGAGTCATGGAATGTGACTTTTTGGTGAACTATTATGTACATTAGTTATTTCTTTCTTTTTCAAGTAGTTATTTAACACATATTTTATTATTATTATTTTTTATTTATAAATCATGTTAATTCTACTACAGTTGTCTCAGTTTTTCCCCCTTTACCCCTCTCCACCCATCCCTCCCTCATCCCACCCCGACTCAGTTCCCAATCTGTTGTCGATGTCCATGGGTCATTCATACATATTCTTTATCTATTCCCTTCCCCTTCTTTACACCATAGTCCTCTTTCCTCCTACCCTCTGGTCACATTCAGTCTGCTCTATGTTTCCATGCCTGTGCTTTATTTTGTTCATTAGTTATTTTGTTGAATAGAATCCACTTATAGGTGAGATCATATGGTAATTGTCCTTCATCAACTGGCTTATTTCACTTAGCTTAATATTCTCCGCTTCCATCCATGTTGTCACAAAAAGTAAGAGTTCCGTCACTCTCTTTCTTTCTTTCTTAAATGTAGATTGGTTTTGATTATTTTTAAAATGTCAAAGTTAATTATAAAATATTTTTTAAAATTTAAAACCATTATAAAGTCTCAGTAATTAAACAAACATAACACCAGCACAGAAATAATCAAGTAGATCAATGAAATATAATGAGAATTCTAGGGACAAATGTATATATCTGATTAATATATGTATGATTAAATTGATACTTCAAATCAATGGGTAAAATAAGGGTTATTCAACAAACAAGGTGCATGGACCACTATTACTTGAAATAAAACAAATATAGAGCCCTATTTCACACATTATACAAGAAATATCCAGGTGAGTTAAAAATAAATATGTAGAATCTAAAGAGTTTTAGAAGAAAATAGAACTAATATTTTTCATGACCTGAAGTAAAATATTCAACCCCAGAAGCTATAAGGTAAATATTGACAATATGACTATATTAAACATTTAACTATATAGTAATATACATATTAAAAAAGGTTAAAGGACATGGAATAGAATAGAAAAGTATTTGCAACACATCTAAAACATGGTTAATAGGTTTTTTCTTTCTTGTTTTTTCTTTTTAGGGAAAAAAGTTATACAAACCTTTAATCAATAAATGGATAAAGAATACCAAAAAGTCATTTAAAGCTTGTTTAAAAAAAATAATAGAAATACCCAAGAAATATACTAAAGCAGGTTTAGTTTTAACAAATAATAACGTAGCAATTAAAATAACATCATTACACAATCAGATTAATGAGTATTAAAAATATTGGTAAATTCAAGTATTGGCAACTCTGAAAGGAACTGGGTATTCATAGAAACTTTTTCTTCACCTTAAAGCAGTCCCTTTAGCCTATTTTGCAGTGCAGGTTTGGTGGAGGTGTATTCTTTTAGCCTTCTTTTGTCTGGGAAATTTCTTATTTCACCTTCCGTTTTAATTGACAGCCTTGCTGGGTAGAGCAGTCTTGGTTGCAGACATTTGCGTTTCATGACTTGGAATATTTCTTGTCATTCCCTTCT
This sequence comes from Pteronotus mesoamericanus, assembly GCF_021234165.1. Classification (NCBI taxonomy): domain Eukaryota; kingdom Metazoa; phylum Chordata; class Mammalia; order Chiroptera; family Mormoopidae; genus Pteronotus; species Pteronotus mesoamericanus. The sequence continues at coordinate 8,697,333 of NW_026555307.1, forward strand.
GGCTTGCAATGTTTCTGTTGAGAAGTCACCTGCTAGCTGTATTTGTGCTCCCTTATGTGTTACTACTTCTTTCTCCCTTGCTTGCTTTAGGATTCTCTGTTTGTCTTTGATATTTGCCATTTGAATGATGATGTGTCTTCGAGTGGGCCTCACTGGGTTCCTCTTGAATGGGACCCTCTGTGTTTCCTGGACTTGTGTGACGTTTTTTCTCCTCCAATTAGGGAAGTTTTCCATCATGACTTTTTCAAACAGGTTCTCTGTCCCTTTCTCATCCTCTCCTTCTTCTGGTATCCCGATTATACAGATATTATCACGTTTCAGGTTGTCCTGCATTTCCCTCAATGCCTCTTCATTCTTTTTAAGTCTTTTTTCATTGTTTTTTTCTGGGAGCTTTTTTTTACCTTGTCCTTCAGCTCGCTGATTTGGTCCTCAGCTTCATCTGGCCTGCTTTTGATTCCTTCTTCTGTGTTCTTCAATTCAAATACTGTATCCTACATCTCCTCTTGCCTCTTATTGGTAGTCTCTAGGTTCTTTTTCATGCTGATATAGTTTGCAGTAAGTTCCTCGTAGTTTCCCTGTAGTTTTTGGTAATTCTCTCTGAGCTCACTGAACTCATTGAGCCTCCTTAGAACCATTGTTTGGAACTAAATATCTGATAGTTTACTTGCTTCTATTTCATTTAGTTCTCTTTGTGGGGATTCCTCCTCTCCCTTTGAGTGGGGCGTATATCTTTGCCTTCCCATTATTTGTGAGAGATTTCTCTTTTGCTTCTGCTTCTTAAGTTGATCTGTCTTGATTTCCTGAGTTTGTGGTGTCAACTTCTATGGTTGGAGACCAATGTTTTTAATTTCTGGATCTGCCTCTGATGATATCAGATATTGTCCCTGTCTGACCTTAGGCTGTATGTTTGAGACCTCCAGGAATCTGCTGTCTGTTCCTGTCTCCTTCAGCTGTTAATCTAGTTACTCTGCACTCAGAAGGCTACCTTAGACAGCTCAGGGCGGGGTGGAGTCCTTCCTGGGGTGGGGTTATTGGGTCCTCTCATGTTGCTGCCATATAGGGGAGAAGTCTGCACTGAGATCCCGCCGGTTACTCTCTCTGTTCTTTCCCCAAAGTCTATGTCCACAGTCTCTCCTCAAGTGTCTCCAGACCTCTCTGCACCCCCTTTAGCCATGGATCTACTGTCTGTGGCTGCCACTCTGCACTCAGCAGGAGGCTTAGACAGCACAGGATAGGGTGGAATCCCACCTGGGGGTGGGGCTATTGGGTCCTTTGGCTCTGGTGCTGTTCAGAGGGAGTGGTCTCTGCCTGAGCAAGATGGCTGCTGCTGCATGGGGGATGAGTCAGCACCAGGACCCACTGGCTACTCTCAGTTCTCTTGCCAAAGCCTCATTCCCCAGTGTCTCCTCAGGTGTGTTTCACCCTCTCTCCCCCGGCCCTTGCCATTAACCAGGGTAAGTGGCTGCACATAAAAATTTATGCATTGGCCCTTTAAACAGCCTTTGTGTCTCCAGCCACCTGTCCCTGGCAGAGAGCAACCCTGCTGCTTTTGACAATTGGCTGTTTTTGTGTACTTTTTGAGCTCTGGTGCTGTGGGCTGGAGATCCCCACTTTTGGTTTAGACTCCGCTCTTCTCGGGGATCCAACTGGCCATTCCAATATCCTTCTGGTGCTGCCACCTGTGGGCACCCCACCCACCTTCATGAGTCTCTACAGCACTCCTTACCAGTTAGATTGAGCTAAAGCAGATTCTTCTGTGTCTGAGGTTACAAGGCTTCTCTCTCACTATTGTTCAGTTGTTTGTTCCAGGTGATTTATCCACAATTTAGTTGTAATTTCAAGTTGGTCCTGGGAGAACGTCAGTTTGACTTCCATTAACTTCTCCACTGTCTTGATTTGTTCCAGTAATAGTAGATTTTAACACCCAGTTGACATCAGTAGATCTTCCAGACAAAAAAGAAAATTAACAAGGCAAGAATACATTTAAATGACACTGAATTGGATGGATATAAATGGTATTTATAGAACATTTCATCACAAAGCAGCAGAACATATACAAGGTCTTTCTGGGAAAAATACAACCATTGTTAATACAACAAGAATGGTTTTCATGACATCAACATAACCAGGCAGCCAAGGATAGTGCCTGAAATGCAAATGTGAACAATGATGACTTCACTGTACTAGTCAGTGGAGGTGGTAGATATTGAGTGAGCATCACTCAATATACTGTGTGGCCATCATCTTCAAAATGACTGAGTGAGGTGGGGGAGATGGCAGAGAGGTAGGTGGAAGCTGAACCCACTCACTCATGCCCCGAACTGGGACACAAAGCCGATCTTCTGAAGGACAGAGTGAACAGCCAACAGAATCCCAGATGATAGGAAGTTTGGAAGCCAAAGGTTGCAGAGGATGCTTAAAAATGGACAATAAGTAGATTTGAAGGCTGATGGAAAGGTCTCTGTGTCTTGTGCCAGAGACCATAGCCATCACAGAAGCACTGGAGGAGAGCTGGGTCAGTGACTGCAACTTAATGGCTCCCTCCCCTCCCAGAGTGGGGAAGTCACAGACCCATGCCATAAGGGACGTGGATACTTAAAGTTGCTGGAGGGATAAAGGGGCAGTAAGAAACACACATCCAGTGGCATACCCTGGCTGGGGTGGCGGTCGCTGGCTAGGACAGTACTAACATTGGGGATCTGGGATACCTGGAGCTCAGAGAAGAGATGGGCTGTGACTGGCTGTGACACAGGTAGACTCTAGACTGGTCAGCGTTGGTCTGTGTGGAAAGCTAGGTTCTTGTTAAGAACACCAGGCCACACCCAAGGGGACTTCTCAAAAGAGGTTCTCAGCCACTGTGCAAGGACCTCACATGCAAAGGGTCCTCGTGAGCACAGCTGCCAGAACAGCAAAGAGTGTGGAATAGGGGACCTGATCTACTTCTATTCAGGGCACCTCTGGGATTGACCAAACGTGGGCAGCAGGAACTTGGAGAGGTAGCAGCACCCAGAGAGACTTCTTTCAATAAGGGAAGACAGCTGTCCTGTAGGGACTTTTCACACACACACAGTGCCAGGCCAACAAAGAGGGAGGTCAGGAGACACAATTTGTTCCTGCTCAGGACTGATCTTCTCATGGACTAATCAAAGAATTACAAAAGGAGGTGGATTATCAGTGCCGGTCTGTCTCACAGGCACAGAGTAGACAGTGTGGGCTGCACATTGCTTTGAGGGAGTGGGCTAGAAACTGGGCACCTGTGATTATTGTGGCCCAGACCAACCCCCATCCTCCTGGAATCACAGGAAAGGAAAAAAATGGAGCCAAGCCCCCTCTATCTGCCTGCAGGATCTGGGAAGACCAGCAAAACCTGTTTGGCAGGTTTAAAGTCAGCAGAAGGCTCTCTCTCTCTCTCTCTCTCTTTCTTTTTTTTTTAAGACAATAAGACCTGGAGCTGTGAGAAAATAAGAGAGGATCCAGAGAAGTCAGAAGATGAATACCAACAGCTGAGACAACTTTCACTTTGCTATCTTTCAGAACTTGCATTTTTTTAAATTTATCTTCTTTCCATTTAATTAGTTTTGTTTGTTTGATTGTTTTTTTATTCTCCTTTTCATGTTGCATTTTAATTTTTCTTCTTTCACTTCACTAGTATTACAATAACACACTACTCTTGATCTTTTACTTTGTGTTCTTTTTATTCAGATTATATATTCCTCATCACACTATTGTTATTCCAAATCTCACACAGCACCCTTCCCTGGTCTCAATACATTTTGCCATCTTCCTGAGCTTTATTACTGTTGTGGTTAATTTTTTCTTCTTATTCTGTGCCAAGTTTCCATCCCTTACTCTCATTAATTCTCCTCCATTCAACCTCGCATATACATTCTGCTTTCTAAAGTCAGCTCATAATTTTTTCCTCTTCTCATAAGATCTTATCTCTTTTTCACCTTTTATAAAAAGTTGCTAGTTGGGTGAACTATCATGGTGATTGCTCTGCTTCTCCAAAGGAGCTCTTATTTGTTCACTACTTGTTAGTATTTTAAATCTCATAGAATACTCTCCTGCTGTCTTACTTCATTTCGCTTTCACCCTGCACCTGGTCAGTTGAGTAAGGAATTTTGTCTCATTGTTTTCTCTCTCCTTTTTTCTCTTTCTTCTTTTTTTTCCCCTCTTTCTCAACTTGGGCTTTACTACTTACTCTTCTTAGTTTCCTTCCCTCATCCTCTCAAAACCATTTTCCTTGACTGTAGACATCTCATATTCACTTTTTGCCTTTCTACAACATTCTTAGTCCTGTTCCACCTTCATTAAATTTCATTCAAATGTCATTGCTATTGACCCTGCTGTGGATTTTCTGAAATTTTGCTCCCATTGCTCCAGTACCTTTTCAATTGCATTTCAAACTTCATAGTATACCTTTCTTCCTTCTATGCCACTGTTTCCATAGCCCTTTCATGTTATACTTACATTTAAGTTTTCTCTGTCCCTTTCTTTGCCTCATTTCTATCCCTATACTTATGAATTCTCCACCTCTTGCCACACAGTAACATTTTCCCCTCTTATAGTCATCTCATCTTCCCTTTGTCATATCATATAATATCTGCAATCCCTCTTCACATTTATTAATCTTAGTTCTCTTGTGGTTGACACTGTTGATGCAGGAAGGGGGTTCTTTTTACTGGAGTAGCTTTAGAGGTCTGGTAATACTCCTTTGTTAACCAACACCTGTACCAAATCCCAACAGTTGTGTGGGATTTGGAATAACAATAGTATGATAACATACAAGACTATGTGAGAGTTGTTAATACCAGTAAACCCACTAGAGGGGAGGACCTACCAGCAAAGGAGCCACTAGCAGGTAAAGCCCAAATACAACAGGAGAGCCCACACAAACAGAAGGGAACCCTAGAACATCCAGACAAGGCAATCAAAGAGACCACACCACTGAGCTCCTCAGAACCTCTACCACAGAAGTTCACCCTACAATGACAACAGGCAAAGCAGAGTATCTGGAATCACAGAAACAAACAACAGTCACATAAAATGGGGAGAAAAAGAAAGAACCTGCAACCAAAAAGAATGGAAGACTCCCCAGTAAAAGACTGAAATGAAATGGAGATAAGCAAATTATTAGATATAGAATTCAAAAGAATGGTTATAAGTATGCTCAAAGAACTCACTGAGAGCTACAGGGAACTTCAACAGTATGAAAAAGGATATAGAAACTATAAACAAGAGCAAGTAAGAAATGAATAATATAATATCTGAACTAAAAAATATACTAGAAGGAATTACAAGCAGGCTGGATGAAACAGAGTACTGAATTAGTGAGCTGGGAGACAAGGTAGAAAGAAATAGCCACGTAGAGCAGCTTCTCTACAGAAAATCCGTCAAAAGAAAAATACTCAACAGAAAAATCCATCAAGAAGATATAAACATTGTAAACCTATATGAACCCAACATAAGAGCACCCAAATATATAAGGAAAACCTTGGAAGACTTCAAGAAAGATATAGAGAGAAACACACTTATCCTAGGGGATTTTAACACTCCACTGTCAACAATAGATAGATCTTCCAAACAAAATATCAACAAGGGTATTCTGGCTTTGAACATTGCCCTAGATCAAATGGACTTAACTGATACAGATATAGACACTTTCATCCCAAAGAAGCAAAATACACATTCTTTTCAAAAGCACATGGAACATTTCCAAAGATAGACCAAATGATAGGACAAAAAGCAAGCCTCAATAAATTCAAGAAAATTGAAATCATAGCAAGAACTTTCTCAGACTGCAAGAGCCTGAAACTACAAACAAACCTCAAGGAAATACTAAAAGAAAATGCACTCAAATTCATGGAGAAACAGTAACATGCTATTAAACAATGAATGGATTAATAATAAGATCAAAGAGGAATTCAAAAATTTCAGTAAACAAATGAAACTGAACACACAACAGTTCAAAACTTATGGGACACAGCAAAGGCAGTCCTGAGAGGGAAGTTCATAGCGATACAGGCCTACCTAAAAAAGATAGAAACATTTCAAAAAAACAACCTTAACCTACATCTACAGAACTGGAGGTAAAAAAACAAACAAAGCCCAGAGCAAGTAGAAGGAAGGAAATAACCAAGATCAGAGCAAAATTAAATGACATAGTGACTAAAAGAACAATTCAAAGGATCAATAAATCCAGAAGCTGGTTTTTTGAAAGGATAAACAAAATGAACAAGCCTTTAAGTGGACTCATAAAGAAAAAAAGTGAAAGGACCCAAATAAAATCAGAAATGAAGGAGGAGAGATTACAACTGATGCCACAGAAATACAAAAGATTGTAACACATTACTCTATATACCAAGAAATGTGAAAACCTGGGTGAAATGGACAAATTTCTAGAAAAATATAATATTCCAAAACTGAATCAAGAAGATGCAGAAAGCCTGAACAGAATGATAACAGCTATGAGATCGAAGCAATAAAAAACAAAACACCTGTCTGCAAACAAAAGCCCTCTACTGGATGTTTTCACAAGAGAACTTTACAAAACATTTAAAGAAGAGCTAACCCCTATCCTTCTTAGACTTTTCCAAATAATCCAAGAGAGAAAACTCCCAAACTCTACTTATGAGGCCAGCATCATCCTAATCCCAAAACCAGAGAAAGACACAACAAAGAAAGAAAACTACAGGTCCACATGGATGATGAACATAGATGCGAAAATCCTCAACAAATATTGGTAAACCCCATCCAGCAATACATTGAAAATATCATACACCATGGTCAAATGGGATTCATCCCAAGGATGCAAGGATAGTATAATATGCACAAATCAATAAATGTAATATATCACATAAACAAAAGGAAAGACAAAAATCACACAATCATATCAGTAGATGCAGAAAAAGCATTTGATAAGGTACATCACCTGTTTATGATAAAAACACTCAGCAAAGTTGGAGCAAAAGGGGGCACACCTCAACATAATAAAAGTCACTTACAAGAAACCTACAGCCAACATCATATCAATGGGCAAAAAATAAAACCTTTCTCATTATATCAGGAAAAAGACAAGGGTGTCTGCTTTCACTAATTCCATTCAACTTAGTATTGGAAGTCCTAGCCACAGCGATCAGATAAGAAAAGGAAATAAAAGGCATCCTAATTGGAAAGGAAGAAGCAATACCGTCATTGTTTGCAGATAACATGATAGTGTACACAGAAAACCCTATAGGCCCCACCAGAAAACTACTCGTCCTAATAAGTGAATTTGGCAAAACAGTGGGGTACAAAGTCAATATTTAGAAATCAATGGCAATTTTGTATACCAACAACAAAATATCAGAATCAGAAATCTGGGGAAAAAAATCCCATTTGCTATAGCAACAAGAAAAATAAAGTACCTAGGAATAAACTTAACCAAGAAGGTGAAAGAACTGTACTCAGAAAAATACACAACACTGAAGAAAGAAATTAAGGAAGACATAAGCAAATGGAAGCATATACCATGTTCAGGTATTGGAAGAATGAATATCATCAAAATGTCCATATTACCCAATACAATTTATAGATTTAACACAATCCCTATTAAAATAGCAATGACCTATTTCACAGATATAGAACAAACATTTCAAAAATTTATATGGCACCATCAATGACCCTGAATAGTTGCAGCAATTTTGAGAAAGAAGAACAAAGTGGGAGGGATCACTATACCTGATATCAAATTATATTGCAAGGCCACTGTAATCAAAACAGTCTGGTACTGGCATAAGAACAGACACTTCGATCGATGGAACAGAATAGAAAGCCCAGAAATAAACCCAAGACCCTGTGGTCAATTAATATTCAACAAAGGAGGCAGAAGCGTAAAATACAGTAAAAATAACCTCCTCAACAAATGGTGTTGGGAGATCTGGACAGCTACATGCAAAAAAGAAAAATGAAACTCGACCACCAACTTACACCATGCACAAATATAAACTCAAGATAGTAAAAGATTTAAATATAAGTCACAACACCCTAAGAGTCTTAGAGAAGAACATAGTCAGGAAAATCTGTTATTCCATGCAGCAATATTTTCACCAATATGTCCCCTAGAGCAAGGGACATAAAAGAAAGGAAAAACAAATGGGACTTCATCAAAATAAGAAGCTTCTACATGGCTAAAGAAAACATTAGCATAATGAAAAGGGGACCAACTGTATGGGAAAATATGTTTGCCAGTGATACCTCAAAGAAGGATTTGATCTCCAAAATATATAAAGAACTCACACAACTCCACTCCAGGAAGACAAACAATCCAATTAAAAAATGGGCAAAGAGCCTGAACACACACTTCTCCAAGCAGGACATACACAGGGCCCAGAGACATATGAAAGGATGCTCAGCATCACTAGACATTAGGGAGATGTAAATTAAAACCACAGTGAGATACCACCTCACACCAGTTAGAATAGGCATCATAAACAAATCAACAAACAAGAAGTGCTGGCGAGTTTGTGGAGAAAAGGGAACCTTAATACACTGTTGGTGGGAAGGCAGGCTGGTGAAGCCACTGTGGAAACGTGTTTGGAATTTCCTCAAAAGGTAAATATGGAACTGCATTTTCACCCAGCAATTTCACCGCTGGGACTATACCCTGAGAAACCCAAAATGCCAATTCAAAAGAACCTATGCACCCCAAAGTTCATAGCAGCACAATTTACAATAGCCAAGCACTGGAAGCAACCTAAGTGTCCATCAATAAGTGAGTGGATCAAAAACCTATGGTACATTGACACAATGGAATACTATGCAGCATAAAGAAAGAAGGAGCTCCTGCCATTTTGGACAGCGTGGATAGAACTGGAGAGCCTTATGCTAAGAGAAAGACAAATACCATATGGTCTCACCTGTAAGTTGAATCTAATCAGCAAAAAATCAAGCAAGCAAAATATAACCAGAGACATTGAAATCAAGAACAAACTGACAGTAACCAGAGGGGAAGGCAGAGGGGGATAAGGTGGGAAATAAAGGAAGGGTTCGCCACAGAGCATGTATACGGGACACATGGACAAAGCCATAGGGGTATAGGATTGAGGTTGGGATGTGGATATGGGCGGGGAAGGAAGTAGTGTTAGGGGGAAAATTGAGACAACTGTACTTGAACAATTAAAAAATGACTGAGAGAGTAATGAAATGAATCTGCATCAAATTTTGCATTATGCTTGAACATTCCTCCATGATAACCCTTTGAATGATTCAGAAGGCTGCAGCAATGGGCAACAGACGATGGGCAGCTTCATTGCTAAAATGCACCTACATCACTTCTCATTCAGAGTTTTTGGCAAAACATCAAATCACCCAGGTGACTCAGTTCCCCTACAGCCCATATTTGTCACACTGTGGTGTCTGGCTTTTCCCAAAATTAAAATCACCTTTAGAATGAAATATCAATTTAAGCATATATTACATTATTAGACATATATATACATGTTTGTTTCTAGAATGCTCATTTTATTTCATTGATCTACTTGATTATTTCTGTGCTGGTGTCATTTTGTTTTAACTGCTGAGACTTTATAATGGATTTAAATTTTTTATTATGGTATAATGGATTTTGACATTAAAAATAAATAAATAAAATCAATCTGCATTTTTTTTTAAAAAAAGAAAGAAGTAACTCCTACTTTTTTGCAACAACATGGATGGAACTGGAGAATATTATGCTAAGTGAAATAAGCCAGTCAGTAACAGACAAATACCATATGATCTCACCTATAAGTGGAATATATTCAACAAAATTAACTGATGAACAAAATAAACCACAGGCATGGAAACATGGAGCAGACTGAAAGTGACCAGAGGGGATGGGAAAGGATGACAATGGTGGAAAGGAGAAGGAACTAAACAAAGAACATGTATGAATCATCCATGGACATGGACAACAGTGTGAGAATTGACTGTGTGTTGGGGGGAGTGGGATGGGCAGTGGAAGGCAAAGGGGGAAAATTGAGACAACAATAATAGAATAACCATGATTTTTTAAAAAAGAGAAGGGAAGAGATTTCAGACCATTGATGAGATTCAGGAAAATAAGATGAGGCATCTGATGGTGAATGGAACTATGTCCCAAAGTACCAACTCTGAAGGGGACTAAGGCATTATTGTCCTATGTACAATATGTCTTGTATCTTGTATCTTTTTTGATAAATGAACCTATTTTTTATATTACATGGCTGAATATGTTCTGGACAGACCTCGTAATCAAGTGCACATGGAGTATTCACAAAGATAGACCACATGTTAGGACACTAAATAAGTCTTAATCAATTCAAAGACTGAAATCATATCATCTCTAAACAAAATGGTATGAAACTAGAAACTCACTAGAGTAAAAATAAAACCAAATAACATTGAAACACATGGAGGCTACATAGCATGATATTGAACAATGGATATGTTAACAATGAGATCAAGAAGGAAATCAAAACAAATGAAAATGAACACACAACAGCCCCAAATATATGGGACAGAGAGAAAACAGTCCTGAAGGGGAAGTTCACAGCATTACAGATCTAAACACAAGAAACAATAAAATTTTCAAATAAACAATCTAACCCTATACCTAAAAGAACTAGAAAAAGAACAAGAAAATCCCACAGTAAGTAAAATTAAAGGAGTAATAAAAATCAGAGCAAAAATAAATAAAATAGAGACTAAAAAAATTACAAAAAATGGGAAGGTTCCAAGAAGGCTGAGGAGTATATGGAAGCTCTGTCTACTTGCTCCCACACCTTGGATTGATCTTACAGCTAAACCAAGAACATTCAACTAAAAATTCCAACAGACAGTGAGTGAGAATGTGTGTGAGTTAGTACATAAGTGAATTAATGGCACAGTGTGTGTAAGTGGGCAAGAGACTGCCTGCTTGCAGGACTCTCAGTAGCAGACAGCCTGGGCTTTCCCAGAGTAACTGCCACAGCTGCAGCCCAAACTACCACTTCTGGCTGTACAGATCCAAGGCAGCTGCAGAGCAGCTCAGGAGCTATGAGCCGTTGGAGCAGAAGATGGGAGCAAGCCCACCTGACTTGGGGAGCCACTGGAGGGAGTGGTGAGTGTGGTGAGTGCACCCTGACACTGCCCCATGTTATAGTATCACTGCAGAGCTCTTCTCAGTGCCATCAGGGAAAGCTCAACAGAGAAGCTCTATTTAAAACTGTTAGAGGCTCTGACATGCTGTGGCCAGCCCTGACAGACAGACAGTGATTTTGGGGGAGGGGACCACATGGGAAACAGGACCCCAGGGTTTGAGCCTGCAGCATGAGAGCCACATGGAAATACTTTTAAAAGAGGAGCTGATTTGAGACTCAGCAGAGACCTGTTGCTTATGTGTACATGTATATGTGAGCAGTGGCCCTGCAAACAAATAACTCAGAGGCATAGGGTCATGCTGAAGGGATAGAGGTCCCAACCCAGAAGGCTGGTGAGCAGTGTTCCATAAGTAATGGAGAGTTTGGGGTCGCGTCTCCAGGGAGACAACGGCAGACTGGCGACTGGACAGCCAGGACCTGAATGCCTGAGATTGGCTGCAGCTATGCAGGTTCCTGCACAGACAGGTGAGTCCAAGACCTACCTGGGGGATTACAGGCTCTGCAGATCAGAGAGGCCAGGCTGGACACATTTCTGCAGGGGAAAGAGGAAAAAGCTCAGGAAGGGCCATTTACTATGACCTACACTGTTCCTCGAGGCCCAAGAGATAGAGAAAGGCACAACAAGGGGTATTCAGGGCCCCACCCAGCCATAGCTCCTAGACAGCTGCTGTTCACACCAAGTAGGAAAGAGTTGTGCCTTTTATACTGATTGGCCCCTCACATGAAATGGACAGCTATTTCACCAGAAACTGTACATAATTGGAAAGAATTTGGGACAGACCAAGATGTATGGCAAGGGGGCAGGGAAACACTCCCACCATCTTCCCTAAAGACTGAACAGTGCCTCCCAGGTGACACAGGATTCCCACCACCCTGATTGCACCAGAGATCCTCTTTGGTGGCAGGTAGAAGAGGTACTGGCAGTCCTCAAGGGTTGCTAAATGAACCACCGCAGGGCCTGGAGCTGATGGAAAGCCAGAAGGGTAGAACAATGGGGACCAGCCAAATCTGAAGCAGAAAGCCACAGACTGTGGATCACTTGTAATCTCGAACAGGCTGCCTAGGGCCAGGCTAGGACATCAGCCAGGGTGGATCCAGAAAGAGAAAATGGTGGTAAATACTGGATTCTCTTGAGACAAATACCACCACAGTCTTCATGATTTGCATTATTGTCTCTCCTGGGTAGCCTTTTAATATTGATTTCTTTTTCTACAAGTTTTTGCCTATTAATTCATTAGTTTTTATATTTTATTTTATTGCAAATCTTATATTTTGCTTCTACCTTCTTTTACTCCATTTTACCTTCTTCTTCCCTCTTATTTTTGTTTTAAAATTTTTCTCTTGCTACAACTTGTTTCTATTCTGTACTCTTTACTATTTCTCCACCTCGAGCTTCTCAAAACCATTTGTTTTGTCATTAGTCACCCACATTCTTCTTCCCATTCTTAAAATATCCTTATTCTCTCTCTACCTTTATCAATTTTTGCTCATTGGTTCTGGATATTGAGGTTGTTGTTGCATTTCTTCATTTTATTTCTAGATCTTCACTATCTTTGTATTTCAAATCATAATTTTTAAAAATTGATTTGCTGTGTTTTCTTTTTTAATTTTTTTTATTTTTCAAGTACAGTTGTCTCCATTTTCCTATCACCACTTTCTCCAGCCCCACCCACCCCCACCTCCCACCCTCAATCCTTCCCCACTTTGGCTTTGTCCTTTGGTCCTTTATACATGTTCCTTGACTTGACCCTTTCCCTTATCTTCCCCATTATCCCTCTCCCTCCTCCCATTTGGTTACTGTAGGTTTGTTTTTTCTTTCAATGTTGCTAGTAATATTTTTTCTTGCTTGTTTGTTTTGTTGATCAGGTTCCATTTATAGGTGAGATCATATGGTATTTGTCTTTCACCACCTGGATTACTTTGCTTAGCATACTGCTGTCAAGTTCCCTTCTCCTACTCCATTTTACCTTCCTCCTGCCCTCTCTTTTTTCATTTTTAATTTTAATTTTTCCAGGTCTTAGCTTGCTTTTCATTCCTTGCTCTCAGTATTCTTTCCCCCTATTCTCTTAAAAGCAATTTTCTTTCCTCTAAACATCTCATACTCTTTTTTTCCTTTCTTTTTTCTTTGTTATTCCCATTCCACTTACAATAATCTTTGCTCATTTGTTGTTGATAGTGCTGTGGTGGATTGTTTCCTCCAATTTGGTTCCTATTTTTTTCACTATATATTTTCAAATTTTTTTTAATCCTAATACTATACTTTTCCCTTTTCTTACATCACTTTGCCTTCTTCCTTCCCTTTTTTACTTACAATATAAATTTTATTTTCTTCATATCATCACCTTGCTTACATTCCTTATTACTCCCACTCCCTTGACCCTCTCAAAATCATTTCTTTTTCAGTTAGTCAATCATATCCATTTTCCTTTTTATAATAGTATCAATCTCTTTACACCCTTAGTTATATATGCTCATTGGTGTTAATAGTGTGGTTGTGGGTGGAGGTTATTTTTTCTGGTTGTGGGTTTGTTTCCTGGGTTGTATGGTTTTGTTTTGACAGTCCCTGTACCACAGTATACAAGGCATGGTGGATGGCATGAATCTCAGTCAGCCAGCCAGAGGGAAGAACCCAACAAAGAATGACCTAACAACCAAAACTCAATTACAACTAGGGAGTACATACAAATGGCATAAAGGGCATCCCAAAAGCATCCAGATCAGGCATCAAGGAGACTGCACCACTGAATCACACATATCTTCTGCCATAGAAGGTCACATCATGAATACAGGGAGTCAAAGCAGATCAATCTATACACAGAAACAAACAAGCAGACTTACCTAAAATGGGGAGACCAAGACACAACATCCAAGTTAAAAGAAAGGAGGAATCCTCATAAAGAGTGTCAACTGAAATTGAGACAGACAAACTATCAAACATTAAGTTCAAAATAATGGTTATAAGGGTGCTCAAGGAACTCAGAGAGAACTACAAGGAACTACAGGGAAGCTGCAAGGAACTTATTGGGAACTATACCAGCATGAAAAAAAGACAGAGAAACTATCAATAAGAGCAATGAGAAAGTGAAGAATACAATATGTGAAGTGAAGAATACATTAGAAGGAATTAAAAGCAGGCTAGATGAAGCAAAGGATGGAATAAGCAAGCTGGAAGACAAAGTAGGAAAAAAACTCCCAAACAGAGCAACCAAATTTTTAAAAAAGACTAAAAAAAAAAGGGGGGGAGGGCTTAAGGGAAATGAGGGACATAAAAAAAATAACATTTATATCATAGAGATACCAGAAGGAGAAGAAGAGGAGCAACGGATAGAAAACCTCTGAAAAAGTAATGACAAAATCTCCCTTAACTTGATGAGGGGGAAAGTAAATGCATGCCTAGGAAACACATACAGTCCCAATCAAGACAAACACAAAGAGGCCCACTCCAAGGTACATCATAATTAAAATTACTAAATTTAAAGACAAAGAGAGAATCTTAAAGGCAGCAAGGAAGAAAAAGGAAATAACATACAAGGAAGCTCTGATAAGGCTTGCAGCTGATTTCTCAACAGAAACACTACAAACCAGAATGAAATAGAAAGAAATATTTCAAGCAATGAAAAGCAAAGGCATGTATGCAAGACTACTCTACCCAGCAAGGCTCTCATTTAAATGGAAGATAAAATGAAAAGTTTCCCAGACCATAAATAGCTAAAAGATATTTACCAAACCAGCATTCCTGGAAACACTAAAGAGACTGCTTAAGAATGTGAAGAAATATAAGAGGGAAGGACAGAGGAAGAGAAGGACAGAGAAATGCAGGAAAAAAGAGAAAAAAATAGCAATGAATGCCTATCAATAATAATCTTTTTCTTTATTTATTTTTCCAAATACATTTGTCTCCGCCTACTACCCACAATTTTCCCCTACCCCATCTTCCTCTGTCAATCCTTCCCCTCTTTGGCTTTCTCCATGAGTCCTTGCTATATGTTTCTTGAATTGCCCCTTCCCTTCCTTTTCCCTGTCCACCCCTCCCTCCTTCCCTCTTTTCTCAGTTGGTTTCTTTTTTCTTTCAGTGTTGCTGGTCTCATTTTCCTTGCATCTTTGTTTGCTTGATTAGGTTCTGCTTATAGGTGAGATCCTATGGTATTTGACTTTCACCCCCTGGCTTACTTTGCTTACCATAATACTCTCTAGTTCCATCCATGCTCTCGCGAAGTTTAGTAGTTCTTTTATTCTTTCTGCTGTGTAGTATTCCATTGTGTACATGTACCATTACTTTTTGATCCAATCATCTACTGATGGGCATTTAGGTTGCTTCCAACACATGGCTATTGTAAATTATGCTGCTATGAACATTGGGGTGCATAGGATCTTCTGTATTGGTGTTTTGAGACACTTAGGGTATAATCCCAGCAGGGGAATCACTGGATCAAAAGGCAGTTCCATTTTCAGCTTTCTGAGGAAATTCCACACTGCTTTCCATAGTGGCTGCACCAGTCTGCATTCCCACCAACAGTGTACTAGGGTTCCCTTTTCTCCACAGCCTTGCCAGCATCTGTTGTTTGTGGATCTGTTTATGATGGCCATTCTGACCAGTGTGATGTGGTACCTCATGGTGGTTTTGATCTGTATTTACTAATGGCTAGTGAAGTCGAGCATCCTTTCAAATGTCTCTGGCCCTCTGTAGCTCTTCCTTGGGAAAGCATCTGCACAGGTCCTTTGCCCATTTTTTGATTGCATCGTTTGTCTTCTTGGAGTAGAGTCGAGTGAGTTCTTTATATATCTTGGAGATCAAACCTCTATCTGATGTATCATTAGGAACTATATTTTCCAGTAATGTTGGCTCCCTTTTCATTTTGCTGATGTTTTCTTTAGCCATGCAGAAGCTTCTTATTTTGATGAGGTCACACTTGTTTATTCTTTCCTTTATGTCCCTTGCTTTAGGAGACATATCGCTGAAAAACTTGCTGCATGAGATATCTGAGAGTTTCCTGCCAATGTTCTCCTCTACAACTTTTATGGTGTTGCGACTTATATTTAAGTCTTTTATCCATCTTGAGTTTATTTTTGTGTATGGTGTCAGCTGATGATCCAATTTAATTTTTTTTGCATGTAGCCGTCCAGCTCTCCCAACACCATTTGTTGAAGAGGCTATTATTGCTCCATTTTATGCTTCTGCCCCCTTTGTCAAAATATTAGTTGCCCATATAGAACTGGGCTTATTTCTGGGCTTTATATTCTGTTCCACTGGTCTATGGATCTGTTCTTGTGCCAGTACCAGATTGTTTTGAGTGTAGTGGCTTTGTAGTAGAGTTTGATGTCTGGTATTGTGATCCCTCCTAGTTTGTGTTTCTTTCTCAAAATTGCTGCGGCTATTCGGGGTCGTTTATGGTTCCATATAAATTTTTGAAATGTCTGTTCTATTTCTGTGAAATACACATTGGTATCTTAATAGGGATTGCATTGAATCTATAAATTGCTTTGGTAGTATGGACATTCTGAGGATATTAATTCTTCCAATCCATGAGCACGGTATATGCTTCTGTTTATTTGTGTCTTCATTAAATTCTTTCTTCAGTGTTGTATAGTTTTCTGCATACAGGTCTTTTACCTCCTTGGTTAAATTTATGCCTAGGTACTTTATTTTTCCTCTTCCTATATCGAATGGTATTTTTTTTCGGATTTCTTCTTCTTCTGTTTCATTGCTGGTGTACAAAAAAATGCCTTTGATTTCTGAATGTTGACTTTGCATCCTGCTGTTTTGCCAAATTGACGTATTAGGTTGAGTAGTTTTTTGATGGAGTCTACAGGGTTTTCTATATACACTATCATGTAATCTGCATGCAGTGATAGCTTTACTTCCTCCTTTCCTATTTGGATGCTTTTTAATTCTTTATCTTGCGTGACCGCTGTGGCTAGGACTTCCAATATGATGTCGAAAAGAAGTGGTGATAGCGGACATCCTTGTCGTTTTGCCGATCTTAGTGGGAAAGCTTTCAGTCTTGACCCGTTGAGTATGATGTTGGCTGTAGGTTTTTCATATATTGCCTTTATTACATTGAAGAATGCCCCATTTATTCCCATTTTGCTGAGTGTTTCTTTCATAAATGAGTGCTGTACTTTATTGAATGCTTTTACTGCACCTATAGAAACGATCATGTGGCTTTTGTCTTTTCCTTTATTTATGTGATGTATTACGTTTATTGACTTGCCTATATTGAACCGGCCCTGCATCCCTGGGATGAATCCCACTTGATCGTGGTGGATAATCTTTTTAATGTATTGCTGGATGCGGATTGCCAGTATTTTGTTGAGGATTTTAGCATCTATGTTCATCAGCGAAATTGGCCTGTAGTTTTCTTTCTCTGTAGGGTCTTTATCTGGTTTTGGGATTAGGGTGATGCTGGCCTCATAGAAGGAGTCTGGGAGAGTTCCCTCCTCTTGGATTTTTTGGAATAGTCTGAGAAGGACAGGGGTTAGCTCTTCCCTAAATGTTTTCTAAAATTCTCCTGTGAATCCATCCGACCCTGGACATTTGTGAGCCGGGAGTTTCTTGATTACTGCTTCAATTTCCCCAGCCGTTATCTGTCTGATCATGCTTCCTGTTTCTTCCTCCTTCAATGTTGGAAGATTATACTTTTCTAGAAATTTGTCCATTTCATCGAGGTATCAAATCTTGGCATATAATTTTTTTATTTACTTTTTTATGTATTTATTTTTATTTACTTTTTAAATACATTTGTCTCTGCCTCCCCCCCTCCTCTTTGCCTTGCCCCCTCCCACATTCCCTCCCTCAGCTCTTCCCCTTTGGTTTTGTCCACGAGTCCTTGCTATATGTTCCTTGACTTTCCCCTTCCCTTCCCTTTCCCTACCCCCTCTTCTCTCTGGTCTCTGTTGATTTCTTTTCTTTTCAGTGTTGCTGGTCATATTTTCCTTGCTTCTTTGCATTGTTGGTTAGGTTCCGCTTATAGGTGAGATCATATGGTATTTGTCTTTCGCCCCCTGGCTTATTTCGCTTAGCATGATGCTCTCCAGTTCCATCCATGCTGTTGTGAAGTTTAGTAGTTCTTTTTTTCTTTCTGCTGCGTAGTATTCCATTGTGTATATGTACCATAATTTTTTGACCCAATCATCTACTGATGGGCATTTAGGTTGCTTCCAACACTTGGCTATTGGAAATTGTGCTGCTATGAACACTGGGGTGCATAGGTTCTTTTGCATTGGCGTTTTTGTGTTCTCAGGGTATATTCCCAGCAGGGGAATCGCTGGATCAAAAGGCAGTTCCATTTTCAGCTTTCTGAGGAAATTCCACACTGCTTTCCATAGTGGCTGCACCAGTCTGCATTCCCATCAACAGTGGACTAGGGTTCCCTTTTCTCCACAGCCTCGCCAGCACCTGTTGTTTGTGGATCTGTTTATGATGGCCATTCTGACCGGTGTGAGGTGGTACCTCATGGTGGTTTTGATCTGCATTTCTCTGATGGCTAGTGATGCTGAGCATCCTTTCAAATGCCTCTGGGCCCTCTGTATCTCCTCCTTAGAAAAGCATCTGCCCAGGTCCTTTGCCCATTTTTTGATTGGATCGTTTGTCTTCTTGTAGTAGAGTCGAGTGAGTTCTTTATATATCTTGGAGATCAAACTTCTATCTGATGTATCATTAGCAAACATATTTTCCCATAGAGTTGGCTCCCTTTTCATTTTGCTGATGTTTTCTTTTGCCGTGCAGAAGCTTCTTATTTTTATGAGGTCCCACTTGTTTATTCTTTCCTTTATGTCCCTTGCTTTAGGAGACATATCAGTGAAAAAATTGCTGCGTGGGATATCTGAGAGTTTCCTGCCCATGTTCTCCTCGAGGATTTTGATGGTGTTGCGACTTATATTTAAGTCTTTTATCCATCTTGAGTTTATTTTTGTGTATGGTGTCAGCTGATGATCCAATTTAAATTTTTTGCATGTAGCCGTCCAGCTCTCCCAACACCATTTGTTGAAGAGGCTGTTATTGCTCCATTTTATGCTTCTGCCCCCTTTGTCGAATATTAGAGGTCCATAGAGACCTTGGCTTAATTCTGGGCTTTCTATTCTCTTCCACTGGTCTATGGGTTTGTTCTTGTGCCAGTACCAGATTGTTTTGAGTATAGTAGTTTTGTAGTAGAGTTTGATGTCCGGTATTGTGATCCCTCCTAGTTTGTGTTTCTTTCTCAAAATTGCTGCGGGCATTCGGGGTCGTTTATGGTTCCATATAAATTTTTGAAATGTCTGTTCTATTTCTGTGAAATACGTCATTGGTATCTTAATAGGGATTGTGTTGAATATATATATTGCTTTGGGTAGTATGGACATTTTGATGATATTAATTCCTCCACTCATAGAGCACGGTATATGCTTCCATTTATTTGTGTCTTCCTTAATTTCTTTTTTCAATGTTGTATAGTTTTCTGCATACAGGTATTTTGTGTCTTTGGTTAAATTTATGCCTAGGTACTTTATTTTTCTTCTTGCTATATCGAATGGTATTTTTTTTCTGATTTCTTCTTCTTCTATTGCATTGCTGGTGTACAACAATGCCTGTGATATCTGAATGTTGACTTTGTATCCTGCTGTTTTGCCAACTTCACTTATTAGGTTGAGGAGTTTTTTGGTAGAGTCTACAGGGTTTTCATGTAGACTATCATGTCATCTGCAAACAAGGATAGCTTTACTTCTTCCTTTCCTATTTGGATGCATTTTATCTCTTTCTCTTGTCTGACCTCTGTGGCTAGGACTTCCAATATGATGTTGAAAAGAAGCGGTGAGAACGGACATCCTTGGCGTGTTCCCGATCTTAGTGGGAAAGCTTTCAGTCTTGACCCGTTGAGTATGATGTTGGCTGTAGGTTTTTCATATATGGCCTTTATTATGTTGAGAAATGCCCCATTTATTCCCATTTTGCTGATTGTTTGATCATAAATGGGTGCTGTACCTTATCAAATGCTTTTTCTGCATCTATTGAGATGATCATGTGGTTTTTGTCTTTTCTTTTATTTATGTGATGTATCACGTTTACTGATTTGCATATATTGAACCATCCCTGCATCCCTTGGATGAATGCCACTTGATCGTGGTGGATAATCTTTTGAATGTATTGCTGGATGCGGTTTGCCAATATTTTGTTGAGGATTTTAGCATCTATGTTCATCAGCGAAATTGGCCTGTAGTTTTCTTTCTTTGTAGGGTCTTTATCTGGTTTTGGGATTAGGGTGATGCTGGCCTCATAGAAGGAGTCTGGGAGAGTTCCCTCCTCTTGGATTTTTTGGAATAGTCTGAGAAGGACAGGGGTTAGCTCTTCCTTAAATGTTTTGTCAAATTCTCCTGTGAAATCGTCCGGCCCTGGCCTTTTGTGTGCCGGGAGTTTCTTGATTACTGCTTCAATTTCCCCAGCCATTATGTGTCTGATCATGCTTCCTGTTTCTTCCTCCTTCAGTGTTGGAAGATTATACTTTTCTAAAAATTTGTCCATTTCATCAAGATTTTCAAATTTCTTGGCATATATTTGTTCATAATAGTTTCTGATGATCAATTTTATTTCTGTGGTATCAGTTTTTATTTCTTTTCTTTCATTTGATATTATTAATTTGGGTCCTCTCCCTTTTTGTCTCGATGAGCCTACTTAAAGGGTTGTCAATTTTATTTATCTTTTCAAAGAACCAGCTTCTGGATTGGTTGATTCTCTGAATTGTTCTTGTTGTCGCTATGTCATTCAGTTCTGCTCTGATCTTGACTATTTCCTTCCTTCTACTTGCTCTGGGATTTATTTGTTGTTGTGTCTCCAGTTCTTGAAGTTGTAGTGTTAGGTCTTTTATTTGAAATGTTTCTATCTTTTTTAGGTAAGCCTGTATTGCTATGAACTTCCCTCTCAGGACCGCCTTTGCTGTGTCCCATAGGTTTTGGACAGTTGTCTGTTCATTTTCATTTGTTTCCAGAAATTTTTTGATTTCTTCTCTTATCTCATTATTGACCCATTCATTGTTTAATAGTCTACTGTTCAGTCTCCATGAGTTTGCAAGTTTATGAAGTTTCTCCTTGAGGTTGATTTCCAGTTTTAAGGTCTTATGGTATGAGGAAAATTTTGGTATTATTTCCATTTCCCTGAATTTGCTGAGGCTTGCTTTGTGTCCTATCATGTGGTCTATCTTTGAAAAACTTCCATGAGCATTTGAAAAGAATGTGTATTTTTCTTCTTTGGGATGTAAGGTTCTATATACATCAGTTAAGTCTCTTTGATTCAGTGTGTCATTCAGTGCCATCATATGTTTATTAATGTTTTGTTTGGAAGATCTGTCCATTTTTGACAGTGGGGTGTTGAAATCCCCTACTATCAGTGTGTTGCTGTCTTTTTGAAGTCATCCAACAATTTCCTTATAAACTTGGGGGCTCCTATATTGGGAGCATATAAATTTACAATGTTGATGTCTTCTTTCTTTTTTTTCTTTTTTTTAAATTAATTTATTTAATTTTTAAATACATTTGTCTCTGTCTTCCCCCCACCTCTTTCCCTTGCCCCCTCCCACCTTCCCTCCCTCAGCTCTTCCCCTTTGGTTTTGTCCATGAGTCCTTGCTATATGTTCCTTGACTTTCCCCTTCCCTTCCCTTTCCCTACCCCCTCTTCTCTCTGGTCTCTGTTGATTTCTTTTCTTTTCAGTGTTGCTGGTCATATTTTCCTTGCTTCTTTGCATTGTTGGTTAGGTTCCGCTTATAGGTGAGATCATATGGTATTTGTCTTTCGCCCCCTGGCTTATTTCGCTTAGCATGATGCTCTCCAGTTCCATCCATGCTGTTGTGAAGTTTAGTAGTTCTTTTTTTCTTTCTGCTGCGTAGTATTCCATTGTGTATATGTACCATAATTTTTTGACCCAATCATCTACTGATGGGCATTTAGGTTGCTTCCAACACTTGGCTATTGGAAATTGTGCTGCTATGAACACTGGGGTGCATAGGTTCTTTTGCATTGGCGTTTTTGTGTTCTCAGGGTATATTCCCAGCAGGGGAATCGCTGGATCAAAAGGCAGTTCCATTTTCAGCTTTCTGAGGAAATTCCACACTGCTTTCCATAGTGGCTGCACCAGTCTGCATTCCCATCAACAGTGGACTAGGGTTCCCTTTTCTCCACAGCCTCGCCAGCACCTGTTGTTTGTGGATCTGTTTATGATGGCCATTCTGACCGGTGTGAGGTGGTACCTCATGGTGGTTTTGATCTGCATTTCTCTGATGGCTAGTGATGCTGAGCATCCTTTCAAATGCCTCTGGGCCCTCTGTATCTCCTCCTTAGAAAAGCATCTGCCCAGGTCCTTTGCCCATTTTTTGATTGGATCGTTTGTCTTCTTGTAGTAGAGTCGAGTGAGTTCTTTATATATCTTGGAGATCAAACTTCTATCTGATGTATCATTAGCAAACATATTTTCCCATAGAGTTGGCTCCCTTTTCATTTTGCTGATGTTTTCTTTTGCCGTGCAGAAGCTTCTTATTTTTATGAGGTCCCACTTGTTTATTCTTTCCTTTATGTCCCTTGCTTTAGGAGACATATCAGTGAAAAAATTGCTGCGTGGGATATCTGAGAGTTTCCTGCCCATGTTCTCCTCGAGGATTTTGATGGTGTTGCGACTTATATTTAAGTCTTTTATCCATCTTGAGTTTATTTTTGTGTATGGTGTCAGCTGATGATCCAATTTAAATTTTTTGCATGTAGCCGTCCAGCTCTCCCAACACCATTTGTTGAAGAGGCTGTTATTGCTCCATTTTATGCTTCTGCCCCCTTTGTCGAATATTAGAGGTCCATAGAGACCTTGGCTTAATTCTGGGCTTTCTATTCTCTTCCACTGGTCTATGGGTTTGTTCTTGTGCCAGTACCAGATTGTTTTGAGTATAGTAGTTTTGTAGTAGAGTTTGATGTCCGGTATTGTGATCCCTCCTAGTTTGTGTTTCTTTCTCAAAATTGCTGCGGGCATTCGGGGTCGTTTATGGTTCCATATAAATTTTTGAAATGTCTGTTCTATTTCTGTGAAATACGTCATTGGTATCTTAATAGGGATTGTGTTGAATATATATATTGCTTTGGGTAGTATGGACATTTTGATGATATTAATTCCTCCACTCATAGAGCACGGTATATGCTTCCATTTATTTGTGTCTTCCTTAATTTCTTTTTTCAATGTTGTATAGTTTTCTGCATACAGGTATTTTGTGTCTTTGGTTAAATTTATGCCTAGGTACTTTATTTTTCTTCTTGCTATATCGAATGGTATTTTTTTTTCTGATTTCTTCTTCTTCTATTGCATTGCTGGTGTACAACAATGCCTGTGATATCTGAATGTTGACTTTGTATCCTGCTGTTTTGCCAACTTCACTTATTAGGTTGAGGAGTTTTTTGGTAGAGTCTACAGGGTTTTCATGTAGACTATCATGTCATCTGCAAACAAGGATAGCTTTACTTCTTCCTTTCCTATTTGGATGCATTTTATCTCTTTCTCTTGTCTGACCTCTGTGGCTAGGACTTCCAATATGATGTTGAAAAGAAGCGGTGAGAACGGACATCCTTGGCGTGTTCCCGATCTTAGTGGGAAAGCTTTCAGTCTTGACCCGTTGAGTATGATGTTGGCTGTAGGTTTTTCATATATGGCCTTTATTATGTTGAGAAATGCCCCATTTATTCCCATTTTGCTGATTGTTTGATCATAAATGGGTGCTGTACCTTATCAAATGCTTTTTCTGCATCTATTGAGATGATCATGTGGTTTTTGTCTTTTCTTTTATTTATGTGATGTATCACGTTTACTGATTTGCATATATTGAACCATCCCTGCATCCCTTGGATGAATGCCACTTGATCGTGGTGGATAATCTTTTGAATGTATTGCTGGATGCGGTTTGCCAATATTTTGTTGAGGATTTTAGCATCTATGTTCATCAGCGAAATTGGCCTGTAGTTTTCTTTCTTTGTAGGGTCTTTATCTGGTTTTGGGATTAGGGTGATGCTGGCCTCATAGAAGGAGTCTGGGAGAGTTCCCTCCTCTTGGATTTTTTGGAATAGTCTGAGAAGGACAGGGGTTAGCTCTTCCTTAAATGTTTTGTCAAATTCTCCTGTGAAATCGTCCGGCCCTGGCCTTTTGTGTGCCGGGAGTTTCTTGATTACTGCTTCAATTTCCCCAGCCATTATGTGTCTGATCATGCTTCCTGTTTCTTCCTCCTTCAGTGTTGGAAGATTATACTTTTCTAAAAATTTGTCCATTTCATCAAGATTTTCAAATTTCTTGGCATATATTTGTTCATAATAGTTTCTGATGATCAATTTTATTTCTGTGGTATCAGTTTTTATTTCTTTTCTTTCATTTGATATTATTAATTTGGGTCCTCTCCCTTTTTGTCTCGATGAGCCTACTTAAAGGGTTGTCAATTTTATTTATCTTTTCAAAGAACCAGCTTCTGGATTGGTTGATTCTCTGAATTGTTCTTGTTGTCGCTATGTCATTCAGTTCTGCTCTGATCTTGACTATTTCCTTCCTTCTACTTGCTCTGGGATTTATTTGTTGTTGTGTCTCCAGTTCTTGAAGTTGTAGTGTTAGGTCTTTTATTTGAAATGTTTCTATCTTTTTTAGGTAAGCCTGTATTGCTATGAACTTCCCTCTCAGGACCGCCTTTGCTGTGTCCCATAGGTTTTGGACAGTTGTCTGTTCATTTTCATTTGTTTCCAGAAATTTTTTGATTTCTTCTCTTATCTCATTATTGACCCATTCATTGTTTAATAGTCTACTGTTCAGTCTCCATGAGTTTGCAAGTTTATGAAGTTTCTCCTTGAGGTTGATTTCCAGTTTTAAGGTCTTATGGTATGAGGAAAATTTTGGTATTATTTCCATTTCCCTGAATTTGCTGAGGCTTGCTTTGTGTCCTATCATGTGGTCTATCTTTGAAAAACTTCCATGAGCATTTGAAAAGAATGTGTATTTTTCTTCTTTGGGATGTAAGGTTCTATATACATCAGTTAAGTCTCTTTGATTCAGTGTGTCATTCAGTGCCATCATATGTTTATTAATGTTTTGTTTGGAAGATCTGTCCATTTTTGACAGTGGGGTGTTGAAATCCCCTACTATCAGTGTGTTGCTGTCTTTTTGAAGTCATCCAACAATTTCCTTATAAACTTGGGGGCTCCTATATTGGGAGCATATAAATTTACAATGTTGATGTCTTCTTTCTTTTTTTTTCTTTTTTTTAAATTAATTTATTTAATTTTTAAATACATTTGTCTCTGTCTTCCCCCCACCTCTTTCCCTTGCCCCCTCCCACCTTCCCTCCCTCAGCTCTTCCCCTTTGGTTTTGTCCATGAGTCCTTGCTATATGTTCCTTGACTTTCCCCTTCCCTTCCCTTTCCCTGCCCCCCCCTTCCCTCTTGTCTCTGTTGATGTCTTCTTGATAGATTCTTCCTTTAAGTATTATAAAGTGCCCATCTGGGTCTCTCGTTATGGCCTTTGTTTTGAAATCTACTTTGTCTGATTCAAGTATGGCAACCCCGGCCTTTTTCTCATGCCTATTTTCTTGGAATATTTTTTTCCATCCCTTTACTTTCAATCTGTGTAGGTCTCTTGCTCTGAGGTGCATCTCTTGTAGGCAGCATATGTGTGGGTCATGTGTTCTTATCCATTCTGCTACCTTGTGTCTTTTGATTGGGGCATTTAGTCCATTCACATTGAGAGATATTACTGATAGAAACTTACTCATCTTTTCTCTTTGTACCTGGGTTCCTCTCTGTCACATTCTTTTCCTTCATCTGCTTAAACCAGTCCCCTTAGCATATCTTGGAGTGCTGGTTTGGTAGAGATGTATTCTTTTAGTCTTTTCTTGTCTGGAAAACTCCGTATTTCCCCTTCTATTTTAATGGAGAGCCTAGCTGGGTAGAGCAGCCTTGGCTGTAGGCCCTTGTTTTTCATGACTTGGAATATTTGTTGCCATTCCCTTCTGGCTTGTAGTGTTTCTGTTGAGAAGTCAGCTCCTAGGCATTCGGGACCCTCTTGTATGTTACTTTCTCCTTCTCCCTTGCTGCCTTGAGGATTCTCTCTTTGTCTTTGACATTTGCCATTATAATGATGTTTTGTCTTGGAGTGGACCTCTTTGAATCCCTTTTGAGTGGGGTCCTCTGTGCCTCCTGGATCCATGAGAGCCTTTCTCACCTCAAATTAGGGAAATTTTCTATCATTACTTTTTCGAGGATGTTCTCTATCCGTTTCTCCTCCTCTTCTCCTTCTGGGATTCCTATTATACGGATATTATTGCGTTTCAGGTTGTCGTGCATTTCCCTAAATGCCTCTTCATTCTTTTTGAGTAGTTTTTCCATTTCTTGTTCTTTCTCGGAGCTTCTTTCTACCTTGTCCTCCATCTGACTGATTCGATCCTCAGCTTCATCCAGCCTGCTTTGGATTCCTTCTACTGTGTTCTTCAATTCAGAAATGGTATTCTTCATATCCTCTTGTGTCTTCTTGATAGTTTCTATGTTCTTTTCCAGGCTGATATAGTTTGCTGTAAGATCCTGATAGTTTCTCTGCAGGTCTGATAGTTATCTTTGAGCTGGCTGAGCTCATTGAGTTTCCTTAGAACCAGTGTTTTGAATGGAGTATCTGATAGTACCCTTTCCTCTATTTCATTTAGCTCTTTCTGTGGGGAGTCCCCTTTTCCATTCATTTCGGGGTAACTTGTTTTTCTTCCCATTTTTGTCAGAGTCTGTTAAGTATTTTTGTCCTTTACTTTTCTTTCTGGGTCTCCCTCTGATGATGTCAGTTGTTGACCCTATAGGATCTTGGGTTGTTTGTTTGAGCCTTCCAGGAGTCTAATGCCTGTGTCTGCCTCCTGCTTGGAGCAGCTCTGTGACCCCTTCGGTCAGGGCTGGGCTATTTTTTGGGATCTCCCTGCACACTCATGCAGGTTCTTTGAGCGCGCTCCCAGCGCGGCCCGATCCCCCTCCTGCCTGGGCTTGCATGTGCTTGCCCCAGACAAGGGGGCTTATGCATGACCTCATGTACTCATCTGGCCCCCTGTCTGTCGAGCTCCGGGGCACTGGTCCGTTTAGGGTCTTCCATTGTGTATTTTTCCCCGCTTTTGGCTCTTTGGGTGCATTGCTTGCCCTCGCCAAATGGGGATTATGGAAATGGGAGGAAGTCAGCTCCAGGACTTTCCGGTTAATCCTGTTTCTGGTCTCTCCTCCAGGGACTCTGAGCAGCTCTACTTATTTTGTGGGCCGCTCCGCAATCGCGGGGCGGGGGGCGGGTCAATTTACTCCCGCCCTTGCCCCTCTGCGCACTCCCTCGCAGGCCCTATGGGTGCCAATCTGTGGGAGGCCTTGCCGGCCAGTGCAAGCATTTGCCAGCCCGTGCGGGTTACACACACGCTCGCCAACCCTCGCCGGTCACTCGGCGCACGTGTGCGCCCCTGCACTGGGTGTTTTGGTGGTGTCTATGTGTGCTTTTCGGCTTTTGTCTCTTTGAGGGTGTGGCCTCTTCCTGTGCAATGGAGACTATGACAAGGAGAAGGAGTTGGGACTCCCCGGTTCCTCCTCCCCTTCTTTCCCCAATGCCTCCGTTTCCAGACTCTCTTCAGGGGCCCCCGGGCACTTCCCTGACCCCTTCAACCAAGGATCCACCCCCTGTGCAGACTGCGTTTCAATCGCAGGCAGTCTGGTTCATGCACGCCCTGCTTCTGCCTCTTTGGGTCTCGCCTTTCCAGCCCACAATGGAGACTACAGAACAGGGAGGGAGTCGAGACTCCCCGGTTCCTCCTCCCATTCTTTCCCCAATGCCTCCATCTCCAGTCTCTCCTCAAGGCTCTCCCAGCCAGTCTGTACTCAGCCCCGCAGCTCACACGCGTACAAGCTTTGTGTGGAGCTCACAAAAGGCAGGTTAACTGATTCCCTTATACCTGAGCGAGATGGTAGCTGCAGAGTAGGATGCGTGCCATCACCGGGGCTCCACTGGTGCCGTGTCAGTTCTCTTCACAAAGTTTTCCTCACCAGTCTTTTCCCAGGCACCAGCCCACCCTGCTGCCTCCTCTACCCAGAGATCAAGGAGGGTGGCTGCCACTGCAACTTTTGCGTTTGCCCTTTAAATGTCTTTTTGCATCCCCAGCCACGTGTCTCTGGCAGAGAGTGCCCCTAAGCTTTTCAGGGTTGCGTTTTGTCTGTATTTTCTTGGCTTTAGCTGCTGTAGTTTAGGGGTTCCTGTTTATGATTCAGACCCCGTTCTTCTTGGGGGAAGCTAACTGGCCGTTTCAATGTCCCTCTGGTGCGGGTGCCCGTGGGACCCAGCCCACCCTCTCGAGCCTCCACCGCACTTCTCACCCATTGGGATGTGTGAGAGTAGAATCCACTGTCCATGGCACCAAGGCTCCTCTCCCACTATTGCTCCACTGCTTTCCAGGTGATTACTTCCTTATTTAGTTGCAATTCCAGTTTGGTTTTGGGATGAGGTCAGCGTGACTCCATTCACTCCTCCGCCATCTTCTCTCTCGATTTTTTTGTTTTTAAATTTGTTGTTGTCCTTCTTTTGGTTGTGCGAGGAGGCAAAGTGTATCTACCTATGCCTCCATCTTGGCCAGAAGTTCATCTCCTAGGATATACATTTTGAAAAGGAAATAAAACTATCAGTTTTTGAAAAAAATATGAAAGGTGAAGGGAACCGAGAGTTAATTCTTCAAAATAATGAACAAAATTGACAAGTTATTAATCAAACTTATTAAGAAAGAAAAAGAGAGAGGACCTATATAAATAAAACCAGAAATGATGTTGGAGAAGTTACAAATAACACCAGAGTCTAAAATAGAAAGGAGTATAAGAAAATACTACTAACAACTATATTCCGACAAGTTGGACAATCTTGATAAAATGGACAAATTCCTAAAAATATACAGTTGTCCAAAACTGCATCAGATAGAGTCAGACAATCTTAATAGATAACAACTAGTGAAACTGAAACAGTAGTCAAAAAACACTTTCAGCCAACAAAAGTCCTGCAACAGATGGTTTCACAGGCAAATTTTACAAAACATTCAAAGAAGAAATAATACCTAATTTTCAGATAATATTCCAAAAAATTTTAGAAGATGGATGACTGGCAAGCTCATTGTACAAGACCAGTATTATCTTTATTCCAAAATCATGTACACTACAAATAAAGAAAATTATATGGCAATATCCCTGATGCGCATAGATGTAGAATCCTTTAAAAACAACGAACCAGATCCAGCATATATTAAAAAGGTCATAATATGATCAAGTGAGAATAATTCTGGAGATGCATGGTGTGTACAATATCCAAAAATTAATATTCATAATATACCACATAAAACAAAAGTCACTTGATTATATCAATAGATGCAGAAAAATCATTTGATCAAATCTAACAACCATTTATAATAAAAACTCTCAGCAAGGAAATATAGGGGACATACTGCAACATAAGAAAAGCTATATATGACAAACCCACAGCCAACATTATTCTCAATGGGCAAAAACTAAGTTATTTTTCTTAAGATCAGAAAGACAGGGATGCTGGCTTTTACTACTCTTAATTCGATGTAATACTAGAAATCCTAGCCACAGTAGTCAGACAAGAAGAAATTAAGACATCCAAATTGAAAAGGAAGAAGTAAAACTGTTATTTTAAACAGTTTTGTAGCAGATGACATGATACTGTATATTGAAAGCCCTAGTAAACCAAGGCAAGGGGAGGGAGGGAGACACATCTCACCCACTGATTCAGCAGTCATGAAACCAGTCCAATAAGATTTCTGGTCATTCCAAACATCACAAGCAAATACAGCACAGGAGGAGGGGAGTCCTTGACACTGTGCTGGGACAAGGAGCCTTTGTAGTGATATCCCCAAGACGGAAAGCCTTTACAACTGCAATTAGATCCCAAGGTCTACAAGGAGGAAAAGAGGGGTACCTAGAAGCTAACTGAAGTGTATAACCCCTTTACTCCCATCCTTGGGGCTCTCAGATTATCTGAGTACCCAATTGTAGCTTTTTTGCTCAACTCTATAAATAAAGTTGCTAGTTCATTTCCACTATATATGTTGTCTTTTTTTTTTTAATTCTCTTGTGAGTGAGGCAGGAACTGAGGAGATGGGGAAGCACACCCTTACCTTCCATGCCTGCTGTCTCAGGTCTCCCTTGTAACATATATAGTATTATTTCTTTACATATATTCTTTTCATTTTCTCTTTTTTTCCCTTTCTGTTTTTTATCAGCACCCACACAGCAGCTTGCACATGGAGAACTCATAGCCAATCAGTCTGAGAGTTGATCCCATGCAGGAATAGGCAAACAGCAATCTACATTCATTACAATAGAAGAGCCCACAAAACCCAAACTTGTCATAGTCCTAGAGCACCCAGCTCAGGAGGTTAAGGAGAATGCACTAGTGGGCACTCTTACGTTGGGGTACATACAAGGGTTATATATACCCTCTTGCTGGATCAATCTCTTCATTATTATGTATTGTCCTTCTTTCTCTCTTGTCATGGTCTTTGTTTTGAAGTCTGTTTTCAGATATAGCAGATATATTACTGTTACCCTAGCTTTTTTTAAAAATTTCCATTCACATGGAATATATTTTTCCATCCTTTTACTTTTAATCTGTGTGTATCTTTTGTTCTGAGGTAGGTCTCTTATAGAGAGCATATATATGATCTTGTTTTCTTATCCATTCCACTATCTATGTCTTTTGATTTATTTTCATTTAAAGTAATTATTGACAGCTACTTATTTATTACCATCTTATTCTTTATACATATGTTCCTCTTTCCCCTCTCTCTCTTTCTCTTCTTTTTATAAAAGATCATTTAACATTTTTTGTAATACTGGGTTGGTTGTAATGAACTCCTTTAGCTTTCTTTTTGTGTGGAAAGCTCTTTATTTAGCCTTAATTATAAATGATAGTCTGATGGGGGGTACCACATCCTGTGCAGTGTCCCCCCGCCCCGCACTGTGGGTTGCTGGGGAGGGAGGAAAATAAAATAAGTTATTCCATACACTTCTCAGTCTTCCAGGAAAAGGGGATGGTGATTCCCACTAGTGGAGAATGCCCCGAGCCCCTCTCTTGAAGTGGCTTTTACTGAGAATGATATAGGCAGGGGTATACAGAATGCATGCAAAGCTCATCAATCAATGTCAAAATGTAAATCAATGTTTACAGAAAACAGAAATCATAGATAACAATTGAAGGAATACAGAGATTTGTCTCAAGTCAGGGTCTGGTAGACAGGGTGGCGCCCATTTGGCTCTGAAACCTGGGAAACTGATCACATTCTATGCTCAACCCCAAACATCAGTACTCATTAACTTGAGGGCATTCTTAGAAAAGTAAGTTTCATAGGATTTAATGCATTCCTTTTCCAGGCCTAATTGTCCCTCGGAACTGTCTGATCCAGTTTAGGGCTGTACCTGCCTTTAATATTGTTTAAAGCCTTGTATTGTTTAGTATTGTTTTGAGCCAGGAAGTGGAGCAGAGCAGCCAAGAGATAAGGAGACTTCTTTCAGATAGAATGAGTCTGGCCATGATAAAGCTGAGGGGTGAGGGTTTTTTGCCCCTTCTCTGTGCCCCCCAAGTCCTTCCCTGATGATCCCCATGAAGCTGTACCTGTCTTAGGTTGCCCCTGCCATCGAGGAGTCTTACCTGTCATTGACTAACCAGCGATACTCTGGGACTAAGCAGGGTAATGTGAGACACAGCCCCTGTCAGGGGGACAGGTTTTGTCTCCACAGTGGTCTATTTTCCCAAGGCCTCCTTGTTAAGCTCCAGCCTTGGGGCCCTCTCATCTGTCAGTGAGGCTACAGTCCCTGAAACCAGGTGGGACAGTTCCCAACAATAGCCCTGCTGGATATGTTACTGGGGAGAACGGAGAGAGGGCACGCTCCCCACCTCCTTGGTTCTTGCCTTGCTCACAAGAGAAGAATTCAAGCAAGAGACCACGCATTAGTGGAAATGAAATAGCAAGTTTATAGATAAACTTGAAGAAAAGGCTACAAGTGGGCAATCAGCTAATCTGAGTGCCCCAACTATTATGGTTCAGGGGTTATATACATACCTTAGCTAGCTTCTAGGTATTCATCCTTCTCCCCCTTTTAGGCCTTGGGATCAATATGCTTTTACAAAGTGTTTCTTTCTAAGCTAGTAAAAGTTTTCTGTCCTAGTTAGTGAAATTATTGTAGAGGCTCCCTGTCCCAAAACAGAGTTTCAAGGACTCCCATCCTCCTATGCTATCTTTGATTGTTACGTTTGGAAAGCCTGTCAATCTTATTGGACCAGGCTCAGGACTGCTGAATTGACATGTGAGACATGTCTTTCTCCCTCTCTCTGCCTTGATTTACTATCTATCCTGTCTAACATTCTCCCCAAAAGTGACACCATCCAAATTCTTTTGGGATACTGAAGGTTGAAAGTCAGTTTTCTGTATCTACTTCTGGCTGATTAGGGCCTAGAGCAGGTTCTGGGACAGTGTCAGTTGTTTCCTCTCTGGGCAGGTAAGGAGTAAGGTTTTGTGTGGAATATGTCAGCAGCCTGATCTAAGGGAGACAAGAGAATAAAATCTGAGACTGGAACAGAGAGGCTGGCTCTTCTAAAGGAGGGACAGTCTGGAATCCCTGAAGAGTCATCATCTTCATATGGGATTTCTGTATGCTAGAAGTGACAAATTTCACAGGAAGATTAAAAACACATGGTCCAAGAAGGATTATAATTGTTAAGGGTCCAAGGAGTGGTAGAAACTAAATAATGGGAGAACAGAATCTATAGTATCCCAGATTGAACTGGCAGTAGAGTTCCCCTTTCCAAAGTTATGGAGCCAGGTATCCAGGTCATAGATTTTTTTGATGTTCTCCTCTACTTGACTTGAAGAACTGAAGCCAGTTCAGGAGGTTTTATCTGTGACTCATATTTCTTAGGGTGACTTCATTGTTAACAAATCTTCCCCATCAAACAGTTAGGCTGACAGCTGTTTCTATGCCACCTATAATGAGACCAATGGCCCTTTTATTCTGAGGGTGAATAGTATTGTGTACAGTGACAGAAACCCCTCAGGGGCCATGGAGACCTAAGGTTCACTGGCCTTGAATTTGTGTGTTGTTAACACATGGGTAGGCTAGAATAGACAACAGTTGGTTAAACATGGTATATGAGGTCTGCCATCATAAGGTAGGCTATTTTGGGGGTGTCCACAGAGGGCACCCTGATAATAGTTAGATTTAAGCTAAGGGTTGCAGGTGAAACTGGGGTAGGGGAGCATTGCAAGTGGCTGTCTATGGCAGATGCAACAATTGGAAAGTTGATTTCCAGTAGCAATAACATTGGAAAACTTTACTAATATATTTGCCTCCCATTCTCATCACAGAGGTCCTGAGTACAGTAAGGATATGAAAACAAGAAACAAACATTGTTAGTTAATGGAGGAGGCCTGGGACCTTCGCTGAAGTTCAACAGGAATATGATAGAGACAATTATACTAAAGTCATAATTACTATATTACTTATCTTGTCTTCTGAACAGCAGCTTTATATCTTCCACAAATTTACAAGTCCAGTCATCCATGTTCTTCCATCTCTTGGTCTGCTGAGTTATAAGGTTTTATCCTGGAATGATTAATCCAATTAGCTATTCCAGGAACTTTGACTGCTCTGGGCATTGAAAGAATGACACTATAAGGTCCCTTCCATTTTGGAGCTAGTTGTGCTGCCAGAGATCTCTCCTTCCAGGTTTTAATGAAAACCTGGGCTCCCAACCCATATAATGGAGTAGAGGAGGTCAGAGGCAGTGTCTTTATTCCTAGGTCTTGAATTATCTGTTGGAATTTGGCTATAGAGGTGAAGGGTCTTATCTAATTCTTCATCTAACAGAATATCCATAATTAAAAAGGGCCAGCCATAGAGTCTCAAAAGGGCTAAGTCCTAATAATGGAGTTGGACTTATTCTTATCCTTAATTGCACAATAGAAAGTATTTGTACCCAATTTTGATGAGTTTCTTGACGTAATTTTGTTATTGCCCTTGTGAACATTTGGTTTGCCCTTTCAGCCTTTCCTGAGGGTTGGGGTATTCAGGCTGAATGTAAATGCCAATCAATGTCTAAGTCTCTATCAACCTTCTATGCTATATTTGAGGTGAAAGCCAGACCATTGTCACTTTGCAAGGATCAGGAGAATCTAAATTGAAGGATTAATTCTTTTGAAAATATTTTGGCAACTTCTTGTGCCCTTTCTGTTTTGGTAGGGGATGCGTCAGTACATCCCATGAAGGTGTCTGTGAGAAATAACAGACACTTATATCCCTTACATAGAGGCATTTGGGTAAAATTAAGTTGTTGATCCTCCCCAGGATAGGTGCCTCTTCTTTGTACTGCCTCTATTAATTGTGGGTGCCTTGAGCCTTGAGGATTATTAGTAGTACAAAGAGGGCAACTTTGACTTATTTGTCTGATGGTCTTCTGCAATCTCTTTCCAGTAAATAGCCTCTTACATATTTGGGATAATTTGTCTCTTCCAAAATCACAGGAGTCTTGGAGGCTTTTTATAATGGTCCATTGCATTCTTTGTGGGAGGTGTAAAAGGCCATCCCTTTGACACCATCCCCATTTTTCCTCGTTATATCCATGCTATTTAGCCCCATCTATTTTCTCTTTGTTATAGTGAAGTGAACCTATCTTTAAGCTTAGGAATAAGGGCTCCCATAACTATTTCCTTTTTATAGCTGCCTTCTTGGCTATATGATCTACAAAATTGTTGCCCTAGGCAATTTCACCTATTCCTTTTTGGTGTCCCTTGCAGTGAATTACTGCTATATCTTGGGGCAAACTGGCAGCCTCTAGGAATTGTAGGATGTAGGGACCACACTTTATTGGTCCCTACTTTGCATTTAGATATCCTTTCTCCTTCCAAATAGCTGCTGCATGAGCATGTAGTACTAAAAATGCATATTTAGAATTAGTGTATAGATTCAGTTTATTATTTTTTCCTAATCTTAGGGCTGTTGAAAGAGCTATTAATTCTGCTAATTGTATTGTGCTGAGGATCTTGGGGGTAATGCCTAAGCCTCTATGAATATAAGCTTGGACACTATTGCATATCCAGCATAACACCCTCCTTTCCTCACAAAACTACATCCATCTGAGAACAAGGACTCATCTGGATTTTGGAGTGGCTGTTCCTTTAGATCAGGTCTGCTGGCATAGTCTTGACCTAAGCTTTCATAGTAATTGTGTGTAATCTCTGCATTTGGGATGGACATTAAAGTGGCTAGATTTAGGACAGAGCATATTTCCATTTTCGCCTGTCAGTTTTCTCTCAGGATAACCTGGTATCATAATATGTGATTATGAACCAGTGAGGTCCTTTAATATTGAGTAAAGGGCTAATTTGGTGGATAGTAGAGTTACATCTTGTCCTAATGTCATTTTAAGTGCTTCTTCTAGAAGCAAAGCTGCAGCTGCTATTACCCTAAGGCAGGGTGGCCAGTCTCAGACTAATCTTTTGACAAATAACCCACAAGTCTCTTAGTGGGTCCTAGGGTCTGAGTCAGGACCCCTAATGCTATTCCTTCTTTTTCATCAACAAATAGTTGGAAGGTTTCTGTAAATCTGGCAAACTTAGAGCTGGTGCCTGCATAAGAGCTTCCTTTAGTTCCTCAAAAGTTCTTTGTTGTTCCTTGTCCCAGAGTAAGTGAGTTCGTCTCTGTTGACTACTTTTTTTCAATGCTTTGTTTAGGGTCTGGCCTTTTCTCCATATCCTAAAATCCACAATTTGCAGTATCCTGTCTTTCCTAAGAATGCTCATGGTTGTTTCTGAGTGGTGGGCTATACTCATTTAAATGAGATATAGGCCTAAAATGGCCTATATCTCATTTAAGGATAGCATTCTGCAAAGATGCAAGGAAAATATGACCAGCAACACTGAAAGGAAAAGAAATCAACAGAGACAAGAGGGAAGGTGGGGGGGCAGGGAAAGGGAAGGGAAGGGGAAAGTCAAGGAACATATAGCAAGGACTCATGGACAAAACCAAAGGGGAAGAGCTGAGGGAGGGAAGAAGGGAGGGGGCAAGGGAAAGAGGTGGGGGGAGGCAGAGACAAATGTATTTAAAAAGTAAATAAATTAAAAAATAAAAATAAAAAAAAGATAGCATTCTTTTCCCAAGGGTTAAGATGAGGGCTAAATAATCTACCTTTTGTTGCAGTACTTGAGACTTATCACTATGTATCTTAATCCCCTTGTCTGCTAGAAAATTTAGGGTCTGTATTACATGATTGTGGCCCAGTTCCTCTGTAGGGGAACAGAAAAGTAGGTCATCTACATATTGGATTACTAAGGTACCCCCCTCAAGTGACAGGTCCCTTAAGTCCTGTGCTAATTTTTGTCCCAGTAAATGAGGGCTGTCCCTAAATTCCTGAAGGAGGACAGTCCAGGTTAGTTGTTGTTTATGTCCCAGTGAATCTGTCCACTCTAAAGTAAATAGAAACTGACAAGCTGGGCCCAAGGTGATGCAGAAGAAAGCATCTTTTAAATCTAGTACAGAATACCATTGGGTTTCGGAAGGAATTTGTCTTAGGATACTATAAGGGTTAGGCACCACTGATGTATAGGGATGACGGCCTCATTAAGTTCTCTTAGGTCTTGACCTAATTTTTAGGTTCCATCTTTCTCCCTTATAGAAAAAATGGGACTGTTACAGGGAGAATTACAAGCTACTAACAATCCATGATTTAAGAACATAGTGACAATTTTCTGTAGCCCTTCCCTGACCTCTGAATTTATGGGATATTGCCTTCTATTAGGAAAATTGGTTGGATCCTGTAATTTGATTGGAATTGGTTTAGCTCTATGATCTTGTCCCAGAATTCCTTTTGCCCAAACTTGTGAGTTAAGCTCTTGTTCTTATCTATATCAGTTTCAATTGACTGTCTCTTAATGAATAATGCCATAATAGAAACAGATTCCTCTGTGCCTATAGAGAAAGTTACTTGAGTCTTAACCTAACTTAAAATATCTCTGCCTAACAGTGGAGTAGGGTATTTTTCCATGACTAAAAATTGGTGTGCAAAGGTGTCCATTCCCCAAAGGCAATGTAAAGACAGAGTAAAATGCCTTGCCCAGGGCATGCCATCTACTCCTTGTATAATATTATCAGAAGGGAGGGGTCTCTGATAGGAGGTCAATACAGAGAAGGTAGCTCCTGTACCTGAAAGAAAGTTAGTAGACCTTCCTGCCACTTCATGTGTTAACCTTGGCTTTTTCCCTTTTATAATGATGTTCTTAGTGGGAAACAACTGGAGCACAGGACACCCTCAGGTCAAGGTGTGGTGCCTGAGGGCTCCAACCTAAGGTCCCCTTGGCCCTCAGGACAGTCCCTCCTCTAATGGCTGGTTTTCTGGCATAGGGGGAATGGATTTCGGGGAGTCCCCTTCCTGGGGCTTCCTGCCTCCAGTGTCCAGGCTTCCCACATTTGTTACATTTATTGAGTACCCTTAGGTATTCCCTTTTGTGGACTTTGAGGCCTCTGCCCTAGCAGGATAGCTATTAATTGAGCCTGTTTCTTCTCCACATGTTTCTGCTTTTCTAGGGCCCTCTTTTCCTCTTGATCTCAATTATAGAATACTGAGGAAGATATCCTTCGTATATCTTCTGTGGAGGTCCCTGGTCCCATTTCTAACTCCTGTAGTTTTCTTCTGATATCTGGGGCCGACTGAGTCATGAACTTGTCTTTTAGTATTATTCTTCCTGCAGGGCCCTCAGTATCTAATTTAGTGTATTTGATTATAGCTTCCTTCAACTTTTCTAAAAAAGCTGTTGGGGATCTCCAGAAGCCCCTCGTCAATGTTTGCTAGCTTACTATAACTGACCTTTTTTGTTTGTTTGTTTGTTTTTTGAGAACTTTTCATCTCCTGTAAGAGACAGAAAAGCATGTGTTCTTTTAACTGTATTCCATCCTCTGAGTTATAATCCCATTGGGAGGTCTGTCTGTATAGAGTACTGACTGCATTCCCAGTGAATAATTATCACTTTGCATATGTCCTTCATTGGCATAAGTTATTGTCTTTCCCTTAATATTCTCATTCTCACTCTTAGAGGTTGTTAGAACTTCCTGGAGGATAAAATTAATATCATTTCAGGGCAGGTCAAAAGTCAAAACAGTTTTCTTCCATTCATTAAAAAATTTGCATGAATCATCTGTAAAGCTACCAAATTTGTCCTTAATGCCCATTAAATCCCATATGGTGAATTGGGTCTGAATCCTGACTATCTGGCCCAGTCCCAAGGCTTCTTATAATGGAAAAAGCCAAGAGGGCACTGTCCTAATTGGTGGTTTATATTCCTTTCTGGGGCCTAGTTGTCCCATCTCCCCCAGACTCTAAGGACTCTGCATATGGTGGTGCTGGTTCCAGAGCCAGAGGGGCTTCAGGCTCCTTGGGTGTCATAGGTGGAGGCATGGGATTTTTATTTACCTCTCTAGGGTCTGGTTCTTTTTCATTCATAACTGCTAAGAGAGCGGGATCTACCTTGCAACTTTTACATAACTCAGGATCATTCCTCAACACCATAAAAACCTACACATATGGTATCTCTGTCCACTTTCTTTGCTGACTACAAAATAAATCTAATTGTAAAATTGTGTTATAATTTAGACTACCATTCTCAGGCCAGACCTCCCCATCTCCTAATTTATATCGGGGCCATGCTGCATTACAGAAGAATACTAATTTCTTCTTTTTTAAAGTGAGGGTCAAATTTATCCCAATTTTTTAAAACCAGATATTTTTTTTTATGGCTTGGCTACAAAAATGCATACAGTACAGAGTTTACATTTTTTCCCTTACAACTTGAAGTATTAACCACTTAAGAAATATTGAAACTTTTACCTATATTTGCCTCGGCCTTCCAGTAAGAAGAAATAAATTTAACTGAGAACCACAAGCAAGTTCAAGGATTTGGTAATAGTTTTGTGAAAGGAAGCTCTTAAGATGCATCCCAGAGGCTTATCTGGTGTACTGAGCCTCAGTTTCCATCTCTAAGACAATGGAGAACATGGGAGGGCTGGGAATTCCCTGCCTCTTCCATGGATACTGTCTGGGGACAGCGTCCTCTTTTAGACACTGAGTTCCCAGAACAGTTAGCCTTCACTGTGTAACCCAAACCTTGGATGTCCAAAAGAGGATTTTCTACTTAGCCCTGGGTTTTGGGATTCGATTGCTCTTACTGAATAACCCAAACCCTGGCTGGCTAAAGGAAGTTTTCAGAATTACTAACCTTACTCTGTAACCTAACCCTGCCAAGCTGGAGGAGCCTTTTGTCCTCATCTCCTGGGTTTTCAGACTTAGCCAATCTTACTGTGTAACCCAAACCTGGCCTCCCTTATTTCATGAGGCCATTGGTTCATCTCCATTCTCAATATGGAAATCTCCTTCTCCTTCATCTTTGTCTTCTCCTGGGGAAGACTATGTAGGGAACTGCTATGCCCTCTCTATGTACTCCTTTCTTGCATAGGTGGTAGATCCTCAAATTATTGTCCTTGATTGACTGCCAGGCCCCCTGCTTGTATAGAAAGTAAAGAAGGGATATAGCTGCTGGCCATTTGAGTGAAGACATCCCCTATATTTCTTGTAAAATTTCTAGATTTTTGGCAAAATTTGCTTTCCAAATGATATGATCACTTGAGTGCCTAAACCC
This sequence comes from Pteronotus mesoamericanus, assembly GCF_021234165.1. NCBI lineage: Eukaryota > Metazoa > Chordata > Mammalia > Chiroptera > Mormoopidae > Pteronotus > Pteronotus mesoamericanus. The sequence goes on from NW_026555307.1 coordinate 8,737,190, forward strand.
CTCCAGGGTCTGGACATTTTCCAACCTCAAGAATCATGGGGGCTAAACACAGTAGATGTCTGAACAGGTGTGGTAGTCCCTCCTTGGCCCATTGCCATAGGAGCAGTTCCGCTAGTTCCCCCAAATTTGCAGTATTTCTGTCGGCAAAGTCAGCATCCCTAGTTACATTTATCAGCGTTTTCTATATATTTTAACAAGCCTTATAAGCATGCTGGAATTTGGAATTAGGACCTCTATAAGGTACATTTAAAAAGTGCCCTGGTCCTAATGATTCTACAGATTCTAGGTTAATGAGACAGAGTGTGAGACCCTAAACATTCTAAGAAAAGCCTTAAAACCTCCCACTCTATCTCCCCTGTCAAAGTTTTCTTGGAATGTTTCTGTCCACAGACTAGATGTTGATTAATTGCCTTTGCCCAATGCTTCTCCTGACAATGCTTAATTATAAAGACAGCCTAGACAGAGACCTCTTCTTGCCTTTTTGGATAACATCTCTGGAGTATGAGGGGTCCCCAACTACTTCTCTCGCTTGCTGACTGGCATATACAACATTGTCCTTCCTTGCAGCTTCTACAAAGGTAATACAGATGTAGTTAAGCTTGCCAAAATCCTTGTGGGTCAGCGAGTTGTAGCAGACCAACAACAGACTGATAATTTAAACATATTTTTTTTTTACAGCCATATTGTAGAGGCAGAAAAGACTAGGGACTTGTGTGGTGGATCAAAACTGGGAATAGTGACATTGTTTGCAGATGACATGATAGTGTACATAGAGAACCCTGTAGACTCTACCAAAAAACTCCTCAACCTAATAAGTGAATTTGGCAAAACAGCAGGATACAAAGTCAACATTCAGAAATCAAAGGCATTGTTGTACACCAGCAATGCTAGAGAAGAAGAAGAAATCAGGGAAAAAATACCGTTCGATATAGCAAGAAGAAAAATAAACTACCTAGGCATAAATTTAACCAAAGACGTAAAAGACCTGTATGCAGAAAACTATATAACATTGAAAAAAGAAATTAAGGAAGACACAAATAAATGGAAGCATATACCGTGCTCATGGATTGGAAGAATTAATATCATCAAAATGTCCATACTACCCCAAGCAATTTATAAATTCAATGCAATCCCTATTAAGATACCAATGACGTATTTCACAGAAATAGAACAGACATTTCAAAAATTTATATGGAACCATAAACGACCCCGAATGCCCGCAGCAATTTTGAGAAAGAAACACAAAGTAGGAGGGATCACAATACCGGACATCAAACTCTACTACAAAGCCACTACACTCAAAACAACCTGGTACTGGCACAAGAACAGACCCATAGGCCAGTGGAACAGAATAGAAAGCCCAGAAATAAGCCCAGGTCTCTATGGACATCTAATATTTGACAAAGGGGGCAGAAGCATAAAATGGAGCAATAACAGCCTCTTCAACAAATGGTGTTGGGAGAGCTGGACGGCTACATGCAAAAAATTTAAATTGGATCATCAGCTGACACCATACACAAAAATAAACTCAAGATGGATAAAAGACTTAAATATAAGTCGCAACACCATCAAAGTCCTAGAGGAGAACATGGGCAGGAAACTCTCAGATATCCCACGCAGCATTTTTTTCACTGATATGTTTCCTAAAGCAAGGGACCTAAAGGAAAGAATAAACAAGTGGGACCTCATCAAAATAAGAAGCTTCTGCACGGCAAAAGAAAATATCAGCAAAATGAAAAGGGAGCCAACCATACTGGAAAATATATTTGCTAATGATACATCAGATAGAGGTTTGATCTCCAAGATATATAAAGAACTCACTTGACTCCACTCCAAGAAGACAAACGATCCAATAAAAAATGGGCAAAGGACCTGGGCAGATGCTTTTCTAAGGAGGAGATACAGAGGGCCCAGAGGCATTTGAAAGGATGCTCAGCATCACTAGCCATCAGAGAAATGCAGATCAAAACCACCATGAGGTACCACCTCACACCGGTCAGAATGGCCATCATAAACAGATCCACAAACAACAGGTGCTGGCGAGGCTGTGGAGAAAAGGGAACCCTAGTCCACTGTTGGTGGGAATGCAGACTGATGCAGCCACTATGGAAAGCAGTGTGGAATTTCCTCAGAAAGCTGAAAATGGAACTGCCTTTTGATCCAGCGATTCCCCTGCTGGGAATATACCCTGAGAACACAAAAACGCCAATGCAAAAGAACCTATGCACCCCAGTGTTCATAGCAGCACAATTTCCAATAGCCAAGTGTTGGAAGCAACCTAAATGCCCATCAGTAGATGATTGGATCAAAAAATTATGGTACATATACACAATGGAATACTACGCAGCAGAAAGAAAAAAAGAACTACTAAACTTCGCGACAGCATGGATGGAACTGGAGAGTATCATGCTAAGCGAAATAAGCCAGGGGGCAAAAGACAAATACCATATGATCTCACCTATAAGCAGAACCTAACCAACAATGCAAAGATGCAAGGAAAATATGACCAGCAACACTGAAAGGAAAAGAAATCAACAGAGACAAGAGGGAAGGTGGGGGGGGGCAGGGAAAGGGAAGGGAAGGGGAAAGTCAAGGAACATATAGCAAGGACTCATGGACAAAACCAAAGGGGAAGAGCTGAGGGAGGGAAGGAGGGAGGGGGCAAGGGAAAGCGGTGTGCGGGGGGAAAGCAGAGACAAATGTATTTAAAAAGTAAATAAATTTAAAATAAAAAACAAAACAAAACTGGGAATAGTGAAATAAAGGGAAGACTTAGGGTGGAGAAGTAACAGGAAAGAGCATAGGAAGACTGCTTTGGCTCCTTAGAAAAGTCAGAGGAAAACAGCGGCCCTGGAAACAGGATCAGGGGGTAAGCCCAGGTCAAGCTTCCAGTGCCCACTGCCCACCTGGCTGTAAGCCTCCTTGGGACCCTTAGAATTTAGAGGAAATAAAAGGTTTATGCCTGAAAAGGGTCACAGCTATTCCCCAAGAGGTAGAGAGCAAGACACCTGCCTGGCAAATATAGCAGGCTTACAACAGGTCAATGATTTAAACTTATTGTTCCTTGGGCATGTTTAGAGGCAGAAAAGACTATGGGATTTTATGTGGTGGGTCCAAAGTGTGCTGTTTTGTGAGAGGGGCTCCCAAAGGCCATTACACCTTTGGTCATCACTCCCACTCTCTTACATGTCTTGGTTTCTCCCCTTATTGTCTAAAACAATCCAGAGGGGCTTAGAGTGCTGAGTAACCAATCCTTATTTTGCACATGTGCAGAGGAGTCAAAATTACATTACACGGATTGCAGTTCCCTATGAGATCCATAGGGATTAATGCTAGAAAGCTCTGAGGCCCTCACCAGAGGGAGGATGTGCCTCTTCAGTCTTTGTAGCCCAAGGGATCTCAAGGCCTTATTTTATTTTATTTATTTATAAATCATGTTTATTCTATTACAATTGTCTCAATTTTTACCCCTCCACCCATCCCACCCCCACCCCCTGCTCACACAGTCAATTCCCACTCTGTTGCCCATGTCCATGGGTCATTCATACATGTTCTTTGTCTAGTTCCTTCCCCTTCTTTCCACCATTGTCCTCTTTCCCCATCGCCTCTGGTCACTTTTAGTCTGCTCCATGTTTCCATGCCTGTGGTTTATTTTGTTCATTAGTTTATTTTGTTGAATAGAGTCCACTTATAGGTGAGATCCTATGGTATTTGTCTTTCATCAACTGGCTTATTTCACTTAGCTTAATATTCTCCAGTTCCATCCATGCTGTCACAAAAGGTAGGAGTTCCATCTCTCCCTCTCTCTTTCTTCCCCTTCCTTCCTTCCTTCCTTCCTTCCTTCCTTCTTTCCTTCTTTCCTTCTTTTATTTCTTTCTTAATGCAGATTCATTTCATATTTTTTAAATGTCAAAGTTAATTATAAAATATGAAAAAATGTAAAACCATTATAAAGTCTCAGCAATTAAAACAACATGACACCAGCACAGAAATAATCAAGTAGATCAATGAAATATAATGAGCATTCTAGAGACAAATGTATATATTTGTCTAACAATATAATATGTGATTAAGTTGATATTTCAATTCAATGGGTAAAATAAGGCTTATTCAACAAATAAGGTGCATAGACCACTATTACTTGAAATAAAACAAATATAGAGCCCTATTTCAAATATTATACAAGAAATATTCAGGTGAGTTAAAAATCAATATGTAGAATCTAAGGAGTTTTAGAAGGAAATAGAACTAATATTTTTCACGACCTGAAGTAAAATATTCAAATCCAGAAGGTATGAAGTAAATATTGACAATATGACTATATTAAACATTTAAGACTATGTAGTAATATACATATAAAAAAAGTTAAAAGACAAGGAACGTATTTGCAGCACATCTAAAACATGGTTAATAGGTTTTATTGTTTCTTTATTGTTTGTTTTAGGGGAAAAAGTTCTACAAACATTTAATCAATAAATGGATAAATACCAAACGTCATTAAAAGATTTTTTAAAAAAATAAGAGAAATAGGCAAGAAATATACTAAAACAGGTTTAGTTTCAACAAATACTAAAGGAACAATTAAAATAACATCATCGTCACAATCAGATTAATTAGTATTAAAAATATTGGTAGTATCAAGTATTGGCAACTCTGAAAGGAACTGAGTATTCATAGAAACTCTTTCTTCATCTTAAAGCAGTCCTTTAGCATATTTTGCAGTGCTGGTTTGGTGGAGGTGTATTCTTTTAGCTTCTTTTGTCTGGGAAACTTATTTCACCTTCCGTTTTAATTGACAGCCTTGCTGGGTAGAGCAGTCTTGGTTGCAGACATTTGCTTTTCATGACTTGGAATATTTCTTGTCATTCCCTTCTGGCTTGCAATGTTTCTGTTGAGAAGTCACCTGCTAGCTGTATTTGTGCTCCCTTATATGTTACTACTTCTTTCTCCCTTGCTTGCTTTAGGATTCTCTGTTTGTCTTTGATATTTGCCATTTGAATGATGATGTGTCTTGGAGTGGGTCTCATTGGGATCCTCTTGAATGAGACCCTCTGTGCTTCCTGGACTTGTGGTACTTTTTCTCTCCTCCAATTAGGGAAGTTTTCCATCATGACTTTTTCAAACAGGTTCTCTATCCCTTCCTCATCCTCTTCTCCTTCTGGTATCCTGATTATATGGATATTATCACGTTTCAGGTTGTCCTGCATTTCCCTCAATGCCTCTTCATTCTTTTTGAGTCTTTTCATTTTCTTGCTCTTTCTGGGTGCTTTTTTCTACCTTGTCCTCCAGCTCGCTGATTTGGTCATCAGCTTCATCTAGCCTGCTTTTGATTCCTTCTACCGGATTATTCAACTCAGAAATTGTATTCTTCATTTCCTCTTGCCTCTTGTTGATAGTTTGTGTCCTTTTTCATGCTGATATAGTTTGCAGTAAGTTCCTTGTAGTTTCCCTGTAGTTTTTGGTGATTCTCTCTGAGCTCACTGAGCTCATTGAGGTTCCTTAGAACTGTTGTTTGGAACTCAATATCTGATAGTTTACTTGCCTCTCTTTCATTAAGTTTTCTTTCTGGGGATTGCTCCTTTCCCTTCGAGTGGGGCATATCTCTTTGTCTTCCCATTATTTTTGAGACTCTTCTCTTTTGCTTCTGCTTCTTAAGTTGATCTGTCTTGATTTCCTGACTTTGTCATGTGAACTTCTATGGTTGGAGACCGCTGTTTTTACTTTCTGGATCTGCCTCTGATAATGTCAGATGTCATCCCTGCCTGACCGTTCTAAACTTCCAGGAATCTACTGTTTGTGGCTGTCTCCTTCAGTTGTTAATCTAGTCACTCTGCACTCAGCAGGCCATCTTACACAGTTCAGGGTGGGGCGGAGTCCCTCCTGGGGATGGGGTTATTGGGTCCTCTTAGGCTGCTGCTGTATGGGGGAGGAGTCCGCACTGGGATCCCGCTGACTACTCTCTCCATTCTCTTCCCAAAGCCTTAGTCCCCAGTTTCTCTTCAAGTGTCTCCAGTCCTCTCTGGGTCCCCTTTAGGCAGGGATGTATTGTGTGTGGCTGCCACTCTGCACTCAGTAGGCAGCTTAGACAGCACAGGGCGGGGTGGAATCCCACCTGGGGACGGGGCTATTGGGTCCTCCAATGTGGTGCCGCTCATGGGGAGTGGTCTCTGCCAGAGCAAGATGGCTGCTGCTGCATGGGGGATGAGTCAGCACAGAGATCCTGCTGGCTACTCTCTCAGTTCTCTCCCCACAGCCTCTTCCCAGTCTCTCCTTAGGTGTCTCTAGCCCACTTTGCTCCTGCCTTTGCTGGACACCAGGGTTAATGGCTGCCAGTAAAAATTAAGCATTGGCCCTTTAAACAGTTCTTTGTGTTTCCAGCTGCCTGTCTCTGGCAGAGAGAAACCCTGCTGCTTTTAACAGCTGGCTGTTTTCTGTGTATTTTTTGGGCTTTGGTGCTGTGGGCTAGAGATCCCCACTTTTGGTTTAGACCTCGTTCTTCTCAGGGGGATCCAACTGGCTGTTTCAATATCCTTCTGGTGCTGCCTCCCGTGGATGCCCCGCCTACCTCCTCAAGTCTGTACTGCACTCCTTACCGGTTAGATTGCATTAAAGTCAATTCTTCTGTCTGTGAGGTTACAAGGCACCTCTCTCGCTATTGTTCATTTGTTTGTTCCAGATGATTTCTCCACAATTTAATTGTAATTCCAGGTTGGTCCTGGGAGGAGGTCAGTGTGACTTCCACTCACTCCTCCACCATCTTGATTCTCTCAAGGCCTTATTTTAGAGCTTATACTTGTTTCTGTCTCTAAACACAGGCCCTGCATGTCTGAATACCTCTTGTCCCACCAATGCATTTCCCTTTTAACTTCAATGGTGAAACAAGCAATAAAACACTGCTGGTGAGACCATTACTCACTGTGTTCTGAGCATCTGGTGACAAAGGGTGTGACCTGAGTCACAGCACCAAAAGATTACTGGGGATACCTGACATAGGGGGAGGACTTCCCCATCTCTTCAGTTCTTGCTTTGTTTGCAAGAGAAGAATTTGAGGAAGAGACAACATGTATAATGGAAATGAAATAGCAGGTTTATTTGCACACTTGAGCAAAAAGTCTACAAGTGGGTACTCAGCTAATCTGAGTGCCTTGACTCTTGGGGTTCAGAGGTTATATACTTTAGGTATATACTCTAAGTACCCCTTCTTTTCCCCCTTCTAGACCTTGGGATCAATATACAGTTACAAAAGCTTTCTTTCTAAGGTAGTAAAGGATTTCTGTCTTATTTTATGAAATTGCTAGAGGCTCTCTGTCTCAGCACAGAGTTTCAAGGACTCCTCTCCTCCAGTGCTGTCCTTGCTTGTGATGTTTGGAAAGCCTGGAAATCTTATTGGACTAGGCTCAAGACTGCTGAGTCAGGTGAGATGTGTCTTCCTATCCCTTCTCTTCCTTGGTTTACTATCTATCCTGCCTAACTGTATCAAAACATATATATAAATAAAAATAGAAATATAAAAATAAAAACTTGGAAAAAGAAAAGCAGAAAAGAAAAACAAAAATAAAAAAAGGAAATAAGAGTTAATAAAAGAAGAAAAAAGAAAAGAGAAGCAGAAAAGAAGAAAATTTAAGAGAGAAAAGAAATAAGCAAAACATTTAAAGAGAAAAATGGAATTCTCCTTTGCAGAATTTGGTGCCTTCTGCTACCTCCCTTTCGATATCCTATTTTTGTAGTTTGTTGAATTCTGCTTCACTGTTATCTGGTGCTGACCTCTTGGTGTGGGCCCCTAGAAAGGGACTCCAGCTCAGACCAATGTCAGATGTGCTCTCCCTGGTTTGCCCTTGGCAACCTGCTTGAAGCTACAAGCCATCCACAGTTTGCAGCTGCTTCTGCTGGACCAGGCTACACCTGAGATGTACCAACCTGCATTCCAGAGCCAGCTTTTACCAACACCACACCTGGCTTTTATCAGCACCAGCCCAGAGGTGGGCCAGCAAACATCACAAGGCACCCCAGGGTCTGAAAGAACTTCTGGAAGAATGGGTAAGATGGACCTGACAGGTCTTTGGTGAGGGCGAGGTGCCTTTCAGGCTTCAGGGAAGGGTGGTGGGTGCAACCCCCACCCCAGAGCCACTGAATCTGTCCTGGATTTTGCCCTGATTTGGGCAGTGCAGAGCCCTAATATCTAGATGGGTAGGGTCTCTGGAGTCAGGCTGAGATGGTGTTTCTGTCAGATCCCCTGGATCTCCTGTGAGGGAGAAATGCCAATCAGGTTCATGGAAAGTGGGAGTAATGGCCCTTCCCCACAGCCAGTCATTAATCCCCACTGATTCTGCCCAGATTGCTACACCCCTGGCCTATACTGTTGGCTCCTCCCTTGGGGGCAAGAGAAATTCCTATTGGTGGGATAATTGCCCTCCTCCAGGCTGATGCAGCTTGGAGTGGATTGCTCCACCCAGAAAAGATAAGGACTAATAAACCACTACAAAGACTAACCAAGTAAAAAAAAAAAGGCAAAAATAATCAAGATCAGGAATTAAATAATATGCACTATAATGCAGATTTTAGACAAAGTAAAATTACACCTATTGATCTGAAAGTATGTACAAATTAGACTGTTTTTTATGTAAAGCAAGTTAAAGAAAACAATGCATAGCATAGAGGCACTTTAAAATTTGAATAAAGGCAAACAGATATGCGTGTAATGTTGGTATGAGAAAGGAAAAAGGTGAAGAAAGGTAAATAAACTTTGTTGAAATTGTAGGTAGGCTTAAAAGAATTGGGTAAGGCATGATATTATATATTCATATATCTTCATTGTGTATGTGTAACAGGGTACAGCTAGGCCCCCCAAAGGAGATTTGTAACGGGGTCCAGAAATTGTGGTGTCCAAGAAAAATATAGGATATTCTCACCCCACCTCACCCCCACTCCCTCCCCCACAACGTGGGCTGCCATGCGGGATGGGAGACAGGGAGCAGGGCCATTGAGAGTTACTTTATGTATCAATAGCAGGCCAGCTTCATATCAGACCTGGAGAAGCACCACGGAGAGTCATTTTGTATGTCAGTAACAGCAGGATAGCCACAGACCTAATATATAAAGGTGGTTATTTTGCATCTCAACAAGGCTAACCAGGAAGGTTTGTAAAACTTAAACCCACAATGTAACTGAGAGGCAGCTACCCTCCGTGCCTCTTCCCCGGCCCACCTTTTGCACTTGCTGAAGGAGTAAGGAATGGGGTTGCTGGGCAGGATTCCCACTGGGGTTGGGACCCAGGCACGGCAGCCATGCTAGAGGCTTTTGACCACGCAGTTTTGGGAGTGGAGTGTGGGTTCCCTTGACCACGAGGCTTAGGAAGCAGGAAAGCTAGATGTAGCAGCCATGCAGGAGCCCCCCTCCCACCCCTTGGTTACAGCATGTGTGTCTGAGAGCTCAGAGATGTTTTGCTCCACCCCTTGAGGGCACAATGCGAAGACCTTGCGGGAAGGAAAGGGGAGAAAGGACTCTTGCTAGTGGGCCATGAAGAGGTGCCACGTGGTTCTGAATTAAGAACTGGAGATCATGGCAATGCAGCAGATGGTGCTGGGAACATTGAGAGGCCTGCTTAGCTGAGCTTGACTTCTGTTCTTTTTCTCTTCTGAAGGATGATACCTCTGACTGGCCTGACTGGGCAAAGAGGAGAAGGCAGGACTGTGTGTGTTGGTGGGTATTTTAAAGGGATTTTGAGATTTAAGGGCAACATTTAGCCATTAACCAAAACCTGTATATTTGAATGAATAGTTCTTTTCCTTTTCTCCAAACTCTGCCACTGAGAGGCATAATTTCAAGGGCAGCGGTCAAATGAACCTAGAACAGAGAGACCCCAGGGAGAAGGGGAGTGTCGTTTTGGCAATAGTCTCTGGGGCTCTCCCCTCAATGAGTCCATGTTTGGTAACACTAGTTGTGGTAAAATATATAACTGTAACCGCGGTAGAGGAATATAATAAAAGATATATTTAAAATTTATATATGCAAGGAAAATTAAAAGTTCTATTTCAGACAGCTCCTATTCAAATATTAAAATAAAAGTAGAAACAAAACCAGTGCTAAGGTTCAGATACTTTTTGTCTTTTTAAACTCCAATTCTCAGAGGTTGTCTCCCTTAGAAAACTGTTGATTTTCTCAAATGGTTTAATGATGCAATTTAATGTAGATCACTTTTTCCTGTAAAAATTTTCATAAATCAAAGTTTAAAGAAAATATCTCTTATAGGATCTAACTAGAGGGGAAGTTATAAAGGAAGAAAAGATCTGTAAAATCTTTGGTGAGAGGCAGTATCTTCTGCAGAGGACAGCCAGTCTTCCACAAACTAGAGACTTTCTACAGGGCCTAACACCAGAGACACAAGAAAGCTCCTAATTCCAAATACCTAGCTAACTATTCACAAAAATCTCTAAACTTCATCTTTTTAGTCATATAAACATTTTTCAGATATGTATATTTCTTTCAAATGTATATAACAATTAGGAGGAAGATAGGTGTCATGGTCAAATTACTTTGGGACACGTTGGAATATACAAGTTGAACTCTGGGGTTTGTTGTTGGCTTTTAAGTTCTTTATTCTACTCCATTGACCTGTTTGTCTATCCTTAGAAAATACCACAGTCTTTATTGCTTTATCATAGCTTTATACCAAGTCTTGAAGTCAGATACTACAAGTCCTTGTAGTTTCTCAGTACTTATTTTGGCCATTCTAGGTCTTTGGATTTCTAGAATAATTTTAGAATAATTTTATAAATTTTAAAATAAAAAGCATGCTGGTAGTTTTGGATGGCATTGGATCAACAGATAAATTTGGAAAAACTTTATTAAGTATTCTGATTTTTCCAATCCACAGCCGTGGCATCTTTACTTTTAAAGATCTTGTCTAACTTCTCTCAGTAATGTTTAATAGTTTTCCATGAAAACACCTTTCCTATCTGTTAATAAACTTACTTCTAAGTATTTTATGTTTTTTGATACTGTTAGAAAAAGTATTTTTGTCTCATTTTACAATTTTACATTCATAATATAATGGTATACATCTATGGTTACTTTATTTTTGATAAAAGTGCCAAAACAACTCAATTTAAAGTCTTTTTTTAAAAAAAATATTTATCTTTAGAGAGAGGAAGGGAGGGAAAGAAACATCAATGTGCGGTTGCCTCTTGCACACCCACTACTGGGGACCTGGCCTGCAACCCAGGCATGTGCCCTGACTGGGAATTGAACCCACAAACTTTTGGTTCGCAGAGCAGCACTCAGTCCACTGAGCCACTCCAGCCAGGGCTCAGTTTAAAGGTTTTCTTTTTTTTTTAAGTGAAATAACAACTAAACACCTATATGAGGAGGAAAAACAAACCTCAATCTATATTTCATATCACACAAAAATACTAATTCCAAGTGAATCACTCACCTAAAGTTAAAAGCTAAGACTAACAAGCATCTGAATGAAAAGAGGACTTTTTATATATCTTGAATCACTGAGTTTTACTTAGTTTTAAGAACATAATCTGTGTTACTTCTTTGGCCATTGTTGACTCTTGTTCTGTGACCCGACATGTAGTCTATCTTAGTGTTCCCTATAAAAGCAGGTGTATCCTATGGTTTAAAGTCCCATTAAATTAGGTGAGGTTGTTTGATAGCATTTGAAGCACTTCCAGAGCCAGGGGTGTCCAACCTGTGGCCCATGGGCTGCATGCAGCCCAGGATGGCTATGAATGTGGCCCAAAACAAAATCGTAAATTTCCTTAAAACCTTTTTTCATTTTGCTCATCAGTTTTCGTTAGTGTTTGTATATTTAATGTGTGGTCCAACACAACTCATCTTCTTCCAGTGTGGCCCAGAGACACCATAAGGTTAGACACCCATCTAATCCGTCCAGACACTCCTAAGTACCATTTTAAGCTCTACTGATTTCTCGATCTTTGCAAAGTCTCTTTATTTCTTAGGCTTACTTCATCCACTTTTATCCATACCCATACTTAAACACACACAGCAATCTGTCCCCTTATAAAGGGTTTATTTCTATGAGGAATTCAGTTCAAGCCTTCCTTGTCTCCACCACTCTTAGCCCCAAAGTATGATTTTTATCTTATCAAGGTTTTTTTGTGCTGTAATGGAAATAAAAGACCTTTCATATTCTTCTACATTCTAATTGTAATTAAAGTTAAATTCTGCTCTTGTTTTAATAACCTCTTTCCCACTTCTCACTACATCCTCATACTAAAGATAATGTTACCTTTATTGATCTGGGGGCTAGTTACCATGGTTTGTTCAATTTGTAATCATTTAATGAGTTGTACATGTAGGATTTTTGCACTTTTCTGTATGAATATGATTTATCTGAAGTAGTTCACTAAAAAAATCTAGAGGTTATTTATAATTCAGCCATTTCTGTCCTCTGGGGAAATATTAACTCTATACAACCTAATACCCACATCACCTTAATGCTATGTTTGAAGTCAAAACCAGAAAAGGAGTATTGTATTTTTGAAGAAAAAAATTAAAAAATTAAAAAAAATGCATGACAATGCTTAGGTTCATTGCCTATGTTTTCAAGTGAGAAGTAGACAGGATATATGGATAAATGCAGTGATAATGCAGCAGGTAGGATAACTCGTTTATTTATCAATATATCCCATTCTGTCAAATACTGCTAAGAACAAAAAGGCTGCTCTAGAAGATATTAGGGCTTAATGATAAATTTTCATTTTTAGTGCTTTAGTTATTTGAACTCTAGAAATTCCTTGTGAATTATCTTGTGTTGTATCCCAAGAATCCTTTCCTTCAAAATCTACTTAGTTTCAGAGTTCAGACACTAAATACTGTGTTACCTAAATCAATTTCATTGCCAAGTTTCAGAGAGTATCATGTCTAAAGAAACACTTTGCTCCTAAATTCAGATTGTGATAAATATTTACTTTTTCAATTGATTAATAGATTTGATTTGCTTATTTACAATATCACACTTTCATAACTGATTCTGGACATACAGCTGTACATTAAACAAGGTTGGGATTATGAGTCCTGACCCTCCTGCAGTTAGAAATCTGCATATAACTTTTGACTTTTCTCAAACTTAACTAAAGTTGGCCCTTCACATCTGTGGATTCAACCAACTGTGGATCAAAAATCTGTTAGGGGACAACTGTAATAGAACAACAACACACACACACACAAAACAGAATTAAAAAATATCTGGTAGGAATTCCCAGTGAACTGTTGGGAATCTATGGTTTGGAATGCAAAAATACTGTTTACAACCAACAACAGATGGCTGAATCTGCAGATTTGAAAGGTGGAAACAAAACACTGTAAAGTATTTTTTTGGTTTAATTTTAAAATGCTCCTTTTGGAGAGAAGTATTAAGATTTTACAACTATCAATTTAATTTCTATATAAAAATAAAAGGGTTTGTCCAGATTTTAAGATATATTATAAAAATGTCCATAATATTAACTTTTAAAATTTTTAACTGAGATAAAATTCATGTATCATTCTATTCACACTTTTAAAGTATACTGTTCAGTGGCTTTAGGTATATTCACCAAGTTATGCAACATACAGCACTAATACCAGAACATTTTCGTCATTGAAAAAGATACAGTCCTTTTAAATTTAAATAGGTTGTCAATTCAACTTCTCATTCACAATGTTATTTGTCATTCTTTCTTCCTCACATGAATCACTAAAGTTTGTCTATTTTTTAAGTCAAATAATAAAATTTTCTATAGATTACTTTTTCTTTCACTCATTTCTGCATTTTATAACTAATAATGCCTTTCTCTACACTTTTTCAATTTTTTTGCTTGTTTTAGCTCCTTGGGTTCTATCTTGATTTATTAATGATCTTCCTAGCATTTTAATATACATATGCATATTGGGTTATAAAACTTCCAATATAACTTTGCCCCCTCCAGGTTTTTCAACTCTGTTCTTGTTTATTCACATTTAACTAATGTGTATATTAAAATTTTAGTTCCTTGCCCTGGCTGGTATAGCTCAGTGGATTGAGTGCCGGCCTGTGAACCAAAGGGCTGCAGGTTCCATTCCCAGTCAGGGCACATGCCTGGGTTGCGGGCCAGGTCCCCAATAGGGGGCGCATGAGAGGCAACTACACATTGATGTTTCCCTCTCTTTCTCCTTCCCCTCCCCTCTCTCAAAAAATAATAAAATCATTTTTAAAAATTAAATTTTAGTTCTTTAACCCATCTTGATCAAAGGGGGCACTGAATTAAAATTTGAATATTTGATGGCTCTGTCACTCTGGTCAAATAATTTGGCCTGTATATTTTCTGCTTTTAGGGGTACTAATTATTAGAAAAAAGTATTCTCATCTCTTCCTACTTCTTAAGTAGCTGTATTTTCAACTACCCATCTTTATATTCACAAGGTTTCAGACTGGTCAACTCATCTTTGTGCAGCATAAAAGATAAAGTCTGAATGAAGACTACTCATACATTCTCTTGTCCTTTTAAAATTCCATGCTCAATGAGTGATGAAAAGAGCTTCCCTATATGCATTACATTCATTTCCCTTTTCTTCATTACAAATTCTTTTATTTATACTAAAGTAAACAATGTGGTTAAAATCCTTCCCATAAATAATAAGAAATATAATTATGAAAATTAGTATATGAATGATCATAGACAATTTTTACTAAGCATTTACTATGCCAGAGAAATAGTTCTAATACTTTAAATTTATTCATTCACTGAATCCTTACAACCAACACAGAGCATAATTATACCTACTATAATATGAAATAAAACATGAAACAAAATGCCACTAACATCTATCAAAAAAAGGAAAAAATATATCTGGAAGGACACACAACACTTTGATAATAGTGGTTAATTACCTTTATACTATGAGATTGGGATTAGGATTGATGAAAAAAAACATAACAGTTTACAAGGAGAAGACATGGATAATTTAGGCAATTAAAATACATGTTTTAAAATAAAAAGCAAGCATACAAAGATATATTTTGGGTCTTACTAATCAGGGCAGATGTTATAACTGAACATTTAAATTCAACATGGATAATAAAGTCGATTTAAAAAGCCATTATATATGTCATTAAGAATAATAAAAATCCACATTTGCTGAAATGGCAATCATATTTTTTGGCACAGTAAGAGCAAGTGAAAGTATGATATACTGACCATGACTACACTTTCTTTAAAGACAAAGTCTGGTAGGATGTGTTCTACCACTTGAGAGTAGTCATCTATAGTTAGTATCATTACGATTAATATTGGCTTTTTAGTTTCTTGTTTTGTTTTATAATATAAATTTGTTAGGCAAAAAGATTAACACTGACTTCAAAAACAAAGTTAAATTTCCACTAGGAATTAAAACATACAAGGTCACACAATTTAAACAGTGTAATATTGGTGTAAGCACAAATATGCAGATCAGAAAAAAATAGCCCTGAAACACAAACAAATATAAAGAATATAATGTTAACAACAAGAAAGTAGAACAAAGTAATGGGAAAGAAAAATATTATTGAATATCTGCAATTAGTACAATATGGGGGGGTGTAAATGCCAATTTGGAATTTGAATTCATAATGCAGAGTGAAACATGCTTGGATTGAAAAATATGTATATGTAATAAGAAACAAAAGTAGTGAAAAAAGGTAACTCTTAAACATTTTATGTTTAAAATATTTAAGGCGGTGACAAGTTTTAATTTTTATTACTCATCAGTATGAATTCCCTGATGACGAATGAGATCTGACCCACTACTAAATGCTTTCCCACATTCCCTACAGCTATAGGGCTTTTCGCCAGTATGAATTCTTAGATGCCGAGTAAGGTTTGAGCATTTATTAAATGCCTTTCCACATTCATTACATTCATATGGTTTTTCATCTGTATGAATTCTCTGATGTTGAAAAAGTTGCGAGTTCTGAGTAAAGGCTTTTCCACATTCAAAACATTCAAAGGGTTTCTCACCAGCATGAATTCTCTGATGCTGCCGAAGTTGTGAGCTCTGAGTAAAAGCTTTGCCACATTCCTTACAATCATAGGGTTTCTCCCCAGTGTGAATTCTCTGATGATTAGTAAGTGCTGATCCACTACTGAAGGCTTTGCCACATTCCTTACACTCATAGGGTTTCTCACCAGTATGAATTCTCTGATGCTGAACAAGTTTTGAACTTTGAGTAAAAGCTTTGCCACATTCCTTACATTCATAGGGTTTCTCACCTGTATGAATCCTTGCATGTTGAAAAAGTTGTGAGCTCTTAGTAAAGGCTTTCCTACATACTTTACATTCATAGGGTTTTTCACCAGTGTGAATTCTCTGATGGTCAATAAGATTTGAGCAATAACTAAAGGCCTTCCCACATTCTTTACATTCATAGGGTTTCTTACCAGTATGAATTCTCTGATGTTGAGAAAGGTATGAGCTACAACTGAAGGCCTTTCCACATTCGTTACATTCAAAGGGTTTTTCACCAGTATGAATTTTAAGATGTCGAGTAACATGTGAGCCACAACTAAAGAATTTCCCACACTCCTTACATTCATAAGATTTTTCACCATTATGAATTCTCTGATGTTGAATAAATTGTGAATTCTGACTAAAGACTTTTCCACATTTCTTACATTCATAAGGTTTCTCTTCATTACTAATTATTTGATGTAGAGTAAAGAATGTCTGTTGAATAAATGTGGGCACATATCCATGAGTAAATATTTCTTGACTGAAATGCCCATTTTGTAACAGTTGTCTTTCAAGATGGCTTCCATATTCCAAAACATCTCTATAATTGGAGTAGTCAAGGCCATATTTTGTAAGTCCCATTGTCTCCCTCTGGCATGATTCTATTTCATAAACTTCCTTCTTTAGAGATAATAACTTGGTTTCACACATTGATTCCAGATCTGAAAGAAAATAAAATGGTAAGTATTCTTTCCACTCATTTGTGAAAAGTTAAAGTTTTATAACAGAAATGAAAAAATTAAAGTGAAATTATCTAGTAGTAAATAACATATAGTTGTCAAGTGTATCTGTTTAATCTGAAGAATGGACAAAAAAACATATAGAAAGTAATAAGATACAGCCATATATACCATAATGACATTTCAGTCAGTTGTGGATCACGTATGCAATGGTGGTCCCATAGTATATAATGGAACGGAAAAATCCCAATTGCCTAATAACATCCTAGCTGTTCTAAGGTTGTAGTGCAACATATTACTCATGTGTTTGTGGTGAAGCTGGTGTAAACTTATCTACTACACTGCCAGCTTTATAAAAGTATAGCACACACAATTACAGTAGTAATCTATGCCATCTAGGTTTGTGTAAATGCACTCTATAATGTTCACACTCTATGATGTTCACACAGCAATGAAATCACCTAACAATGCCTTTCTCAGAACATATCCCTGTTGTTATGTGGTGCATAACTGTATAATACAGAAGGCAGAGGAAGAGACTATAGAAGTAGAAAACCACAATTATGCTCAAATACTGATGTGGATCAGAATCATCAGGAAAAGCTGGTAAATATACAATGCTTGAGCATATGAAAAATGACTAGTTCTACATATATCTATATAAGCATGCATGTTTGTGTATGTAACAGACTGTATGACCATACTATAGACTTATATATTACAAAAAGTAGATAATTTCCTGACCTCCATTAAAGGCCTCCTGGGAAGAATAAATCTATATAGGGTAAGATTCTTGGGCTCTTAATATGATAAAAAATAAATTTGGCCTTTGAACCTGGTTCATAACACAGAACTTCAAAAACTTTTGGAATTGCCTGAGTGATAGGAGTGTTTTTATTATGATGAGGTCACACATAGTGGGTCCTTAAGATAGCTCTGGAATAGACACTGGTCACCAGAAAGGACCCAAGCATGTTGGGTCTAATACACCAAGCATGTATTAGAGGTTTGGGACTTTCAGCTACTTGACCTCTGGAGAGACAAGAGGGATCAGAAATTGAGGGGCCACTGATCTCAATTTAATTAAATCACAATAATAATTCTGGACACTAAAGCTCAGTGGATCTTTCTAATTGGCAAAAATACTGAAATGATAAAAAGGTGATACACTTTGACTCAACAGGGAGAGGGTGTTGAATCTCTGCATCTGGAAGCCTACTGGACCTTGGCCTCATAGGAATCCTTTATGGTAAAACCACAATTATAAGTATAGATCTTTCCTGAGTTCTATAAGTCAGTCTAACAAATCAGTGAACCTGCAGGGAGGGGTCATGTAAACCCCCAAATTTATAACCAGTTGATCAGAAATATAGGGGGTCTGAGTACCCCATATTACTTGCAGCTGGCATCTGAAGTAAGGGCAGTACTGTGTAGGGTTTTGCTGTTAACTTGTGGGGTCTATGCTAACTCTGGGTAGTTAGTGTCAGAATTAAACTACAGCAGACTTAGCTGGGGAGAAAAACAGTCTCCATAATGAAGGATAATTGGACGAAATATGAGAGAGATCACAGAGGATGAGCCACATGGAGTCTAAGATACTGAGCAACTTTGATGTGAGTGGCAGACAGGGAAGGCGCAGAATATGTTATGTGTTAGGTATTAAGTGAAAATACTGTTTCCCTTGGAATTTTGTGATGCTGATCTTAGGAGTCTCTTGCTCATGTATCACTTGCAGTGACTAAAAGGAGTGGCAGCTACAGTTTAAGGCAGACAGAGAGAAAATAAGAAAGTACAAAATACTGCGATGGAAATACAGAAGCAGACTAATGAGCTGAGTCCTAACTCGTATTTACTCATTATGTGTTCCTAGGCAACTATTTAACCTTTCTAAACCCCCTTTACCTATAAAGGGGAGATAATCATTAGTTCATGATTACTGGAAGAGTGAGGAAAAATGCTTGTAATTATCTTTCAATAAAATGTTCAGTATTTGACAGGTATAATTATGAAAGAATTTCTTACCAAAAATAAAAAATTTCAACTAATTAAATGGTTTGAAGACATCAAAATGGAGCCAATTAGAACATCTCTAGCCAAAAACAGGGAATTCATTCTAGTATAATCTTTTATTCTCCTTTCTCTGTATGATCTTTAATCTAGTTCAGCTCCTAGGTAACTTTTAAAACTATCCTCTTCTACCTCCACAAACAATGCTCTACTTCAAACCAGAGTCATCTCTGAAAGCAAACCACCATAGTAGCCTCCTAACCCAGTCTCCCCACCAACCTTCACACTCTTTATTCTACTCAGGGACCAAAACTTGGCATGGCCTTCTACTACACAAAATCCATACTCCTCATGAGGGGCAAAGGTTGAATAATGCGGTTCCTACCTGTCTTTCCAATCTCAACACACATTCCACTCTCACTTGCTCATGGGGCCCAGCAACACTTTCTTTCCATTCTTCAGACACACCAAGTATTTCACAGGGGTTTTCCCCTCTTCCTGGAGTTTCCTTATTAACACATTAAATAGTAATAGTAAGACCTCGCAGTGAGCCAACTACTACAGTAGTTATGGAACAGTGATGAACATAAATAAATACACTGATTTCCATTCATGTCCAAGTCACAGAACTAATACTATGGTTTGCTGCATACATCATAATTGGAAGGAATGCTACATTTCATTTAGAGGTTAGTAAAAATAAAGGTGCATTTTTTTTCCTCACTCAGATTCATGGACTCCCTAAATTCTATACAAATGAATCCAAAAATAGTAACCTCAGAGTTATAGTGATCATTTACAAACATGTCAGTCTGTTCATATCATCTCATTCCGAATAGAATGGCTTTACACCTACCTTATTCAGAACAGAATTCAAAGCCCATAACTAAGTCCACAAAACCCCAATTCTGACAGGTACACCCACCCTCCTACCTGCACATAGCACATCCTGCTACTTTGCTGATCTCCTTTCACACAATTCCCTCTTTGCTCATTCTGCTGTAGCTACAACAGCAGGAATAAAAAAGCCAGCAGCTCTAAGTAAGACCATTATTTGGAGAAGAGGAGCAGTACAGATACACATATGTATGTGTGCACCCAGACACAAATCTTATTTTGGGAGTGGTAACAGAAAACATGAGTTTAAGAGGAAAAAAAATCTAGCAAGGAACTACATCTTGAATACAGGTAGAAGTTTTCATTGGAGAGGAAGTGAAGGGCACATTCTACTTGAAATTAAGCGATGTGTTGGAGAAGAGTAATAGGAAGAGTATTGAGTGACAGAGGAATGGAAACAGGTCACTTGTACATTCATGCTTAAAAAATTAAGTTTTTTCACAGGCCTAGTGTTTTGATGGAAGCTTCCAACATAAAATCTCAAAGATAGTGTTTCTTCATTGATCAACTGAGTTATTACCTCTATACCCTGCTTTCTTCAATAATTTATTTTTTAACTTATATTTTATTGTTCAAATACAGTTGTCCCCATTTTCCCACCACCACTTTCCCCTGCCCCACCCACCCCCACGTGCCACCCTCAATCTTTCCCCAAGTTGGCTTTGTCCATGGGTCCTTTACACATATTCCTTGACTTGACCCTTCCCCTTCTTTTCCTCATTACTCTCCTTCACTCCTCCCCTCTGGTTACTGTCAGTGAGTTCTTTATTTCAATGTTGCTGGTTGTAAATTTCTTGCTTGTTTTGTTGATTAGGTTCCACTTATAGGTGAGATCATATGGTATTTGTCTCCCCCATCCCCCCAGCTTATTTTACATAGCATAATGTTCTCCAGTCCCATCCATGCTGTTGTGAAGGATAGTAGCTCGCTCTTTCTGCTGTGCATAATTCTATTATGTAAATAGAATTATAATAGAAAAAACTAGTACCATAGTTTTTTGATCCACTCATTTATTAATGGGCACATAGGTTGCTTCCAATACTTGGCTATTGTAAATTGTGCTATGAACTTTTGGGTGCATTGGTTCTATTGAAGTAGTGTTTTGGGATTCTTAGGATATAATTCCAGCAGTGGAATCTCTGGGTCAAAAGGCATTTCCGTTTTAGCTTTTTGAGGAAATTCAACACGGTTTTCCACAGTGACTGCCCCAGTCTGCATCCCACAGTGTACTTGGGTTCCCTTTTCTCCACAACCTAACCAGAACTTGTCGTTTCTTGATTTGTAAATGATGGCCATTCTGACCGGTGTGAAGTGGTATTTCATTGTGTTGTTTTTTTTTTCCCAAGCATTTCTTTCTTTCTTTATTTTTAAATACATTTGTCATTGTGGTTTTAATTTGCATTTTTCTGATGGCAAGTGATACTAAGTATCCTTTCATACTTCTCTGGGCCCTCTGTATATCCTCCTTGGAGAAGTCTCTGTTCAGCTGCTTTTCTGATTTTTAAATTGGATTGTTGTGTCTCTGGAGTGAAGTCGTGTGAGTTCTTCATATATTTTGGAGATCAAACCTTTATCCAAGGTATCATTGACAAATATATTATCCTGTACGGTTGGTTCCCTTTTCATTTTGCATGTTTCTCTAAGCCATGCAGAAGCTTCGTATTTTGATGAAGTCTCAACAAATGGGACATCAAATGATGAAGCTTCGTATTTTGTCTATACTTTCCCATATGTTCCTTACTCTAGGGGACATACCAGTGAAAATATTTTTGTGTGGGTTATCTGAGAGTTTCCTGCCTATGTTCTCCTCTAGGACTTTTGTGGTGTTGCAACTTATATTTAAGGCTTTTATCTATCTTGAGTTTACTTTTCAGTACGGTGTAAGCTGGTGGAAAAATTTCATTCTTTTGCAAGTAGGTATCCAGATCTCCCAAAATATTTGTCGAAGAGGCTATTTTTTACTCCATTTTATTTTTCTTCCCCCTTTGTCAAATATTAATTGACCGTAGTGACATGGGTTTATTTCTGGGATCTCAAATCTGTTCCATTGATCTATGTGCTTGTTGTTATTCCATTGCCAAACTTTTTGATTACAGTAGCTTGTAATGTAGTTTCATGTCACATATTGTGATCCCTCTTACTTTGCTATTCTTTCTCAAAATTGCTGCACCTATTCTGGCTCGTTTATGGCTCCACATACATTTTTGAAATATTTGTTTATATCTCTGAAATACGTCATTGGTATTTTAATAAGGATTGCACTGAATCTATAAAATGCTTTTGGTAGTAGCGACATTTTGAGGATATTAATTCTTCCAATCCATGAACAAGGTACATGCTTCCATTTATTTGTGTCTTCCTTAATTTCTTTCGTCAAGTGTTGTGCAGTTTTCTGAGTAGAGGTCTTTTACCTCCTTGCTTAAGTTTATTCCTAGGTACTTTATTTTTCTAGTTGCTATAGCAAATGGGATTTCTTTATCCTGATTTCTGATTCTGGTATTTCATTGTTGGTGTACAAAAATGCCTTTGGTTTCTGAATACTGACTTTGTATTCTACAGTTTTGCCAAATTCACTTATTAGGTTGAGTAGTTTTTTTGGAGTTTATAGGGTTTTCTATGTACACTATCATCTCATCTGAGAACAATGACAGTTTTATTTCCTCCTTTCCAATTTGGATGCCTTTTATTTCTTTTCCTTGTCTGATCTCTGTGGCTAGGGCTTCCAATACTTTGTTTAATAGAAATGGTAAAAGTGGACAACCTTGTCTTGTTTCCGAACTTAGGGGGAAAGCTTTTAGCGTTTGCCCATTGAGTATGATATTGGCTGTAGGTTTTTCATATATGGTCTTTATTATATTGAAATATGCTCCCTATACTCCCATTTTCCTGAGTGTTTTTATCATAAATGGGCGCTATACCTTACCAAATACTTTTTTTGCATCTATTGATATGATCGTGTGATTTTTGTCTTTCCTTTTGTTTATGCAATGTATTATATTTGTTTATTTATGCATATTATACCATGCTTGCACCCCTATGATGAACCTCACTTGATTGTGGTGGATAATGGTTTTACCGTATTGCTGCATGCGATTGCCTAATATTTTGTTGATGATTTCAGTGTCTATGTTCACCAGTGATATTGGCCTGTAGTTTTCTTTCTTGCTTGTGTCTTTATCTGGTGTTGGGATTAGGATGATGCTGGCACCAAAAAAGAATTTAGGAGTCTTCCCTCTTCTTGTTTTTTTTTGGAATACTCAGAAGGACAGGGATTAGCTCTTCCTTAAATGTTTTGTAAAATTCTCCTGTGAAACCATCCAGTCCAGGGCTTTTGTGTGTCAGGAGTTTTGTGACTACTGGTTCAATTTCACCAGCTGTTATCAGTTTGTTCAGTGTTTCTACTTCTTCATTCAATGTTGGACACTTATTTTTTAGAAATTTGTCCATTTTACACAGATTTTCAAGTTTCTTGGTATATAATTTTTCATAGTAATTCCTTGTAATCCTTTTTATTTCTCTGGTATCAGTTGTAATTTTTCCTTTTTCATTTCTGATTTTATTTACTTGGGTCCTCTCCCTCTTTTTCTTGGTGAGTCCGCTTAAAGGCTTGTCAATTTTGTTATTCTTTGCAAAAAAACAAGCTCCTTCATTTATCACTCCTTTGAAATGTTCTTTTAGTCACCATGTTTTTCAGTTCTGCTCTGATCTTGATTATTTCCTTCGTTCTATGAGCTCTGGGCTTTGCTGTTGTTCCTCTAGTTCTTGTAGATATAGGGTTAGGTCATTGATTTGTTATGTTTTTATCTCTTTTAGGTAGGCCTGTATTGCTATGAACTTCCCTCTTAGGACTGTCTTTGCAGTGCCCCACAGGTTTTGGACTGTTGTGTGTTCATTTTCATTTGTTTCCAGAAACATTTTGATTTCTTTTTTGATCTCGTTATAGACCCATTCATTGTTTAGTAACATGCTATTCAGTGTCCATGAGTTTGAATGTTTTTTAATTTTTTCCTTGAGGTTGGTTTCTAGTTTCAAGCCCTGGTGGTCTGTGAATATGCTTGTTATGATTTCAATTTTCTTGAATTTGTCGAGGTTTGATTTGTGTCCTATCATGTGGTCTATCTTGGAAAATGTTCTATGAGCATTTGAAAAGAATGTGTATCTTGCTTCCTTGGGATGAAAGGTTCTATATATTAGTTAAGTCCATTGATCTAATGCATTGTTCAGGTCCAAAATATCCTTGTTGATGTTTTGATTGGAAGAGCTATCCACTGTTGACAGTGGAGTGTTAAAATCCCCTGCTATCAGTGTGTTGCCGTCTATATCTTTCTTGAAGTCCTCCAAAATTTTCCTTATATATTTGGGTACTTCTCTGTTGGCTTCATATAGGTTTACAATGTTTATGTCATCTTTATCAATTCTTCCATTGACTATTATGAAGTGTCCTTCTGGGTCTCTTTTCATGGCCTTTGTTTGGAAATCTATTTTGTCTAAGTATTGCTACCCCAGCATTTTTTCTTGTCCATTTGCTTAGAGTACTTTTTCTATCACTTTACTTTCAGTCTGTGTAGGTCTCTTGTTCTGAGGTGGGTCTCCTGTAGGAGGCATATATGTGGGTCATGTTTTGTTATGCATTCAGCTACCCTATGTCTCTTGACTGGAGCATTTAAGCCATTTACATTTTGAAGTTATTATTTATAGCCACGTATTCATTGTTTCCCTTTCCAATGTGTTCCTCTCTTTCTCACTCTTTTTATTCATCTTCTTAAACCAGTCCCTTTAGCATATTGTTGGAATGCTGGTTTGTTGGAGGTGTATACTTTTAGCCATCTTTTCTCTCAGAAACTCCTTATTTCACCTTCCATTTTATTTGAGAGCCTTACGAGGTAGAGTCGTCTTGGTTGCAAGCCTTTGCTTTTCCTTACTTGGAGTATTTCTTCCCATTCCCTACTGGCTTGTAATGTTTCTGTTGAAAAGACAACTGCTAGCCTTATCAGGGCTATTAGGATTCTATCTTTGTCTTTGATGATATTTGCCATTTTAATTACAATGTGTCTTGGAGTGGGCCTCATTGGCTTCCTCTTGAATGGGTCACTGTGCTTCTTGGACTTGTGTGGCTTTTCCTCTCATCTTATGGAAGTTCTCAATCATTTTTTGAAACAGGGTTTCTATCCCTTGCACCTCTCCTTTTCTGATATCCCTATTATACATATATTATTACCTTTCAGGTTGTCTTGCATTTCATTTAACACCTCTTCTTTATTTTTGAGTCTTTTTTCATTTTCCTGTTCTTTCTGGGAGCTTTTTTCTTCCTACTCATGTACCTCAGTGATTCAATCCTCTGCTTGATCTAGTCTGCTTTTTATTCCTTCTATGGTGTTCTTCAATTCAGAAATTGTATTCTTCATTTTTTCTTGCTTCTTGTTAATATTTCTATGTCTTTTTTCATGCTGATATAGTATGCGGTAAGTTCTTCATAGTTTCACTATAGTTTTTAGTAATTCTCTCTAAGCTCATCGAGTTTCCTATAAACATTATTTTGAACACAAGGTCTAATCATTTACTTCCCTCTATTTCATTTAGTTCTCTTTCTGTGGATTCCTCCTTTCCCTTTGATTGGTGGGGTGTTTCTTTGTCTTCCCATTATTTCTGAGACACTTTGTTTTTACTTCTGATTCTTAAATTGATCTGTTTTGACTTCCTGACTTTATGGTGTAAAATTCTATGGTAGGATACCTGTGAGATTCAGTGAAGCAGTCTTCCTGATCTCCTGAACTTGATGCTCTTTGGATGCCTTTTATGCTATTTATGTTGGCTCTCTGGAAGTAATTGTGCTTTGATTATTGTTTTCTCATTTTTTGATGGGCCATTCCCTCCAGCTGGTTGACTGAGGGTCATTTTGCCCACCACATCTTGTGTGTTTTTGTGCAAGTGCTGCCAGAACAAAACTACAAAGCCCAGGAAACAAACCCACATCTACAAAATAATTTCCCCCTGCAATCCCACTATCAACAGCAAATGAACAAGTAATAATAGGGCTGTAAAGAGACTAAGGCTATTATATAAAGGAGACAAATAAACTACTAGCATAAAATCTAATGACTTAATATGCACAAACTTGATGGGCCCAAAATGGATGTTAAAAAGCTACGTAGTAAAGAAAATATCACAAATCATGGAGAGGAACACAGTGGATTTCATCTCAGTAGCCTCTCTTATTTACTGCTGTTTTTTGTTTCTGGATCCACATCTGGTAATGTCAGATGTTGACCCCATTTGAACTTAGGCAGTCTGTTCAAGGCCACCAGGAATCTACTGTTTGTGGCTGTCTCCTTCAGTTGTAAATCTAGTCACTCTGCACTCTGCAGGCAGGCTTAGACATTCAAAGAGTGGGGACAAGTCCTTCCTGGACTTGTCAAGTCCTGTCAAGTTGCTACCACTCAGGGGAGTGATCTGCCTGAGCTGGACCATTGCTGAAGTATGGGGTATGATGCAGCTATGGGATCCCACTGGCAGTTCTCTCCCCAAAGCCTCAATTCAGTATCTCCTCAAGTCTCCCTAGTCCAGTCTTCCCCCAGTCCCCTTGCCAGGGTCCTACTATCTATGACTGCCTTTCTATACTTAGAAGTCAGGCTTAAGGGCCACAGGGCCAGGACAGAGTCTGTTCTTGGGGGTCAGGGCTATTGTTTCCTATATTCCATCATTTCTCACTCACCTGAACACAGACCTCTTGTCAGCTCTCTGCCAACCATCCATGGCTCCTTCCCTTGTTCCAATAAGGAGATAACTTGAGGCTTAGGTATGTAAAGTCCTGCTCATAAGAAAAGATATGAAACATGATTATGCTGTGGGTAAATCAAATCCTTAAATAAGATCCACTCCCTTTATAATCAAAAAATAGATGCCACTACAGGAACAGCCAAAGAAAGAAGGTGATGAAGCTTCAACCATAGCCAAATGGAGATTCTTATTTCTACTCCTCCTTTTCATTCCATCCCCAACCATTTATTTGGGAATAGGGAGCAGCAATTCAACAGGTGTCCCAAAAGGCACCTAAAAAATTCACTGTGGAAGAGACATTCAAGAGGAGAACTCAAAATTATTGGTATAGATGAACTTACCCATTGACAGCAGATTGCTGTAGTTCTCCAGCATTACATCTCTGTACAAGTCCCTTTGAGCTGGGTCCAAGCATTCCCACTCTTCCTGAGAAAAGTCTACTGCCACATCCCTGAACATCACTGATTCCTGAAAAAATAAACATAAGTATCCTTGTAAAATAAAAGAAATAATTCAGATTATTCTATACTGCCTGTAGGGTAAAGCAAATCAGCAATTATACTAGTGTTACTGAGAACCAGAATTTGGATCTCTGACACAGAAGCAAAAGTAATCAGTTTATTTGATGTTAAAATCAAAACATCAAAATTACAACTAAAATACAAAACACCATCACTGACAACTTACTGAAACCTGACTGAATGGAAATCCTACAAGTAGGGATTTAAAGAAGAGGTCACGGAATAAATTTCTGGACAAGATGGAGGCATAGGTAGATACACTTTGCCTCCTCGCACAACCAAAAGAAGGACAACAACAAATTTAAAAACAAAAAAAATCACCAGAACTGCCATAAAAGTGAACTGTATGGAAGTCTGAAAACCAAGGAGCTAAAGAAACAGACCGGTATGAGGGGCAGAGATGGGCAGCCAGGGCATAGAGGACGAACGGCAGAGCGACGGCGGGAGGGCCGGATGGGTGCGGCAGGGGCTGGCAGACTGGGTGGTCCCACATTTGCGTGTGGATAAACTGTGAGGAACAGCTGGGGAGCAAGACAGACCATGCAATCCAGGGTTCCAGTGTGGGAAAAGAAAGCCTCAAAACCTCTGGAGGTAAAAACCTGTTGGGGTTGCAGTGGCAGGAGAAATTCCCAGCCTCACAGGAGAGTCCACTGCACAGACCCACAGGGTCCTAGAATGCACACAAACCCACCCACCCAAGAATCAGCACTAGAAGGGCCCAACTTGCATGTTGGTAACGGGGTAAGTGACTGAAAGCCCGCCGGGAGCCAAACAAGTGCTGTTGTTCCTTCTCGGACCCGTCCCCCACACAGAGTCATAACACAGCAACCCGGGCTGCCCCACCCTGGCGAATACCCAAGGCTCTGCACCTCCCAATGTAACAGGCCCACTGAGACAAAGAAATATGGTCCAAATTAAAGAACAGATCAAAGCTCAAAAACAGAACTAAGTGGTGAACAGAGAGCCAACCTATCAGATGCACAGTTCAAAACACTGGTAATCTGGATGCTCACTGAATTGGTTGGGTATGATTGCAAAATGGAGGAAAAAGCAAAGGCTATGCAAAGTGAAATAAAGAAAAATATGCAGGGAACCAAGAGTAAAGGGAAGGAAACCAGGACTCAAATCAACGGCTAGGAGCAGAAGGAACAGATAAACATTCAGCAAGAATGGATTGAAGAAACAAGAATTCAAAAAAAAAAATGAGGAGAGGCTTAGGAAGTTTTGGGAAAACTTTAAATGTTCCAACATCCGAATCATAGGGGTGCCAGAAGGAGAAAAGGAAGAGCAAAGAACTGAAAACTTATTTGAAAAAATAATGAAGGAGAACTTCCCCAATCTGGAAAGGAAATAGACTTCCGGGAAGTCCAGGATGCTCAGAGAGTCCCAAAGAGGCTGGACCCAAGGAAGCACACACCAAGGCACATCGTAATTACATTCCCCAAGATTAAAGATAAGGAGAGAATCTTAAAAGCAGCAAGAGAAAAGGAGACAGTTACCTACAAAGGAGTTCCATAAGACTATCAGGTGATTTCTCAAAAGAAACCTTGCAGGCAAGAAGCATTCAAAGTCACAGAAGACAAGGACCTACATCTAAAATTACTCTATCCAGCAAAGCCATCATTTAGAATGGAAGGGCAGATAAAGTGCTTCCCAGATAAGGTCAAGTTAAAGGAGTTCATCATCACCAAGCCCTTATTATACGAAATGTTAAAGGGACTTATCTAAGAAAAAGAAGACCAAAGCCTATGAACAGTAAAATGACAGCAAACAGCTGAACCTAAGGAAAACAAAAACAAGAGCAAAAACTAAGCAAACAACTAGAACAGCAGCAGAATCATAGAAACGGAGATCAGAGGGGAGGGGGCGGGGGAAGAATGGGGGAAAAGGTACAGGGAATAAACTGCATAAATAGTAGGTACAAAATAGGAAAGGGGAGGTTAAGAATATTACAGGAAATGGAGAAGCCAAAGAACTTATATGTATGACCCATGGACATAAACTAAGGAGGGGGAGTGCTGGGGGGAGGGGCGGTGCAGGGTGGAGGGGAATAAAGGGGAGAAAAAAACGGGACAACTAATAGCATAATCAATAAAATATATGTAAAAAAATAAACAGTCACAACAAGACTGGTAGAAGGGCGGAGACAAGGAATGGGCTGGTCCCACACTCACGCATGGTGGATAAATTTCAGGAGAGATATCCTGGCTGTGAGGGTTGCCTGGGAGGAGGAAGGCGTCCCAGCCCCACACCAGCCCCCTAACCTATGGTTCCTGGCCAGGAAGAGAAGTCTCCATAACTTCTGCCTGTAAAAACCAGTGGGGATTGTGGCTGAGTGAGATGGAGGGTTTCTGGAGTCCCAGATGTTCCTCTTAAAGGGACATCTGGGACTCCAGAAACAGGCTTACTCTGGCTCACTCCTTCTGAGCTCCAGTACTGGGACAGCACCTCAAAAGACACCAGGGAGATATGAAGAGGAACTGAATTGTCTGGCATCAGAGTGGGAGCTGGGGGGAGGGGTGGAAGAGCAGCTTTCAGCCAGACAGGACTGTTGGCAGAGGCCCTTGTTACTTTCCTGAGCCTTTCTCCAACAAAGCCGGTAAAAGGGTGCCATATATGAGTCACTGTATTCCCTGCCATGGTGATTTCCTGAGATGTCGCCTCACCCGCCTTACAGGCCCACGCAAACTGTTTCCAGTGGCTTTTCCATATCAATGTCTTGTCGTGCCTCATGCTTCAGACTTTCCTAAAAATCTCTCAAACAGGCAGCGTTTCCTGTACCTCTTGCTAAGTGGCCCAAGCCCTGGCACAAGCAGCTGGCCTTGGTTCACAGCTTGGCCTCATCTGTGCAACTCTAGGCCCAGCACAAGCAGCAGCCATCTGCAGGTTGCTTTGCAGCTCATGCCATGTGGCCCGGGGAAGAACGCAAGGGTGGATGACCTTGACCTGCACCTGCTGGGAAGCCCAGAGCCAGTGCACCCAGTGGACTGCCTCAGACCACATCAAAGCACCACCAAACAACCTCTACAAGTGACACATTCAAGGGGCGGACTCTAGGGGCATGAGAGCCCCACTGACATAAGTCCTTCTATATGGGGTGGGTCCATGCACAGCTGATCCTCCATGGTGGCTGCTGGTCATAGCCAGTTGGCCTGGGGGTAAATACCTCCCATTGATGTACCAATAGCAGTCAAGTCTCAACTACAACAGCCCACATGGTGCGGGTGGGGTGCAACTGGGGTGCCCAGTTTGGGTAAACAGGGAGGGCGGCTGTGCCACTGGACCCTACAGGATACCTACTACATTAGGCCGCTCTACCAAGCCCAGGAGACACAGAGCAGCTCTACCTAATACATAGAAACAAACACAGGGAGGCTGCCAAAATGAGGGCATAAAAAAACATGCCACAAATGGAAGAACAGAAAAAAAAAAATTCCAGAAAAAAAACACTCAACAAAATGGAGACAAGCAATCTACTCAACGCATAGTTCAAAACACTGGCTATAAGGATGTTTGATGAACTTAGTGAGCACTTTTACACCATTTTTAAACAAACAGAAATTACCCCTGGCTGGTGTGGCTCAGCGGATTGAGTGAAGGCCTGCGAACCAAAGGGTTGCTGGTTCAATTCCCAGTCAGGGCACATGCCTGGGTTGCAGGCCAGGTCCCCAGTAGGGGGCGTGCGAGAGGCAACCACACTTTGATGTTTCCCTCTCTTTCTCCTTCCCGTCCCCTCTCTCTATAAATAAATTAATTAAGTAAGTAAGTCTTTTTAAAGAAATAAGAAATGAAGGCTACACTAACTGAAGAATAATTTACAGGGAATCAACAGTAGAGTAGATGAACCTAAGAATCAAATCAGTGATTTGGAATATATGGAAACAGAAAACACTCTATCAGAACAGCAAAAAGAAAACAAGAATACAAAATATTAAAGACAGTGTAAGGAGCCTCTGGGACAACTTCAAGTGTACTAACATTCACGTCATGGGGGTGCCAGAAGGAGAAGAGTGAGCGAAAAACAGGAGATTCAAGGTAGAAAACTTCCCTAACCTGGTGAAGGAAATATACATATAAGTCCAGGAAGAGCAGAGAATCACAAACAAGATGAATTCAAAGAGGCCTACACCAGGACACATCATAATTAAAATAGAAAAAGTTAAAGACAAAGAGAGAATCTTAAAAGCACCAAGAGAAAAGCAGTTACTTACAAGGGAGCTCCCATAAGATTATGAGTTGATTTCTCAACAGAAACTTTGCAGGCCAGAAGGAATTGGCAAGAAATATTCAAACTGATGAAAAGAACCTACAATCAAGATTACTCTACCCAGCAAAACTATCATTTAAATTTAAAA
Source organism: Pteronotus mesoamericanus (assembly GCF_021234165.1). Taxonomy (NCBI): domain Eukaryota; kingdom Metazoa; phylum Chordata; class Mammalia; order Chiroptera; family Mormoopidae; genus Pteronotus; species Pteronotus mesoamericanus. The sequence goes on from NW_026555307.1 coordinate 8,768,681, forward strand.
AAAGGCGGGGAGCTAAATGGCGGAGGAGTGGATGGGAGTCACGCTGACCTCCTCCCAAGACCAAACAGGAATTGCGACTAAATAGTGGAGAAATCACGTGGAAAACAATGGAACGATAGAGGGAGAGGAGCCTTGGAGCTGCGGACAGACAGTGGATTCAACTCTCACACATCCCAACCGGTGAGAAGTGCGGTGGAGGCTCGAGAGGGTGGGCTGGGCACCCACGGGCACCCACACCAGGGGGACATTGAAACGGCCAGTTGGATCCCCCTGAGAACAGGGTCTGAACCATAAACAGGGACCCCTAGACTACAACAGCTGAAACCAGGAAAACGCACAGAGAAAACACAACCCCGAAAAGCTTAGGGGCGCTCTCTGCCAGAGACAGGTGGCTGGGGATGCAAAGAGACATTTAAAGGGCCAATGCAAAAATTTGCCGTGGCAGCCACCCTCCTTGATCTCTGGGTAGAGGCGGCAGCAGAGTGGGCTTGTGCCTGGGAAAAGACTGGTGAGGAAAACTTTGTGAAGAGAACTGAGACGGTGGCTGGCGGAGCCCCGGTGATAACTCACCTCCCACTCTGCAGCTACCATCCCACTCAGGCCTAAGGGAATCAATTAACCTGCCTTTTGTGCACTCCGCACACAGCTTGTGCGCCTGTGAGCTGGAGGGCTAAATGCAGACAAGCTGGAAGAAATAGAGGATCTCTGGCCAAAGGGGTCACACAGCTGCATAGAGAGCCTTGAGGAGGGACTAGAGATGGAAGCAATGGGGAAAGAATGGGAGGAGGAACCGGGAAGTCCCGACTCCCTCCCCATTCGGTAGTCTCCATTTTGTGCTGGAGGAAGCGCCCCCAAAGAGGCAGAAGCAGGGCGCAGACGAGCCAGACGGCCCACAGTTACAAACGTGGTCTGCAGAAATAGTGGATCCCTGGCCGAAGGGGTCACAGAACTGCCCAGAGACCCCTGAGGAGAGACGAGACAGAGGTGTCGGGGAAAGAAGGGGAGGAGGAACCTGGGAGGCCAGACTCCTTCTCCTTTCCGTAGTCTCCACTGTGCAGGAACGGGCCATACCCCCAAAGAGCCAAAAGCTGAAAAGCACAATAGACAGCCCAAAACCACCCAGTGCAGGCGCGCACACTCGGGCTAAGTGGCCGGCGAGGGTTGGTGAGCATGTGTGTGGACCCGCGCTGGTTGGCGAGGACTCCCGCAGGTGGCCGCAGACAGGGCCTGCGAGGGATTGGGCAGAATGGCGGGGGCATGCATAAACCGACCCGCGCGGGCCCCGAGTGCAGAGTGGTCCGCAGAAACAGTGGATCCCGGGCAGAAGGGTTCACAGAGCTGCCCAGAGTCCCTGAAGGAGAGACTGGAGACAGGATTAACCTGAGAGTCCTAGAGCTGACTTCCTCCCACTTCCATAGTCTCCATTTGGCGAGGGCAGGCAACGCACCCAAAGAACCAAAAGGAGGGGAAGCACACAATAGAAGACCCTAAACTGACCAGTGCCGGGGTGCCCATCAGCATGGCGGGCCAGATGAGTAGGTGAGGTTGCGAATAAGCCCTCTGGGCTGGGGCAAGCAAGCATGAGCCCAGGCGGGCAGGGGATCCTGCCAGGCCGGGGAGTGTGCTCAAGGAGCCAGGGTCAGAGTGCAGAGCGATCCACAGAACTAGTGGATCCGTGGCCAAAGGGGTAACAGAGCTATCCAAAGCAGGAGTCAGACACAGACAGTAGACTCCTGGCAGGCTCAAACAAATGACCCAAGGTCATATAGGGTCAACAAATGACATCATCAGAGGCAGGGCCAGGAAGAAAAGTAAAGGAAAAATAAATAAACAAACAAACCAACCAACCAATAAATAAATAAATAAATAAAAAGACCCACCTACTACCATAAAGTTTAATCCACAAAGTCAGAAGATCGAGATGGATCAATTGAAGCAAAAGCAAAAATGAATGAATGAATAAATAAATAAATAACTTAATAGACTCTCACAAAAATGGGAAGAAAAAGAAGTTACCCCGAAATGAGTGGAAAAGGGGACTCCCCGCAGAGATCTAAATGAAATAGAGGTAAGGGAACTATCAGATATTGAATTCAAAACAATGGTTCTAAGGAAGCTCATTCAGCTCAGCCAGCTCAAAGATAACTTTGAGAGACTGCAGAGAAACTCAGGATCTTACAGCAAACTATATCAGCCTGGAAAAGGACATAGAAACGATCAAGAAGACACAAGACAATATGAAGAATACCATTTCTGAATTGAAGAACACAGTAGAAGGAATCCAAAGCAGGCTGGATGAAGCCGAGGATCGAATCCGTGAGATGGAGGTTAAGGAAGAAAACAGCTCCCAGAAAGAACAAGAAATGGAAAAAAGACTCAAAAAGAAAGAAGAGACACTTAGGGAAATGGAGGACAACCTGAAACGCAATACTATCAGTATAATAGGGATACCACATGGAGAAGAAGAGGAGTAACGGATAGAGAACCTCTTTGAAAAAGTAATGATGGAAAACTTCCCCAATTTGAGAAGAGAAAACGTCTCATGGATCCAGGAGGCACAGACGGCCCGACTCAAGAGGGACTCAAGGAGGTCCACTCCAAGACACAACATCATTAAAATGGCAACTATCAAAGACAGAGAAAGAATCTTCAAGGCAGCAAGGGAGAAGGAGTAAGTAGCATACAAGGGGGCCCCAATACGGCTAGGAGCTGACTTCTCAACAGAAACACTACAAGCCAGAAGGGAATGGCAACAAATATTCCAAGCCATGAAAAGCAAGGGCCTACAACCTAGGCTGCTCTACCCAGCGAGGCTCTCCATTAAAATAGAAGGGGAAATACGGAGTTTCCCAGACAAGAGAAGGCTAAAAGAATGCATCTCTACCAAACCAGCACTCCAAGATATGCTCAAGGGACTGGTTTAAGAAGATGAAGGAAAAGAGTGAGAAACAGAAAAACACAGGTACAAAGAGAAAAAATGAATAGGTTTCTATCAGTAATAACCCTCAATGTAAATGGACTAAATGCCCCAATGAAAAGACTCAAATTAGCTGAATGGATAAGAAAACATGACGCACGCATATGCTGCTTACAAGAGACCCACCTCAGAGCAAAAGACCTACGCAGATTGAAAGTAAAGGGAAGGAAAAAAATATTCCAAGCAACTGGGCAAGAGAAGAAAGCAGGAGTTGCAATACTTATATCAGACAAAATAGATTTCAAAACAAAGGCCATAAAAAGAGAGCCAGAGGAGCACTTTATAATACTTGAAGGAAGAATCTATCAAGAAGACATAAACATTATAAACTTATATGCACCCAACAGAGGGGCTCCCAAGTTTATAAGGAAATTGTTGGACGACTTCAAAAAGATATAGACAGCAACACACTGATAGTACGGGATTTCAACACCCCACTGTCAAAAATGGACAGATCTTCCAAACAAAACATCAATAAGGATATTGTGGAGCTGAGTGACGCACTGAATCAAATAGACTTAACTGACATCTATAGAACCTTACATCCCAAAGAAGCAAAATACTACACATTCTTTTCAAAGGCTCATGGAAGTTTTTCAAAGATAGACCGCATGATAGGACACAAAGCAAGCCTCAGCAAATTCAGGGAAATGGAAATAATACCAAACTTCTTCTCGGACCACAAGCGCTTGAAACTCGAAATCAATCTCAAAGAGAAACTTCAAAAACTTGCAAACTCATGGACACTGAACAGTAGACTACTGAACAATGAATGGGTCGATAAAGAGATAAGAGAAGAAATCAAAAAATTTCTGGAAACAAATGAAAATGAACAGACAACAGTCCAAAACCTATGGGACACAGCAAAGGCAGTGCTGAGAGGGAAGTTGATAGCAATACAGGCCTACCTAAAAAAGATAGAAACATTTCAAATAAAAGCCCTAACACTACAACTTCAAGAACTGGAGACACAACAACAAATAAATCCCAGAGCAAGTAGAAGGAAGGAAATAGTCAAGATTAGAGCCAAACTGAATGACATAGGGACGAAAAGAACAATTCAGAGGATCAACCAACCCAGGAGCTGGTTCTTTGAAAAGAAAAATAAAACCGACAAGCCTTTAAGCAGACTCATCAAGACAAAAAGGGAGAGGACTCAAATTAATAATACCAGAAACGAAAGAGGAGAAATAACAACTGGTACCACAGAAATACAAAGGATCGTCAGAAACTACTATGAACAATTATATGCCAAGATTTGATACCTCGATGAAATGGACAAATTTCTAGAAAAGTATAATCTTCCAACATTGAAGGAGGAAGAAACAGAAAGCATGATCAGACAGATAACGGTTGGGGAAATTGAAGCAGTAATCAAGAAACTCCTGGCTCACAAATGTCCAGGGTTGGATGGATTCACAGGAGAATTTTAGAAAACATTTAAGGAAGAGCTAACCCCTATCCTTCTCAGACTATTCCAAAAACTCCAAGAGGAGGGAAGACTCCCAGACTCCTTCTATGAGGCCAGCATCACCCTAATCCCAAAACCAGATAAATACCTTCCTACAAAGAAAGAAAACTACAGGCCAATTTCGCTGATGTACATAGATGCTAAAATCCTCAACAAATACTGGCAATCCGCATCCAGCAAAACATTAAAAAGATTACCCACCACGATCAACTGGGATTCATCCCAGGGATGCAGGGATGGTTCAATATAGGCAAGTAAATAAACGTGATACATCACATAAATAAAAGAAATGACAAAAATCACATGATCATCTCTATAGGCGCAGTAAAAGCATTCAATAAAGTACAGCGCACTCATTTAGGAACAAAACACTCAGCAAAATGGGAATAAATGGGGCATTATTCAATGTAATAAAGGCGATATATGAAAAACCTACAGCCAACATCATACTCAACAGGTCAAGACTGAAAGCTTTCCCACTAAGATCGGGAACACGACAAGGATGTCCGCTATCACCACTTCTTTTTGACATCGTATTGGAAGTCCTAGCCACAGCAGTCACGCAAGATAAAGAATTAAAAGGCATCCAAATAGGAGAGGAGGAAGTAAAACTATCACTGCATGCAGATTACATGATAGTCTACATAGAAAACCCTGTAGACTCCATCAAAAAACTACTCAACCTAATACGTCAATTTGGCAAAACAGCAGGATACAAAGTCAACATTCAGAAATCAAAGGCATTTTTTGTACACCAGCAATGAAACAGAAGAAGAAGAAATCCGAAAAAAAATACCATTCGATATAGGAAGAAGAAAAATAAAGTACCAAGGCATAAATTTAACCAAGGAGGTAAAAGACCGGTACGCAGAAAACTATACAACACTGAGGAAAGAAATTACGGAAGACACAAATAAATGGAAGCATATACCGTGCTCATGGATTGGAAGAATTAATATCTTCAGAATGTCCATACTACCCAAAGCAATTTATAGATTCAATGCAATCCCTATTAAGATACCAATGTGTATTTCACAGAAATAGAACAGACATTTCAAAAATGTATATGGAACCATAAACGACCCCGAATAGCCGCAGCAATTTTGAGAAAGAAACACAGAGTAGGAGGCATCACAATACCGGACATCAAACTCTACTACAAAGCCACTACACTCAAAACAATCTGGTACTGGCACAAGAACAGATCCATAGACGAGTGGAAAAGAATAGAAAGCCCAGAAATAAGCCCAGGTCTCTATGGGCAACTAATATTTTGACAAAGGGGGCAGAAGCATAATATGGAGCAATAACAGCCTCTTCAACAAATGGTGTTGGGAGAGGTGGATGCAAAAAAATGAAATTGGATCATCAGCTGACACCATACACAAAAGTAAACGCAAGATGGATAAAAGACTTAAATATAAGTCACAACACCATCAAAGTCCTAGAGGAGAACATTGGCAGGAAATTCTCAGATATCCCACGCAGCAATTTTTTCAGTGATATGTCTCCTAAAGCAAGGGACATAAAGAAAGAATAAACAAGTGGGACCTCCTCAAAGTAAGAAGCTTCTTCAGGGCTATAACGTCAGACAGACAGAAGGATCAGCTTTAGCACACAACCTGACTGGTAAGGAGTGCGGTGGAGACTCAAGAAGGCTGGCTGGATGCCCATGGGTGGCAATGCCAGAGGGAGATTTAAACGGCCAGTTGGATCGCACTGAGAAGCGCGGGGTCTAAACCATAAGCAGGGACCCCCAGCCTATACAGCACCATGGCCCAAGAAGTACACATTTAACAGCCAGCTGCAAAAAGTGGCAGGGTTTCTCTCTGCCAGAGATGGGTGGCTGGAGATGTAAAGAGCCCCTAAAAGGGCCAACGCATAGATTTTTGTTTGCAGCCACTTACCCTGGTCTCCGGCAAAGGAGGGGGCAGAGTGGGCTAGAGACGCCTGCCGAGAGACTGGGGAAAGAGGCTTTGGAGAGAGAACTGAGAGAGTAGCCGGTGGGATCCTGGTGCTGCCATCCTCCATAGGGCGGCAGCCATCTTTCTCAGGAAGACCACTCCCCTGAGCAGCAGCAGTGTGAAAGAAAACAATAGCCTCACAGGCAGGAGGGACACTGCCCTGACCCTGTGGTGCCTAAGCATGACTGCTGAGTGCAGACTGACTACATTAACAACTTAAGGAGACAGCCACAGACAGCAGATTCCTGGAAGCCTCGAACAGACTGCCTAAGGTCAGACAGGGTGAACATCTGGCGTCATCAGAGGCAAATCCAGAAACAAAAAACAGCGGTAAATACTAGAAGCAACCAAGATGAGATCCACTGTGGTCTTCTCCATGATATGCGATATTTTCTTTACGACATAGCTTTTTAACGTCCATTTCGGGTCCGCCAACTATGTGCTTATTATGTCATTAGATTTTATACTAACAGTTTATCACTCTCATTTCCTATAATAGTCTTAATCTTTTTTTTTTTTTTTGGTAACTTTTTTTAAAATTTATTAACTTTCTAAATACACTTGTCTCTGCCTCCCCCCACCTCTTTCCCTTGCCCCACCTTCCTTCCCTCCCTCACCTCTTCCCCTTTGGTTTTGTCCATGAGTCCTTGCTATATGTTCCTTGACTTTCCCCTTCCCGTCCCTTTCCCTGCCCCCTCACCTTCCCTCTTGTCTCTGTTGATTTCTTTTCCTTTCAGTGTTGCTGGTCATATTTTCCTTGCATCTTTGCATTGTTGGTTAGGTTCCGCTTACAGGTGAGATCATATGGTATTTGTCTTTCGCCCCCTGGCTTATTTCGCTTAGCATGATGCTCTCCAGTTCCATCCATGCTGTCGCAAAGTTTAATACTTCTTTTTTTCTTTCTGTTGAGTATTCCATTGTGTATATGTACCATAATTTTTTGATCCAATCATCTACTGATGGGCATTTAGGTTGCTTCCAACACTTGGCTATTGGAAATTGTGCTGCTATGAACATTGGGGTGCATAGGTTCTTTTGTATTAGCGTTTTGGTGTTCTCAGGGTATAGTCCCAGCAGGGGAATCACTGGATCAAAAGGCAGTTCCATTTTCAGCTTTCTGAGGAAATTCCACACTGCTTTCCATAGTGGCTGCACCAGTCTGCATTCCCACCAACAGTGGACTAGGGTTCCCTTTTCTCCACAGCCTCGCCAGCACCAGTTGTTTGTGGATCTGTTTATGATGGCCATTCTGACCGGTGTGAGGTGGTACCTCATGGTGGTTTTGATCTGCATTTCTCTGATGGCTAGTGATGCTGAGCATCCTTTCAAATGCCTCTGGGCCCTCTGTATCTCCTCCTTAGAAAAGCATCTGCCCAGGTCCTTTGCCCATTTTTTGATTGGATCGTTTGTCTTCTTGGAGTGGAGTCGAGTGAGTTCTTTATATATCTTGGAGATCAAACCTCTATCTGATGTATAATTAGCAAATATATTTTCCAGTATGGTTGGCTCCCTTTTCATTTTGCTGATGTTTTCTTTTGCCGTGCAGAAGCTTCTTATTTTGATGAGGTCCCACTTGTTTATTCTTTCCTTTATGTCCCTTGCTTTAGGAGACATATCACTGAAAAAATTGCTGCATGGGATATCTGAGAGTTTCCTGCCAATGTTCTCCTCTAGGACTTTGATGGTGTTGCAACTTATATTTAAGTCTTGTATCCATCTTGAGTTTATTTTTGTGTATGGTGTCAGCTGATGATCCAATTTCATTTTTTTGCATGTAGCCGTCCAGCTCTCCCAACACCATTTGTTGAAGAGGCTGTTATTGCTCCATTTTATGCTTCTGCCCCCTTTGTCAAATATTAGAGGTCCATAGAGACCTGGGCTTATTTCTGGGCTTTCTATTCTATTCCACTGGTCTATGGGTCTGTTCTTGTGACAGTACCAGATTGTTTTCAGTATGGTGGTTTGTAGTAGAGTTTGATGTCCGGTATTGTGATCCCTCCTACTTTGTGTTTCTTTCTCAAAATTGCTGCGGCTATTCGGGGTCGTTTATGGTTCCATATACATTTTTGAAATGTCTGTTCTATTTCTGTGAAATACGTCATTGGTATCATAATAGGGATTTCGTTGAATCTATAAATTGCTTTGGGCAGTACGCACATTTTGATGACATTAATTCTTCCAATCCATGAGCACAGTATATGCTTCCATTTATTTGTGTCTTACTTAATTTCTTTTTCCAATGCTGTACAGTTTTCTGCACAAAGGTCTTTTGTGTCTTTGGTTAAATTTATCCCTAGGTACTTTATTTTTTTTCTTGCTATATCGAATGGTATTTTTTTTCTGATTTCTTCTTCTTCTATTGCATTGCTGGTGTACAAAAATGCCTTTGATTTCTGAATGTTGACTTTGTATCCTGCTGTTTTGCCAAATTCACTTATTAGGTTGAGGAGTTTTTTGGTAGAGTCAACAGGGTTCTCTATGTACACTATCATGTCATCTGCAAACAATGAGAGTTTTACTTCCTCCTCTCCTATTTGGATGCCTTTTATCTCTTTCTCTTGTCTGACCGCTGTGGCTAGGACTTCCAATACGATGTTGAAAACAAGCGGTGAGAGCGGACATCCTTGTCGTGTTCCCTATCTTAGTGGGAAAGCTTTCAGTTTTTGCCCGTTGAGTATGATATTAGCTGTAGGTTTTTCATATATGGCCTTTATTACGTTGAGGAATGCCCCATTTATTCCCATTTTCCTGAGTGTTTTGATCATAAATGGGTGCTGTACCTTGTCAAATTCTTTTTCTGCATCTATCGAGATGATCATGTGGTTTTTGTCTTTTATTTATGTGATGTATCACGTTTACTGATTTGCGTATATTGAACCATCCCTGCATCCCTGGGATGAATCCCACTTTATCGTGGTGGATAATCTTTTGAGCCTTTTTGGAGTCTAATGCCTGTGTCTGACTCCTGCTTGGAGCAGCTCTGTGACCCCTTCGGTCAGGGCTGGGCTATTTTTTGGGATCTCTCTGAGCTCTCACGCGGGCTCCTTGAGCACGCTCCCAGCGCGGCAGGGTCCCCCACCTGCCTGCGCTCGCATGTGCTTGCCCCAGACTATGGGGCTTATTCGCGACCTCGCGTACTCATCTGGCCCTCCTGGCACGCGAGCTTTGCGGCACTGGTCAGTTTAGGGTCTTATATTGTGTATTTTCCCCGCTCTTGGCTCTTGGGTGTGTTGCTTGCCCTCGCCAAATGGAGACTACGGAAATGGGAGGAAATCAGCTCTAGGACGCTCCGGTTAACCCTGTTTCTGGGTCTCCTCCAGGGACTCTGGGCAGCTCTACTTATTTTGTGGGCCGCTCTGCAATCGCGGTGCGCAGGTCAATTTAGGCCTGCCCTTGCCCCTCTGTGCACTCCCTCGCAGGCCGTATGGGTGCCAGTCTGTGTGAGGCCTTGCCGCCAGGTGCAAGCGTTCGCCAGCCCGCGTGGGTCACACACACGCTTGCCAACCCTCGCCGGTCACTCGGCGCAAGTGTGCGCGCCTGCTCTGGGTGTTTTGGGGGTGTCTATGTTTGCTTTTCAGCTTTTGGCTCTTTGGGGGTGTGGCCTCTTCCCGCGCAATGGAGACTACAGCAAGGAGTCGGGATTCCCCGGTTCCTCCTCCCGTTCTTTCCCCAATGCCTCCGTTTCTAGTCTCCTCTCATGGGCCTCTGGGCAGTTCTGTGACCCCTTCGGCCAAGGATCCAACCCCTTTGCGGACTGCGTTTCAATCGCAGGCAGTCTGGTTCATGCGCGCCCCACTTCTGCCTCTATGGGGTCGCGCTTTTCCAGTCCACAATGGAGACTACCGAACGGGGAGGGAGTCGGGACTCCCTGGTTCCTCCTCCCGTTCTTTCCCCAACACCTCCGTATCCAGTCTCTCCTCAAGGCTCTCCCAGCCAGTCTGCACTCAGCCCCGCAGCTCACACGCGTACAAGCTGTGTGCAGAGTGCACAAAAGGCAGGTTAATTGATTCCCTTAGGCCTGAGCGAGATGGTAGCTGCAGAGTGGGAAGTGCGTTATCACCCGGGCTCCACTGGCCACCATGTCAGTTCTCTTCACAAAGTTTTCCTCACCAGTCTTTTCCCAGGCACCAGCCCACCCTGCTGCCGCCTCTACGCAGCAATCAAGGAGGGTGGCTGCCACTGCAACTTTTGCGTTTGCCCTTTAAATGTCTTTTTGCATCCCCAGCCACCTGTCTCTGGCAGAGAATACCGCTAAGCTTTTTGGGGTTGCGTTTTGTCTGTATTTTCTCGGCTTTAGCTGCTGTAGTTTAGGGGTTCCTGTTTATGATTGAGACCCCATTCTTCTCGGGGGGAGATAACTGGCCGCTTCAATGTCCCTCTGGTGCCAGTGCCCGTGGGCACCCAGCCCACCCTCTCGAGCCTCCACCGCAATTCTCACCCGTTGGGATGTGTGAGAGTAGAATCCACTGTCCGCGGCACCAAGGCTCGTCTCCCACTATCGCTCCACTGCTTTCCAGGTGATTACTCCATTATTTAGTTGCAATTCCAGTTTGGTTTTGGGAGGAGGTCAGCGTGACTCCCATTCACTCCTCCGCCATCTTTTCGAATCTAGTCTTAATCTCTTTACAGCCTTATTAATACTTGTTCACTTGCTGTTGATAGTGAGATTGCAGGGGGGAGTTATTTCTGCAGATATGGGTTTGTCCCCTGGGCTTTGTGGTTTTGTTCTGGCAGCAGCTGCTCAAAAACACACAAGACATGGTGGGCAGAGTGACCCTCTGTCAATCAGCTGGAGGTTAAGACCCACCAAAGATCACCCAAACAACAGTCAAAACGCTATTACTTCCAGAAGGCTAACATAAACAGAACAAAAGGCATCCCAAGACAGCAAGATCAGGAGACCAGGGAGACTGCACCACTGAATCTCTCAGGCCCTTACCATAGAAGTTCACACCACAAAGTCAGGAAGTCAAAACAGATCAATTTAAGAAGCAGAAGCAAAAACGAAGAGTCTTACAAATAAATAATGGGAAGACAAAGAAACAAACCCTAATCAAAAGGAAAGGAGGAATCCTCAGGAAGAGTGCCAAATGAAATAGAGGTGAGTAAATGATCAGATATTGAATTCAAAACAATAGTTATAAGGAAGCACAGTGAACTCAGTGGGAATTATCAAAAACTACAGGGAAGCTATGAGGAACTTTCTGCCAACTGTATCAGCATGAAAAAGGACACAAACTATCAAAAAGAGGCAAGAGGAAATAGAATGCAGTTTCTGAATTGAAGAAACTAGTAGAATGAATCAAAAGCAGGCTAGACAAAGCAAAGGATCAAATCAGTGAGCTGGAGGACAAGGTAGGAAAAAGCTCCAGAAAGAGCAAGTATGTGAAAAAAGACTCAGAAAGAAGAGGTTTTAAGGGAAGTGCAGGACAACATGAGATGTAATAATATCCATATAAGAGGGATACCAGAAGGAGAAGAAGATGAGGAAGGGAGAGAAAACCTGTTTGAAAAAGTCATGATGGAAAACTTCCCTAATTGGAGGAGAGAAAAAGTCACACAAGTCCAGGAAGCATCGAGGATCCCATTCAAGAGGAACCCAATGAGGCCCACTCCAAGACTCATCATCATTCAAATGGAAAATATCAAAGACAAATAGAGAAACTTTAAGGCAGTAAGGGAGAAAAAGGAAGTAAGATACAAGGGGGCCCCAATAAGGCTCGCAGCTGACTTCTTAACAGAAATGCTACAGGACAGGAGGGAATGGCAATAAATATTCCAAGTAATGAAATGCAAAGGCCTGCAACCAAGACTACTGTACCCAGCAAGCCTTTCAGTTAAAATGGAAGGCAAAATAAGGAGTTTCCTGGACTAAAGGAAGACTAGAAGAATACACCTCTGCCAAACCAGCATTGGAAGGTATGATTAGGGAACGCTTTAGGAAGATGAAGACAAAGAATGAGAGATAGAGGAACACAAGTACAAAGGTGAAAAATGAGTAAGTACTTATCAATAAGAACCTTAAATGTAAATGGATTAAATGCTCCAAGCAAAAGACATAGAATAGCTGAATGTATAAGAACACATGACCTGCACATATGCTGTCTACAAGAGACCCACCTCAGAACAAAAGAGTTACACAGACTGAAAGTAAAGGGATGGGAAAAATGTTGCAAGCAAATTGACAGAAAAATTAAGCCAGGGTAGCAATACTTATATCAGACAAAATAGATTTCCAAACAAAGGCTATAAAAAGAGATCCAGAAGGACACTTCATAACACTCAAAGAAATAATCCATCAAGAAGACATACACATGTAAACAGATATGCACCCAATGTAGGAGCACCCAAATAAATAAGGAAAATCTTGGAGGGCTTCAAGAAAGATATAGACGGCAACACACTGATAGCAAGGGATTTTAACACCCCACTGTCAACAATGGATAGATCTTCCACAAGAAATATCAACAAGTATATTTGGAACTGAACGACACATTAGATAAAGTAGACTTAACTGGTTTTACACACACACACACGCGCGCACACACAGAACTTTTCATCCCAAAGAAGCAAAATACACATTCTTTTCAAATGCACATGGAACATTTTCAAAGAGAAGACCACATGATAGGACACAAATCAAACCTCAACAAATTCAAGAAAATTGAAATCGTAACAAGCATTTTCACAGACCACGAGGGCTTGAAACCAGAAACCAACCTCAAGGAAAAAAATGTAAAAACATTCAAACTCATGGACACTGAATAGCATGCTATTGAGCAATGAATTGGTCAATAATGAGATCAAAGAAGAAATCAAAATGTTTCTGGAAACAAATGAAAATGAGCACACAACAGTCCAAAAACCTATGGGACACTGCAAAGGCAGTCCTAAGAGAGAAGTTCATAGCAATACAGGCCTACCTAAAAGAGACAGAAACATAACAAATCAATGACCTAACCCTACATCTACAAGAACTAGAGGAACAACAGCAAACAAAGCCCAGGGCTCATAGACGGACGGAAATAATCAAGATCAGAGCAGAACTGAAAACCATGGTGACTAAATAACAATTCAAAGGAGTAATAAATGAAGGAGCTTGGTTTTTTGCAAATATAAAACAAAACCAACAAGCCTTTAAGCGGACTCACCAAGAAAAAGAGGGAGAGGACCCAAGTAAATAAAATCAGAAATGAAAAAGGAAAAATTACAACTGATACCAGAGAAATAAAAAGGATTACAAGGAATTACTATGAAAAATTATACACCAAGAAACTTGAAAATCTGGGTGAAATGGAGAGAATTCTAGAAAAATATAATCTTCCAAAACTGAATGAAGATTAAGCAGAAAGCCTGAACAGAATGATAACAGCTGGTGAAATTGAAGGGGTAATGAAAACACTGCCAGAAGACAAAAGCCTTGGACCTGACGATTGCACAGGAGAAGTTCACAAAACATTTAAGGAAGAGATAACCCCCGTCCTTCTCAGACAATGCCCAAAACCCAAATAATAGGAAGACACCCAATTGCTCTTCATGAGGGCAGCATCATCCTAAGCCAAAAGCCAGTTAAAGACACAACAAAGATAAGAAAACTACAGGTCAATTTCGCTGATGAACATAGACACTAAAATCCTCAGTGAAATATTGGAAAACTGTAGCCAGCAATACATTAAAAGATCATGTACCATGTTCAGATGGGATAATTCCAAGAGATGCAAAGATAGTTCAATATTCACAAATCAATAAATATAATACATTATATAAACAAAAGGAAAGACAACAATCGCATGATCACATCAGTAGATGCAGAAAAAGTATTTGATAATGTACAGTACCCATTTATGATAAAAAAAAACACTCAACAAAGTGGGAATAAAGGGGGCATATTTCAACATAATAAAGGCCATATATGAAAAACCTGTAGCCAAAATCACACTCAACACGGACACACTAAAAGCTTTCCCACTAAGATTGGAAACAAGAAGAGGTTCTCCACTTTCACCACGTCTATTAAACATAGTATTGGAAGCCCTAGCCACAGCTTTCAGATAAGAAAAAGAAATAAACGGCATTCAAATTGTAAAGGAGGAATAAAAACTGTCATTGTTTGCAGATTACATGATAGTGTACACAGAAAACACTATAGACTCCACCAAAAGACTACTTGACCTAATAAGTGAATTTGGCAAAAGTGCAAGATACAAAGTCAATATTCAAAAATCAAAGGCATTTTTGTACACCAATAATGAAATATCAGAATGAGAAATCAGGGAAAAAAAATCCCATTTGCTATAGCAACAAGAAAAATAAAGTACCTAGGAGTAAACTTAACCATGGAGGTAAAAGATCTCTACTCAGAAAACTACACAACACTGAAAAAAGAAATAAAGGAAGATACAAATAAATGGAAGCATATACTGTGTTCATGGATTGGAAGAATTAACATGATCAAAATGTCCATACTATCCAAAGCTATTCATAGATTCAATACAATCCCTATTAAAATTCGATTGAGGTATTTCACAGATATAGTACAAAACTTTTTAAAAAGTATACGGAACCATAAATGACCCCGAATAGCTGCAGGAATTCTGAGAAAGAAGAACAAAGTAGGAGGGATCACAATACCTGACATCAAACTATATTACAAGGCCACTGTAATCACAACAGTCATGTAGTGGCATAGGAACAGACACATAGACCAATGAACAGAATAGAGAGCCCAGAAATAAACCCAGGTCTCTATGGTCAATTAATATTTGACAAATAGGGCAGAAGCATAAAATGGAGTAAAAATCGCGTCTTTAACTAATGGTATTGGGAGATCTGGACACCTACTTGCCAAAGAATGAAACTTGACCAACAATTTACAGCATACACAAAAATACACTCAAGATGGATAAAAGATTTAAATAGAAGTTGTGAGACCACAGAAGTCCTAGAGGAGAACATAGGCAGGAAACTCTGATATTCCATGCAGCAATATTTTCACCAATATGTCCCCTAAAGCAAGGGACATAAAAGGAAAGAATAAACAAATGGGACTTCACCAAAATAAGAAGCTTCTGCATGGCTAAAGAAAACATCAGCAAAATGAAAAAGGAACCAACCATATGGGAAAATATATTTGCCAATGATACTTTGGACAAAGGTTTGATCCCCAAAATATGTAAAGATCTCACAGGACTCCACTCCAGGAAGACAAACAATCCAATTAAAAAATGGGCAAAGGACCCAAACAGACACATCTCCAAGGAGGACATACACAGATCCCAGAGACATATGAAAGGATGTTCAGCATCACTAGCCATCAGAAAAATGCATATTTAAACCACAATGAGATACCACTTTACATTGGTCAGAATGGTTGTCATAAACAAGTCAAGAAACAACAAGTGCTGGTGAGTTTGTGCGAAAAGGGAACCCTAGTACAGTGTTGGTGAGATTGCAAACTGGTGCAGCCACTGCGGAAAACTGTTTTGAAATTCCTCAAAAATCTAAAAATGGAAATGCCTTTTGATTCAGCAATTCCACTGCTGGGATTATACCCTAAGTATCCTGAAACACCAATTCAAAAGAACCTATGCACCCCAAAGTTCACAGCAGCACAATTTACAATAGCCAAGTATTGGAAGCAACCTATGGGCCCATCAATAAATGAGTGGGTCAAAAAGCTATGGTGCACTTACACAATGGAATACTATGTAGCCCAAAGAAAGAAAGATATACTACCATTTGCAACAGCATAGATGGAACTGGAGAGCATTATGCTAAGTGAAATAAGGGTGAAAGACAAATCTTACCCATATGTGGAACCTAATCAACAAAACAAACAAGCAAGAAAAATATAACCAGCAACATTGAAAGAAGAAACAAACCGATAGTATTGGGAGGGGAGGATAGAGGACTGTAACGAGGAAAAGAAGGGGAAGGATCAAGTGTAGGCACTTGTATAAAGGACCCATGGACAAAGTTAAAGTGGGGAAGGAATGAGGATGGGAGGTATGGGTTGGCGGGGCAGGGGAAAGTGGCGGCAGGAAAATGGAAACAAAGGTATTTTAACAATAAAAACATTTTTTTTAATTAAGAGAAAATAAAAAGCAATCAAGGTTGTTTGGGAAAAGAGATGATTTCTGGATTGAATCAGAGATTAAAAGTTGAGTTTGAATATTCTGTTATATCAGAAAGTAAGAGAGTCATCAATAAGTATTAGAAACAGGTCGAAAGGCCTGAGGAGTCAACCTGAAGAGCCTCTCAGAGACAAAAAATGGTATAATTTGGGGATCTAATATAATGTACAGGTCAGATCAAAAACATTTATATCCATGAGTTCATCATCAATACTGAATAAAAATACTGCTGGTCACTTTTGCAGGATTTCAAGAAACTGTCTCATTGTAAAAACTGATTTAATATAAAAAGAAAGAGAACCAGTTATAATGTGCCTCCTAGTGGAATTACATATCACCACCTATGAAATATTCTTCACAAAGGAATTCCAATGGAATCTAATGAAGCTTCAAGACCTAACTATTTATTTTCAGAAAACATTTAAAGAATACCACAGAAATACAATCAGTAAAATCCAAACAGTGAACAAATGAATCAGAATTTTTTCAACAACAACAAAACCTACACAGAAAGGTAAAAGATGGAAGGGGTACTTACAAACAAGATACTTCAGAAACATATCAATTAATTGTTGTGCACAGTCCTTATCTGGATTCTAATTCAAATACATGATTTAAAAATTAGAGAATTATGGAAATATGAACACTGACTAGATATTGATGACATTAATAAATTATTTTAAATATTTTAGACATAATATGGCATAATGGTTGTTCTTAAAATATAACCCTTAGCTCTTAGAGATACACAGTAATTTCTGTTTGTTTCAAAATAATGTGTGTGGGAGTGAGGGTAGGGGAGTTAGCATGGAAGAAACAGGTAGCTGTATAGATGAAGCAAGATTGAATTTGAGTGGATAATTATTCAAGCTGAATGGTAAATACATGACAATTTATAAGACTACTTTTCAGTACCTGAACTTTATTATAATAAAGTTTTTAAGGATGGGCTGGCAGAGCACTGTGGCAATAGAATATTTTAAGGTCCTAAGCAACTAAAGCATTGCCTTAAACAAAATGGTGATACAACTCTGTTGTGGGGAAAGGAAGTAGAGAGTATGACATAACAAATCTAAATTCATAATACCTTACAAAAAATAACTAGAAAATATTTAAATATCTATTAATCAAGAAATACCAATATAGAAATATTAATTTGAAATATAGATCAATTCCACTGGAATCATCTAAAAGAGATGAGGGCATCTGCCTTTAGAGAATAGGATGAAGTGGCAGGTCAGGGCCTTGCTCTTAATAAGCCTTGAACTTGTAACATAAAATTTTGACAAATACATTTTAAAACAGCAATTATCTCTAAAAGATCATCTCATTTATGCTTCTCATAAACTCTAGTTCATGCTTGTGTTTGTATTACTTTACAAATAAATTCCTATTAATACAAATTCTTTAGTTTACTTTTTTTTATTGTTCAAATACATTTGTCTCCATTTTCCTGCCACCACATTCCCCTGCACAAATTCTTGTTTTTATTAATTTATTTTTTCAATACATTTGTCTCTGCCTCCCCCTACCACTTTCGCTTGGCCCTCCCCCGCAAATCCTTCCCCTTTGGTTTTGTCCATGAGTCCTTGCTATATGTTCCTTGACTTTCACCTTCCCATCCTTTCACCCCACCCCCGCCATCCCCTCCCTCCTTTTTTCTTGTCTCTGTTGGTTTCTTTTCCTTTCAGTGTTGCTGGTCTTATTTTCCTTGCATCTTTGTATTGTTTGTTAGGTTCCACTTATAGGTGTCATCATAAGGTATTTGTCTCTTCCCCCTGGCTTATTTCGCTTAGCATAATGCTCTCTAGTTCCATCCACGCTGTTGCAATGTTTAGCAGTTCTTTTTTTTTCTTTCTTCTGCATAGTATTCCATTGTGTACATGTACCATTGTTTTTTGACCCAATCATCTTCCGATGGGCATTTTGGTTGCTTCCAACACTTGGCTATTGTAAATTGTGCTGCTATGAACATTGGGGTGCATAGGTTCTTCTGAATGGGTGTTCTGGGATTATTAGGGTATAGTCCCAGCAGGGGAATCACTGGATCAAAAGGCAGTTCCATTTTGAGCTTTCTGAGGAAATTCCACACTGCTTTCCACATTGCTGCACCAGTCTGCATTCCCACCAACAGTGTATTAGTGTTCCCTTTTCTCCACAGCCTCACCAGCACCTGTTGTTTCTTGATCTGTATACGATGGCCATTCTGACCGGTGTGAGGTGGTACCTCATGGTGGTTTGGATCTGCATTTCTCTGATGGCTAGTGAAGCCAAGCATCCTTTCAAATGTCTCTGGGCCCTCTGTATCTCCTCCTTGGAAAAGCATCTGCCCAGGCCCTTTGCCCATTTTTTGAGGAAAATGTCCATACTACCCAAAGCAATTTATAGATTCAATGCAATCCCTATTAAGATACCAATCACATATTTCACAGAAATAGAACAGACATTTCAAAAATTTATATGGAACCATAAACCACCAAGAATTGCCGCAGCAATTTTGAAAACTTTCTCAAAAAATTTTCTGAGCAAATTTTGCCAAATTCACGTATTAGGTTGAGTAGTTTTTTGGGGGAGTCTACAGGGTTTTCTATGTACACTATCATGTCATCTGCACGCAGTAATAGTTTTACTTCCTCCTTTCTTAGCTGGATGCCTTTTATTTCTTTATCTTGTCTGACCGCTGTGGCTAGGACTTCCAATACGATGTTGAAAAGAAGAGGTGAAAGCAAACATCCTTGTCGTATTCCCTATCTTAGTGGGAAAGCTTTTAGTTTTTGCCTGTTGAGTATGATGTTGGCTGTAGGTTTTTCATATATGGCCTTTATTATGTTGAGGAATGCCCCATTTATTCCCATTTTGCTGAGTGTTTTGTTCATAAATGGCTGCTGTACCTTATCAAATGCTTTTTCTGCATCTATCAAGATGATCATGTGATTTTTGTCATTTCTTTTATTTATGTGATGTATCACGTTTATTTACTTGCCTATATTGAACCATCCCTGCATCCCTGGGATGAATCCCACTTGATCGTGGTGGATAATCTTTTTAATGGATTGCTGGATGCGGATTGCCAACATTTTGTTGAGGATTTTAGCATCTATGTTCATCAGCGAAATTGACCTGTACTTTTCTTTCTTTGTAGGGTCTTTATCTGGTTTTGGGATCAGGGTGATGCTGGCCTCATCAAAAGAGTCTGGGAGTCTTCCCGCCTCTTGAATTTTTTGGAATACTCTGAGGACAGGAGTGAGCTCTTCCTTAAATGTTTTCTAAAATTCTCCTATGAAAATGTCTGGCCCAGGACTTTTGTGTGCCGGGAGTTTCTTGATTACTGCTTCAATTTCCCCAGCTGTTACCAGTCTGATCATGCATTCTGTTTCTTCCTCCTTCAATGTTGGAAGATTATACTTTTCTAGAAATTTGTCCATTTCATCGAGGTATCAAATCTTGGCATATAATTGTTCATAGTAGTTTCTGACGATCCTTTGTATTTCTGTGGTACCAGTTGTTATTTCTCCTCTTTCGTTTCTGGTATTATTAATTTGAGTCCTCTCCCTTTTTGTCTTGATGAGTCTGCTTAAAGGCTTGTCGGTTTTATTTTTCTTTTCAAAGAACCAGCTCCTGGGTTGGTTGATCCTCTGAATTGTTCTTTTCGTCCCTATGTCATTCAGTTTGGCTCTAATCTTGACTATTTCCTTCCTTCTACTTGCTCTGGGATTTATTTGTTGTTGTGTCTCCAGTTCTTGAAGTTGTAGTGTTAGGGCTTTTATTTGAAATGTTTCTATCTTTTTTTAGGTAGGCCTGTATTGCTATCAACTTCCCTCTCAGCACTGCCTTTGCTGTGTCCCATAGGTTTTGGACTGTTGTCTGTTCATTTTCATTTGTTTCCAGAAATTTTTTGATTTCTTCTCTTATCTCTTTATCGACCCATTCATTGTTCAGTAGTCTACTGTTCAGTGTCCATGAGTTTGCAAGTTTTTGAAGTTTCTCTTTGAGATTGATTTCGAGTTTCAAGCGCTTGTGGTCCGAGAAGAAGTTTGGTATTATTTCCATTTCCCTGAATTTGCTGAGGCTTGCTTTGTGTCCTATCATGCGGTCTATCTTTGAAAAACTTCCATGAGCCTTTGAAAAGAATGTGTAGTATTTTGCTTCTTTGGGATGTAAGGTTCTATAGATGTCAGTTAAGTCTATTTGATTCAGTGCGTCACTCAGCTCCACAATATCCTTATTGATGTTTTGTTTGGAAGATCTGTCCATTTTTGACAGTGGGGTGTTGAAATCCCGTACTATCAGTGTGTTGCTGTCTATATCTTTTTGAAGTCGTCCAACAATTTCCTTATAAACTTGGGAGCCCCTCTGTTGGGTGCATATAAGTTTATAATGTTTATGTCTTCTTGATAGATTCTTCCTTCAAGTATTATAAAGTGCTCCTCTGGCTCTCTTTTTATGGCCTTTGTTTTGAAATCTATTTTGTCTGATATAAGTATTGCAACTCCTGCTTTCTTCTCTTGCCCAGTTGCTTGGAATATTTTTTTCCTTCCCTTTACTTTCAATCCGCGTAGGTCTTTTGCTCTGAGGTGGGTCTCTTGTAAGCAGCATATGCGTGCGTCATGTTTTCTTATCCATTCAGCTAATTTGAGTCTTTTCATTGGGGCATTTAGTCCATTTACATTGAGGGTTATTACTGATAGAAACCTATTCATTTTTTCTCTTTGTACCTGTGTTTTTCTGTTTCTCACTCTTTTCCTTCATCTTCTTAAACCAGTCCCTTGAGCATATCTTGGAGTGCTGGTTTGGTAGAGATGCATTCTTTTAGCCTTCTCTTGTCTGGGAAACTCCGTATTTCCCCTTCTATTTTAATGGAGAGCCTCGCTGGGTAGAGCAGCCTACGTTGTAGGCCCTTGCTTTTCATGACTTGGAATATTTGTTGCCATTCCCTTCTGGCTTGTAGTGTTTCTGTTGAGAAGTCAGCTCCTAGCCGTATCGGGGCCCCCTTGTATGCTACTTACTCCTTCTCCCTTGCTGCCTTGAAGATTCTTTCTCTGTCTTTGATAGTTGCCATTTTAATGATGTTGTGTCTTGGAGCGGACCTCCTTGAGTCCCTCTTGAGTGGGGTCTTCTGTGCCTCCTGGATCCATGAGAGCCTTTCTCTCCTCAAATAGGGAAATGTTCCATCATTACTTTTTCAAGGAGGTTCTCTATCCGTTGCTCCTCTTCTTCTCCTTCTGGGATCCCTATTATACGGATATTATTGCGTTTCAGGTTGTCCTGCATTTCCCTAAGTGTCTCTTCTTTCTTTTTGAGTCTTTTTTCCATTTCTTGTTCTTTCTGGGAGCTGTTTTCTACCTTATCCTCCATCTCACGGATTCGATCCTTGGCTTCATCCAGCCTGCTTTGGATTCCTTCTACTGTGTTCTTCAATTCAGAAATGGTATTCTTCATATTGTCTTGTGTCTTCTTGATCGTTTCTATGTCCTTTTCCAGGCTGATATAGTTTGCTGTAAGATCCTGAGTTTCTCTGCAGTCTCTCAAAGTTATCTTTGAGCTGGCTGAGCTCAATGAGCTTTTTAGAACCACTGTTTTGAATTAGTATCTGATAGTTCCCTTGCCTCTATTTCATTTAGATCTCTCTGCGGGGAGTCCCCTTTTCCACTCATTTGGGGGTAACTTCTTTTTCTTCCCATTTTTGTGAGGGTCTTTTAAGTAATTAAGTAAATAATTAATTAATTTTTGCCTCTGCTTCAATTGATCCATCTAGATTTCCTGACTTTGTGGATTAAACTTCTATGGTAGGCAGGTCTTTTTATTTATTTACTTACTTACTTTTCTTTCTGGGCCTTCCTTTGATGATGTCAGTTGTTGACCCTATCTGACATTGGGTCATTTGTTTGAGCCTTCCAGGTGTCTACTGTCTGTGTCTGACTCCTGCTTTGGGCAGCTCTGTGACCCCTTCGGCCAGGGATCCACTACTTCTGTGGATCACTCTGCACTCTCACACCAGTTCTTTGAGCGCTCCCGCCCGTCCCTGGGACGAGCGGTCTCGCCCAATCTCATGGTCCCTGGTTCCGGGCATAGGCCCCTGCACTGGTCAGTTTTGGCTTTTCTATTGTATGCTTTCCCCGCTTTGGCTCTTTGGGGGCGTGGCCTGCCCACGCAAACTGAAGACTATGGAAATGGAAGGAAGTCAGCTCGAGGACTCTCCAGTTAATCCTGTCTCCAGTCTCTCCTGAAGGGTCTCTGGGCAGCTCTGTGACTGCTTTGTCCAGGGATCCACTATTCCTGCGGACTGTAATTGTGAGTCTTCTCCCTCCCGAGCAGCTCCTGCCTCTTTAGGGGCACGGCCTGTCTGTGCAAATGGGGACTACAGAATGTGGAGGGACTCTGCTCCAGGGACCTCATATAATCCCCCAGTTTTTTCCCCAACCCCTCCGCCTTCAGTTCTCTCAAGGGTCTCTATGCAGCTGTGGGTCCCCTTTTGCCAGGGATCCTCTATTTCTTCCAGCCAGTCTGCACTCAGTCCACACGCCCACAAGCTGTGTGCGGAGCACGCAAAAGACAGATTAATTGATTCTCTTATGCCTGGGCGATGTGGTAGCTGCAGAGTGGGAGGTGAGTTATGACCGGGGCTCCGCTGGCCACCATCTCTGTTCTCGTCACAAAGCTCTCTTTGCCAATCTTTTCTCAGGTACCAGACCACTCTCCTGCTGCCTCCACCCAGAGACCAAGGAAGGCGGCCGCCACTGCAAATTTTTGCGATGGCCCTTTAAATGTTTCTTTGCATCTCCAGCCACCTGTCTCTGGCAGAGAGCACCCCTAAGCTTTTCGGGGTTGTGTTTTGTCTGTGCGTTTTCCTAATTTCAGCGCCTGTAGTCTAGGGGGTCCCTGTTTATGGTTCAGACCCTGTTCTCAGGGGGATCCAACTGGCCGTTTCAATGTCCCTCTGGTGCTGGCACCCATGGGCGCTCAGCCCACCCTCTCGAGCCTCCACCGCATTTCTCACCCGTTGGGATGTGTGAGAGTTGAATCCACTGTCTGTCCGCAGCTCCAAAGCTCCTCTCCCTCTATCATTCCATTGTTTTCCAGGTGATTTCTCCACTATTTAGTTGCAATTCCAGTTTGGTCTTGGGAGGAGGTCAGCGTTGACTCCCATTCACTCCTCCGTCATCTTTTTTCCTCCCAAATTCTTTAATAATTATTTTCCGATGCCAGAATTTTCTATAGTACAGGTATTACTGGACAAATTTACAAGGTTCTTCTCATCTCTGACAGTATGATCTCAACAATTTATTAATTGGCTGAACTCACTATAATCATCCATCATCCTTTTCTTTAAGATAAAGATAATTTCTAAGATAAATAAAACTGGTCATTCATATAGAAATTCATTATAATGTACATTTCCTGTTCAACCTTACACTGGGATTTTCTCCTAAATGTTCTAAACAGATTTGCAGAGATCTGTCTGTATCAACCAAAATACTAACTACACAAACCCCTAAGTCTCATAAGCCAGGAGGTCTTTCAACAATCTACCTTCTTCCTTCCTATCTTATTGGAGAATACTGATCTGTAGAGATACTCTTGGCTTTTCAATGTTTGTTCCCAGTTAAGCAACTTATACCTGCATATGAAACAAGTTTACTCTTGTTTCTTTTAAGAAAGTGCATTTTTTCTCCAACATAGTCTCTGGGAGAGGGATGAGAAAAGAGATAATCAATTATTTACTGAATCCAAATATCAATCCTGGGTCAAAAGAAGAGAGATTTTAAATTCTTAAAATGGTAAAGAAGTTTCTGGCTAGAATGAGAGAAAATGGGGACCAGGATCCGGAAGGGAACCCTGATAGACAAAAAGCCAGAAAGGAAATCAAATGCTCACATGTCCTTAAAAAAATTTTTTTTTAAATTAAAAAAAAAAAAAAAAACCATGTCAAGAAGGTCAGAAAAAACATATACTCACCTGGGCCATGGCTTTAGTATTGCAGATTATCAGTCCTCCTCGTGGCCATTTTCCTAAAAAAGGATAGTGTTCTGAGAAGGTAGGCCTGAGGAAGCAAAGAAATGCTCTAGAAACCATATGGGCCTTAGAGCTCTTAGACTAAAAAGATAAAACTGTCTCCACTTCCCTTGGTCTTATGATATAACTCTAGTTAGTGGGATAAATGCTACTTCTTCCTCAAGCCCAGAAACCCCAGACTTTAGCTGCAGTAATATGATAGATTCTGGATAGTAGGTTCAAAGGAATACAGTGTACAGATTCTCTCTCCTTCACCCAAATGACCCAGATTCCTGCTTCATCCATGTGATTCATGCCAGACCTTGCCCTATCTAGTGATGTCATTGCTCTGAACCCAAGAGAGAACCGCTAAGACCTGTTGTAAGCAGATTCCTCCTCTGAGGCCAGATTCACCCAAATGGTGCCCTTTGCCTAGGAACACAGTACCCTTTGATCAGAACTAAAGACTCTCTAACCAAGTCTTCTCACTTCCCAAACCCAAGGAAGTCAGTCAGCTTTCCCCTACCATACACCCGTACCCACACCTACACAGAAGCATTCCTCATTCTTACACTTTAGCTTTGTTTTGTAGAAAAGAAATTGTTTTTAACTTTGCTTATGTGTTTTTGCCATACAAGACAATCAAAATGTCAACTTTTCGAGTAAGAGCTTTGTGACCTATAAATTATTATTTTATTTTTGTGTAAGATATGAGTTATAAATCCTAGTTAATTTTCCCCCCAGAGGAGGTGAAACAGGTATACAAAATGACATATGAATAATATAGTATTTCATGGGACTTAAAACACACCATTATTTTATATGCCAGTTAAGAAATAAATTATGTAGGATATTAGCTCACTTCAGATATGTTGAAATGAGAAAAAAGGTGAGACTTAGAACAGATGATTTATCATAGATGATACATGTTTGGATTTCTTTATAGTTCTATTTTGGTTTAGTGATCTATTTACTCATTTGCCAGTATCACATCCTCTATTATAATTGAAAAATATGTTTTAGTGTCTTAGTAAAAGATTTCTCTACCACATACCTACTACAGTAGCCAAAATCCAGAACATTGACAACACCAAATACTGGCAAGGAGTAACAGGAACTCTCATTCACTGCTTGTGAGAATACAAAATGGTACAACCACTCTGGAAGGCAGTTTGGCAGCTTCTTACAAAACTAAACATACCCTTACCATTGATCCAGCAATCATGCTTCTTGACATTTTCCCCAAAAAGCTGAGAAAATGTCATACAAACATTTGTGCACTGATGTTTATAGCAGCTTTATTCATAATTGCCAAAACTTGGGAATAACAATGATATTCCTCAGTGAATGGTTACATAAACTATGGTAAATCAAGGCTATAAAATATTACTCACTGTTAAAGAAGAAATGTACTATGGAGCCATGAAAAGACATATTATTAAACAAAAGGAGCCAATATAAAAAGCTATATACTATATTATTCAAACTATATGACATTCTGGAAAGGGCAAAAATATGGATAGAGTAAAAGAACAGTGATTGCTAGGAGTTAGGAGGGAGGGAGAAAAAAAGAAAAGAATAGGTGTATTTTTAAGGCAGTAAAACTAGTCTGTATGATACTATACTGGTGGATATGTGTCATTATACTTATGTCCAAACCCAGAGACTACACAATATCAAGACTGAACCCTAATGTAAACTATGGAATCTGGATAATAAAATGTGCAAATGTAGGTTCATTGGTTGTACCAAATGTATCAAATGTGTGTGGGAAACTCTATGCCTTCTTCTCGATCTTGCTGTAAATCTAAAACTGCTCTAAAAAAAAAGTAAAGTCTTTAGGGGGGAAAAAAAAGAAAAAAAAGAAAAGAAAGTTCTGGCTCTGAAGGCTGACTGTCTACATTCAAAAAAACAACCCCTCATTACTCACCATTTTTAAAGTTTCCATATTAATATAGATCAATTAAAAATTATACTCATATTTTTCCCAAGATTACATAAAATGAATAGCTCAATTTAAGGAGTTCTCACATCTTTCTAACGTTGAGTCTTGCTTTCCTGGCACACAGCATACCTTTTTATTTTTTAAATCAACATTTGTATCCTTCAAAAATATATATGTTATCTTCCTATATATCATGCATAACTCTTACTCAGATTATTCCTGGGTACCTTATACTACTCTAAATGGAGTTTTTTTTTTTTTTCACAGACGCAACCAGAGCAGCTGCTGCTAGCAACATGTTCAAGATGGAAATTATTACAGAAAAGGTTGACAGGAGATCCAAAGATGTCTGCAGAATAGGTGGAAGCTACACTCATCTGTTCCTGGCCCCAAGCTGGATTTACAGCTAAATTATAGAGAAATCAACTTAAATAACCAACTGAAAGCTAGTTGAACTGAAATATTATAACCAAGGATTTACAGAAGTCACATAGAGAGTGTTTAGAAGGGCAAAGACACAAAAAGGGCTAGCCTCCACACCCAGATGCAGTGGCAGCTGAGAAGCCAAGGGGATATCTCGGTTGCAAAATTACCTCCCCCTGAAAGTGTGGAATCTCAACTCTGTGTAGGGATTCCCAACCCAGAGCAACAGAGACAAGAAAAAGAGCCCACATAGAATCTGGTGGTGAAAAATCAAAGGGGATTCAATTCACCTGGGAGAGCCAGACACCACCTTCCCAGGGAGAAGCACTCCTATTGTTAACAGTGCCAGCCTGGGGAGGGCACTGCCATGTCTCTGACAGCTGGCAAAGCCACTTTGCCCTACTCAGATCCTGTGGAGGGGTCCGGTGGCAGCACCTAGCAGTGATTTGTGGGACCCTCTTTTTCTTTGGAGGTCTCCAGAAAAAACTCAAGCAAAGACTATGGTTTGTGGCTTTGGAAAGAGGGCCAGTCCCTTTGCCTCAAGGGCACAACTAGGGCCCTTCCCCCTACCAACTGTATCACTTGGCTGGCCCTGTCCTGCTAAGTGCAGCGGCAAGAGGGGATCAGAATGCCACGCAGAGCTGGAATTTCTGAAGTATGTCTCCAGGGAAAGCTTTTAACTGGGGACCAGATGGGTGGGCGCTGTGGTATGTGGCTATATCCCAGGAGTGGGGGCACTCATTTTCTCTGTGAGCTCAGCTCATGATACCCTGGGAAGGGGAAGAAGTGCCTGCATTCCTCCCACAGGCTTGCAGGTACTGCCCCAATGGGAGACTCTTCGGATCAGCTCTGCCAAGTCCTGGATACCATGTCTCAGTGGGCTCAGTGCTCAAGGGAAAAGGAAGAGTCAATTGGAGCTGGGACATTCAAAGAGGGAATCCATTGAAGGACATTTTCTGGGAAGCAGGATGAAGTGCTTCGCTCCCTCTAGTGGACTGGGCTGGCATTGCCCCATATGGGAGATTTTTGACCTGACTCCTGAGTCTGGGGTGGCTGAGCTTGTTCTACAGAGAGGGTGACTGGCTGTACCAACCAGAACCCGTGGCATGCCAATACTAGGAGAACTATAGTTGGAGACTGAGTGGTTTGGCTCTGGAGTAAGGGCCACTTTCTCCTCATTGAGTACCTAACTATAATCCCCAAGTAAAAAAACAACTAATCATGTCCTCCTGATCCAGGTTGCCCTGCCATACTGAGACTGCCACCCATGGAAGGGTCAGTAGGTCCAGGTTGGGCCCACTCTACAGTCTTTCTTTGGAAGACTCTGGAAAAAGAACAAAAAAACCTAAGGTGGAGGAGGCGTAGCTGACAGGTGAAGGCAAACCTCTGGGAGCTTCAGTCCTTTTACATATCTACCCCCAGCTCTAAGATAAAGGAAACTGACCCTTATACAAAGATTGTCCTGACCAATGCACACCCAGACCCAGGACCTACAGCCATAAACAGTGAAGAGCATGGTAGCCCCAGACAGGTAGCCCAAGGCAGATTGTATACAACATCTGATTGACATTGACCTGTACCTGAACCCTGCCCAAGTGGACCAGAACCGACAGAATCAGAGGTGGGCTTCACACCACACCAGAACTCAAATCAACTAGCCATACAAGTAGCACGCTCAAAGAGGGATTCCAGCAGGCACCAGAATGTGCTGGGAACGACACCTTGGGGGCAGCCCCTGCAGGGTATCTCATACATGGTAATTGAGGTTTACTCTCATAGTCAGCCAACCTGATAGGGAAACTCCACACAAGAAAGGGCCAACAGCACTCAAGACTCAGCTACAACAGAAGGATGCACATAAACCAAAAGAAACATTCCTGGAGCATGGAGATCAGATGATCTGGAAGACTGTACTACTGAGCCCAACAAGACATCTTCATCATAAAGACATAACAAGTTTGGGAGTCATCGCAGGTCTACCTACTACGCATAGACAAAATGGGGTCCTCGCTAGTGTCACTCGGTTGAAGTGTTGTAATGTAACTAAAAGGCTGGCAGCTCAATTGCAAGTCAGGGCACATGCCCAGGTTTGGGCTCTATCCCCACTTTAAGGTGCATGCAAAAGGCAGCTTACCAGTGTTTCTCTCTTACATCAATGTTTCTCTTTCCCTTTCTCCCTTCCCCTTGCTCTTGAATGAGATTAAAATCAATCTTTAAAAATAAGACAAAAATGGGAAAAAAAGTATTCCCCAAATGAAAGGACAAGAGAAATCCCTGTAAAAACAATTAAATTAATTGGAAGCAACCAAAATAACAGATGCACAATTTAAACCATTAGTTATAAAGATGCTCAAGGACCATAGAAAAATAGATGACCGCAATGAGAACTTAAAATAGTAAGCTTTAAAAAGAACATATATAAAAGAACCACTCAGAAATGGAGAGCATAGTTTCTCTATGAAATGAATACACTAGAAGGAATCAATAGCACGTTAGATGAAGCAGAGGACTGAATCAGTGATTTAGAGGACAGGATAATTTTAAGTACCCAAGCAGAGCATCAAACAGAAAATAGAATTTAAAAAATGAAGAAAGTCTAAAGGACCTATTAGACAACATCAAGCATAACAACATGCACATTACAGGCATACCACTAAGAGAAGACAGAGAGCTAAAGATAGAGAATCTGTTTGAAGAAATAATGGCTGAGAACTTCCCTAATCTGGAGAGGAAAAAGTCACATATGTTAAGAAAGCACAGAGAGTCCCAATCAAGATGAACACAAGGAGGCCCACAACAAGAAACATAATTAAAATGGAAGAGATTAAAGACAAAGAGAAACTCTAAAAGAAGCAAGAGAAAAGCAATTAGTGACATATAAAAACTGCTGATTTCTCAAGAGAAACACTTCATGCCAGAAGGGATTGGCATGAAATATTCAAAGTGATGAAAAGCGAAAACCTACAACCAAGACTATTCTATTCAGCAAAACTATTATTTAAAATTGAAGGTGGGGAAAAAAAAGCTTTCCAGACATAAAAAAAAGATAAAAGAGTTCATTACCATCAAACCATTACTGCAAGAAAAGTGAAAGGGCTTGTTTTAAGAAAAAAATAAAAATAGAAATAGAAGAGTCTAGGTATAAAGAATAAAATGGCAATAAATTAGTACCTATCAAGAATAATCTTAAATGTAAGTGAATTAAATATTTCCATCAAAAGACACAGGGTAGCTGAATGGGTAAGAAAACATGACCAATATATATGTTGTCTACAAGAGACCCACCCCAGAACAAAACATACACACACACTAAAAGTGAAGAGATGGAAAAAAGTATTCCATGCAAATAAAAATGAAAAGAAAGCTACAGTAAAAATACTTATATCTAACAAAATAGACTTCAAAACAAAGACCATGAAAAGAGACAAAGAAAGTCATCACAAAATATTAAAGGGAATCATCCAACAAAAGGATATAACCCTTGTAAACATATATGGAACCACATAGGAGCACCTAAATATATAAAGAAAATCTTTGTGGACATTAAGGGACAGAAAAACAGCAATACAGCCATAGCAGGAAAATTTTAACAGCACACTGCCATCAATAGATAGACCTTGCATACCAAATACCAACAAGGCAAAAGTGATATTAAATGACACACTGGATTAAATGAATTTAATTGATATTTACAGAACATTTCATCCCAAAGCAGCAGAATAGACATTTTCCTCAAATGCACATGAAATATTCTCAAGGGCAGACCACGTTAGGACATAAAATAAGTTTTAACAAATTCAAGAAGATTGAAATCACACCAAGCATCTTCTCTGACCACAATGGTATGAAACTTAAAATCAACTACCGTAAAAATAAAAAAACTCAAACACATGGATGCTGAATAGCATGTTATTAAACAATAAATGGATTACCAATGACATCAGGGAAGTATTCAAAAATTACCTGGAAACAAATGAAAATGAATGCCAACGACCCCAAATATACAAGACAAAGAGAAAGCATTCCTGAGAGGGAAGTTCATAGCATTACAGGCCTACCTCAAGAAACAACAAGATCTAAAATAAACAATCTAATCCTGTACTTAAAAGAACTAGAAAAAGAACAGCAATGCCTAGAGTAAGTAGAAAGACGTAATAAAGATCAGAGGGGAAAAAAATGACAATGAAACTAAAAAAAATGCAAAAGATCAATAAAACAAAGAGCTGGTTCTTTGAAAAGATAAACAAGGTTGACAAACCTTTAATAAGCCTCATTAAAAAAAGAGGACCCAAGTAAATAAAATCAGAAATGTAAGAGAAGTAACAACTGACATCACAGAAATATAAAAGATTGTAAGAAAATACTATGAACAACTATATGCCAAAAAATTAGACAAACTAGGAGAAATGGATAAATTCCTAGAAACATAGTTTTCTAGAACTGAATCAGAAGAATCAAAAATCCTAAATAGACCACATACAACTAATAAAATTGAAGCATGAATCAAAAAATCCCAGCAAACAAAACATCTTGAACCAACTGTTTCACAAGCAAATTTTACCAAGCATTCAAGGAGAACATATATTCTCAAACTGTTCCAAAAAATTCAAGAGAAAAGAAGACTTCCAAGCTCTTTTTACCAGGCCAGCATTATCCTAATTCTAAAACTAGATAAAGACACTATAAAGAAAGAAAAATTATAGACTCATATCCCTGATGAACATAGATGCTAAAATCTTCAACAAAATAATAGCAAACCAGATCTAGCAATACATTAAATAGATTATACCTCATTATCAAGTGGGATTTATTCCAGGGATGACAAGTTGGCACAATATTCACAAGACAATAAATGTGATACATCACATAAACAAAATGAAAGATAAAAATCACATGATCATATCAATAGATGAGAGAAAGCATTTGATAAAATATAGCCCCCATTTATGATGAAAACTCTCAGCAAAGCAGGAATAGAGGAATGATATCTCACTGTAGTAAAGACTATGTGTGACAAACCTACAGCCAACACCATACTTTATGGGCAAAAACTAAAAGTATTTCCTCTGGTTCTATTTTGTTTGTTAAGCCAGGGGAGGGCTATGGGGGATGGGGTGCAGGTGGGCAAAGAGGGGAAAATGAGGGACATCTGTAATCAGTCAACAATAAAAAAATAAAAGCAGTCCTCTTAATTCAGAAACAATACTGAATTGGATGTCCACTTTCACCACTTCAATTCATCAATATATTGGATGTCCTAGCCATAGCAATCAGGCAAGAAGAAGAAATAAAAGGTATCCATCCAACTGGAAAGGAGGAGGTAAAATTGTCATTATTCACAGATGACATTCTACATAGCAAACGCTAGAGAATCCACCAAAAAACTATTAGATCTAACAAATGAATTCAGCAAAGTAGCAGGATATAAAATTAATATTCAGAAATTGGTGGCATTTTTAAGCACCAAAAATGACCTATGAGAATAAGAAATTATGAAAAAATCCTATTTACTACTGCAACAAAAAAAAAAATAAAGCACCTATGAATAAATTTAACCAAGGAGGTAGAACACCTATACTTAGACAATTATAGGACATTGAAGAGAGAAATTGAGGAAGATACAAGAAAAATAAGTGGAAGCATATACCATGTTCATGGGTTAGAAGTGACATCATTAAATTGTCCATATTGCTCAAAGCAATCTATAGATTCAACACAATTCCTATTAAAATACCAATGGCATATTGCACAGATCTAGGACAAATATTCCAAAAATTTATAGGGAAGCAAGATATAACCAGAATTCCCTCAGCAACTTAGCAACAAGCACAAAGTTAGAAATATCACAATTCCTGATATCAGACTATAATGCAAGGCCACTGTAACCAAAAGAGCCTGGTACTGGTATAAGAACAGGAATACAGCTTAATATACACAAAGCCCAAAAATAAACCCACGATTTTATGGTTAATTAATATTTGACAAAAGAGTCAAGCATACAAAAGAGTAGAAACAGTCTCTTCAATAAATGGTGTTGGAATTGTGTTCGCAGCCGCCATTGCTCTCTAACGCCAGAGCCTCCTCCAGCTCGCCGAGCTCCAGCCCAAGGAGAAGGGGGTTAAATAAAGACGTCTCTGTACCATGGCTCATACAAAGCAAACTGCCCACAAATCCACCGGTGGTAAAGCACGAGGAAGCAACTGGCTACCAAAGCCGCTCACAAGACTGCGCCCTCTACTGGATGGATGAAGAAACCTCAAGGTTACAGGCCTGGTACTGCGGCACTTCGTGAAACTAGACATTATCCTAAGTCCACTGAACTTCTGATTCGCAAACTTACCTTCCAGCGTCTGGCGCAAGAAATTGCTCAGGACTTCAAAACAGATCTGCGCTTCCAGAGTGCAGCTATTGGTGCTTTGCAGGAGGCAAGTGAAGCCTATCTGGTTGGCGTTTTTGAAGACACCAATCTGTGTGCTATCCATGCCAAACATGTAACAATTATGCAAAAAGACATCCAGCTAGCACGCCGCATACGTGGAGAATGTGCTTAAGAATCCACTATGATGGGAAACATTTCACTCCTTAAAAAAACAAAAATTCTCTTCTTCCTGTTACTGGTAGCTCTGAACGTTAGATTTTTTTTCCCCCGGCGGGGTCAAAAGGTACCTAAGTATATGATTGCAAGTGGAAAATAGGGAACAGAAATCAGGTATTGGCAGTTTTTCCATTTTCATTTGTGTGTGAATTTTTTTAATATAAATGCGGGGACATAAAGCATTAATGCAAGTCCAGATGTTTCAGTGAACAAGTTTCAAGCAGTTTAACTTTATAACAATATAAATAAACCTGTAAGCGGAACCTAACCAACAAAACAAAGATGAAAGGAAAATAAGACCAGCAATACTGAAAGAAAAAAGAAACTAACAGAGACAAGAGGGAAGAGGAAAGTCAAGGAACGTATAGCAAGGACTTATGGACAAAGCCAAAGTGGGGAAGGATTGAAGGAGGGAGAGGGGGGAGGGGAGGCAGGGGGAAGTGGGGGAGGAAGGTAGAGAAAAATGTATTTGAAAAAATTAATTAATTAAAATAAATAAAATATATATGTATGTAAAAAAAAGAATTTAGAAAAGTAGAGAAAAATTTTTCCTCAACAGGATAAATTTCTGAAAAATGATTTCAAACATAAATTTTAGTACATCTTAAGAGCTGAAGAGTCTTGCAGAACAAATTTTCTAAAAATATTTAACCGTCCACACAAATTGGTTTCATGTAATTTTGGATTTAACTTTAAATGTAAATGCAATGGCATTTTAATGTTTTCTCAGGCAGTCCCTGTATCTTGTGCAGGGCTTACAAAAAAGCAGAAGTGGCTTCATGACTTGTATATAATTCAAATGCTTGTTTGTGCATCTTATTGCTAAATCTTCAATTACAAGGGAAAACTAATTCTAAAAAAAAAACCCAAAAAACCAAAAAACCAAAACAAAACAAAAAAAACCTGTTAAATTTTTCCAGATAATGCCAGCATTTGGATTTTTTTAAAACAAGTAAATTTCTTATTGATGGCAACTAAATGGTGTTTGTAGCATTTTTATACATAGATTCCATCCATTCACTATACTTTTCTGAGTTGTCCTACATGTAAGTATGTTTCTAATGTTGTCTGTCTTCTGTGCTGTTCCTGTAAGTTTGCTATTAAAGAGTGCAGGCGCGCACACTTGTGCCGAGTGGCCAGCGAGGGTTGGCGAGTGTGTGTGTGGACCCGCGCGGGCTGGGAAGGGCTCACGTGGGCTGGCAAGGCCTCCCACAGGTTGGCACTCAGGTTGGCACTGATGGGGCCTGCTAGGGAGTGGACAGATCTGCGAACGCAGGTGTAAATCGACCCGCACGGGCTGCGAGTTAGAGCAGGCCGCAGAAATAGTGGATCCTGGCCGAAGGGGTCACAGAGCTGCCCAGAGTCCCTGGAGGAGAGACAGGAGACAGGATTAACCGAAGAGTCCTGGAGCTGACTTCCTCCCATTTCTGTAGTCTCCATTTGGCGAGGGCAAGCAATGCATCAAAAGAGTCAAGAGCGGGGAAAATACACAGTAGAAGACCCTAAACGGACCAGTGCCGCGGAGCTCGCCGGCAAGGGGGGCCAGATGAGTACGCGAGGTCGCGAATAAGCCCCCTGGTCTGGGGCAAGTACATGCGAGCCCAGGCAGGAGGGGGATCCTGCCGCGCTGGGAGCGCGATCAAGGAGCCTGCATGAGAGTTCAGAGAGATACCAAAAAATAGCCCAGCCCTGACCGAAGGGGTCACAAAGCTGCTCCAAGCAGGAGGCAGACACAGGCATTAGACTCATGGAAGGCTCAAACAAACAACCCAAGGTCCTATAGGGTCAACAACTGACATCATCAGAGGCAGGCCCAGAAAGAAAAGTAAAGGACAAAAATACTTAACAGACTCTCACAAATATGGGAAGAAAAAGAAGTTCCCGCCAAATGAGTGGAAAAGGGGACTCCCCACAGAAAGAGCTAAATGAAATAGAGGCAAGGGAACTATCAGATATGGAATTCAAAACAATGTTTCTAAGGAAGCTCAATGAGCTCAGCCAGCTCCAAGATAACTATGAGAAACTGCAGAGAAACTATCAGGATCTTACAGCAAACTATATCAGCCTGGAAAAGGACATAGAAACGATCAAGAAGACACAAGACAATATGAAGAATACCATTTCTGAATTGAAGAACACAGTAGAAGGAATCCAAAGCAGGCTGGATGAAGCCGAGGATCGAATCAGTGAGATGGAGGACAAGGTAGAAAGAAGCATCCAGAAAAAACAAGAAATGGAAAAACGGCTCAAAAAGAATGAAGAGGCATTGAGGGAAATGCAGGACAACCTGAAACGCAATAATATCCGTATAATAGGGATCCCAGAAGGAGAAGAAGAGGAGCAACGGATAGAGAACCTCCTCGAAAAAGTAATGATGGAAAATTTCCCTAATTTGAGGAGAGAAAGGCTCTCATGGATCCAGGAGGCACAGAGGACCCCACTCAAGAGGGACTCAAGGAGGTCCACTCCAAGACACATCATCATTAAAATGGCAAATATCAAAGACAAAGAGAGAATCCTCAAGGAGCAAGGGAGAAGGAGGAAATAACATACAAGAGGGCCCCGATACACCTAGGAGCTGACTTCTCAACAGAAACACTACAAGCCAGAAGGGAATGGCAACAAATATTCCAAGCCATGAAAAGCGAGGGCCTACAACAAAGGCTGCTCTACCCAGCGAGGCTCTCCATTAAAATAGAAGGGGAAATACGGAGTTTCCCAGACAAGAGAAGGCTAAAAGAATACATCTCTACCAAACCAGCACTCGAAGATATGCTAAGGGGACTGGTTTAAGCAGATGAAGGAAAAGAATGAGACAGAGAGGAACCCAGGTACAAAGAGAAAAGATGAGTAAGTTTCTATCAGTAATATCTCTCAATGTGAATGGACTAAATGCCCCAATCAAAAGACACATGGTAGCTGAATGGATAAGAAGACATGACCCACACATATGCTGCCTACAAGAGACCCACCTTAGAGCAAGAGACCTACACATTTTGAAAGTAAAGGGATGGAAAAAAATATTCCAAGCAAATCGGCATGAGAAAAAGGCCGGGTTGACATACTTGTATCAGACAAAGTAGATTTCAAAACAAAGGCAATAAAGAGAGACCCAGATGGGCACTTTATAATACTTAAAGGAAGAATCTATCAAGAAGACATCAACATTGCAAACATATATGCTCCCAATATAGGAGCCCCCAAGTTTATACGGAAATTGTTGGATGACTTCAAAAAAGATATAGACAGCAACACACCGATAGTAGGGGATTTCAACACCCCACTGTCAAAAATGGACAGATCTTCCAAACAAAACATTAAACACCATATTGTGGCACTGAATGACACATTGAATCAAAGAGACTTAAATGACATATAAGGAACCTTACATCCCAAAGAAGAAAAATACACATTCTTTTCAAAGGCTCATGGAAGTTTTTCAAAGATAGACCACATGATAGGACACAAAGCAAACCTCAGCAAATTCAGGAAAATTGAAATAATACCAAACTTTTCCTCAGACCACAAGGCCTTGAAACTGGAAATCAACCTCAAAGAGAAACTTCAAAAACTTGCAAACTCATGGACACTGAACAGTACACTATTAAACAATGAATGGGTCAATAATGAGATAAGAGAAGATACCAAAAAATTTCTGGAAACAAATGAAAATGAACAGACAACAGTCCAAAACTTATGGGACACAGCAAAGGCGGTCCTGGGAGGGAAGTTCATAGCAATACAGGCTTACCTAAGAAAGATAGAAACATTTCAAATAAAAGACCTAACACTACAACTTCAAGAACTGGAGAAACAACAACAAATAAATCCTAGAGCATGTAGAAGGAAAGATATAGTCAAGATCAGAGCAGAACTGAATGACATAGAGTTGAAAAGAACAGTTCAGAGGATCAACCAATCCAGAAGCTGGTTCTTTGAAAAGATAAATAAAATTGACAAGCCTTCAAGCAGACTCATCAAGAAAAAAAGGGAGAGGACCTAAATTAATAATATCAGAAATGAAAGAGGAGAAATAACAACTAATACCACAGAAATACAAATGATCATCAGAAATTATTATGAACAATTATATGCCAAGAAATTTGAAAATCTTGAAGAAATGGACAAATTCTAGAAAAGTATAATCTTCCAACACTGAAGGAGGAAGAAACAGAAAGCTTGAACAGACCAATAACAGCTGGGGAAATTGAAGCAGTAATCAAGAAACTCCCAGCACACAAAAGCCCAGGGCCAGACGGTTTCACAGGAGAATTTTACAAAACATTTAAGGAAGACCTACCCCTGTCCTTCTCAGACTATTCCAAAAAATCCAAGAGGAGGGAAGACTCCCAGACTCTTTTGATGAGGCCAGCATCACCCTGATCCCAAAACCAGATAAAGACCCTACAAAGAAAGAAAACTACAGGCCAATTTTGCTGATGAACATACATGTTAAAATCCTTCACAAAATATTGGCAAACCGCATTCAGCAATACATTAAAAAGATTATCCACCAGGATCAAGTGGGATTCATCCCAGGGATGCAGGGATGGCTCAATATACGCAAATCAGTAAATGTGATACATCACATAAACAAAAGAAAAGACAAAAACCACATGATCATCTCAATAGATGCAGAAAAAGCATTCGATAAGGTACAGCACCCATTTATGATCAAACAATCAGCAAAATGGGAATAAATGGGGCATTCCTCAACATAATAAAGGCCATATATGAAAAACCTACAGCCAATATCATACTCAACGGGCAAAAACTAAAAGCTTTCCCACTAAGACCGGGAACACGACACGGATGTCCACTCTCACCACTTCCTCTCAACATCATATTGGAAGTCCTAGCCACAGCAGTCAGACAAGAGAAAGAGATAAAAGGCATCCAAATAGGAAAGGAGGAAGTAAAGCTATCATTGTTTGCAGATGACATGATAGTATATCTAGACAACCCTGTAGACTCTACCAAAAAACTCCTCAACCTAATAAGTGAAGTTGGCAAAACAGCAGGATACAAAGTCAACATTCAGAAATCAAAGGCATTTTTGTACACCAGCAATGCAATAGAAGAAGAAGAAATCAGAAAAAAAAAATACCATTCGATATAGCAACAAGAAAAATAAAGTACCTAGGCATAAATTTAACCAAAGACACAAAAGACCTGTATGCAGAAAACTATACAACATTGAAAAAAAAAATTAAGGAAGACACAAATAAATGGAAGCATATACCGTGCTCATGGATTGGAAGAATTAATGTCATCAAAATGTGCGTACTGCCCAAAGCAATTTATAGATTCAACGCAATCCCTATTAAGATACCAATGACATATTTCACAGAAATAGAACAGACATTTCAAAAATGTATATGGAACCATAAACGACCCCAAATAGCCGCAGCAATTTTGAGAAAGAAACACAAAGTAGGAGGGATCGCAATACCGGACATCAAACTCTACTACAAAGCCACTATACTCAAAACAATTTGGTACTGGCACAAGAACAGACCCATAGACTAGTGGAAGAGAATAGAAAGCCCAGAAATAAGCCCAGGTCTCTATGTGCATCTAATATTTGACAAAGGGGGCAGAAGCATAAAATGGAGGAATACAGCCTCTTCAACAAATGGTGTTGGGAGAGCTGGACGGCTACATGCAAAAAAATGAAATTGGATCATCAGCTGACACCATACACAAAAATAAACTCAAGATGGATACAAGACTTAAATATAAGTCGCAACACCATCAAAGTCCTAGAGGAGAACATGGGCAGGAAACTCTCAGATATCCCACGCAGCAATTTTTTCACTGATATGTCTCCTAAAGCAAGGGACCTAAATGAAAGAATAAACAAGTGGGACCTCATCAAAATAAGAAGCTTCTGCACGGCAAAAGAAAACATCAGCAAAATGAAAAGGGAGCCAACCTTATGGGAAAATATATTCGCTAATGATACATCAGATAGAGGTTTGATCTCCAAGATATATAAAGAACTCACTCGACTCTACTCCAAGAAGACAAACGATCCAATCAAAAAATGGGCAAAGGACCTGGGCAGATGCTTTTCCAAGGAGGAGATACAGAGGGCCCAGAGGCATTTGAAAGGATGCTCAGCATCACTAGCCATCAGAGAAATGCAGATCAAAACCACCATGAGGTACCACCTCACACTGGTCAGAATGGCCATCATAAACAGATCCACAAACAACAGGTGCTGGCGAGGCTGTGGAGAAAAGGGAACCCTAGTACACTATTGGTGGGAATGCAGACTGGTGCAGCCACTATGGAAAGCAGTGTGGAATGTCCTCAGAAAGCTGAAAATGGAACTGCCTTTTGATCCAGTGATTCCCCTGTTGGGACTATACCCTAAGTGTCTCAAAACGCCAACACAAAAGAACCTATGCACCTCAATGTTCACAGCAACACAATTTACAATAGCCAAGTCTTGGAAGCAACCTAAATGCCCATCAGTAGATGATTGGATCAAAAAGTTATGGTACATGTACACAATGGAATCCTACGCAGCAGAAAGAAAAAAAGAACTACTAAACTTCGCGACAGCATGGATGGAACTGGAGAGCATCATGCTAAGCGAAATAAGCCAGGGGGCGAAAGACAAATACTATATGATCTCACCTATAAGCGGAACCTAACCAACAATACAAAGATGCAAGGAAAATATGACCAGCAACACTGAAAGGAAAAGAAATCAACAGAGACAAGAGGGAAGGGGGCGGCAGGGAAAGGGAAGGGAAGGGGAAAGTCAAGGAACATATAGCAAGGACTCATGGACAAAACCAAAGGGGAAGAGCTCAGGGAAGGAAGGAGGGAGGGGGCAGGGGAAAGTGGTGGCGGGGAGGCAGAGACAAATGTATTTAAAAAATAAATAAATAAAAAATAAAAAATAAAAAAACAACTGAATAACACACAAACATATGGAGGCTAAATAACATACTATTAAACAATAAATAGGTGAACAATGAAATCAAGGAAGAAATAAAAAGATACTTTGAGACAAATAAAAACAAGAACATAATGATAAAAAAATTATGGAACACAGTTGTAAGAGGGAAATTCCTAGTGATACTGCCCTACCTCAAAAATAATCAAAATATCAGATAATCTAATCCTATACCTAAGTAAACTAGAAAAAGAACAACAAAATGAAATAATAAAGAT
This sequence comes from Pteronotus mesoamericanus, assembly GCF_021234165.1. NCBI lineage: Eukaryota > Metazoa > Chordata > Mammalia > Chiroptera > Mormoopidae > Pteronotus > Pteronotus mesoamericanus. The sequence goes on from NW_026555307.1 coordinate 8,809,369, forward strand.
CAGAGCAGAAGTAAATAAAATAAGTCTAAAAGGACATAAAAGGTCAATGAAAAAACAGCTGGTTCTCTGAAAAGATAAACAAAACTCATAAACCTTTAGCCAGACCCGTCAAGAAAAAAAAGGGGGAGCCGAAATAAGTCAAGTCAGAAAGGAAAGAGAAGCAAAAACCAACACCATATAAATAAAAAGGATTATAAAAAATACTATGACAATCCTATGTCAACAAATTGAACACCTGGAATAAATGGATAAATTCCTAAAATACACAGTCTTCCAAGACTAACTCAGGAAGAAATAGAAAACCTGAACAGATTGATAACTACTAATGAAACTGAATCAGTAAAAAAAACCCATAAACAGAAAAACAAAAAAAGCAAAGAACCTTCCAAACAGTGAAAGTCATGAACCAGATGGCTTCACAGGTGAATTTTACCAAACATTCAAAGAACTTATGCCTATCCTTCTCAAAGCATTCCAAAAAAAACTGAAGAGGAAATGCTCATAAACTCATTTAAAGAGGCCAGCAATTACCATCATACCAAAACCAGACAAAGACATTACAAAAAAATAAAATTATAGGCCAGTATCCATCATAAACACAGATGCCAAAATCCTCAACAAAATATTAGCAAACTGAATCCAGCAATACATGAAAAAGACCATATACCATGATCAAGTGGGGTTTATCCCAGGGATGCAAGGATGGTACAATATTCCCAAATCAATAAAGGTAAATACACCACATAAACCAAATGGACAAAAATCACATGATCATATCAACAGATGTTGAAAAACATTTGATAAAATCCAGCATCCATTTATGATAAAAAGAAACTCTCAGCAAAGTGGTAATGGAGGGTATATATCTCAACATAGTAAAGTCCATATAAGACAAACCTATAGCCAACATCATATTCAATGGGGGAATGCTAAAAATTTTTTCTTTAAGATCAGGAACAAGACAGAGATGTCAACTTTCACCACTTTTTTTCACCCAGTACTGAAAAACGTAGCACAGTAATCAGACAAGGAAAAAGAAATCAAACACATCCAAATTGGAAAGAGTAAAACTGTCATTATCTGCAAATGACATACAACCATATAGAGAGAACCCTGAAGATTCCATCAACAACTGGTAGATTTCATATGTAAATTCATTAAAAAGAGCAGAGTACAAAATTAATATTCAGAAATTAGTTGTATTTTTATATACCAATAATGAACGATCAAAAAAAGGGAAACAATCCTATTTACAATTGCATCAAAATAATAAAAAACCAAGAATATATTTAAACAAGAAGGTAAAAGTCCTATACTCAGAAAATTATAAGACATTGAAGAAAGTGAAGAAGATACAAATTAATGGAAGGGTATACCATGCTCAAAGATAGTAGGAATTAATATTGTTATGATGCCCGTACTTCCCAAAGCAATCTACATATTCCATGTAATTCCCATCAATATCGCAATGAAGTTTTTACAGAATTAAAACAAGTAATCCTAAAATATATATGGAACCACAAAAGACCCCCCAAAAAACAAATAAATGTTGGAAAAGAAGAATGAAGTTGAAGGTATCAGGCTACCTGATATTGAACTATACTATACAGCTACAGTAATCAAAATAGCATGGTACTGACATAAAAACTGACACTATAGATGAATTAAACAGAATAGAGGGCCCAGAAAAAAAGACCCAAGTGTATATAGTCAGTCTATGACCAAGAAGGCAAGAATATATGATAAGGTAAAGTCAGTTTCTTCCATATAGTGTTGGGAAAACTGGACAAATATATGCAAAAAAATGAAATTAGATTACTTCCTTATACCATATACAAGAATAAACTCAAAATGACTGAAAACTTAAATGTAAGACAGAAAAATGTAAAACTCCTGGAATAAAACATAGGCGGGAAACTCTTTTTCTTTTTTTAACACTATTTTAACATTGCTTTTAACAATATTTTTTGTATGTCTCCTCAGGCAAGCAAAACAACAAAAAATAATCAAATGAGACTACATCAAATTAAAAAGTTTTTTCATTGCACAGGAAACTATCAACAAAATGAAAAGACAACCTACCGAATAGGAGAAGATATTTGCCAATGATACATCCAATAAGAGTTAATATTCAAAACATATAAAGAACTCATAAAACACAAAAAATAATCCAATTAAAAACAGGCAGAGGACCTGGACAGACATTTCTCCAAAGAGACACAGATGGCCAATAAACATTTGAAAAGATGCTAAATGTCACCAATTATAAGGGAAATGCAAATTAAAACCACAAGTTATCACCTCATGCCTGTCAGAATGGCCATTATCAATACATCCACAGATAACATGTGCTGGTGAGGATGTGGAGAAAAGGGAACCTTCATACATTGTTGGTAGGATTGTAGGTTGATGCAGCCACTGAATAAAACAGTATGGAGTTTCCTCAAAAAATTAAAAATAGAATTATCATATGACTCAGCAATTCAACTTCTGAGTATTTATCAGAAGAAATCCAAAACACTAATTTGAAAATGCACTCCTATGTCCACTGTACTAGTAAACAGCCAAGACACAGAAGCAAAAAGATGTGGTACCTATATACAATTGACTATCACTCAGCCATAGGAAAAAATAAAATCTTGCCATCTGAGACAACATGTATGGACCTAGAGAGCATTATGCTAAGTGAAATGAGTCATACAGAAAACAATAAATACCATATGATTTCCATTATATGTGGAATCTAAAAAACAAAATAAATGGAAAAGCAAAGGAGAAACAAATTGATACAGAGAACTGGTGGTAGCCATATGGAAGGGGATTGGAGGGCTGGTTGAGAAAGGTAAAGGGATTAAGAAGTACAGATTGGTAGTTACAAATACAGTCATGGGGATATAAAGTTTTGTATAGGAAATATTGTCAATGATATTTTAATAACTATGCATGAGTGTTAGATGGGTACTAGACTTATCAGGGTAATCTCTTAAATTACATAAATGTATAATCGGTACATTGTACACCTGAAACTAATGTAATGTATGTCAAATGTAATTGAAAAATTAAAAATATATGCCTTCTGGAGGAGAGCAAGACAACAGGGACTATGAAACCCTGCATTCCACAGTGAAAACCTTGGCCATCTTATGCATAATGCAAAAAGGAGCTGGCTGGAAACCTAATTTGTGTCCTTGTTTCAATTAAACATCTATTCCAGAGGTATTTCAGAGATTGGAGATTGTATGAAAGAAGGCTTTCAAAGGAAGACCTATTTTTGGAAAGCACTGGTGTACTGTGTTTCTATCTCATAAGGAAAAGAGGGGACCCCAGTGTCAGGATTCCAAGTGGAATGCAGTGATAGTTCTTAGGAAGACTTTCCTTGTGTTCTCAGAGTTTTGAAGACACAAAGACTGGGGCCTAATTCTCTCCTGGGGCTACACGTGAACCCCACAGTAATAGCTCGCCTGGGTCAGGGTTTATTGTAAGCCCACTGAAGTGGACTTCCTTGACCTCTAGAGAAAGGCTCCACATGGGACTGATGCCCAAAAGCTCAATGTAGGAATTGCAAGCAGCCAGCTGAAGTAGTGCCACTGCCCTCTCCTCAGTTAAATGTGAATATGCCCCAAAACAAAAGAAGACCAGTGACAATATAGTTAAGATTTTTCTCTATCCTTATTCCCTCTTCTTTTCTCTATTCCCCACATCAGGGAACTGAGAATGCCTGGGAGGACAGAAAAATTTTAGGAAAAGAGGAGAATCAATCATCAAGGCATTCTTACTACAAGCGTCTAACTCAGGGAACCAGGAATTTAAATGTTTAAAAAAAAATTTATAGTATTCATTAGTACAGTAAAGTGAACATTGATTATTACCCACCCCTGACATCCATGGACAGAAAATCAACTAGGACACAGAGAAGCTTGATAGAAGTTATAGGAAAGAATAAAGCAACTGTTCTCTAGTTGTTTCCTGAGGAGTACTCTTTTTCTAAGGTATATGGAAAAAATGTTAAATCCTATTGATAGTGCCTTCCTCCTGATTTTACTGTGAAAGTTGCTAGTATTTCACCATTAGGTATAAGGTTAGTTTCTTGTTTTAACTTTTTAATACAAAAATTTCCAAACATACACAAAAATAGAGTTTAAACAGTATAAAAAGCTTCCATGTACCCATGAACTAGCTTTGACAATTATAAAATTATGGCCAGTATTTTTTTATCTGGACTCTAACACTAATTTTAGCTTAGTTTTATTGTATTTTTTAACAGCTTTATGGAGAGATACTTCAAACACCACATAAGTCACTGATTTAAAGTATATAATTCAATGTTTCTTAGTGTATCACCACAACTATTCTAATTTTAGAACATTTTCATTTCCCCTGAAAGAAAAGCCATTTACAATTAATCCCCATTTCCCTTCCTAAGCAACCACTAATCTACTTTTTACCTATTCTAGAAATTTCATATACTGTATTTTGCCATGTATAATGCATACTATTTGCCCAGATTTTTGAGGGAAAAATAAGGATGCGCATTATACATGGGCAGTACTAATTCTGTATCTAAATAAATGTTTTTAATTATTTATGCTTATGTGTTAAAAGTGTAACTCTAGAAAGCAAGAGCGATATCCATATACAAAATAATACCCTGAAATACAATAATCAGTTTTATTTCTATATATGAATAAATAAATAAATAAATAAATAAATAAATGGATTAAAAAAATAAAACTAAAGTGTTTTCCCCCCCGAAAGTTTGGGCCAAAAACATGGGTGTGCATTATACATGGCAAAATATGGTAAATGGAATCATACACTATATGGCCTCTTGTAACTAAATTCTTTCCTTTAACATGTTTTTTTGCCATGTCCATATACTGGGGAACTGGCCCACAACCCAGGCAGGTGCCCTGACTGGGAATTGAACTGGTGACCCTTTGGTTTGCAGGCCGGCACTCAATCCACTGAGCCACACCAACCAGGGTAGAATATCATTCCTTTTTATTAGTAAATAATATTCCATTGTATAGACGCATCATATTTTGTTTTATGTATTGATGGATGGGCATTTGGATTACTTCCACTTCTTGGCAACTATGAATGCTACAATGAACATTCATGTACAAGCTTTTGTTTGAATGTTTTCAATTCTCTTGGGTGGAACTGCTAGGTCATGTGGTAACTTCTGTTTAACTCTTTGAAGAAATGCCAAACTGATTTCTAAAGTGGTCACACCATTTTACGTTGTACCACAATCTCTCCAAATCCTCACCAACACTTATTATGGTCTTTTTTTATCATAGGCATCCTGTATCTCACTGTGGCTTTGATTTACATTTTCCTTATGACTAATCATGTTGAGTGAAGTTAGTTTTTAAGAACCCAATTCTTTAGAATGCTTTTCTATTATAAATTCCATTATAGTCCATGACTTATCCAAAGGCATTCCCATTCATGTTGGAATAAGCAATAACTCTATTTCTTAGTAATACAAGGCAATGGAGGATGGCATAAATATCTTAAGTATCTAATTGGAAAGGGGAACCAGCATATTTTTGTATGGTTTTTGGCCAGTAGACTGGATTGGGGAGAAAATTAAAATAGAGATTAGCCCAGAGAAAGCTGGGGAGACTGATGTCCATCCTGACTTTTTCCTGAGTAAACTCCAGGCATTCAGTTAACTTTTCATCTGCAGCATCTAAGTTACTTTAGTTCAAAGTAATCCTTCTCAAAATACCACATGCTTGTTTTCCAAAAACGTTATCTGTATTCTAACTCTCCTACTTTTGTGCCTACTCATTTTTAGGTTAATAGAGTCAAAAGGAAAGTTAACAGCCTTATGAAGTCATCGTCACTGGAATGTTCAGTCACTGTATAATAAATCTCATATTTAATAGCTTCAGACACCTGTCATGCCCACAGTCCCTTTCTTGAGGAAGTGCCCACCTTAAGGTAAAATTTCTTTTAAATCTTATCATTTTTAAAAAAGCAAATTTTGCTTGTTATTCTATAATATACATTTATTGCAAAAATGCCTCAAATTCCATTACTTCCTCAATTAATCCTTCAATTAATTCCCCAATAATCTACCAAATACCAAAAAAATTCTTAAAGGTGAAAAAAAATCACTTACCTTAAGAAAACTAGAGAAAAATCAATGTGAACACAAAATCTTAAAAAAAAGGTTTTGAACTCTTGGCACCACTTAAAGTAGACCAACAACAGTAGTACTTTTACCCAACATAAACTCTCAGGTATAACATAAACTTCCTGTTTTTTGTCTTTTATTCAATAACAAGAAGGAAAGAAAAGAAGTGAAGATAAGAAAAAAGAAGAGAGGGCTTCCTGAATAATAGCTGACACCATGTCTTACAACAGAAAAAAACTTTTGGTTAGATGTGGAACCTTCTGCTGTTGCCAAAATGTCTGTTTTCAAGAGTATCACAGGTGGTGTGTTGAAAAGATTCCTTTCAAGACTCTTCCTGAAAGGGGCTCTCATCAACCATGTAATGAAAATTTATGCAACGACATACTATATTTTCCTGCCACTCCTTCTTTTACTATGATGAAGTCTGACCAACCATCAGTAAGTCAAACATGGAAAAATGATTTAAGCCTATAATGACATGAGAGAAAAAAAAAAACTGAAGTACAGAAGAGAGAGGTTGAATTTTAAAAGTTTTTTTTTCCTTGTCATAATTAGTGAGTGATTTTACAGGTCCAGCACAAATGTCCCTTTTTTATTACAAAATTTTTTATTAGAAAATCATAAGCATGTAATTCTGTAATATAACAATATCACACTCAAGCACACCATATGACATTTTAGGTGAAATGTTCAAATTACACTATAAATTACTACACCCATATTATTACCCTACTAACCACACTCAAGCAGGTGTTCATCTGCTAGATCCTGTATATGTTTTTTCTTATTCTACTATTTATATTTTCTCATTCTACTATTTATATATGATCTAATCAATGTGCTTGTTTCCATCTGCACAATCTGAACAGTATAAATTTAGGGAATTTTTAAGACGCCAGCCTCAGAAAAAGGAAACACTTTATCAACACCAAGGGAGGAATATGACACCTGTGGCTTCACACAATAACCCAAGATAGAAAGGGTATTTCTATCATGCATGAAAATCCAAGTAGAGGTGGGGTGTGATGAAATAATAAATAAGCTGAATGTTTCCAAGAACTCATTGCATACTCAACCCATTATCACCTAGGAAATTAACGTTTCAGTGCTAGCTGGTGTGGCTCAGTGGACTGAGCGCCGTCCTGCCAACCACAGGGTTGCCTGTCCGTTTCCCAGTGTAGGGCACAGGCCTGGGTTGCAGGTCGGGTCCCCAGCAGGGGGCGCGTGATATGCAACCACACATTGATGTTGCTCTCCCTTCCCCTCTCTAAAAATAATAAAATCTATTTTTTAAGAAATTAACATTTTATTAACATATTAAACCCCTCATAACACGGTAAGTTGTAATGACACTGCAGACCATATAACACTTAAAGCAGACACAATGTCCAATGAAGAAACTGAATTACAAAACTAAAAGTCTATATTAAAAGATAAGGTTACATGTCCAATGAAGTATACAAAGGGACTCAAGTATAATGATCACCGGCTCAGGTTCTAATGATCTTATGTTGTGCAACCAATCCCTAGGTACCAACCAAGAATTAATTGAGAACTCAGGCTTAAAGCTAGTCTATGTTTTCATTGTTTCTTAAATCTGATTTGGTATCCTGTGCCCTATCTCCCTTTTCTTTCTTAAATTTTGCTAGCGGTTTATCAATTCTATTAATCCCCAAAGTAAACTACTGAATTTGTTAATTTCCTCTATTGTACATTCATTTTATGTTCTAGTATACCTAAATTTATATTTGAGTTCTTATTCTTATTATTTCCTATTTTTTGCTTTCTTTGGGTTTCAGTATACTTTTCCTTGGTTTCTTGGGATGAATACATAGATCATTAATTTTTCAACATTCTTCTTTTTACTAGCATATGCATTTACGGCCAGATATTTTCTTTAGCTTCAGTTTTAGCAACACTCCATGTTTTGATATTTTCATTATCATTCAGTTCAAAATATTTTTAATTTCCATCACAATTTCTTCCTTGATTCAACAGTTATGAATACATTGCTTAAATTCCAAATATTGGAATATTTCTAAATATGTATATGTTACTGACTTCTAGCTGATGCCACTGTGACCAGAAAACATACAGTATTATTTCAATGCTCTGAAATTCTCTTTGTGGTTCAGAATATGGTCAATTTGGATAAATGGCTTATATGCAACTATAAATAATATATACTATAGTTATAAAGAACATTGTGCTGTGTATATCTATTATATCACATTTGTCAATCACACTGTTCAAATATTATATACTTTACTAGGTTTTCATTGATTGTTTTACCAGCTATTGAGAACAGTGTTAAAAATCTGCCACCATGATTGAGATTTATCTACCCATATTATTACCCTACTAACCACACTCAAGCAGGTGTTCATCTGCTAGATCCTGTATATGTTTTACTACTGTATATAGTAGAAGTATACTACTTCTTTTAGTTCTGTCAAATATATTTGAAGTCATTTTATGAAGGTACATATATTTAGAATAGTAGTAATATCTTGCCGGTGGACTAACCTGTATATGATTAACTATTACTCTTTCTCTCTAGTAAAACTTCTTGTTGTAAAGTTTATTCTCATACAATGAAGTCAGGAGTGTAAATTAATACAATCATTTTGAAAACTGTTAGTATATATTAAAGCTGAATATATGCCTAACTTATAACACAGAATTTCACTCCTAGGGATATACCCAATAGAAATGTATTCATATGTGCCCCAAAAGACATGTACAAGTATGCCCATAGAAGCCTTGTTCATTATAGTCCCAATTTGAAAATAAACCAAATGGCAATCAATAATGGAATGAAAAACTAAACTGTGGTATGTTCATGTAAAGGAATTTTAAACAATAATAAATGACCTACAACTAGGTGAGGCAACATGGATGAATCTCATTTTCATACTACATCATACAATTACATAATACATTTACATTACATGTGAAATTTAATGTTGAACAAAAGAAGTCAAACACAAATGAGATACTGTGTGATTCTATTTATATACAGAACAGGCAAAATTAATCTGTGACTATAGAAGACAGAATACTGGTTAACTTTGGGAAAGGTGGATAGTGAGTAGACGGGACAAGAATCAGGCTTCTGGAATATTGGTAATGTTCTATTCACTTGAGTTAAGCTCGATTAAATGAATATGCTCATTTTATAAAATTCATCAGATATATACTTCAATTTCTGTACTTTAGGGAACATATGTTATTCTTTTAAAACCATATGATACACACTATATATGCAAAGTCATCAAAATTAAAACAAGTAACCAAGTATTATAGAGAATTAAAGGTGATTGGTACAAGCATACTGACGATCAGTTCAGCAATATCTAGGAAATTTAAAGATACACATATATCATAATGCCCAGCAATTCCATTCATAAGTTTATGCTCTAGGAAAGCATCCATATGTGCACTAGGATACTTATAAATATATGTTCAGAGCAGTCCTTCCAAAGTAGCCAAAAACTGGAAACAACAAATGTCCACATTACAACTATATGTAAAAACTCACAAGAGTGACCTTAAAGAAATATAGTATTGTATAAGAAAAAAACTCAAAACATCACACAGCATAATTTTATTTCTACAAAGTTAAATGTAAAAACTAAACTATATCTTTTAGGGATGTGTGAATATGTGGTAAACTACTAAAAAAAAAAAAAATTACCACCTTAAAGTTGGGATAAGTATTACCTAAGAGGTGACGAGAATAGGTTTTTTTTTCCTGTGTGTAGGACTAATGGGTTTCTGGAGTGCTGATGCAAGTTTTTGTTACACAGAGTTTCTCTTTATAGCTACTTCTTAAACCACATACTTATATTTTAAGCACTTTTGTGCATGTATGTAATATTCAGTAAGTTTTTTTAAAGAATGAAAAAGAAACTAATAGCAACAGATAACTTTTAGTGAAAACAAGCTATGGAATGGTAAATACTGTAAGATTCCAATCTTGAAATAACGTATATTATATATGCATAGAGAACTTATTAGAAAAAAATTGATCAAAATATTTGACTGGCTATACTCTTTGTAACTGCCTATTTTCCAGATTCTTTAAAGTAATCATGTTTTGCGTGCATGTGCATGTTTAAGAAGCACATGCTTCTTAAAGATTTAAGAGGTGTTTAAGAAGCAAAATCTTAGCACAAAGAAATAACTGAGCTATTTCCTAAATTAATATGCAAACATTATGTAGTATAAAATGAGGGTACGTACTGGGATCTGTGTGTCCACCCCCAGGGCTTCCATTATTTTCTTAAGTTTTAATTTGTAGAAAGAGGATACTTACTGAGAAAAAAGGACTTTATGTGAAAAATGACCATCTAAGAGAAAAAGAGCAAATAGGAAACCCGAACCCACCTTGTATTTGGTTTGGCCAGCAGCCATTCCTCCTTCTTTTGAGGACCTCCTGAGAAGCAGAGCTGAGGAAGCAGAAAGAAATCAATAGATGCTAGGTTTTTCTTGTGGCCAGACTCACCAGATCAGAGGTAGCTCTCCCAAACCTACCACCCATGGAGAGAGGCCAGAGGAGTCTAAGCTGTGCTGAGCATTCTGAATGGTAGAACGGGAAAGTCTGCTGTCCAAGACCAAAACTCGTCCAGGCCTCACACACCAATACAGTCTCCCTGGCACAATGACAAGCACCATCTAACTGCACAGAGTGTCACAAACAGTTACATGATCATGCTCACACATCCTCAGTCACAGACATCCAGTATACTTAGTGCCAGTAGCATTCATACAACTTCAATCACAAACACGCAGCCCTCAGATAACAGTCACAGCCACATCATCACAGATTATCTACATTCCCCCTACCCTCCTCCCCACACAACGTCACACAAAGTTATACGAATGCACACAATCACAGTCCCCAGGGTAAAGTCACACCTACTCACAGCGCCGTACGCTGCCGCAATCACACACCTACAACGTGAATATCCACAGTGACACGTGGACACAGATCCTCGCCGGGTCACCGGCACAAAGACACACCCACCACGAGATATACAATCGTACGGCGCACAAAGCGCCGCACACAGAGGTCACAATGGTACAGATGGAATCCCCACACTTCTCCTCAGTCTGACCAACTCACGCAGGCCTGAGACTCCGGACCCGCCCGGACCGTCCCTTCAAACTCTCAGGGGCGCACCACAGGAGTGTAGTCGCGTCCCCAATCTCGAGAACTCTCACCTTGCACTGCACCTTACAAGGAGGCCCAGGGTACCACAGGGGAGTGGAGAAGAGGCCCTGTTCCCGCGCGGACCTCTGGGAAATGTAGTCCCGAGCGGGATACGTTTGGTCAAATTGGCGCCCCTCCCTCTGATTTCTGCTAGCGCAAATTCTGGGCCAAGCTGACAGCCCTGCTGCCTTCTCCGAATCGCTGCCAGGAGTGTTTGAAATCCACCCGCAGGCTCGGAGTGCGGCTCCCGCAGTAGGCAGATCCCGCACCCTGGAGACGAGCTTCCTGCATAGATCCGGCCAATCCCATGGAGTTTTATTTTCCTTGAGAAATTAAAAAAAAAAAAAAAAAAAAAAAAAAAAAAAAAGTTCGGTTCTCGCCGGAAGTTGATTAGAACCGCAAAACATTCTGGGAAATGTAGTCCAGAGCCACAAAGCGTGAGGCGCCCGTCTATGTAGAAAATTGTCATAGATGACTTTCTGCATTGAGCTTTCCCAGAGATGAGTGGAGCTGCGCTTCTTCTAGGAATTACACCTCACTCGGCGAATACTCAAGACAGACTAAATCGGCTTTTTGGCCTTTATCAGTGAGTGAGCATTGGCGGGCAACCTGCGCTGCTCAAGGAGCGGACACCTGGAAGTCTCAGATCCAGAAGACACCAGGGAGAACTCAGAATGGGTCTGGAGGGGACAGGTATCCGGAGCGTTAAGCAGTGTGTGTGTTGGTGGGGGTGGGGGAAGGGGAGCGGAGGGTGGTGGCTCAGGATGGCCGTAGTGTGTGTTAAGCCATAGGTAAAATTGGGTTACCTCACTTTCTTCACCTGGAAAAAAAAATGATACCGGGGGTGTTATCTGAGACCTGGGTTCATTTTATTTGTACCCAGGGATAGAAACAAAAAGAGATCGCCAGAAAAAAAAAAGTTCAGGCAAAGGTTTTATTAAGTTTGTGCACAAGGGAACCTGCACCAGACAGAAAAGAGAAATGGATCTGCTCCCCGAAGGGCTTGAGGGAAAGGCCTTTTCTTTGCAGAGAGGTGAGGAGGGATCCTGTAAACTTTTTCTTCTGTTGGGTTGCTTGGCAATGATTTCTGCTCCTGCGATGTCGTTCAACTGGGCAGAAGTCGGCTGGTGGGTTTTTTGTTTTTGTTCTTTAAGGAAGCTGGTAGAAAAGAAATAAGGCCTTTAAAAAAATAATAATAATAATGAGAGGAGTAATTGTATTTTTTATTTTTGTGGTGGACTCATCTGGTGTATTTTCTTTTCCCCCAACCCATGTGGCGTCTTTGGAATCCTAGAGAGGGGCAGCTGGGTGGCGCCAGCTCTATAGATTTTTTTCCTGCACAGTGGATTCTATGGCTCAAGTTCCCCGGCTATCACAGGGGCGCATGTTCTTGTACCATCAATTTTATTTCACTATTGGAGAAGCAAAAAGAAAACCAGCTGGCCTGATGAATAGCTTCAGGTATTTTTAAAAAAATAAAATAATGTCTCTGTTTCTTGCATATGGCTGTGGGTCCCATACCTTCTGTTGTTTTAGGGATCTTGTTTTTATGCATACAATTTCAATCCCCTCTGCAGCATTTAGAGTTATAATTTTTTTTCCTCTCCAAAACTGCTTATATGGTTTGTTCTCTGACAGCCCCAACTCGACTAGGGTTGCGGGGCGGCGTGTTGGCACAGGGAGACTTATTAATATAACCAGTATAACAGCTAAGATGTGAATCTTACCTCTTTCATCTCTTGGAAATAATTCAAAGTCACTAATGGGGACCAAAACAGCAGACTCCAATTTCAGTGAACTTTAGAGAAAGGGAAAGTCCACGAATTCCAAAAATACACGAGTGCTTCCTAATGCGGTTGAGACTAGACAGAAGCTTGTTAGAGGATGAGAGGCTTGCCAATCAGAGGTGAGAAGGAGTCCTTAGGAAGTGGTGAAACATTAGAGAGGATTTCAGAAATAGGAGAAAAGATAATTCTAGAAAGACCGGGACCTTGCCTTGAATGATAAACTTTGGAGACAGAACTGCCATGAAGAGAACAGAGGTCAAGCAGAGTGATATAAGAAAAAAAGCCTAAGTGTCAAGATCTGGACAGTCATGTTTAAGGGAAAATTGATCCAGAAAACTAAAATATGTCTCAGTTTTGACCAAAGTTATTGGTCTGTAAAATAAAGGAAGGCTTTTGAGCATCCAGAGAAAACATCAAGTTACTTAAAGGAAAAAAAGACATGGACAAGTGTTAAGTTTCTACTTAATAATATTTAGCACCAGAAATCAGTGGAACAAACCTGTTGGGAACTGTCTTGCTGGGTTTCAGGGATGGTAGCTTCGCCAACAGGTGAGAGGGCCCCAAGGCTGGAGCTGAGCAAGCAGGCCTTGGGAAAATAGGCCCCTGAGGAGACAAAACCTGTCCCCCTGGCAGGGGTCCAGCCCCTGCCTCCCTCATATCACCCTTCTTGGCCCCGGAGGATAGCTGGCTACTCAATGACAGGTAAGACCTCTCGATAGCAGGGGCACCATAACAGGCATAGTCTCTGATGGGGGTCATCAGGGAAGGACTTGAGGGACACTGAGAAGGGGCAAAAGACCCTCACCCCTCAGCTTTGTCAAGGCCAGAGTCCTCATTCTATCTGAAAGAAGTCTATCTCTTGGCTGCTCTGCTCCACCCTCCTGGCTCAGGCTTGAAGCAATACTAAAGGCAGGTATAGCGCTAAACTGGATCAGGCGGTTCCTGGGGATAATTAAGCCTGGAAAAGGAATGCATTATATCCTCTGAAACTTACCTTGCTAAGATGCTCTCAAATTAATGAGTACTGATGTTTGGGGTTGAGCATAGAATGTGATCAGTTTCCCAGTTTTCAGGACTGAATGGGAACCAACCCTGACCTGAGGCAAGTCTCTGTTCCTTCAGTTGTTATCTATGATCTCTGTTCTCTGTAAACATAACCTTTTGACATTGATTGATGAGCTTTGCATGCATGCTCTGTACTGTCCCTGCGCATATCATTCTCAATAAAATCCACTTCAAGAGAGGGACTGGGGCATTCTCCACTAGAGGGAATCACCACCCCTTTTTCCTGGCAGACCGAGAAGTGTCTGGAATGACTTATTTTCCTCCATCTGCGGTGACCCTAGGGGACTCTGCAAGGGGACACAGTACCCCCCTCATCTGGTGCCCAACGTTTGCCCCCCCCATAAAAAAACAAAGGAAAATCAGGAAAGAGTGAAGGTCAGATTTTTTTCCACAATCAGGTTGCAGTTCAGGTCTAAATATAATTTAGAGTCATCTTTAATTGAAGGAGGACCATGGACAATAGTATGTGTAAAAGACAGGCTGGTTTGTTAAAAAGAGGATGGTCATTAAAATATAAAAAAAAAAACCCTGAAAATTAAAAGAGAAATACCCACTCTAAAATGTTGGGTAAACCTGGAATAAATGGAAGAGGATGTAGAAAGTAAATGGATTAAGGATACAGGTCTTGAACCAGAATTTGCATGAGAATTCTTTAGGAAAAGTATGATGGAGCCATTACAGAAGTGAAGGAACAATCTGTGGGAAAGAGAGTAAAAAGTGAAATAAAATAGCTTGTTAGGAAGAGTGTATGCTTCACATTATGTTTTCCCATTCAGTGGGTTCTTTTCACTTTGTTAGTAGTTTTTCTTCGCTGTGCAAAAACTTTTTAGTTTGAGGTAGTCCCATTTATTTTTTTCTTTTGTTTCCCTTGCCTGAGGAGATATATCAAAAACAATACTGCTGCTAGAAACGTCCAAGATTTTACTGCATGTTTTCTTCAAGGATTTTTATGGTTTTGAGTCTTGCATTTACGTCTTTAATCCATTTTGAGTTTATTCTTGTGTAGGATGTAAGACAGTGGCCTAGTTTCACTTTTTTGCACTTATCTGTCCAGTTTTCTCAGCACCACTTATTGAATAGACTGTCTTTACCCCATTATGTGTTTTTGTGCCTTTGTAAAATATTAATTGACATAAAGATGTGGGTTTATTTCTGTTTTTATACCAGTATCATGCTGCTTTTATTATTATGGCCTTATAGTATAGTCTGATATCAGATAGAGTGATTCCTCCACCTTTGTTCCTCTGTCTTAATCTGGCGAACAACATGACATTCTAATTATTATGAGGACTCAGGCTGCAGTTTGTCTATGTACCATAATGAGATGATAGCATCTACCAGAGACTCATAGCAAGGCAAGAGCTGTTTTATTAAAAAAAAGTAGGATATGGTTCTTATCAAAGTGAGTATAGGTTTACTCAAAAACCTTATGGTAGATCTACACCAAAATCCTAGGTTACTCTATCATAGTTAATCATGACTGGGTTTCTACAAGCTCCCTACAGCATCCCAATTGGCCATAGATATTTTCAGTTCCATTGGATCATTGGTTAATTAGTATCAAGTGGTCAAACTCTTTGTAATGCAGCCTGGGCTATCTGCACAGCCTTCTCTTTCCCTGGGCTACACTTAATACCATGCAGCCTTCTGAAGCACAGAGTAAATACACCCAAGAAATACACCTAACTGTGATGTATGTTGTTTTCCAAAATCCAAAGAGATCAGGCATCTTCCTTCAGTCGTAACTGATAATGGAAAGTGCAGCAACATGTTTTTAAATTTGAGATGAAATAACCTGACATCTTAAAGACCACTGAATTCCAGAAATCCTATGAAAATACTGGTCCCTGTATCATTGGGGGCTTCATTTCCTATGGTCTGACATGCATTTGTCTTTCCAAAGCATCTAAATTGCTGCAATTTTCTACTATCCAGGTGTTTTTGGCATACTTTAAACTGGTAAAGATCTTAATCAAATACCTTAATTTTGACTTTAATAGAGATCAAGTTGAACTGAGTGGCCTGTTTGGTTCTAAAAATCCTTGCTTGGAGTAGAATGCAAAATATCAAAATTTTAAAGACAGAATCAGCACTTATTTTTGCTTTTTGCCTCAGGCTTCAATATGGCATGGCATGGCACTGATATTTTGTTCATCATGGTTCTTTTTGGCACTATTCCAATTTTTAAAATATTACATTATTGGGGCTAGGAAGATGGCAGCCAAATAGGTAGAAGCTGAGTCCACTTGCTCTTGCACCCAACTCAGACACTTGCCTGATCTTCTGACAAATAAACTTAACATTCAATGAAATCTTAGCTGATAGAAGCCAAGGAATATATAAGATACTTCACTAGGGGTGGTAAGGAGCTTTTATAGGTGGAAGGGGAAATACCCCATATGTAGTGCCTACCTCTGCAAAAAGCATGGTCACAGCAGCACTACAGCTCCCTCCCCTCCCAGGGCAGGGAATCCCCAGACAGGAGCTGGGAGCAACTTGGATACACAAAGTTGGGGAGATCCAGGCTACAAACACACACAGCAAGCAGCACACCCTTAGCTGCATTAGCAAACGCCTACTAGGAGAGTGCCAGGGAGAGAGGGGGATACTATCTGTACCTGGGTCAGGTGGAGGAGGCAGGCATGACTATGAGATACTTGGCTTTTTGGAGAGGTGGCGTGTATGGAAAGATGGACAGTGATTCAGTGCTGCAGTAGGAGTGCCCAGACACTTTTTTAAAAAGGGAGCTGAGGCATGCTGGGCAGGGACCCCGGTGTGCAGCTGCCCTGCCTGCAAAGGGAAAGGACTGAAGGTGCAGTTTGCCCCCACTCGGTGCAGCTGGGCAGATTGATCAGAAAGGGGCAAAACCAGGGAATTTCTCAGCCCCAGCCTGGTGCGGCTGGCAGGGTGGAAGCTGCACAGAGTGGAGAGTGTGGGCCTCTGTCTTCAGCAAGGGCAAAGAGTTGGAGCTGTGCACCTGAGATTATTTACAGCCAGACAGAACCCCCTTCCCTGGCAGAGCTTGAACCTCCAGGAAGGGAAGGTCATACCCAGCTCCGCCTCCTGCAGGAGGAGGGAGTATCTGCCAAACGGTCAGGCTCAAGACCCTGCAGGGTGCATTTCTGCAAGAGAAAGACAGCAAGAGGAATGCCTGAAGGGCCCATTTTGAACTTCTCTCAGGGAGACAAAGTATACGGGTTCCTAGGGTACTATTTCACCTAGACCTTCAAAGCAGGGAGATCAGAAAGTGGTGCAGTAAGGGGGAATAGGGCCCCACCCTAGATTAGCTGTTTCTCCCTTGCTACCTTTAAGATTCTCTCTTTGAAGGAACTCCTACCCTTCAAGACAGCCTGGATGGAACTGGAGAGCATTATGCTAAGTAAAATAAACCAGGCAGTGAAAGACAAATACTGTACGATCTCACCTATAAGGGGAATCTAATCAACAAAACAAACAAGCAAAATAGACCCAGAGGCACGGAAATAACAAACTGACAGTGACCAGGGAGGAGGAAGGAGGGGGATAACAAGGGAAAGAAGGGAAAGGTCAAGTCAAGGAACATGTATAAAGGGCCCATGGACAAGGACAGTCCATGGAGGGGAGAATTGAATGTGGGAGGAGGGGTATGAGCAGTGCAGGAGAGAGTAATGAGGAGAAAATGGGGACAGCTGTAATTGAACAACAAACTCTGAAGCATAAACGCAAGACACGGAAGAAAACATAGCATGGATTTTTAAGACACTGTTATGTCAGGAACACATAGATTGGTCTGGAGGAATAATTTCAACATAGTGTCATTTGGAACCTGAACATTATGAAATAGGAAAAAGTTATGAAGGACATCTGTGAAGCCCTTTTCCTGTATTGCAAAGTGCATTCTTTAGTGAAGGCTCTGAGGCATTCATTAAAACAAGAGTTTATGAAATCAGCACCAGGCCAAGATGACATATAAAAATACCCCAGAAATTCACATGAACTTCCTTTGGGGATTATCTGTGGGTAACAGGGACAAATCATCAAGCATGCCATCTGAGATCTTTGACTTCACACATGAATAAAAAACAAAAACAGTAAGATTAAATTTGAGACTTTCCTAAATGTGCGACCAAAGAGAGGGAGAATCAAGTGAATTATATTTGTTTAGATTTATTTTGTTACAACTGCCTTGGGAGAGATAAGTTGAGTTCCTGGGGTATGTACTCATGTCACCAAAAAAGATAATAGTTTTATTTCTTTCTTTTCAATTTGGATGCCTTTTATTTCTACTTTGTGTCTCATTGTTGTGGCTAGGACTTCCAATTCTTTGTTGAAAAGAAGCAGTGAAAGTGGACATCCTTGTCTTGTTCCTGATGTTAAGGAAAAAGTTTTCAGCTTTTTACCCTGAGCATGATCTTAGCTGTGGATTTGTATTATGTGGTCTTTATTATGTTGGGGTATGTTCCCTTTATTCCTACTTTGCTGAGAGTTTTTTCATAAAGGATGCTGGATTTTGTCAAATGCATTTTCTGCACCTATTGATATGATCTCATGATTTTTATCCTCCATTTTGTTTATGTGGTGTATCATATTAATTGATTTGCCAATGTTGAAACAAGCTTGCATCCCAGGAATAAATCCCACTTAATGATAGTGTACAGTCTTTTTAAGGTATTGTTGAATCTGGTTTTTGCTTATATTTTGTTAAGAATTCTTGCATCTATGTTCATTAGGGATATTGCCTATAATTTTCTTTCTTTCTAATGTCTTTATGGGTCTTGGTATCAGGATGATGCTGGCCCCATTAAATGAGTTTTGGAACCTTCCCTACTCCTGTTTCAGAATCGTGTAACAAAGATAGGTGTTAATTTTTCTTTGAGTGTTTGGTAAAGTTTGGTAAAGTCCAGAACTTTAGTTTGTGGGGAGTTTTTCGAGTACTTCTTCAATTTCATTAGATTTTATTTCTTCTTAATTCAGTCTTGGAAGATTGTATCATTCTAGTAATTTATTTATTTCTTCCAGGTTGTCCGATTTGTTGGCATATAATTGTTCACAGTATTTTCCTATAATCCTTTGTTTTTCTGTGGTGTCTGTTGTCACTTTCCCTCTTTCATTTCTGATTTTATTTATTTAGACCCTCTCCCTTTTTCCATGATGAGTCTGGTTAAAGGTTTATCAATTTTGTATATCTTTTCAAAGAACCAGCTCTTGGTTTCATTGATCTTTGTATTTTTTTAGACTTTAATCAGTTTCCTCTCTGGTTTTTATTATTTTCTTCCCTCAACTCACTTTGGCTTTGTTTTTTCTTCTCTGTCTAGTTTATTTAGGTTTGATTGTTTATTTAAATTTTTTGGTTTGTTCGTTTCTTGAGGCAGGCTTCTATTGCTCCAAATTTCCCTCTTAGAGTTGCATTGGATGTATCTCTTAGATTTGGGTGTATTGTGTTTTCAAAATCATATGTCTCCAGGTATCTTTTGATTTCTTCATTGATATGGTTAAGTACGATGTTATTTAGCATCTATTTTTTATGTGTTTTTCATTGTTTTTCTTGTATATTGATTTCTAGTTTCATAACTTGTGTCAAAAAAGGTGCATAATTTCAATCTTCTTAAGTTTATTAAAACTTGTTTTCTTGCATCATATGGGGTCTATCCAGGAAAATGTTCCATGTGCACTTTAAAAGAATGTATAATCTGCTGTTTTGAGGTGAAATGTTTCAAAAATATAAATTATTTTAATCTGATATACTGTATCATTTAAGGCTGCTGTTTCCTGAAGAGAATTATTTATAATCTTACAGTTTCTGTGGGTCAAGCCATGTTCCATGACCAGGATCCCATAACACAACAATTAAAATGTTCACCAAGCCCTAGCCTGTATGGTTCAGTGGGTTAAGTGCTGGTTTGCAAACTGAAAGGTCACTGGTTGATTCCCTGTCAGGGCACAAACCCGAGTTGCTGGCCAGGTTCCCGGCTGGGGCCCTGCGAGAGGCAACCAATTGATGCTTCCCTCACACAATGATGTTTCTCTCCCTCCCTTTCTCTCTCTCTAAAAAATAAATAAAATCTTAACAAAATATATTGTCTAGGGCTGTGATCACATTTTGATGACTAAGGTCTTCTTCCAAGCTAACTGTTCATTGGTAGAATTTATTTCTTTGTAGTCAGTCCTTGATGCCATGCACTGTTTCCTGTCACATGGCCCTCCCTGCAATATGGCAGTTTACTTTTTCAAAACCAGCAGAAAAACCCCTCTAGCTTCAGATCTTTCTCCAGGGAAGGCCTGAACCTTCTTCTACAAGGATTGCTTAATTAAGTCAGGCCCATGAAAGATAATCTTTGTTTTGATCAAAAGTCAACTGATTAAGATCTTTAATTACATTTTCAAAATCTCTTTACCTTTTTACACAAAACACAAGCCTGGTAGGAGGAATAACTCCATATCATTAAGGAAAGAGAATACAAAACCCTCTATATATATATATATATATATATATATATATATATACACACACATATATATATATATATGGCAAAAGACACAGACATTTCATAAAAGAGAAAACTCATGTAGCTAATAATATGAATATTATGAAATATATGAACCATATATAGATTTTCAACATCATTACTGATCAGGGAAATATAAATCAAGATGACAATGTAACTTTGTTTGGCAAACTAAAATAGGTATGTATCAATTACTCCCATAATTAGGTCAAGTGTTCTATATTTATCTATCCTAGTTTATAACTTGTCTTTTCATTCTCTTTATTGTCATTTGATGAACAAAATTCCTTATTGTAATATAATCAAATTTATCAATCATTTGTGTTCTGTTTAAGAAATATTTCTTTTACCACAATGTCTAAAAAATTTTTGCTGATATTTTTTACTAACAGTTTCCAAGTTATATTTTTTGACATTTGAATCATAATCCACCTAGAATTTGTTTTTGCATATGCTGCCAATTTAATTTTGGGAGGGCTTACCCAGATTTTTTCCTTCATGTGGCAATTTCTTCATCAATGTTTTCCTAGAAAACCTTCTATGTCATTAAGGATTTCAATCTGATTACTCAAAATAACCACAGAACTCTCTTCAGTTTAATATTTTTCTCTCTGTAGTAATGTCTATTTTGTTTCCAATGTTGTCTTCTTGTATGTTCTTTATTTTCTTCATCTATCTTAAAAATGATGTCACAGAGAACCAGCTCATTGTTTTATCATCTCTGCAAGAGACTTTTTCTTACTTATTAATGAATATGTTTATCATATCAATTCTCCCCTTCCAATTTCTCTGGACTTTTAATAGAACTTTAGTAGCAGGTGATTAAATTAAAGCTTAGTTAATTTGTTTTCATTTTTCCTATATCCTAATAAATACACTTTAGGTCATAGATTTTCTTATGGGCATCACCTTGTCCCATCCCTTAGATTTTTGATATATAGTACTATTATATTCCTGTTTAGTCTAAGTAGCTTGTAATATCTCCTGTATGTTGTCCTTAACCCAAGTATTATTCACATGTGGTATAGTCTGAGAATGCCATATGCAATTTCAGTTTGGAGGATTTATAATTTCTTTAATGGCCTACTTTATGGAGAATTATTATGAGCACTTCATGTATGTTTGAAATAATGTTCATTCTTTGGTTAAAAAGTAAAGTAATAGGTAAATATATAATATAGCAAATGATTTGTTATCCTGAAATAGCTTATATCTACCTTTCTTCTATGTGATGTTTCTGAGAAATGTTTTTGTTTCAGTGATTGTGAAATCCTCAAATTTTCCATGTTCTATAAGTTTTTGTTGTATATATTTCAAAACTATTGTTAGATGTATGTTAAAAGTGTTATATGCTCTTGCTAGCTTGTAGCTTATTAAAAAAATGTTAATTGTTTTGAAATCTGTATTATCTAATACTATGAACATGTCTGCTTTCTTGATAATATTTCCTTGTAATTGATTTTTAAATTACTTTCTCTCCTAGTTAATATTTACTGTAAAAATTTCATACAAATACTAAAGGAGAACATTATAATGAACTCTATGTACCCATCACCTGCTTCAATGTTTATCAACATTCTAGTATTCTTGTTTCATCCATCTACCCTTCCTCAGTGGAGTTATGAAGCTAATATTTCATCCATAAACATTTCTATATGAATCCCTAAACAAAAAGTCATCTTTTTAACATAATTAAATCATACCAACAAAATTAACAGTAATTCCTAATCCTCTGGTAAAAATATGTGTTCAATAACAGACTTTCACAGATTTATCATTAGGCCAGGCTTTGGGAGAAGGAAAAAAACCTGGGGTAAGCAGAGTCCAACATTCTAACTGGCCTTATTTTTAAGCTAAATCAGAGGGGGACATAACTGGCCTGAAAGTAAGCATGCCCACTTAAGAGCCTAGGTCTAGTTTCATCCAAACACCTTTCTCACCTGCTAGGACTGAAACAGGAATTTCAGTAGGACACAGACCCTGCTACCACTGTCAGGTAGAACTTTTTGGCAGAGGCAATATTTAAGCTAGGTTTTAAAGAATGTTTAGAAGTTCACCAGGTTAAAAGAATTCTTTACAACCCAGCACTCACAGTTACTACCTTCCAAAAGGAGGGGTGGGAAAAGGTGGGCAGCTCCAGAATTTCCGTATAGGAGAAGCTAAGGGAAAACTCAGACTGGACTTAAGGTTTCATTCACATAGCAAGGATATTGTTATTACTTAGATTTTAATTTACACATAAATTTTATTTATTTATTTATTTATTTATTTTTTTAGAAAGGCAGACTGCCACGTGCAGCGCCTCATTTGGATGTGTCTGGAGTCTTGGAAGCTTGACTACCCTACGTTCTCCTACAAATGGACCTTGAGAGCTTGTTTGGAGGTTCTAGCAGGGGAGCGCAGCTACTCGTATACCCTTGACCGAAGACCGGTCCTCTCCTCTAGTTGGGAAGGTCGTCCTCTTCGACCGAGCGCGCAGCTTCGGGAGGGACGCACATGGATCGGTGAGGGAGGAAGGGGACACCCGCCTAGCCAGCCAGATCAGCCGAATCAACCCTGGCGATCAATGGGGTGACAGATGTCGCAGCCAGATCGCCCTCACATCCTACACATAAATTTTAAAAAAGCAGTTTTCCTTAGATGTTTTTTCACATGTTGGCCATATTTAAAATAACTATTATTTCTGTCTACTATTGTTTTACTTGAGGTTGTTAAGAGTGGAGGCTAATGGAGATTAATGGGGGTTCTCCATTGCCCCCACCTGCCCTTCAGAAGATGACACCTTCCCCTGAAGGTAGCTTTCAGGACAGGATTGGACTACCAGGACTTCTACACTATTTCCTCTTGTGGTTTCTCCCATGAAAGAATGAACCACCCTTACCGCAGTGGACTGTTCATTTTGACATTTCTCTGTCTTGCTAGAAAAGGGTTTCCGTTCAGTAGTTGACTCCCATCCACATTCTTTCTGAGTGGTTTCTCCAAAAAACTGGATTGTACCATCCTGACTTCTCCACTCATCACCCGGTGATTTCTCCCAGGATCCAGATAAGATGCATATAAGACATCTATCCTCCCTTGCCGATTTGTCCTTAGTGGTTCCCCTCTTCCTACTGATTTCTCCCAGCAGATAACTGCAATCTGAATAATGTTGTATACTGAGAGGATATTTAGGTTTTCTAAATATAATATAGGACGCCGGACCCCATCGCCAATACCTTCTTCCTCTAAGAAGACCTACCTTGACAAGGGCCACACTCCTGAATTCTAGGTGACAATCCTTGCTTCATTCTATAACAACCTGCATGGGGTCTAGCCTTCTGCCGTACGGAATGGACACGCTTCCAAGATGGCGCTTCACATGCAGAAGCAGATTATGGACGTGGCTATCTTCCCGACCGTGCCTCTTACGGAACACGCATTGTCCGGCACACGTATTGCCGCCTGGCCTCGAAGTAATTCAGAGCAGGCGCGATATCAATGGTCCATTACAGGCAGTACTAGAGGTGGGACTGGAAGCGGAAGTGCCCTTCGAAGGCTTTTCACTGTTGGTGGCTTCAGCATCTCTGCATTTTAATCTCAAGACGTCTCTAAAGTGATTTGGATTGGTCGTGATTAAGGATTCTGTGGGATCGGTGGTTGGGGTGGGAGGTAGTTCGTGAACTTAGCGATGGTGATTTCTGGTGTCTGCCACGGAGGTTCCGTGGCGTCTGTTGTGTGCCTGTGAGGTTCGTGATAGGTATTTCTCAGGTCAATGATGGGGATCGTTGAGATAAGTGTGGAATTTGTGGGATCAGAGATTGCAGTCCGTGGTCAGTGACCGAGGACCTGATGATCAGTTATGGGAGTCGTTGGAGTCTATGATGAGCTTGCTTTCTAGACATTCACAAACTTTTTTTTGTGGGGGTGGGGGGGAGGAGAGGAGAGGTAGCATTTTTATTTTTGAAATCTAAGTGGGTTTTCTTTTTTTAATTTCAGTTACTTATTTTTTTATTGATCTATGAGTTACTTAGAAGTGCATTCTCTATTTCAAATAATGCCTCTGAGTAATGCTCAAGTTTAAAAATTACTTTGTGGCCTAATTCATGGCCAGTTTTCCTAAGTGTTGTATCTATTACATAAATAACATGTGTTCTCTATAATTGTGTTGTTTCATACATACACATTCTCACAGCTTATCTTTTCTACTCAATGAATTACAGAGAAAGGTAAAGTAACACCAGAAAGGTGATTTGTCCACTCTTATTTCTTCTGACAATATCTGCTTTATATTTTTGGAACTATTATTAGGAACAGTTATGTGTATTTTTAATAGTAGATATAACTGTCTCAAAAGATGTTACAGCAAGTCAAGCTCCCACCAACAATTAATAAAAGACCTCATTTACATGAATGCTTTCTAGCACTGATACTGGGTTGTGAGGGGTTGTTTTGTTTTAGTTTGTTTTGGTATAATTTTGAGGGAAAAATTACATCTAATGGCTCTAATGAATTTTCCTATTAATTAAATTGCCATTTAAATTTTCTTTTCTGTGAATGTTCATATCCTCTGTCCAGTTTTTCTCTGGTCTTTTTTTTTTTCCTTTTTGATTGCTAGATTTTCATTAGAGATGACCTATAGTCACATTGAAAATTTATGCATATAAAAATTTATATTTTATTATTAACGTATATTTTTACATATAAATAGTAAATGTCATCTAATCAGAAATATTTGTTTTTTTGTTTTATAACATTTGGGTTTTCTTATATATGATAAGGTCAGCACAATGTTATACAAACATATACTACTAAAAGTTACTTAAGCATTCTTTAAGGTTTTTAAAAGTACATATACTTAAGTATTTAGTTGTTCTGGAATTTAGTCTAATGTATAGTATGTGATGGGGATTTAGTTTGTGTTGTCCCAGGTGAATGGCCAGTTAGCACCATTTATGCAATGAATGTCGTATGCACACTCAATTGAATGCTTTTGTCACGTATATAAATCAGTATTGTCTGGTCCATTGTTTTACCTGTTTTGGTTACACTGTCTTTACATTAAGTTTTTAATATCTAACAGTGATTGGTAATTACTGATATTTATTGCATGCTTCTTAAGTGCCAGGGAGGTGAGTACTTTACAAACATGATCTCATTTAATTTTTGTAACTCTGAGATAGTTTCCTTTTTCAAAAAATCCTCACCCAAGGATATGTTTTGTTGATTTTTTTTCTTGTTCTTTTTTTTTAATAAAGAGGTAAGAGGAGAGTGAGAGGGAAGGAGGGAGAGAAACTTTGATGTGAAAAAGAAACATTGATGGGAGAGAAACTTCGATTGGTTGTCTCCTATACAGGGGATCGAACATGCAACCTAGGTATGTGCCCTGACTGGGGGATCCAACCCACAGACTTTTTGGTGTACAGGATGATGCTCTAGCCACCTGCCAGGGCTGAGATAGGTTTTTCCATCCTCATTTTTGAAACAAACTGAAATAACTTTATATTCTCATAGCTGAAAGGTAGCAGAACTGCAGTTCAGATCTTCAATAATATTACTTCATATATCTCATGGTTATTCCCATATTTTACCATGACTAATACTTATCACGGATTTTGTTTCACTTTATATTCTCAACAGCACTGGTTCTTAAAGTGTGGTCCCTAGACCAGCAATATCAGCAGCAGCTGAGCACTAGCTGGAAATGCAAAATCTTGGGCCCTACTATGGTCTGAATGTTTGTACCTTTCCCTTCCCCTCCTCCCCCATTCATAATGTTGAAATCCTATCCTCCAAAAGTATGGTATTTAGGAGTTAGGGCCTCTGGGGGGTGATTAGGTCATGAGGGTGGGGCCCCATAAATGAGATTAGTGCTTTTATAAAAGATCCCACAAAGCTCACTAGCCCTTTCCACCGTGTAAACACATAGGGAGAAGTTGCTGGCAATAAACCAGGAAGAGGGACCTCACCAAAACACGATCATGCTGGCTCTTTGAACTTGTGCTTCCCAATCACCAGAACTGAGCAATAAATTTCTGTCCTTTATAAGCTACCCACTCTGTTGTATTTTGTTTCAGCAGCCTGAATGGACTGAGACAGAACCTACACTAGACTTACTGATTCAGAAACTGGGAGTGAGGCTGAGAATTTTCAGCTGTAGTTTAGCAAGCCCTCCAGGTGATACACATGCACACTCACATTTTGAGAACCACTGCTATGTGGTATCTAGCTGAGGGAACTATACCTTGATACATGAGATACATGAGATACATGTTGAATGACTAACCATGTGGACATTGTCCTTTCAGGTTTCTTGATGTCTCTGGGGAGCCCCTGGGTCCAATCTTCCAGACTCTACCCTACTTTTCTCCTCTTTAACTCTCCTAAGTTCACAGACATCTACCAAGCTTTAGGATCCTTAGAAAATAAAAGATGAGATCCAGCATGACCATGCCATCTAATTGGACCTCTCCCCAGAAATGCCTAGTCCTGGCTACAGAAAAACATGGCAGCTCATGTGAGGTAAGGAAGAGTCCCTGGGGATGAGAATTCATTCCAATAGTAGATATCTCTAATCTGTCACCAGAGACTCAAGGCAGAGGCAAGATGGGCCATAGGAAGCAGCCAAACTTTCCCACTGCCCCTGAAACAAATCTTAATCTTTCTCCCAAGAATGAGCAACACATGAATAACTTCACATCTGGAGGCCAACTGTGTAGCAGTAGAGAAGTGGGTTGCCAAGGAACTTCTCCTTTATTTTGTCCTCATGCCATAATGGATCTTTTGGCTGAGAATAAAAATTTCTGGTTAGAAATCACTTTTATGTAGGATTTTGAAATTTTTCTTCTTAAGCTGCTTTCCCCAACATAAATATTTTTATATTTCCTTTTTAAAATTTCTGTTTTTCATATATTGGTTCTCCATTTTTTCTCTACTATTTTTTATTTCTTTCCTACTCTTCTTTTTGATCAACTTTTTCTTTTTGCCCTTTAATTTAGTTTCTCATTACTGCTGTCAACATTTTAATTCAGAGTTTTTGTTTTTTGTTTTAGATGCAAAAGGCAAGTTCCTTAGCATTTTATTTATTCCATTAGGAGAGTTTTTTTGTCACTAAAAAATCTGTAAGTTATTCAGGAGAGGAAGAACTAATGCAAGCTGCTCTTCAGTGCAGTTTAAAGACTAATTCAGAATTTTAATTCAAAGTTTTAATTTTGAAAAACTTTAACCTTTAATTTGTATTTTAAATATTTCTCTTTTTAAAAGGATTTTATTTATTCATTTTTAGACAGAGGGAAAGGGAAGGAGAAAGAGAGGGAGAGAAACATCAAATGTGTGGTTGCCTCTGGTGCACCCCCAACTGGGGACCTGGCCTGCAATCCAGGTATGTGCCCTGACTGGGAGTTGAACCAGTGACACTTTGGTTTGCAGGCCGGTACCCAATCCACTGAGCCACACCAGCCAGAGCTATATTCTAAGTCGTTTTTATTATTAACATTCTGGTCTTATTTCATTGATAAAAGTTTAATTTTTTGACTAGGTAATATACATGTAGTTCAGACATTTAAAAAATAGGTGAAAAGCAATACAGTGAAAACTATTATAGTGAATGGAATTCAGGGGACACATGGGACTTGGATTTGCCCATCTTTGTCCCATGCTTGCCCAAGTTACCCCAATATAGATAACCAATTTTATTAGTTTTCTTTGATTAGTTTATTTTTACAAGAAAAAACAGTTATAACTTTTTTTCTTCCAATTTCACAAGGAGTGGCGTGCATTATAAACACAGCAGTGGACATTCCTGTTATATCATCACTTTCTATTGTGTATATAAGAAGTAGTGGAATTAGGCCTAGCAGGTGTGGTGCAGTGGATTGAACCCGGCCTGCGAACCAAAGAGTCGCCAGTTTGATTCCCAGTGTAGGGGGCACCTGCCTGGGTTGCAAAATGCAAGCACATATTAATGTTTCTCTCCTCTTTCTCCTTCCTTTCACTTTTCTAAAAATAAGTAAATAAATAAAATATTTTTTAAAAAAGAGTTGGAAAATTTTTAAAAATCCTTTAAAAAAAAGTAGTAGAATTTAATTTCATGCTTTTAGTTAAAAGCAGTAAGTTTTAGCTGAATCTCAGTGAATCTCTACCTCTCTTGCTGTTGGGAAATTGCGTGATTGGGTATCTTAATAATACTTACATAGAAGAAAGGAAGGAAGGGGTGAGATGAAGAATAATTGGTAAAGAAGCAGCAGCCACTTCTACTAGGCAGAATAAGGGGCTCTATGTGACCACTTGTGTGGTTTGAACAACATTCTGATTTTTGTGTGCTCAGACATGATTACAAAGTGATCTTGGTTTGGTCTTGTACAATTGTGGTCAGGGAATGGTCTTGTTTGAGGTTGGTGTTCTGTGTTTTTATATAAGAGGAGAACACCATGACTTAGCTGATCCTGCTTGGCCAACTTTAACCCTGAGTCCTGAGAGTGCCAGGCCAACTCTCAGCTGTCATGGGCTGCTTTTCTCCTCACTTAAAAATGAGGGCATTTACTCCACCAACCGTGCACAAGAATTCTCTTTCTCCACATCCTTGCCAACACTTGTTATATCTTGGTTGTGTTTTATTTTAAAATTATAATTAATTTATTTTTTATTATTCAAATACATTTGTTCCAACCTTCCTGGCACCACTTTCTCCGGCCCCCCTCCCCCACCTCCCTCCCTCAATCCTTTCCCACTTTGGCTTTGTCCGTGGGACCTTTATACATGTTCCTTCACTGGACCCTTTTGTTCCCTTCCCCCCCCACCCTCCCACCTTCCCTCTGATTCTGTTGGTTTCTTTTTTCTTTCAATGTTGCTAGTTATATATTCCTGGCTTAATTGTTTTGTTGGTTAGATTCCACTTACAGGTGAGATCATATAGTATTTGTCTTTCGACCCCTGGCTTATTTCACTTAGTATAATGCCCTCCAATTCCATCCATGCTGTCGTGGAGGGTAGTACCTCTTTCTTTATACTGCATAGTATTCCATTGTGTAAATGTACCATAGTTTCTCGATCCACTCATTTACTGATGGGCACTTAGGTTGCTTCCAGCACTTGGATATTGTAAATTGTGCTGCTATGAACATTGGGGTGCATAGGTTCTTTTGAATTGGCATTTTGGGATTCTTAGGGTATAATCCCAGCAGTAGAATCGCTGGGTCAAAAGGCGGTTCCATTTTTAGCTTTTTGAGGAAATTCCAAACTATTTTCCACAGTGGCTGCACCAGTCTGCATGCTCACCAACAGTACTAGGGTTCCCTTTTCTCCACAGCCTTACCAGCAACCGTTGTTTGTTGATCTGTTTATGATGGGCATTCTGACCGGTGTGAAGTGGTATCTCATTGTATTTTAATTTGCATTTCTCTGAGCCCTCTGTATCTCTTCCTGGGAGAAGTGTCTGTCCAGGTCCTTTGCCCATTTTTTAATTGGATTGTTTGTCTTCTTGGAGTGGAGTCGTATGAGTTCTTTATATATTTTGGACATCAAACCTCTATCTGATGTATCATTGGCAAATATATTTTCCCATACGGTTGGTTCCCTTTTCATTTTGCTGATGTTATCTTTAGCCATGCAGAAGCTTCTTATTTTGATGAAATTTATTTATTCTTTTTTTGTCCCTTGCTTTAGGGGATATATTGGTGAAAATATTGCTGCGTGGGATATCTGAGAGTTTCCTGCCTATGTTCTGCTCTAGGACTTTTATGCTGTCATGACTTACAATTAAGACTTTTCTCCATCTTGAGTTTATTTTTGTGTATGGAGTCAGTTAGTGGTCGAATTTCAATTTTTTGCATATAAAAAATTCAGCTCTCCCAACACCATTTTGCATATAAAAAATATGCAGCTCTCCCAACACCATTATTTTTTGCATATAAAAAATATGCAGCTCTCCCAACACCATTTTGCATATAAAAAATTCAGCTCTCCCAACACCATTTGTTGAAGAGGCTATTTTATGCTTCTGTCCCCTTTGTCAAATATTAATTTACCATAGAGACATGAGTTTATTTCTGGGCTTTCTATTGTGTTCCACTGGTCGATGTTTCTATTCTGGTACCAGTACCAGACTGTTTTGATTCCAATAGCTTTGTAATATAATTTTATGTCCAGTATTGTGATCCCTCCTGCTTTGTTTTTCTTTCTCAAAATTGCTGTGGTTATTCACAGTCTTTTATGGTTCCATATAAATTTTTGAAATGTCTGCTTTATGTCTGAAAAACATCACTGGTATTTTAATAGGGAATGCGTTCAATCTATAAATTGCTTTGGGTAGTACAGACATTTTAATGATGTTACTTCATCCAATCTATGAATACAGGATATGCTTCCATTTATTTGTGTCTTCCTTAATTTCTTTCTTCAGTGTTGTATAGTTTTCTGCATACAGGTCTTTTACTTCCTTGGTTAAATTTTTTCGTAGTACTTTATTTTTCTTGTTGCTATAGCAAAGGGGATTTTATTCCTGATTTCAGCTTCTGATTCAGCAATTTCATTGTTGGTGAACAAAATGCCTTCAATTTCTGAATATTGACTTTTCAGAAATATCCCGCTGTTTTGCCAAATTCACTTATTAGGTCAAGTAGTTTTTTGGTGGAGCCTATAGGGTTTTCTATGTACACTATCATGTCATCTGCAAAGAATGGTAGTTTTACTTCCCCCTTTCCAATTTGGATGCCTTTTATTTATTTTTTTTGTCTGACCACTGTGGCTAGGACTTCCAATACTATGTTGAATAGGAGTGGTGAAAGCGGACTCCTTGTCTTGTTCCCGATCTCAGTGGGAAAGCTTTTAGTTTTTGCCCATTGAGTATGATGTTGGCTGTAGGTTTTTCATATATGGCCTTTATTATGTTGAGGTATACCCCCTTTATTCCCATTTTTCTGAGTGTTTTTATCATAAATGGGAGCTATACTTTATCAAATGCTTTTTCCACATCTATTGAGATGATCATGTGTTTTTTGTCTTTCCTTTTGTTTATGTGATGTATTACATTTATTGATTTGCGAATATTGAACCATCCTTGCATCCCTGGGATGAATCCTACTTGATCATGGTGGATGATCCTTTTAATGTATTGTTGGATGTGGTTTGCCAATATTTTGTTGAGAATTTTAGCGTCTATTTTCATAAGCGATATTGGCCTCTAGTTTTCTTTCTTTGTTATGTGTTTATCTGGTTTTGGGATTAGGGTGAAACTGGCCTCATAAAAAGAGTTTTGGAATCTTCCCTGTTTTTGGATTTTATGAAATAGTCTGAGAAGGACAGATGTTAGCTCTTCCTTAAGTGTTTTGTAAAATTCTCCTGTGAAACTGTGTGGTCCAGGGCTTTTGTGTGCCAGGAGTTTTCGATCACTGCTCCAATTTCACCAGCTGTTATTGTCTGTTCAGGCTTTCTGCTTCTTCTTCATTCACTGCTGGAAGGTTATAGTTTTCTAGAAATTTGTCCATTTCATCGAGGTTTTCAAATTTCTTGGCATATAATTGCTCATAGTTATTTCTTACAAACCTTTGTATTTCTGTGGTATCAGTTGTTATTTCTCCTCTTTCATTTCTGATATTACTTATTTGGGTCCTCTTCCTTTTTTTCTTGATGAGTCTGCTTAACGGCTTGTCGATTTTGTTTATCTTTGCAAAGAAAAAGCTTCTGGAGTGGTTGATCCTTTGACTTGTTCTTTTAATCTCTATATCATTAAATTCTGCTATGATCTTGATTATTTCCTTCCGTCTACTTGCTCTGGGATTTGTTGTTGTTTTTCCAGTTCTTGAGGTTGTAGGGTTAGGTCATTTTTTTGAAATGTTTCTATCTTTTTTAGGTAGGCCTGTGTTGCTATGAACTCCTCTCAGGACTGCCATTGCTATGTTCCTTAGGTTGTCCACTGTTGTATGTTCATTTTCATTTGTTTCCAGGAAGTTTTTCATTTCATCTCTTATCTCATTATTGACCCTTTTATTTTGTAATAGTTTGCTATTCATTCAGTCTCCATGAGTTTGAAGGTTTTTGAGGATTTTCCGTCAGGTTGGTTTCCAGTTTCAAGCCCTGCAGTCCAAGAAAATGCTTGTTAATATATCAGTTTTCTTGAATTTTTTTGAGGTTTGTTTTGTGTCCTATCATATGGTCTATCTTTGAAAATGTTCTGTGTGCATTTGAAAAGAATGTGTATTTTGCTTCTTTGGGATGAAAGGTTCTGTATATGTCAGTTAAGTCCATTTGATCTAATGCATCTTTCAGTTCCACAATATCCTTGTTTATGTTTTGTTTGGAAGATCAATCCTTTTTGACAGTGGGGTATTAAAATCCTCTACTATCAGTGTGTTGCTGTCTATATCTTTCTTGAAGTCGTCCAAGATTCTCCTGACATATTTGGGTTCTCCTATGTTGGGTGCATATGTGTTCACAGTATTTTTATGTCTTCTTGATTGATTCTTACATTGAGTTTTATTAAGTGTCCTTATGGGTCTCTTTTTATGGCCTTTGGAAATCTATTTTGTCTGATATAAGTATTGCTACCCCTGCATTTTTTCCCGTCCCTTTACTTTCAGTCTGTGTAGGTCCTTTGTTCTGAGGTGGGTCTCCTGTAGGCAGCATATGTGTGGGTCATGTTTTCTTATACATTCAACTATCCTATGTATTTTGATTGGGAAACTTAGTCCATTTACATTTAAAGTTATTATTGAAAGGTACTTATTCCTTTTTTCCCTTTGTACCTGTGTTCTTCTCCTTCTTACTCTTTTTCTTCACCTTCTTAAACCAGTCCCTTTAGCATATCTTGTAGTGCTGGTTTGGTGGAGATGTATTCTTTTAGCCTTCTTTTGTCTGGGAAAGTCCTTATTTCACCTTCCATTTTAATTGAGAGCCTTGCTGGGTAGAGCAGTCTTGGATGGAAATATTTGTTGCCATTCCCTTCTGGCTTGTAGTGTTTCTGTTGAGAAGTCAGCTGCTAGCCGTATTGGGCTTCCTTGTATGTTACTACATCTTTCTCCCTTGCTGCCTTTAGGATTCTCTGTTTGTCTTTGATATTTGCCATTTTAATGATGATGTGTCTTGGAGTGGGCCTCATTGAGTTCCTCCTGAATGAGGCCCTCTGTGCTTCCTGGACCTGTATGGCCTTTTCTCTCCTCCAGTTAGGGAAGTTTTCCATCATTACTCTTTCAAACAAGTTCTCTATCCCTTGCTCCTCTTCTTCTCCTTCTGGTATCCCTATTATGCGGATATTATTACGTTTCAGATTGTCCTGCATTTCCCTAAATACCTCTTCATCCTTTTTGAGTCTTTTTTCCATTTCTTGCCTTTTCTGGGAGCTTTTTCCTACTTTGTCCTCCAGCTCGCTGATTCGATCCTCTTCTTTATCTAGCCAGCTTTTGATTCCTTCTACTGTGTTCTTTAATTCAGAAATTGTATATCTCATTTACTCTTGTCTCTTATTGATAGTTTCTATGTCCTTTTTCATACTTATATAATTTGTAGTAAGTTCCTCATAATTCCCTGTAGTTTTTCATAATTCTCTGAGCTCGCTGAGCTCATTGAGCTTCCTTAAGACCATTGTTTTGAAGTCAGTATCTGATAGTTTCCTTGCCTCTATTTCATTTACTTCTCTCTGTGGTGATTCCTCCTTTCCCCTCAATTGGGGTGTGTTTCTTTTCCTTCCCATTATTTGTGAGACTCTTCTTTTTTGCTTCTGCTTCTTAAATTGACATGCCTTGATTTCCTGACTTCGTGATGTAAACTTCTATGGTAGTAGATGGCTCTTTTATTTATTTATTTCTTTTCTTTCTGGATCTGCCTCTGATGATATCAGATGCTGACCTCTTCTGGCCTTAGGCAGCCTATTAAATACTTGAAGGAATCTACTGTCTGTACCTCTCTCCCACAATTGTTAATCTACTCACTCTGCCCTCAGCATGTTCCGGCTTAGGCTCCACAGAGCGGGGCAGTTCCTCCTCAGGGTGGGGCTGTTGTGTCCTCACAGGCTTCTGCCTCTCTAGGGTATGGCCTGCCTGAGCAAGATGGAGACTGCAGAATGGGGAAGGAGTCAGCACCAGGGATCCCCCCCGACCCTTCCCCCAGTTCTCTCCCCAGTGCTGCTGTCTCCAGTCTCTCCTCAAGTGTCCCTAGACAGCTTCTGCATCCTCTTTAGCTAGGGATCCACTATCTGTGCTGGCCGCTCTGCACTCAGCACTCAGGCCTGTGCACAACTCTTGGCCGGGGCAGAGCCTCATGAGGGTGAGGCTATTGTGTCTTTTATGCCTGAACAAGATGGAAACTACCAAGTGGGAGATGAGTCAGCAATGGGCCCCCACTGGCCACTCTCTCAGTTTTCTCCCCAAAGCTTTCCTCACCAATCTCGTCTCAGGTGGCTCTAGCTCACTCTGCCCCCGCCTTTGCCCAGAGTGTCTGCCACTGCAAATTTTGCCTTGGCTCTTTAAACATCTCTTTGTGTCTCCAGCTGTCTGTCTCTGTCAGAGAGCACCACTAAGCTTTTCGCAGCTGTCTTTGGTCTGTATGCTTTTTGGGCTCTGGTGCTGTAGGCTAGATGTCCCCGCTTACGATTCAGACCTTGCTCTTCTTAGGGGGATCCAACTGGCTGTTTCTATATCTCTCTGGTGCTGCCGCCCATGGGCACCCAGTCCACCTTCTCAAGCCTCCACCACACTTCTTACCAGTTAGGTTGTGCAAAAGCCAATTCCATGTCTGTCCAAGGTTTTAAGGCTCCTCTCTTGCTATCATTCTGTTGTTTTCCAGATGATCTCTCCACAATTTAGTTGCAATTCCAGTTTTGTACTGGGAGGAGGTCACTATGACTTCCACTCACTCCTCCCCCATATTGTCCTCTCTATATCTTGTCTTTTTAATAATAACCATTGTAACAGGTATATGGTAATATCTCATTTTAGTTTTGATTTGCATTTCCCTGATGATTAGTGATGTTGGGCACCTTTTCATATTGGTCCACCATCCCTATGTCTTCTTTGGAAACATGGTTACTCAGGTTCTCTTTTTTTGTTTTTATCTGATTGTGCATTTCTTCTTCTTTAATGTAAGCATTTAGTTTTGTAAATTTCCCTTTCACATTGCTTTATCTGCATTCCACTGAGTTTGGTAATTATATTTTCACTTTTTAAAGTTTTTATGTATTTTCTAAATTTCTTTGGTTGGTTTCTCTTAACTTATAGGTTATTTAGAAATGTATTACTTAATTTCCAAATATTTTATGACTTTACATATAGCTTTTGTTATTATTTTTCAATATTCCTTTGGACTTTTTTTCTGTTTACTCTCTGTTATTGATTTTTAGTTTGATTCCATTATGGTCATAGAGTATACTTTGTATTCAGTTATTTTTAATTTGTTGAGGTATGTGTCACAGCCTAATACATGATATGTCTTGGTCATTGTTCTTACAGCTTTTGAAAGACCATGTGTTCTACTTTTGGTTGGAGATTCTATAAATATTGTTGAGATTCTGTGGTTTGTTCTTCTATATCATTAACAGTAGGCTGTTAGTGGTTAAGTTTAGGGGAGTAAGAAGTTATACGTGGATTTTTGACTGCAGTGGAGTGGTGCCCGTCACTCCCATGTTGTTCAAGGGCCAACTGTACTTTTGGGGAGGATCCTCTGTTTCCTATTTAACCTTAGTAAACTTATGTCTTCTTTTTCTCTTTTTCTAAAACTTAGATCTGTTTATTTTCTAAATCTTTTCAGTTGCTCAAAGATTAGAAACATAAATAATTTATTTTCATATTCTCAGGATTGACATAATGACTGGTCCCAAATTGCTCAGTAACTATCTCAGGTTGTTCATGTAGTTTCTGGAAAACTAAAAGAAAGCCCATTTTAATCTTCAGATTTGAAAAATGAGTAATTGATGATAGTACAAAAAAAATAGCAGAAATTCTTTATTGGATTTCTTTCCTCCATAAAATATGTAAAACTAGATATTTAATATGTTTCCTATGTAAAAATCATTTTTAAAAGTTTCTGGGGACTTCTGGCCAAGATGGAGGTGTAGGTGGATACACTTTGCCTCCTCTCACAACCAAAAGAAGGACAAGAACAAATTAAAAACTAAAACAAAAAAGCAAGCAGAACTGCCATAACTGAACTGATGGAAGTCTGACAACCAACGGATTAAAGAATAAACATTCACCCAGACTGGTAGGAGAGGCAGAGACAGGTGCCCAGGGTGGAGAAGACATGTGGCAAGGCAGCAGCTAGAGTACTGGGTGGTCGAGGGGGTGGCTGGCCCACGTTTGTGTGTGGATAAGACGAAGGTAACAACTGGGGAGCAAGACGGACTGGGCAACACAGGGTTCAGGTGTGGGAAAAGAAAGCCTCAAAACCTCTGGCTGTAAAAACCTTTGGGGGTTGTGGCGGAGGGAGAAACCCAGCCTTATAGGAGAGTTCATTGGAGAGGCTCATAGGATCCTGGAATGTACATAAATCCACCTGCCAATGAATTAGCATCAGGTGGGCCCAATTTGCTTGTGGGTAGTGTGGGAAGTGACTGAAAGCCAGATGAGAGCCAT
Organism: Pteronotus mesoamericanus; assembly: GCF_021234165.1. Lineage (NCBI taxonomy): Eukaryota > Metazoa > Chordata > Mammalia > Chiroptera > Mormoopidae > Pteronotus > Pteronotus mesoamericanus. Next base: position 8,846,604 of record NW_026555307.1, read on the forward strand.
GCATGTGGCATTGTTCCCTCTCTGACCCCTCCCCTACATACAGCATCACAACACCGTGACCTAGGTTGCCCTACCCTGGCAAACACGTATTTCTTTTGTGCATCCAGACAAAGAAATATGGCGCCAATGAAAGAACAGATCAGAGCTCCAGAAAAAGAACTAAGCAACAGAGATAGCTAACATATCGGATGCAGAGTTCAAAACACTGGTGATCAGGATGCTCACAGAAATGGTTGAGTATGGTCACAAAATAGAGGAAAAAGTGTAATTAAGAAAGATATACAGGGAACCAACAGTGAAGGGAAGGAAACCAAGACTCAAATCAATTATTGGGAACAGTTGGAAGAAATAAACATTCAACCAGAACAGAATGAGGAAACAAGAATTCAAAAAAAAAAAAAAATGAGGAGAGGCTTAGGAACCTCTGGGACAACTTTAAATGTTCCAACATCTGAATCATAGGGGTGCCAGAAGGAGAAGAGGGGAACAAGAAATCAAAAACTTATTTGAACAAACAATGAAGGACAACTTCCCCAACCTGGAAAGGAAATAGACTTCCAGGAAGCCCAGGAAGCTGAGAGAGTCCCAAAGATGTTGGATCCAAAGAAGCACACACCAAGGCACATCATAATTACATTACCCAAGACTAAAGATAAGGAGAGAATTTTAAAAGCAGCAAGAGAAAAGGAGACAGTTACCTACAAAGGACTTCCATAAAACTATCAGCTGATTTCTCCAAAGAAACTTTGCATGCAAGAAGGGCCTTGCAAGAAGCATTCAAAGTCATGAAAGACAAGGACCTACATCCAAGATTATCCAGCAAAGCTATCATTTAGAATGGAAGGGCAGATAAAGTGCTTCCCAAATAAGGTAAAGTTAAAAGAAGGTCATCATCACCAAACCCTTATTGTATGAAATGTTAAAGGGACTTATCTACAAAACAAAACATCAAAAACTATGAACAGTAAAATGACAACAAACTCACAACTATCAAAAACTGAACCTACAAACAAACAAACAAACAAAGCAAACTAGAACAGGAACAGAATCACAGAAAAGGAGATGACATGGAGGGTTATCAGTGGGGAGGTCGGAGAGAATGGGGAAAAAGGTACAGGGAATAAGAAGCATAAATGGTAGGTACAAAAATAGACAGGTGGAGGTTAAGAATAGTATAGGAAATGGAGACACCAAAGAAGTTATATGTACGACCCATGGACATGATCTAAGGGGGATGGGGGGTAGTGCTGTAGGGAGGGAGGATGCAAGACAGAATAAAGGAGAGAAAAAATGGGACAACTGTTATCACATCCTCAATAAAATACACTCTAAAAAATCATCCAAGCAAAGAATTAAAAAGTTTCTGTATTATACAGGCATATCTTTTTGTTAAAACTTTAAGTGTTACACTGAAAATTTATGCATTTTATATATAATTTTTACTTTAAAAGGTAAACAAATATACTCTAATGATTTGCATTTTGAACTATATAGGAGGACATAGAGTGTTCTACAGTTTTTTCTTAATGCACAGAAAAGTAAGACGGATTGATGGATAAAAAAAGATAGGTAAATATGTAATAAAAAGTATAATAAAATGTTAATTATAGATTCTAAGTGGTAAGTATGTAGGTTTTACTATATGACTATAAAATTTTGTATGTAGTTTTACAATTAAATGTTAGGGAAATGGGGATGATAAATTTTTAAAAAGGAGAGGTAAATTAACAAAACCCAAATTTCATTTCTCTAAATATACTTTCTCCAACCCCCAAAGCTAAGGAATGTACCCTTACAGGGATCAGTGTCCTTCAGGGATGTAGCTATAGATCTCAGCAGAGAGGAGTGGCAGCATTTAAACCTTGCTCAGAAAAACCTATACTGGGATGTGATACTGGAGACCTACAGCCATCTTCTCTCAGTTGGTATGCATTGACACACTGGTGTGTGAGGGAAGGCTCCATTTTCTCAGTGGCTAAATGCTGTGAGACATCTGAAATATGTGATAGTTTTATCCTTTATTTGACCAGGATTCTGTATCTTTTGGGCACTTTTAATATTATTTTTTTCCCCAGAAATATATGATTAGGTTTTTGAAGAACAAAGTATCATTCAACAAGAGTTTATTGATTAGACTGTGAAACACAATTAGCTGGACCCCGTGCTCTATATCATTTCTCATGACCGGGATGTCAAGTTCCTGAGTCTGAAGTTTTCATACTGGAACAAGGAAAGGAGCCATGGGCATTGCAGGATGAGAGCTCATATCAGAGCTGTTCGGGTTAGTGTAACTCAAATGGGAGATAGGAGTAAATCTCAGTTTTGAGAAAGATTGGTGTTTTCGATACACTAGTAAAATGACACTCCTGGAAGATTCTAAATTTCTTATATTTCTTGAGGACCCTTGACATTGGCCTCTCAAATAACTAAATGCTTTCTATATAGATGCCTTGGATATTTCTCTCTCAATTTTGTATCATGTACCAATCTGCCTAATTAAAGATTTTCTTTTTTTATTGGTTATGCTCCTTTTCTGTAACATTCTATTTCTTTCTACCTACCTCATTGTCTTAAGATTTTTTTCTCTATGCACTCAGGCACTTATTGATCTCCTTTCTTTGAAAATCACTATATGTGACAGTCTTACTCCTGCTAGTTTTTATTTGTTTGTTTGTTTGTTTGTTTTTCATTGTGTTCTTTCTCATGGTAAGATTCTTCGGAACTTTGTCTTCCACCAGGCTCTCTTCCTGTTTTCTTCATAGGCATCGATATGGGATTTCTCACTTCCCCATTCCCCCATCTTATATCTAACTGATAACTTAGGGTTTACTACTACATAACTTTTAGGAGTACCTTTCTGACATTTTTTTCCCTAGTGTTGCCTGAATGACTTTGCACTGGGATGTCTGCCTGGCTGTCTGATTTTATAATTAATTCTATTTCTATAGTTCATATAACATTGTTTAAGTTTAATCATGGTCCTCATTCAGGACACACAATTATAATCACTCTGAGTAAGGATTCTCTATTATTTTATTTTGCAGTTGATTTCCTTTTTTTTTTTTTTACTTTTTTCCCCACAATCTCCCTTCCCATGTTGACAATGTGTTAGGTAGTGGAAATATATTTCTTCACACAATTTTAAAATTTTTCTTTATTTCTTATTGTTCAAGTACACTTGTCTCCATTTAGCCCCACCACTTTCCCCCTCCCCACCCATGCCCATGTCCCACCCTCAATCCTATCCTCCTTTGGCATGTTCCTTGATGACCCCTCCCCTTCTTTCCCCCATTATTCCCCTCCCCTGTCCCCTCTGGTTACCATCAGTTTCTTCTTTATTTCTATGTCCCTGGTTATATTTTGCTTGCTTGTTTGTTTTGTTGATTAGGTTTCACTTAGGTGAGATCATATGGTATTTCTCTTTTACCACCTGGCTTATTAGCATAATGTTCTCCAGTTCCAGCTATGCTGTTGCAAATTGTAGCAGTTCCTTCTTTCTGCTACACAGTATTCCATTGTGTAAATGTACCACAGGTTTTTGATCCACTCATTTATTGATGGGCACTTATGTTGCTTCCGCAACTTGGCTATTGTAAATTGCACTGCTATGAACATTGCGGTGCATAGGTTCTTTTGAATTGGTGTTTCAGGATTCTTAGGGTATAACCCCAGCAGTGGAATTGCTGGGTCAAAAAGGAGCTATATTTTTAGTTTTTTGAGGAAATTCCTTAATGTTCTCCACAGTGGCTGCACCAGTCTGCATTCCCACCAATAGCATCCTAGAGTTCCCTTTTCTCCACAGCCTTGCTAGCACTTCTTATTCCTTGATTTGTTTATGATGGCCATTATGACCAGTGTGAAGTGGTACCTCATTGTGGTTTTAACTTGCGTCTGTCTGGTGGCTAGTGATGCTGAGCATCCTTTCATATGTCTCTGGTCCGTCTGTATGTTCTCCTTGGAAAAGTGTCTGTTCAGATCCTTTGCCCATTTTTTAATGGGATTGTTTGTCTTCCTGGTGAGTTGTGTGAGTTCTTTATATAATATGGAGTTGAAACCTTTGTCTGAGGTATTGTTGGCAAATATATTTTCCTGTACATTTGGTTCCCTTTTCATTTTGCTGATGTTTTCTTTAGCCATGCAGAAGCTTTTTATTTTGATGAGGTCCCATTTATTTTATTCTTTCTTTTATTCCCTTGCTCTAGGAGACATACCGGTGAAAATACTGCAGTGTGGAATATCTGAGATTTTACCATCTATGTTCCCCTCTAGAACTTTTAAGGTGTCATGACTTATATTTAGGTCTTTTAGTCATCTTGAGTTTATTTTTGTGTATGGTGAAAGTTGGTGGTCAAATTTCTTTTTCTTTTCTTTTCTTTTCTTTTTTTTTTTTTTTTTTTTTTTGCATATAACTGTCCAGATGTCCCAACACCATTTGTTGAAGAGGCTGCTTTTACTCTATTTCATGGTCCTTCCCCCTTTGTTGAATAATAATTGACCATAGAGACATGGGTTTATTTCTGTGATCTCTATTCTGTTCTGTTGATCTATGTTTCTGTTCTTATGCCACTACCAGACTGTTCTGATAACAGTGGCCTTGTAATATAGTTTGATATCAGATATTGTGATCCTTCCTACTTTGTTCTTTCTCAAAATTTCTGCAGCCATTCGGGGTCATTTGTGGTTCTATATACATTTTTAAAATGTTTGTTCTGTGTGAAATATATCATTGGTATTTTAATAGGGATTGTGTTGAATCTATAAATTGCTTGAGGTAGTATGGACATTTTGATGATTGTAATTCTTCCAATCCATGAACATGGCTTATCCTTCCATCTATTTGTGTCTTCCTTAATTTTTTTGTTCAGCGTTGTGTAGCTTTTAAGTACATATCTTTTACCTCCTTGATTAGATTTATTCCTAAGCATGTTTTTTTTCTTGTTGCTATACCCAATGGGACTTTTCCTGATATCCGTTTCTGATATTTTGTTGTTTTTCTACAAAGATTTCGGAATATTGTCTTGTATCCACTGTTTTGTGAAGTTCACTTGTGAGGTCGAAGGATAGATAATCTCACTGTACAGGGACCCTCTGTGCTTCCTGAACTTTGTGTCTCTTTCCCTCTTCAGTTAGGGAAGTTTTCTGTCATTATATTTTCATACAGGTTTTCTATCCCTTGCTCCTTTTCTTCTGTGGTATTCCTGTGATTCAAATGTTGTTGTGTTTCATGTTGTCTTGCAGTTCCCTTAAGCTACCCTCATATTTTTTTAGTCTTTTTTCATTTTCATGTAGTTGCTGTACCTGGATGTTTCTTTCTACCTTGTCCTCCAGCTCACTAATTCAGTCTTCTGCTTCATCCAGCTTGCTTGTAATTCCTTCTAGAGTATTTTTTATGTCAGATATTATATTCCTCTTGGTTTCTTCTTGGTTTTGTTTATAGTTTCTATTTTCTTTTTCATACTGTTGTAGTTCCCACTCAGTTCTTTGTAGTAATCTGTGGGTTCCTTGAACATCATTATAACCATTCTTTTGAATTCTATATCTGATAGTTTGCTTGCCTCCATTTCATTTAGCTCTTTTATGGGGGAATCTTCCATTCCTTTTGGTTACATGTTCTTTCTTTGTCTCCCCATTTTCAGTGATTCTATTTGTTTGTTTCTGCAATTCCAGATGCTCTGCTTTGCCAGCTGTCTTTGTAGGGTGAACTTCTATGGTAAGGGTTCTCTGGGACTCAGTGGTATAGAAATTTTGATCTCCTTGTGGATGCTCCAGGGTTGTCCTTTCTTCCATTTGTATAGGCTCTCTTGTTTTACTTTACTTGTTGGTAGCTCCTTTGTTGGCAGGTTCTCCCTTCCAGCAGATTTACTGGTATTCACAACTCCCACCTTGTTTTGTATGTTGTTTTACAGGTGTTGGTTAACAAAGCAGTATTACCAGACACCCAAATCTATGCCAGCAAAAGGCACCCCCCACCACATAAGCAGTCTCTACTGCAAATGAAATAAGATTAATAAAGGTAAAGAGAGATTGTGGGTATTATAAGATATGACAAAGGGAATTTGAGATAACTAAAAGAGGGGAAAATGTTGTGTGGTAAGAGAGAGGACAATTGATAAGAGGTGGGATAGAACCGAGGTGAACAAAGGGAGGGGGCAAGATTTACAATGTAAGTAAAACACGACAGGGTAATGGGAACAATGAGGTAAGAAGAGGGAATAGTATATTATGAGGTTTGAAGTAAAATTAAAAGGTACTGGACCAATGGGAGCAAAATTGCAGTGATACCAGAGGAGGGTCAATAGCAACGACAGCTGAGTAAAGTTTAACTAAGGTGGATCAGGAATAACAATGTTGTAGAAAAGCAAAAAGTGACCCTGGCTGGAGTGGCTCAGGGGATTGAGCGCTGGCCTGTGAACCAAAGTGTTGCCAGTCGGATTCCCAGTCAGGGCACATGCCTGGGTTGCGGGCCAGGTCCCCAGTAGGGGGCGCTTGAGAGGCAGTCACACATGGATGTTTCTCTCCCTCTCTTTATCCCTCCTTTACCCTCTCTCTAAAAATAAATAAAATCTAAAAAAAAAAAGATACCATCTACAACAAGGGTTGTAGATGGGCTTATTTTAACCAAGATCAGGCACTAATACAGTATTTAAAGCTTCACATCCATAATAAATTTAACATACAAAAAATTAAAAAAAACAAATAAGTGAATGTGAGATGTCTATACTTAAGAAAAATTATTTTGAGAGGATATTGGAGGCAAAGTAATAAGAGTAAGGATAAAGCCCAGTTAGGGGTGGGAGGTGGAGGGGAGAGAAAAAGGGAGAGAGAAAACAGTGTAATAAAATTACTCAACTGATCAGGGACACAGAGTAATACAGCAGGAGAGTATTCTGTGAGATTTAAAGTACAAACAGTGAACAAATGGGAGTTAGTTTGGAGAAGTACAGCAATAACCATGATATTTCACTCAACTAGCTTCTGTTTCTAAAAGGTGGAGAAAAATATTACAAGGGAAGAAGAATGTGAGCTGACTTAAGAAAAAGAGTGGTTATGTGAGATTAGGTGGAGGAGAAATAGTGAAAGTGAAGGATAGAAAGTTGGCATAGTGTGAGAGAAAATAAAGTTAACCACAAGAGTAATAAAACTCTGGAACATGGCAAAATGGATTGAGACCAGGGAAGGGTGCTATGTGGGATTTGGAATAACAATAATATTATAAGAAATATATAATCTGAATTAAAAGAATAAAAAACGACCAAGACTGGTGTTATTTTGAATAGGAGTGAAGTAAAATAAAAATTAAAATGTGATATGAAAGGGAGAATAAAATAAAACAAAATAAACTAAATGGAAAAAAGAGAAATTAAATGTGCAAGTTCTGAAGGATAGCAAAGTGAAATTTGTCTCAGCTGATGGTGTTTGCCTTCTTGCTTCTTTCTGTATCTGTCTCTGGTTTCCTCTCAGCTTCAGGTCATACTCTTGGGGGCAAGGGGAGCCTCCTGCTGATTTAAAACCTGCCAAGCTAGCTTTATAGGTCTTCCTGGATCCTCCAGGCAGAAGGGAGCTGGGCTCCATGTTTTCCCCTTTCCTATGGTTCTGCAAGGATAAGGACTCATTCTGGTCAGCAATAATCACAGTTTCCATTTCCAGTCCATGCACTGTATGGTCTGCACTGTCTACTCTGTGCATTTGTGCCAGGCCAGTGCTGCTAATCCACCTCGCATTGCACCCCTTTGATAAGTTCATGAGGTGCACTTGTGTGGAAGCAAATGTACCCACCCTCCTCCCTCTTTGTTGGCCTGGCCACTGCACAAGTGCAAATTGCCTGCAAGAAGGTTCAGTTCCCCTATTGAAAAAAGCTCTCTGGACGTAGCTGCCTCTCCTAGCCCCTGCTGCCCTCCTCTGATTAATCCATAACGTGTCCTGAGTGGGAGAAAATCGCCCCTACACTCCTTCCTCTTCACTATCCCAGCTCTGGGCATGTAGGACCCTGCACAGGGACTAAGTTCCACTTTTGAGAAAAGTTTGCTTGGATGCCACCTGCCCAAATGCTTTGCTCCTAACAAGCGCCCAGCTTCCCAAGCACAGTCCAACTTTCTGACCAGACCAGAATCTGTTGGTTATGGCCAGTCACAGCCCATCTCTCCTCCCAGCTTCAGGTGTTACCCAGCTCCCCGTTTTATCTGGTACTGTCACAACCAGTGACTGCCACTCCATCCAGTGCATGCCACAGGCAGTGTGTCACTTACTGCCTTTATTCCCCCAGTGACTTTACACATCCAGGTCTCTCCATGGGTCTGGGATTTCCCTGCTCTAGGAGGGGAAGGAGTGGCTAGGTTGATATCACTAACCTGCTTCTCTTCCAGTGCTCCCACAGCAGCTGTGATCTCTGGCGCAAGCCCCAGGGACCTTTCCATGGGCCTGCAAGATCTCCTTACTACCTGTTTCTTAGCTTCCTCAGCACACTTTGGCTTCCAAACTTCATATCACCTGGGATTCTGTTGGCTGTTCACTCTGTTCCTTGGAAGATCAGCTAGGTGTCTCAGCTGGGTGCATGAGCAAGTGGGCTCAGCTCCCACCTGTGTCGCTGCCATGTTTGACCTCCTCTTTATCAATCATGCATTTTTTAAAAATTTAAAGTGACTTGGTATAGGTATTAGTTTCTGTGTGTTGTCACATTATCTTGTTCTTTGCATTACTTTTTCCATTTCTGTGTATAAGGCAATGTGTTCTTAAAGTTTATGTTCTCTAACTGCTGCATTGTATCCCAGAATGCTTCCTATCACCAGCTCCTTCATCCAGTGATTTTCTCTATGCTTAATCTGGATAAGCCAAATGACCCTATTCTAGCTTTTTCTAGCTGCTCTCTGAGCTGCAATCATCTCTTTATTCTTCTTTGAGGAGAGTTGAGTTTTGAACTTTATAGCAGAGAATTTCTGAAAAAGCTTTTTTTCCTACATTGAGAAGGGAGGTGATACCGCAAGTGATTTTATGTTCTATTTTATTTTAGAAGAATTGTGGCGTATTGGTGATCAAAAATAAAGCTCTCAGCAAAAATAAACAAATCTTTAAGAGATGGTGTTTTCATCAAGAAAATATTTACTACATAGATAAATTATGAATATAAGGACATTAGGAAAATAATGCATGTGAGCCAAAAACATTCCTTCCCCAAAAAGACCCCATCAATATGAATCATTGGGAAATTCTTTGAAGTATAATTTAGATTTATATAGTCAAAATGGAAACAATGCATCAAAGAGCATTAATAGGATTACCAAATATGGTAAAAAAAAATTTATATACTGACCATGAATATACTGCAACAGGAGAGGAATTATGGGAAAATAATCAATGCTGAAAAGTTCTCAGCTATAAAGAAGCGCCTTCTCAATATCAAAAAAAATTCATACTATAAAGAAATCTTACAAATATACTGAATTTGGAAAGATCTTCACTCAGAAATTACAACTTAGTGTACATTTGAAAGTTCCTACAGGAGAAAAACTCTGTATGTATTGACTGTAGGAAGGCTTTTTAAAAGAAGACAATTCATTATTCTTCAGAGAACCCATACCTGAGAGAAGCCCAAAAGTGCAGTGAATGTGGAAATGCCTTTTTCCAAGTATCTTCTCTCTTTAGACATCAGAGAATTCACACAGAAGAAAAACTTTATGAGTGTCATGAATGTGGGAAAGGCTTTTCTTACAACTCAGGTCTCAGTGTACATCAGAAAATTCCCACCAGAGAGAGACACCATGAATGCAGTGATTGTGGCAAAGCACTCACATAGAAGTCCACACTCAACACGCATCAGAAAATTCATACAGGTGAGAGAACTTATATATGTATTGAATGTGGACAGACCTTCATACAGAAGATACGCTCGATTCTATACCAATGAAGTCATACTGGGAAAAAAAAAACATGAATGCAATAACTGGGAAAACATTTTATTTCCAAGTCACAACTCCAGATACATCACTGGATTCACACAAGAATGAAACTCTATATGTACTGAACATGGGAAGGTCTTTAATACTAGTTCTATCCTCATAAACATAAGAAAGTTCAAATTAGAGAGAAATCTTCCATATGTAGTGAATGTGGTAAAGCCTTTACCTACAGATCAGAGTTGATTATATATCAGAAAACTCACACTGGAGAAAAAACTTATGAATGCAATGATTGTGGAAAAGCCTTCACTCAGAAGTCAGCACTCACAGTACATCAGACAATTCATACAGGTGAAAAATCACATGTATGCATGAAATGTGGACTAGCCTTCATCCAGAAGGCACACTTGATTGCACATCAAATAATTCATATGAGAGAGAAACCTCATAAATGCCACTGTGGGAAATCATTTACTTCCAAGTCACAACTCCATGTGCATAAAGACTTCACACTGGAGAAAAACCCTACATGTGCACTAAATATAGGAAGACATTCACTAAAAGCTCAAATCTTATTACACATCAGAAGATTCATACCGGAGAAAATTCCTATGTATGTTCCAAGTGTGGAAAGGCCTTCACACAAAGGTCAGACTTGATAACACATCAATGAATTCATACTGCAGAGAAATCTTATGAGTGTAGTACCTGTAGAAGAGCTTTCACCCAGAAGTCACACCTGAATATCCACCGGAAAATTTGTACTGGAGAGAAACAGCATGAATGTGGGAAAGCCTTCAACCAGGAATCAATACTTATTGTGCATCAGAAAACTTATACAAGACAAAAACCCTATGTATGCACTGCATGTGGAAGAGCCTTTATCTGGAAGTCAAACTGCATTGCTCTTCAGAGAATTCATACTGAAGAGAAAGCTTATAAATGCAGTAATTGTGGGAACTTTTCACCTCCAAAACTCAGCTCCAACCAATTCACATGGAGCAAAACCATATATGTGTGCTTTGTGTGGGAAAGCTTTTAGTGGCAGGTCAGATCTCAGTAAACACCAGAAAACTCATACTGGAGAAAAGCCCTACATCTATTCTGAATGTGGGAAGACTTTCAGACAGAAGTCAGAGTTGATTATACATTGTAGAATTCATACTGGAGAGAATCCTTATGAATGCAATGGCTATGGCAAATCTTTTACAAAGAAATCACAGCTCTAAGTGCATCAGCAAATTCACACAGGAGAGAAACCTTATGTAGGTTCTGAATGTGGAAAGGTTTTTACCGACAGGTCAAATTTGAAAAAACACCAGACAACACACACTGGAGACAAACCCTATTATATGTAGTCTGTGGGAAAGGCTTTGCTCAGAAATCAGTACTCAACATGTGACAGAGTATTCACACTTGAGAGGACTAGGTGAAAAAACCTCAGTGAAATCAGGTCTGATTGTGTGTTACTGAATTTATGCAGCAGAAAAATATGCACATTATTGTAAGTAGAACTACCCCAACAAAATGTCACATTAGTGTACAGAAGAGGACCTTAGAGAGGGTCCTTACTGAGGAGGTCATTCTCGCAATTGTCACCAGCCTCATTAAACTTTGGGGCATTCACACTGAAAAGGAACTTTGTTTGATACATCAGAGGAGCCCTTATCATGAAAATTCTGGAACATTGTTAACAAATTCTGCATAGGAAAGTTTATGTTAAGTCATGTTAATAATAGTTCTTTTTACTCTGGAATAGGTAATGTGTCAAATTAAGTGGTTTCAGAACAACATAACATATAGCATAGTGACAGACCTTAATTCTATGAGATGTTTGTTGCAAAACATTTGGGTGGTTTTTTTTTTTTCAGTCTGTTGAATCTCAGATGGTTGTGCATAACATTTCTATCAAGACATATCACAATAAAAAAAATACCTTATATATACAGACACAAACCTCAATGTTTATGTTGATTCCTCATTATTCTCTAGCATCATAATTTGTAACCTTAGCCTCTTATTAGCCATTAGTGTCTTTGACCCTCCTGAATCCTCAGCACATTATTGTTTGACACCCATAATTGCATTAGTGGTAGACACGTCTGTTGACTGCTATTATAGCTCAAACAGTATTTACTGACTCTTATTTAGCTCCCATTAGAGTATCTTGTGAATTCCCACTTACTTTCAAGAAAGTTTCTGTGGTAAAAAATTTTCAGACCTGAGCCATCGCTTCACCTGAGTCTCCTTTTTACTGTCACAGTTGTTCCAGCTCATTCACCTTCCTTAATGTCCTGACCTTCATAATAATAACAAAGAAATCAATGTATTAAAACAAATCCCAATATACTTTCACTGTCTCTTCTGTGTCCATCTTCATGCCTGTACTCCACAAGGACCTTCTCCCCCATGGGCCTCAAACACATCAGCTTATGCTTTGCATTTGCAGTGCCCTCTTCAAAGGGCATATTATATCTATGTGGTTTGCTCCTTTATGTCTTTTCCAGTGGCACTTCTTCACAAGGACCTTCCCTGCCTGCTTGGCTTAAAATTCCAACCCCCCTTCTTTATCTTTTTCTATAGCATTTATTGCCATGATGATCTGTATATTTCAGTTATTTGTTCATGACTCCCACATTAGAATGTTTTTCCCTTGTTGTTTAACTCTGCGAATCTATGTTCTAGACCCATGACTGACATACAACATGCATTCCATAAAAACACATTGTGGAGTGTTAATCCAATTCATCCCATGACTTTTCTTTGATTTTTCTCTATACTGCAGCATAAGATGTTCCAATAGGGAAAAAAGCAAGTTACCTAAAACACACCAGGCTTTTTTGCCTCTGGTCTTTACCTGGGTAGTAGCATCTTCTTGGCCCTAAAGCCTTAACATCATTGTAAACCTTTTAGCCTACTGACAACCTGTTTAAAGAGGGGAGATCTGAGGCACAGGAAATTTCACATAGATGCATGGTGTTCCCTGTCCAGAATTCCCTGCCATGATTTCAAAACCATTTCCAAATAAATGCAAAAGAGGTCACTCAGTCTGCCTCAGCATGCCCTGCCCCACCCAATTTGTATGTCTACAGGACCTTGCCCATTTCAGAACATACCCTACAGACCCACCCTTTGTGCCCTGACAAGTATGTCCAAAGCTAATTGTGTGGAGGGGCCGAGTACAAGACAGGTGCAGACCTTTCCCAGAAGCAGATGTCCAACCCAACTGGACACAGTGGCCTCACAGATGCAGATTGGGTCTTGCTGAGGGCTCAACTACTGGATGGCCAAATTGGAACCAGCAGAATAGTTTCTCCAGGCCATTCCATTGGCAATGCTGGTAGTGAGATATAGGTTGTGCAGAGATAGTTGCCTTTTTGAACAGCAGTCTAGGGGTTGAGGATGGGGGCAGACCTTGGTTGAGGGCACAAGAATAGGGTTGCCTCTTTAATCCAAATTGGGCAGTGCTTAGTGATATATCCTATTACCTCACCTTAGATCAATATCTGATACTTCATTGGCTCCCCTTTATCTCATCCAGTAGCTGATGATCCACACCACAGACTTTTCCCTATCTTAGAACAATGTCTGCTGATCCTCTATTACCTTCCTTGACCTGATCCAGCACTGTATCTGGGGCTTCACTCAAATGACACACCATTATTTCCCAAATTAAGGCAATGTTTGCTGACCACTCAGCAGAGTGTCTAGAAATCTCCCCATTATCTCCTTAACCTACTCCAACACAATGTCTTAACACCCTCCATTATTCCCCATTTTACCTTACCCTAGTATTATGTTTGTCACCCCTAATTAATTCCAGGAAATTGTATCTGGAGATCTTATTGTCTCTTTCAAAATTATCTGCAGCATAATGTCTGTTATTTCACCCAACTTTGTGGTGACAAACTCTGGTATCCTCCATATGCCCCATTTATTTCCACTGCAACATAAGGACTTACTACAAATCTCAGAATGGGAACAGTGGTATACCCCACCTAATTCAACTATTCTTAGCATGTTCTGATACTGTCATTACACGTCTAGCAGCATGGCTCTTGTGTCCCCCATCATTACGTGTCTATCACAATTATCTCCCATTACCCCACATGGTAGTGCCCATAACAATCATGTGGTGATGCCCCCAGTCCTCTCGCTGAATGATACCAGTAACCTGGCCAAATTGTGGGGAAAAGGAGGGGCTGCAGGAGATGGCACACAATCCAAGGCTGAAGGTGAGGCTGTATTGTCCAGGTAACCAAACAGGCGCCTTGTGCTTGCTCCATCCTGGGGCAAGCATTCTGCTCCTGGCAACAGATCCCTAGGCAAGATGGTGACAGGAGAAAGTTTTGCAGTAAGCATGTGCAAGACTTGTAAGGTAATTGGATAGGGGAAAAAGCCCTCCTACTCACTTTTGGCACCAGATTGTGGGATGGGACTGAAGGGAAGGGAGAACCAGGCACAGTGGAGGATGGAATGGTGGTGCTGGCCTCACACAGAGGTTCTGAGGAGAGAGCCTGAGGCCTGCCTGGATGGCAGCTCCAAACATCTGCAGCTCTCAGGGGACTGTACTTGGAATGGGAGAAGAAACTCTAGACACTGCCTTTGGTTTTGGTCTGGCTGAGGGTGGCTGGGCTTTCCTCTGGGTTTTTGGGGGGAATGGGCTTTGGAGACAAGAGTCTGCCATTCTCCCAGATGGCGCAGCATTTAAAAAAAATAAAAACAAAAAAAAATAACCCTCTTTCTTTCTCACCAGCCTCTGCCTCTAGAATTTGCCTATTGGTAATGGAAGGCAGCCAAACCCCCACTTTGTTCTGGTAACATGAACACTGGTGTATACTGTTAACCCAAGTAAAAGTGATGACCGCTAATACACTGTAAATTCCACATTTCCTGTGTGCATTTTGGAGTTTCCACTAACTTCCCTCGATAAGACCCCCATAAACAATAAAATATGTATTTGTGCACCTTACCCAATAACAGTGTGTGTGACTCCTCCATTAAATCCTGGTAGTATGTGCTTTTTCCCTATTGGCCCAACACAAAGCAGTGTCTGCTGGTTCCCCTTTGTCAACACTGCTTTACGAGACCCCGCACAGTGGCTACTGCAAAGTCCCAATACAGCTGCTCCACATCCCCACTGTTTGCATGAACAGGACCCCTTTACAAATTTTTTGACCCAGAGTGGATTGTGGAGAATCTAGGGGACACAGGAGACCACAAGATGACCTTCCCACTTACTACATGAAGAGGATACAAGCAGTATAATGAAAGCTGTTGGACATGGATTCAAATCCTGGTGTGAACACTCAACTACTAAAGGACTCTGGGACATCTCAACAATCTTCCCATAGCCTCAATTGCCTCACCTGTTAAATGGAATTATGGAGAATGAAGTAACTTAATATCATCACATGAAGGAAGCAAGGCTGTTGGAGACCATGAAGGGTATCTTGTTAATTATAACTAGTGAAAAGATGACACATACATCTGACCAGCCTCTACATAGCTATGCCCATACATCACAAAGAGAACAATGTTATTTTATTGTAACTTATTTTAATGATTTCTGTTTTGTATTATAAGAATATTATAGTGATAGTTTTTAAAGTTAGATTTATTGAGGCATAAGTTATATACAGTAATATTTATACTTTTTAATATATGGTCTTGAGAGTTTCAACAAACATAATCACATTGCAATCATGTAATCAAGACAAAGAACAATTTCTTCACTCCTCTAAATTCCTTCCTGTCCCATTTTAGTCATTTCCTGTTCCTACTTCCAGACCTTCGCAATAACTGATCTAATCTATCTGGGTAGTTTTGCCTTTTCCACAATGTCAATCTGTGTGCACCCATGTATGTGTAAATATGTCTCCTTTGAATCTAATACTTTCATTTAATGTGATGTATTTGAAAATATCTAAATGCTTGTATGAGACACAAATAAAAAGTAAGCTAATGAAAATATGCTTGGTATCATTAGTCACTGGGAAAATACAAATTGAAATCATAATGAACTATCATTACACACTTATTAGAATGGCTAAAAAAAATTAAAAATAGTACCAAAAGTTAACAAAGATGCAGAGCAATATGAGAAGGTAAAATGGCATACTCATTCACACAAAAATTGGCAAATTCACACAAAGTTTACTTGGCAGTGCCACTCCTAAGTATTCACCTTAGAGAAATGAACATGTATGTACATAATTAATGTTCATTAAAACTGTATTAATAACTGTAAGAACACTGGAAACCAAGGTCCATCAGTGGGTTGATAATTAAACAAATTGTAGTATATCTATGCAATGGAATACTACTTAGCTGATTTTTGACACCGTTAAAAAATGATATACTGACACAGGATACTATATGATAATCTCAACATATTATGTTTTAACGTGATCACTTAATGTACTTGATAAAATAGTAGATATTATATTATAAATATCTATATATTTCTATATAATTTTATATGGGCACATTTGATATGCCATAGTAATATTGATGTTCACAATATGTTATATAGCAGATTATAATGTATATTTCTTATTACAATAAAATGCTTATTTTATATAATATGTAATTATATATTGGATTGAGTAATTTTTATGTTTTATATATCAAACTCATATATCATAATTAGTATTTTTACATGTTTACATTTAATGTTTATAGTATAGTTAAAACTAATAAAAAGGGCATATGGTCTGGAGAACCTGCCGTTTGTAGCTAGTCAACACTTTTATTTTTTAGCAACAAACTCAATTTTCATGTAGTTTAAATGGTTTTTATATGTATAGATTTGTTAATGATTTTATTAAAATATTTCATATACAATATACTAATTTCAACATGTGGAAGTCCTAGCCACTGCACTCAGGCAAGAAAAACAATAGAAAGCATCCAAATTGGAAAGGAGGAAGCAAAACTATCGTGTTTGTAGATAACATGATAGTGTACACAGAACCCTATAGACCACCAAAAAAATACTTGATCTAATAAGTGAATTTGACAAAACAGTGGGATACAGTGTCAATATTCAGAAATCAAAGGCATTTCTGTACACCAAAAATGAAATATCAGAGAAATAAGGAAAAAAGAATCCCATTTGCTATAGCAACAAGAAAGATAAAATACCTAGGAATAAACCTAACCAAGGAAGTGAAAGACCTGTACTCAGAAAACTCAACAACACTGAAGAGAAAAATTAAGGACGACACAAATAAATGAAAACATATACCACGTTCATGGATTGGAAGAATTAACATCAAAATGTCCATACTACCCAAAGCAATTGATAGATTTAATGTAATCCCTATTAAAGTACCAATGACATATTTCACAGATACAAAACAAACATTTCAAAAATTTACATGGAAACATAAATGACTCTGAATAGCCGTAGCAATTTTGAGAGAGAATAACAAAGTAGTAGGGATCACAATATCTGATATCAAACTATATTACAAGGCCACATTAATCAAAATAGCCTGGTCTGGCATAAGAACTGATGCATATCAATGGAACAGAATAGAGATCACAGAAATAAATCCATGTCTTTATGATCAATTAATATTGGACAAAGGGTGCAGAAGCATAAAATGAAGTAAAAATAGCCTCTTCAACAAATGGTGTTGGGAGAGCTAGACAGCTACTTGCAAAAAAATAAATGAAACTCAAACACTAACTTACACCATACAGAAAAATACTCTCAAGGTGCATAAAAGACAAATATAAGTTGTGACACCATCAACGTCCTAGAGGAGAAAACCGGCAGGAAAATCTCAGATATTCCATGCAACAATATTTTCACCGATATGTCCCTCACAGCAAGGGATAAAAAGGAAAGGATAAAGAAATGAGACTTCATCAAAATGAAAAGCTTCTACATGACTAAAGAAAACAACAGCAAAATGAGAAGGGAATCAACTATATGGGAAAATATATTTACCAATGATACCTCAGACAAGAGTTTGATCCCCAAAATATGTAAAGAACTCAAGCAACTGAACTCTGGTAAGGCAAACAGTCCAATTAAATAATGGGCAAAAGACCTGAACAGACACTTCTCCAAGGTGGACATACACAGGGCCCAGAGACACTTGAAAAGATGCATCTGTAGTCAGAGAGATGTAAATTAAAACCACAATGAGATACTATTCACACCGATAAAATGGCCATCGTAAACAAATCTACAAACAGTAAGTGCTAGCGAGGTTGGGGAGAAAAGGGAACCCTAGTACGCTGCTGGTGGGAAGGCAGACGGGTGCAGCCACTGAAGAAAACAGTATGGACCGGTGAGGGCTGGCGAGCGTGTGTGTGACCCACGCGGGCTGGCGAACGCTTGCACCTGGTGGCAAGGCCTCACACAGACTGGCACCCATACGGCCTGCGAGGGAGTGCACAGAGGGGCAAGGGCAGGCGTAAATTGACCTACCCGCTGCGATTGCGGAGCGGCCCACAAAATAAGTAGAGCTGCCCAGAGTCCCTGGAGGAGAGACCAGAAACAGGATTAACGGGAGAGTCCTAGAGCTGATTTCCTCCCATTTCCGTAGTCCCCACTTGGCGAGGGCAAACAACGCACCCAAAGAGCCAAAAGCGGGGAAAACACACAATAGAAGACCTTAAACTGACCAGTGCCGCGAAGCTCGCGTGCCAGGGAGGCCAGATGAGTACGGGAGGTCGCAAATAAGCCCCCTGGTCTGGGGCAAGCACATGCGAGCCCAGGCAGGAGGGGGATCCTGCCGCGCTGGGAGCACGATCAAGGAGCCCGCGTGAGAGCACAGAGAGATCCAAAAAAATAGCTCAGCCCTGACCGAAGGGGTCACAGACCTGCTCCAAGCAGGAGTCAGACACAGGCATTAGACTCCTGAAAGGCCCAAACAAACAACCCAAGGCCCTATAGGGTCAACAACTGACATCATCAGAGGCAAGCCCAGAAAGAAAAGTAAAGGACAAAAATACTTAACAAACTCTCACAAAAATGGGAAGAAAAAGAAGTTCCCCCCAAATGAGTGGAAAAGGGGACTCCCCACAGAGAGAGCTAAATGAAATAGAGGCAAGGGAACTATCAGATATGGAATTCAAAACAATGGTTCTAAGGAAGCTCAATGAGCTCAGCCAGCTCAAAGATAACTATGAGAAACTGCAGATAAACTATCAGGATCTTACAGCAAACTATATCAGCCTGGAAAAGGACATAGAAACTATCAAGAAGACACAAGAGGATATGAAGAATACCATTTCTGAATTGAAGAACACAGTAGAAGGAATCCAAAGCAGGCTGGATGAAGCCGAGGATCGAATCTGTGACATGGAGGACAAGGTAGAAAAAAGCTCCCAGAAAGAACAAGAAATGGAAAAACAGCTCAAAAAGAATGAAGAAGCATTTAGGGAAATGCAGGACAACCTGAAACGCAATAATATCCGTATAATAGGGATCCCAGAAGGAGAGGAAGAGGAGCAACGGATAGAGAACCTCCTCGAAAAAGTAATGATGGAAAATTTCCCTAATTTGAGGAGAGAAAGGCTCTCATGGATCCAGGAGGCACAGAGGACCCCACTCAAGAGGGACCCAAGGAGGTCCACTCCAAGACACATCATCATTAAAATGGCAACTGTCAAAGTCAAAGAGAGAATCCTCAAGGCAGCAAGGGAGAAGGAGAAAGTAACATACAAGAGGGCCCCGAATACCTAGGAGCTGACTTCTCAACAGAAACACTACAAGCCAGAAGGGAATGGCAACAAATATTCCAAGCCATGAAAAGCAAGGGCCTACAGCCAAGGCTGCTCTACCCAGCTAGGCTCTCCATTAAAATACAAGGGGAAATACGGAGTTTCCCAGACAAAAGAAAGCTAAAAGAATACATCTCTACCAAACCAGCACTCCAAGATATCCTAAGGGGACTGGTTTAAGCAGATGAAGGAAAAGAATGAGACAGAGAGGAACACAAGTACAAAGAGAAAAGGTGAGTAAGTTTCTATCAGTAATATCTCTCAATGTGAATGGACTAAATGCCCCAATCAAAATACACAGGGTAGCTGAATGGATAAGAAAACATGACCCACACATATGCTGCCTACAAGAGACCCACCTCAGAGCAAAAGACCTACACAGACTGAAAGTAAAGGGATGGAAAATAATATTCCAAGCAAATGGACATGAGAAAAAGGCTGGTGTTGCCATACTTGTATCAGACAAAGTAGATTTCAAAGCAAAGGCCATAAAGAGAGACCCAGAGGGACACTTTATCATACTTAAAGGAAGAATCTATCAAGAAGACATCAACATTGTAAACTTATATGCTCCCAATATAGGAGCCCCCAAGTTTATAAGGAAATTGTTGGATGACTTCAAAAAGATATAGACAGCAACACACTGATAGTAGGGGATTTCAACACCCCACTGTCAAAAATGGACAGATCTTCCAAACAAAACATTAATAAACATATCGTGGCGCTGAATGAAACACTGAATCAAAGAGACTTAACTGACATATATAGAACCTTACATCCCAAAGAAGAAAAATACACATTCTTTTCAAATGCTCATGGCAGTTTTTCAAAGATAGACCACATGACAGGACACAAAGCAAGCCTCAGCAAATTCAGGAAAATTGAAATAATACCAAACTTTTTCTCAGACCACAAGGCCTTGAAACTCCAAATCGACCTCAAAGAGAAACTTCATAAACTTGCAAACTCATGGACACTGAACAGTACACTATTAAACAATGAATGGGTCAATAATGAGATAAGAGAATAAATCAAAAAATTTCTGGAAACAAATGAAAATGAACAGACAACTGTCCAAAACCTATGGGACACAACAAAGGCGGTCCTGAGAGGGAAGTTCATAGCAATACAGGCTTACCTAAGAAAGATAGAAACATTTCAAATAAAAGACCTAACACTACAACTTCAAGAACTGGAGACACAACAACAAATAAATCCCAGAGCAAGTAGAAGGAAGGAAATAGTCAAGATTAGAGCAGAACTGAATGACATAGAGACAAAAAGAACAATTCAGAGGATCAACCAATCCAGAAGCTGGTTCTTTGAAAAGATTAATAAAATTGACAAGCCATTAAGCAGACTCATCAAGAAAATAAGGGAGAGGACCCAAATTAATAATATCAAAAATGAAAGAGGAGAAATAACAACTGATACCACAGAAATATAAATGATCATCAGAAACTATTATGAACAATTATATGCCAAGAAATTTGAAAATCTTGATGAAATGGACAAATTTTTAGAAAAGTATAATCTTCCAACACTGAAGGAGGAAGAAACAGAAAGCTTGAACAGACCGATAACAGCTGGGGAAATTGAAGCAGTAATCAAGAAACTCCCAGCACACAAAAGCCCAGGGCCAGACGGTTTCCCAGGAGAATTTTACAAAACATTTAAGGAAGAGCTAACCCCTGTCCTTCTCAGACTATTCCAAAAAATCCAAGAGGAGGGAAGACTCCCAGACTCCTTCTATGAGGCCAGCATCACCCTGTTCCCAAAACCAGATAAAGACCCTACAAAGAAAGAAAACTACAGGCCAATTTCGCTGATGAACATAGATGCTAAAATCCTCAACAAAATATTGGCAAACCGCATCCAGCAATACATTCAAAAGATTATCCAAGACGATCAAGTGGGATTCATCCCAGGGATGCAGGGATGGCTCAATATACGCAAATCAGTAAACATGATACAGCACATCAATAAAAGACAAGACAAAAACCACATGATCATCTCAATAGATGCAGAAAAAGCATTTGATAAGGTACAGCACCCATTTATGATCAAAACACTCAGCAAAATGGGAATAAATGGGGCATTCCTCAACGTAATCAAGCCCATATATGAAAAACCTACAGCCAATATCATACTCAACGGGCAAAAACTGAAAGCTTTCCCACTAAGATCGGGAACACGACAAGGATGTCCGCTCTCACCGCTTCTTTTCAACATCGTATGGGAAGTCCTAGCCACAGCGGTCAGACAAGAGAAAGAGATAAAAGGCATCCAAATAGGAAAGGAGGAAGTAAAACTATCATCGTTTGCAGATGACATGATAGTGTACATAGAGAACCCTGTAGACTCTACCAAAAAACTCCTCAACCTAATAAGTGAAGTTGGCAAAACAGCAGGATACAAAGTCAACATTCAGAAATCAAAGGCGTTTTTGTACACCAGCAATGCAATAGAAGAAGAAGAAATCAGAAAAAATATACCATTCGATATAGCACGAAAAAAGATAAAGTACCTAGGGATAAATTTAACCAAAGACACAAAAGACCTGTATGCAGAAAACTATACAACATTGAAAAAAGAAATTAAGGAAGACACAAATAAATGGAAGCATATACCGTGCTCATGGATTGGAAGAATTAAGATCCTCAAAATGTCCATACTACCCAAAGCAATTTATAGATTCAACGCAATCCCTATTAAGATACCAATGACGTATTTCACAGAAATAGAACAGACATTTCAAAAATTTATATGGAACCATAAACGACCCCAAATAGCCGCAGCAATTTTGAGAAAGAAACACAAAGTAGGAGGGATCACAATACTGGACATCAAACTCTACTACAAAGCCACCATACTCAAAACAATCTGGTACTGGCACAGGAACAGACCCATAGACCAGTGGAACAGAATAGAAAGCCCAGAATTAAGCCCAGGTCTCTATGGACATCTAATATTCGACAAAGGGGGCAGAAGCATAAAATGGAGCAGTAACAGCCTCTTCAACAAATGGTGTTGGGAGAGCTGGACGGCTACATGCAAAAAATTGAAATGGATCATCAGCTGACACCATACACAAAAATAAACTCAAGATGGATACAAGACTTAAATATAAGTCGCAACACCATCAAAGTCCTCGAGGAGAACATGGGCAGGAAACTCTCAGATATCCCACGCAGCAATTTTTTCAGTGATATGTCTCCTAAAGCAAGGGACATAAAGGAAGGAATAAAGAAGTGGGACCTCATCAAAATAAGAAGCTTCTGCACGGCAAAAGAAAACATCAGCAAAATGAAAAGGGAGCCAACCATACTGGAAAATATATTTGCTAATAATACATCAGATAGAGGTTTGATCTCCAAGATATATAAAGAACTCATTCGACTCCACTCCAAGAAGACAAACGATCCAATCAAAAAATGGGCAAAGGACCTGGGCAGATGCTTTTCCAAGGAGGAGATACAGAGGGCCCAGAGGCATTTGAAAGGATGCTCAGCATCACTAGCCATCAGAGAAATGCAGATCAAAACCACCATGAGGTACCACCTCACACTGGTCAGAATGGCCATCATAAACAGATCCACAAACAACAGGTGCTGGCGAGGCTGTGGAGAAAAGGGAACCCTAGTACACTATTGGTGGGAATGCAGACTGGTGCAGCCACTATGGAAAGCAGTGTGGAATTTCCTCAGAAAGCTGAAAATGGAACTGCCTTTTGATCCAGCGATTCCCCTGCTGGGACTATACCCTGAGAACACAAAAACGCCAATGCAAAAGAACCTATGCACCCCAATGTTCATAGCAGCACAATTTACAATAGCCAAGTCTTGGAAGCAACCTAAATGCCCATTAGTACATGAGTGGATCAAAAAATTATGGTACATATACACAATGGAATACTACACAGCAGAAAGAAAAAAAGAAGTACTAAACTTTGCGACAGCATGGATGGAACTGGAGAGCATAATGCTAAGCGAAATAAGCCAGGGGGCTAAAGACAAATACCATATGATCTCACCTATAAGCGGAACCTAACCAACAATGCAAAGATGCAAGGAAAATATGACCAGCAACACTGAAAGGAAAAGAAATCAACAGAGACAAGAGGGGGCGGGGCAGGGAAAGGGAAGGGAAGGGGAAAGTCAAGGAACATATAGCAAGGACTCATGGACAAAACCAAAGGGGAAGAGCTGAGGGAGGGAAGGAGGGAGGGGGGCAAGGGAAAGAGATGGGGGTGAGGCAGAGACAAATGTATTTAAAAAGCAAATAAAAAAAAAAGAAAACAGTATGGAATTACCTCAAAAAACTAAAAATGGAACTACATTTTGACCCAGGAACTCCTCTGCTGGGATTATATCCTAAGAATCCTGAATCACCACTTCGAAGGAACCTATGCACGCCAATGTTGACAGCAGCACAATTTACACTAGCCAAGTGCTGGAAGCAACCTAAGTGCCCATCAGTAAATTAATGGATTAAAAAATATGGTACATTTACACATGGAATACTACACAGCAGAAAGAAAGAAGGAATTCCTACCCTTTGAGACAGCATGGATTGAACTGGAGAGCGTTATGCTAAGTGAAATAAGTCAGGCATTGAAATACAAATACCATATTATCTCACCTATACATGGAACCTAGTCAACAAAACAAACCAGCAAGCAAAATATAAGCAGAGACATTGAAATAAAGAACAAATTGACAGTACCAGAGGGGAGCAGGAAGGGTTATAATGGGGGAAAGGAGAGGAGAGGTGGTCAAGGGGAATGTATAAGGGGCCCATGGACAAAGCCAAACAGGGGTAGGATTAGAGGTGGGTGGTGGTGTGGGTAGGCCTGGGGAAAGTTGCAGTGGAAAATTGGAGACAACTCTACTTGAACAACAATTTAAAAAAGAATAAAAGAAGAAAAAAAAGAATATCATACAATAACCACAAGAGGAAATATTCTGTGCACCAACCAAAGGTTGAGGGGCTTACAGAGAGGTTGAAAAAAAAAAAAAAACCCAGAGAAGCAAAGAGAGCATTTTCCAAGCTGCACCTTCAGTCCCCAAGACACAATTCTCTGGAATGACTTCCCAGCAAAAAAAGCCAGAAGATGAAGTACTGGTAAGCCAAAACAAACACCTAAACTGGAAGTGGGCCAGTGGTGAATTTGCCATAAAGCTTACCGTGGATTTGATCATACTGTACCAAAGTGGTTTTCTTTCTCTTGATCATGGCAACATGGTGAGGTGTTTAGCATTGGTTGACATGATTTGTAGTTGTGCAGGGGGGTGGATGTAATTAGAGTTAAAAACACCTTTGACCTATTTTGGCCCCTTCCACAAAGCTAAAATGAGTTTCCAGTAAGTTGTTTCTTTGTTCTTGAATTTGGGAAAGTGCTGCGCAGGATGGAGAGGAGTTGCCTACAAGTGCTGGTCCACTCAGGCACACCTTAGGAAAACCCAGGATCAAAGATATGGAGAGAAGAGAGAAATCATACTCAGCCACACTGCCAAACACAGCAACACAACCACAAGGTCACCGGAAAGAATGTCGGCAGCAGTAAGGCTCAGGCTCAGCAGGTAAACCATATCTCTCCACCTGTATGGCCAGTTCCTCCAGCTCAGATTCTGACTCTTACTCTAGGCACTAAAGTCTCTGAGGAAGCTAAGCAATCCAGAAAACAGTCCCATCTCAGGGTCACACAGAATACCTTTTTTCACAATCTCAACCCTTAAGGCAACTTCAGTATGGGATAATATTGCTTGGCTCCTGATCTTGCTTGATCAGCCTGGGCAAGCCCAAGCATTTTCCACTCTTGAGACGTTTCCTTCCTCCCTCCCTCCGTTCCTCCCTCCCTCCCTCCCCTCCCCTCCTTCACTTCCTCCCCTCTTTCATTTTTTCATTTTTTTTCTTTTTCCACATTCCTCCCTCCCTTTCATCTTTCCTTCTATCCATCCTTGGGCTGGACCCACTGTCATACACAGGCCACAATCCACCACTGGAGCACTGCCTACAGCCTGCCTCCACTACCCTCAGGTAGTTCATGTATCATTGCTAAACAATCCTTGTTGGGGACCACTTCGTGTGGTATTGGGAAGTGTAGCTCTGCTCAAGCAAGGCCTTAAAAAAGGGTCTGTAAGTCTCGACCAGAAAACTGGGAATGCTGGGGGCAGACATGATCCAATGCTAACACCGAGGGTTCCTGTGGGGAATCTGGCCTATAGAATGCTTTGCACCCAGGGAAGCTTGCTCTGCTTCGCATTGCCCTGATAAGGAAAAACCTGGTGTTTAAGCTCCAAACAGGAGTGAATTCCTAAATTCAGAAGCCATACCTTAATGACTATCTGACATCAGCACGTCTAACAGGCACTGACCTAAGGCAAATCTCTGTGTTCTTTCAATTGCTATCTATTATCTCTATCTGTTTTCTGTAAATACAGCATTTAGGCATTGATAAGCTTTTCATGCATGCTGTATATTGTTCTCAATAAAAGCCACTTCAGAGAAGGGCTCAGGGCATTCTCTAGAGGGAATCACCATCCCCTTTCCTTGACAGACAATTGGTGACTGGAGCAACTCATTATTTCATCTGCAGTGCATTGGAGGATGCCGCAGGATGGGGTCCTCCACAAATCCTTGTGGTTTTTTGTGAAGCCAGCTTCTCCCTCCCAATTTTTCCCCCAGCATGAGAAGTTGAAGTGCAGGCTACAAATGCTGGAAGCTGGGCTTTCTAATGTAAGTGGAGAAAGGAATTCAGTGGAAAGGGGACAGTTAACCTTTCACTTTTTAGATCTTTGAAATCATCTGGATTTGGTGACACAAAGAAAACATGCTGAACATTCTTGTGGACCTAAACCCTGATTGGGGTGGTTGGTAATGGGATCAGAGTGGATGGAATTTATCTGAAGAAGTGGGGTGATGAAGATCTCTGGGTCCTGCTCTAAATCATGGTCATGTCAATAGGAATTTGCTGACCCTGAGACTGATACCTGTATCATAAGAAGAATAGGATCCTATACTGGTGCCATACCCAAGGGATCTGAGTTCCCCAGTGCCTTTTAAGAAAACTGGTGAAACTTCCTTTTTTCCTAGTTCACCTACCCCTTTACCACCACTTACCACCACCACCACTGCCAACACCCTCTTATCACCTGAATGATCCTTGTAGGGATGATCATGAAGGGCACTGTCTCCCTGTCAGGCACACCCAGTGGTCTGGCACTTTTTTCAGTGGACAGAAGAAATAATACTTCCCAGATTTCTCCAGGACCGAAGGCTCTTTCCCCAGTAGTTTTCCTCTAGACACGTACTTGTTCCAGGAAACAGGGATGACCAGTTTTTCTTTGATAAAAGTAGGCAAGCCATATGGTAATCACTTTCCTGTGCTCTGCATGTGGTACTTAGAGTAAGGTGATAGAATACCTCCTTTGGACGTAGGTAGAAGAGGCTTCTGTGCTAATTTCATGTTTTTGGCTCATTGTCTTTTTGTGCGTCTGTGCTTCTGAAGACCTTGAAAATTTTCTTTTCATGTTTCTCAGCTTGGCCATGGTGAGCCTTGCCATAGAAGATACTACCTGAATTGTAGCAGGCAATTATGGTGAGCAGTTTCCTTTTTTCACAAGGGCTATTTCACCTTGTAGACAAGTTCCTGAACTCTTTTATTTTAATTACTGACCATTGTTACAGTCTCTTTCCAGGTAGCTCTCAGTGTTCTTTTAAAAAGGAGAAAAGACATGACACTAATGTTCCTGTTAACTGCATGTATTTACATAAAGAATGGGTAGCTTCTGACTTTCTCTTAAGTGGTTCTTCATTTTCCTGTGACAATTAACTCAGGTATTCTGAATTTCTTCATCAAAAATGCCCATAGAGATTCCAAGATGGCTGCACAGGAGGTAGAACTTGCACCCATTTGTTCCCAACCCCAAACCAGATTTACAACTAAATTACAGAACAATTGACTTGAAGAACCAAGTGATGACCAGCTGATATGAAATATTATAATCAAGCCATACAGACGTTACATAGATTCTGTTAAGAAGGGCAGAGATGGGAAAAGGGATAGCCCATGTACACAGGTGCATTTGCAGCTGAGAAGCCGAAGGGATATTGTGGCTATGGAATTCCCTATCCCTAGGAGTTTGGGGTCTCAACCCCCTACAGGGATTCCCAACCCAGAGCAACAGAGATGGGTACAGGAGTTTGCATAGCATCTGACAATGTGAATCAGTGGAAATTCACTTCACTTGGGAAACAGAACACTGTTCCAGGGAAGAGCACTCCTATTGTTACAGCACCAGCCTAGGGAATTCATAGTCTGGACACTGAATGCTGGAGAGATCACACTGTTGTACTTCAGTCCTGTGGAGCGATCTGTGGTTAAAGTCAGCAGTGATTTTAAGGGATCCTATATTTTTCTGGGGAGACCTTTGGCAGAGACCCGGACAGTATTTTAAGTGTGGTTTGGGATAGAAAACTACTCTCCCTCACCTGGAGCACAGAGCTAGAGCCCCTCCCCCTGCTTGTGGAGCCACTTGGCCTGCTTGGTCCTGCTGAGTTCAGAGGCACAGGGGAGTTGTGCAGGACTGGGATTTTTGGCTCTGACCTGCTGAGTTTGTAAGCCCTCACAGAGAGGGAACTTTAAGCCATACCCTGTTTCGTTCAGCAGTGAAAGGGACATGGGAGTTATGCAAACTTGGGATTTTTGAACTGTGTCTCCAGGGAAGGCTTTGGTCTGGGAGCCAGAGGTGAGTGCTGAGCTGTGTGGCTTACATTGCAAGGAAGCAAATCCAATCTCCCCTGTGAGTTCAGCACATGCAACACTGTACTAGCCCAGGAAGGGGAAGAATTTCCTCAACTCTTCTTACAGGCTCACAAACACCACCTTTAATGGGAGACTGTTTAGAACAGCCCTGTTAAGTCCTGGATATCCATACTGAACACAGTTCTGTGGGGGAAAAGAGCATGACTCATAGCAAGAGATTCAAAGTGTGACACACTTGGAGGATATTGTCTGAGATCAGGATGAAGAGCTTAGCTCCCCCCTGCAGGCTGAGCTGGTATAATTTCCAGTGGGAGATTCTTTTACTCTATCCCCCTGAGCCCAATGCAGCTGAGCTTACTCCTGCAAGGGGGATGGCTGGCTGTACCCAACCTGAATCTTTAGCAAGCTCCCCTGGAGAAACTAGGGCTGGAGACTCTGGAAGAGACTGAGAGGTATGGCACTGAAGCACATGTTACTTTCCCCTCGCTGATTGCCTGACTGAGAGATTCTAAATTAAAGGACCCACTAGTCTTAGCTAGCCTATGCTCCTCCTACAGTCTCTCTTCAGAGGGCTCTAGAGAAATACAAAGTAAATTTAGAGAAAGGTGGAGTAGCTGAAAGATGGAGGTAGACCTCAGAGAACCTCAGTCTTTTTACAGGTCTGCTCTCAGCTCTAAAATGGAAGAGGCTGACACTTTTACACTGATTAGCCCACCAATGCACAATCAGGTCCAGCAGATGCAGGCACAGTGAACAATGTCCAAAGAAAGTTACACACAAGTCTGACACCAGCCTGTACCTGAGCTCCAACCCAGTGAACCCAGGACTAATGTAACCAGTGGTGGGCTTCAGACCACACCAAAGCTCAAGCCAACTAGCCACACAACCAACCTACCCAAAGGTGGATTTGGACAGAAACCAGACCCCACTGAGAACAATCCCACTTCAAAGGGTAGCACCTGCTGATTGGGTTTTACTCATATAGCCATCCATCCTGAAGGGTTAACTCCACCCGCAAAAGGGTTAACAGCATTCAAGACTCGGCTACAACAAGGGGTGCAAATAACCAAAGAGAAATATTTCTGGAACACAGAGCTCAGGTGATCTAAATGATTGTGCCATTGAGTCAACCAAGACACCTTTATTTAAAAACCATCATAAAAATTTTGGGAGCCAGAGAAGATCTACCTAAATCAGAGAAACAAAATGGGGAGAGAAATGAAAATGCTCCAAACAAAAAAAAGAAAGTTAATAAAAAATTGAATGTAACAGATGAAATGAAAGCAACCAAAATACCACATGCAGTTTTATTTCTTTTCTTTTAATCTATTTCTTTTTAAAAAATTTTCACATATCTGTCTCCATTTACCTGCCATCACTTTCCCCTGCCCCACCCACCCACACCTCCCCCACTCAATCCTTCCCCACTTTGGCTTCATACATGTGTCCTTCACACTTGTTCTTTAATCTGACCCTTCCCCTCCCCACTACCCACCTCCCTTGCTCCCTACCGTCCCTGTTGGATTCTTCTTTCTTTCATTGTTGTTGGTCATATTTTCCCTGCCTGCTTCCTTTGCTGATTAGGTTCCACTTAGAGGTGAGATCATATGATATTTGTCTTTTACCCCTGGCTTATTTCACTTAGCATAATGCTCTCCAGTTCCATCCATGCTGTCACAAAGGGTATTAACTCTTTCTCTCTTTCTGCTGCATAGGATTGCACTGTGTAAATGTACCATAGTTTTTTGATCCATTCACTTACTGATGGGCACTTAAGTTGTTTCCAGCACTTGGCTAGTGTAAATTGTGCTGCTATGAACATTGGGGTGCATAGGTTCTTTTGAATTGGTATTTTGGGATTCTTATAGTCCCAGAAGTGGAATCACTGGGTGAAAATGGAGTTCTATTTTTAGCTTTTTGAGGAAATTCCAAATTGTTTTCCACATTGGCTGCACCAGTCTGCATTCCCACCAACTGCGTACTAGGGTTCCTTTTTCTCCACAACCTCGCCAGCACCCATTGTTTGTTGAATTTTAGCCATTTTAGTCAGAATGGTCAGATGGCCATTCTGACCCGTGTAAAGGGATATCGCATTGTGGTTTTAATGTGCATTTCTCTGATAGTGATGATGAGCATCTCTTAATATGTCTCCGGGCCCTGTGTATGTTCTCCTTGGAGAAGTATCTGTTCAGGTCATTTGCCCATTTTTTTTAACTGCATTGTTTGTCTTCCTGGAGTGGAGTCATGTAACTTCTTTATATATTTTGGAGAGCAAACCCTTGTCTGAGGTAGCATTAGCAAATATATTTTCCATAGGGTTGGTTCCCTTTTCATTTTGCTGATGTTTTCTTTAGCCGTGCAGAAGCTTCTTATTTTGATCAAGTCCCATTTGTTTATTTTTTCCTTTATGTCCCTTGCTCTAGAGAACATATCGGTGAAAATATCGCTTTGTGGGATATCTGAGAGTTTCCTGCCTATGTTCTCCTCTAGGACTTTTATGCTGTCACAACTTACATTTCAGTCTTTCATCCATCTTGAGTTTATTTTAGTGTATGGTGTCAGTTGGTGGTCGAATTCCAATTTTTTGTATGTAGTTTTCCAGCTCTCCCAACACCATTAATTGAAGAGGCTATTTTTACTCCATTTTATGCTTCTGTGCCCTTTGTCAAATATTAATTGACCATAGAAATATGGGTTTATTTCTGTGATCTCTATTCTGTTCCA
Organism: Pteronotus mesoamericanus; assembly: GCF_021234165.1. Classification (NCBI taxonomy): domain Eukaryota; kingdom Metazoa; phylum Chordata; class Mammalia; order Chiroptera; family Mormoopidae; genus Pteronotus; species Pteronotus mesoamericanus. Next base: position 8,877,732 of record NW_026555307.1, read on the forward strand.
TTGATCTATGTGTCTATTCTTATGCCAGTACCAGACTGTTTTGATTACAGTGACCTTATAATATAGTTTGATATCAGGTATGGTGATTCCCTCCTACTTTGTTTTTCATTCTCAAAATTGCTGTGGCTATTCGGGGTCATTTATGGTTCCATGTTCATTTTTGAAATGTCTGTTCTATGTCTGTGAAATACATCATTGGTATTTTAATAGGGATTGCGTTGAATCTATAAATTGCTTGAGGTATTATGGACATTTTGATGATATTACTTCTTCCAATCCATGAACACAGTGTACGTTTCCTTTCTTTCCTTTCTTTCTTTCTTTCTTTGTGTCTTCCTTAATTTCTTTCTTGAGTGTTGTATAGTTTTCTGTGTACAGGTCTTTTACCTCCTTGGTTAAGTTTATTTCTAGGTACTTTACTTGTCTTGTTGCTATAGAAAATGGGATTGTTTTCCTGATTTCTGATTCTGATATTTCATTTTTGGTATACAAAAACACCTTCAATTTCTGAATATTGATTTTGTATCCTGCTGTTTTGCCAAATTCACTTATTAGATTGAGTAGTTTTTGGTGGACTCTATGGGGTTTTCTATGTACACTATCATGTCATTTGCACACAATGATAGCTTTACTTCCTCCTCTCCAATTTGTATATTTTTTATTTCTTTTTCTTGTCTGATCACTGTGGCTAGCACTTCCAATACTATTTTGAATAGAAGTGGTGAAAGTGGACATTTCTCACTTGTTCCTGATCTTAGTGGGAAAGCTTTTAGTTTTTGTCCATTGAGTATGAGGTTGACTGTAGGTTTTTCATATATGACCTTTACTATGTTGATGTATGCCCACTTTATTCCTACTCAGATGCAGGGGTTTTCTTTTAAGATTTATTTTATTTCTAGAGAGAGGGGAAGGGAAGGAAAAAAGGAAAGATAAATAACAATATGTGGTTACCTCTTGCATTCCCCCAACTGGAGACTTGGCCCACAACCCAGGCATGTGCCCTGACTGGGAATCCAGTCAGGCTGGCACTCAATCCACTAAGCCACACCAGCCAGGGCCAGATACAGTTTTAAAACAGAGTTATAAGGATGCCCAAGGACCTTAGAGAAGCAATGGATGATCTCAGTGAGAACTTAAACAAAGAGATAGTAAGCATTAAAAAAGACAATGAAAAATACAAAATCTGCAATGAAGAATACACTAGAAGAAATCAACATCAAATTAGATGAAGCAGAGGATCAAATCAGCAAATTAGAGGAAAAGCTAACAATAAGCACCCAATAATACCATTAAAAAGAAAAGAGAATTGAGAGTAACAAAGTCTAAGGGACCTCTGGTAAATTAAGTATAACAATGTCCACATCATAGGGGTACCATAAGGAGAAAAAAGTGAGAGGTAGAAAACCTGCTTGAAGAAATAATGGCAGAAAACTTCCTAAACTTAGGGAAGAAAAAATTCACACAAGTTCAGGAAGCATGAGTTCCAATCAAGTTGAACCCAGAGACCCATGCCATGACACATGATAAATTAAACTACCAAAGTTTAAAGACAAAGACAAAAAACAAAGGCAGAAAAGCATAGACAGCTACTTACAAGGGAGTCACCATAATGCTATCAGCTAATTTCTCAACAGCAACACTTTGGGACTGGCATGAAGAAATTGGTATAAAATATTTGAAGTGATGAAAAACAAGGACATGCAATCAAGACTACTCAGCAAGGCTATTATTTAAAATTGAAGGTGGGAAGATACAAGATGATGGCAGGGGATGGGAGCTTCATTAACCTCCTCCTAGGACCAAACTGGAATTACAACTAAATTAGAGAAAAATAATCCTGAACAACCAAATGAACATTAGCTGGAAAAAAGCCTTATAGCCAATAATTTAGAAAAGAAGCCACATCACATCAAGACTGGTAGGAATTGGAGACACATGAGAGCACTGGCTGGGCTTCCACAAGTGGCAGCTGAAGATCTGGAAGTATATTTCAGTGGCTAGAAGGGTTCCCCCTGAGAAGTGTGGGGGTCTAAACCAAAAGTTGGAATCCTCAGTCAAGAGCACCAGACCTGGAAAAGGACACAAATAACATCCAGCTGTGAAAAGCAGTAGGGTTTTTGTCCACCAGGGAGTGATGGCTAGAGATGCAGAGAGCCTCTTATAGGGCCAACACATAAAAGTTTAATTGTAGCCACTTATCCTGGGCTCCAGAGAGGAAGGTAGATAAGACTAAAGCTACATGAGGAGATTCTTAAGTGTGTGGTTCTGGGAAGGGAGCTGAAGGGTCAGCAGCCAGAATACCTGTGCTCTCATTCCCCATAATGCAGAAGTCATTGTTCTTTGATAGAACACTCCCCACCATGTGGCATTAGCTTGAGGAGAAGCTATAGCCCACCCACAGGAGTCATTCTTACACCACCCTGTGAAGCTTAAGCTGGGCTGCTGAGGAGTGCAGATAAAGGCATTTACACAGTTGAAGCCGAAGGTGAAAGTGGATCTCTGGGAGGTTAGAGACTATAGCTGACCTGGCCCCAGACCCAGTGCTGGTAAAAGCCAGCTTGGGTATGCAGCTTGGGTCTTTCTGCACACATGCAGGCCATGCAGAGAGAGCCCCAAACTGTAGTTTGCTAATAGCTCCAAATAGGTGTTCCAGGGCCAGTTACAGGCATCATCTGACATAGGACTACACCAGACACTTTGAAAATCTAACTAATATAGAAAAAAACACAGAGAAGCAGCCAAAACAGGAAGAGAAAGAAACACATCAAGTGAAAGAATAAGAGCATTCTCCAAGGAAAAGAACTAAATGAAACAGAGGCAAGCAATTTATCAGATATAGAGTTAAAGTAATGAATATAAGGATACTCAATAACATGAAAAAAACATAGAAACCATTAAAAAGGACCAGTCAGATATAAATAAGGCAATATCTGAAATAAATAATACACTGGAAGGAACAAACAGTAATTAGAAGAAGCAAAGGACTGAATCAGTGATTTGGAAGACAAGGTAGAAAAAACACGCAAGCAGAGCAGAAAAATGAAAAAAGAATTTTTAAAAAATGAGAAGAGCATAAGAAACCTACAGAATTTTCATGGTGTGCCTATCACCCCCAGTTCTCTGGATTGGTAAAACATACAAGTGATACAATTAAAACTCAACTAGGTAAATTTCCAGAAGCTTTTAATCTCCCTTGGCCAAAAACTCTCCTTATAGTACTACTGAACCTCAAATTTAGAGTACACATAGACTTTCTCTTTAGGAAAATAGTCACCAGCCACCCCACGAATCTAGATGAAGGAATATATGAATCAACTTTACTAAAAGGAGACATTCCGCATTATAGTAAGGCTCATTAACCAGCTTATAGGAACTAAAAAATTAGTAACATTTCATAGTACACACCCAAAAGACAAAGACTTCAATGACCATGACTTACAACCAGGAGACTTTTGTCCATTGGAAAAGACATTAACTAAAGACTCCCCCTCTCTAACATTGTTGGAAGGGACATTTTCAGGGGGCCTAAGTTTAAATGGACATCTGCCCCTGTCTCTGACACTTGTCTCCACCTACAGTAGAGATCAAAGACTTACCAATGATGAGAAGCGACTGACTCCAGAGATAGACAGCTATTCTAAAACATCAAAAAGACCTGTGTGTTACGTGTGGCACATTGGGGAGCACCGCCACTGGTCGTCACTCATCCCAATCAGGCAGCAACTGCCTAGTCAGGGGACGGACCACGTTGTGGGGGGCATGGCACTCTGGGATCTGAGGGTTACCATCTGGGGCCAGCTGAGATGGGACCGGGACTCTGAATCCACCAGAGCCCATCCTGGGGGTGTCACGTATGGAGGGAATAAACACAAGTCGTTACAAACACTTTTCTGTTTGCCAGGAGAGGGTACATGGCACATCCCCTTAGTGGGGAAGGCCGAGAGCCCCTTTGTTCAAAGGCTTTTATTGAAAGGGTTATCAGTGGGGCCAGGTAATAGGAATGCACAGGTTATCTCATTACATCAGTATGTTAATGTTTACAGAATAAATGATGCTTTGAAGAAAACAAATGGCAGGAACACACCGATTTACATGGGTCTGGGAGGAGACTAGTAAGCAAGAGAGATGACTAAATATGAGAGCATAGTAAACACAAGAGTGCCCAAGGGTATAAGGTTAGAGTCTGTAATAATGTAAATTTCCTTCCCAGCATGAGTTGGCTATAGCTTCTGAGGGAAAAACAAAGCATACTTTAAAGAATCTACTTTTAGGCCTGATTTTCCCTGGGAACTGCCAATCTGGCTTAGGGCTGTCTCCAGTATTGTTTTGAGCCTGAGCCAGGTGGGGGCATGGAGCTGCCAAGAGACAAGGAGGCTTCTTTCAGATAGACTGAGGACTCTGGCCATGTCCAAGTCAAGCCAACGGGTGTGGGCCTTTTTGCCCTTTCTCCTTATCCCTCAATTTCTTGTCTGTTTCCCATACCAGTCGATGTCTGGCTTAGGTTGCCTCTTCATTGAGGGGTCTTATCCGTCATCAGCAAGCAACTATCACAGGGCCAAACAGAGAGGCAGGAGCTGTGCCCCTGCCAGGGGGGACAGGTCACTGTTTCCTCAGGGGCCTGTTTCTCCAAGGCCTCCCTGATTATTTCCAGCCTTGGGGCCCTCCCACCTGTCAGTGGGGTTACAGCTCCTGAAACCAGACAAGGAGTTTCCCAACACCTATGTACTTACAAATTAATGTTAAACATCCTTTGATTGCTTTTACCTGTCTGCTAATATTAATAATAACTATTATATTTGTTCTTTAGACTTTTCTCAGTTGTGTATATAGCCCAATGGTTAGTTGCTGAATGTGTATAAAATAATTTTTTAATAATACTCTTTTTTATGATTCTTTTTTGAAATTTAGAAAAAATGCTACTGCAAAAGGAAGGAAAAGATGTGTATATTTTTAGAAGTTCAAAGGAGGTAATTGTACTAAAAGTGCTTACTGCCCAAACCAACAAGGACTACTAACTATATTAATTCAGATAGAAGCTGAAATGGCAATCATAACATAGCCCACTTTAACTGCTGCTGGGTCACAGAAAAATTTACTTATAATACTCTTCCCGTACTTCTGGCCTCTGGGATTTTTTTATGTTAATTGTAATTTAAAGTATTGTGTTCTTACAGCCTTGACCCTGACTAAAAACTTAAGTTACAGTTTCCAATTGCACAACAATCAAAAAATCAAATTAATAACAGTGCTGGAGTGCTTTCAGTGAAAAGTAAATGGGCCATAGTAAATAAAAACTCATCTCATGGTCAGATCAGGAAAACTAAAATGTGTACGGTATGCCCTCAAACTATAAGTGAATAATACTATACTAGATGCAAAATATAAAATAGTAAGACACAACAAAACCTGAATCAAGATAGCTTATAATTTGGAAATGATCCAGAGTGTTTTTCTTAATAAAGGCCCCTAAGAACTGACTGCCTCCCTTTCACCTGTCATTCACCTGTAGGTTTTTTGTTGTTGTTTTTTTTTTTTGGAATAATAATAATTCGACCTTCAATGCCATCTAAGGTTAAGGTCTTACTCCATCCCCAGTGGTTCACCATTTTGCAAGCAAATTGACACTGAGACTTCCTAGGACTGGGCCTTCCTAGCACTTTGGGACCTCATTATCCAACCAAAAGGTCAGACATCAATGCATCCTTTGGACTGATTTATGACCAAAAGCAGAAGAGTGGAAGAAAACAGGCCACATACTAAACCTGGCAAGCTAAGGGGAGGCCTGTGTGGCATGCTTACAAACTCTGAGGCCTAAAGTAACAACATAGGATGGTCTGAGATTAAAACTTATTAACTAATATGATGCAACGTGGGAGTCAGGGAAGCTGCTGCAGCACGCTACAGTGATGAGGCGGCAGCGTTTTGGAAGACGATGTCCTTGGAGGTGACAGAGGTGACCACGGGGATGGTGCTAGCAGAGCTCTACATCTCGGACTGAGAGGGAAATGATGCTACAGGTGATGGAACCAAGGAGAAACCTTTTAAAACAGGTCTAAAGGCTTTGATGACAGTGGAAAAAGAACCATTTCCTACCATTTACAAAAATAAAATGATTCACAAAAATAAAATGAGCGATGGGATCTTATTTCTAAATCACAGATGAAGAACATTAAGAAAATGTGGCACAGGGAACAAATGAAGAATGAATCCCAGGAAAAGAAAGAAGCAGAAGACAATTTGAGAAGAGAAAAGAACCTGGAAGAAGCAAAGAAGATTACCATTAAAAATGATTCAAGTCTTCCAGAGCCAAAGTGTGTGAAGATTCTCGCATTAGAAGGATATAGAGGTCAAAGAGTAAAGGTGTTTGGCTGGGTCCACAGGCTGGGTAGACAAGGAAAGAAATTAATGTTTCTGGTGTTGTGGGATGGTACAGGGTATCTTCATTGTGTCTTGTCAGATGATTTGTGTCAGTATTACAACGGAGTAGTCTTGTCCGCTGAGAGTAGTGTTGCCATGTATGGAATGCTGAATCTCACCGCAAAGGGCAAGCAGGCTCCCGGGGGCCATGAACTGAGCTGTGACTTTTGGGAACTGATATGGTTGGCCCCTGCCGGAGGAGCTGACAACCTGATCAATGAGGAGTCTGACGTTGATGTCCAGCTCAACAACAGACACATGATGATCCGAGGAGAAAACATGTCCAAAATCCTGAAAGCACGTTCCGTGGTCACCAGGTGCTTTAGAGACCACTTCTTTGATAGGGGGTACTGCGAGGTCACTCCTCCTACATTAGTGCAAACACAAGTAGAAGGCGGTGCCACACTCTTCAAGCTTGACTATTTTGGGGAAGAGGCATTTTTGACTCAGTCCTCTCAGTTATACCTGGATACCTGAATCCCAGCCCTGGGAGATGTTTTTTGTATCTCGCAGTCATACAGGGCAGAACAGTCCAGAACATGAAGGCACCTGGCTGAGTACACCCACGTGGAGGCTGAGTGCCTTTTCCTGACCTTTGAGGACCTCCTGAATGGATTGGAGGACTTGGTTTGTGATGTGGTAGACAGAATCTTAAAATTGCCAGTGACGAGCATAGTGTATGAGCTCAACCCAAACTTTAAGCCCCCCAAACGGCCTTTCAAATGGATGAACTATTCAGATGCTATTGTGTGGCTAAAAGAACACAATATAAAGAAGATGGGACTTTCTATGAATTTGAAGAGGACATCTCAGAAGCTCCTGAGAGACTGATGATGGACGCCATTTATGAGCCCATCCTGCTATGTTGATTTCCTGTGGAGATCAAGTCCTTCTACATGCAGCGATGTCCCGAGGATTCCCGCCTCGCCGAATCTGTCAACGTGTTGATGCCCAATGTTGGTGAGATTGTTGGAGGCTCAGTGTGTATCTGGGATAGTGAAGAAATGCTAGCAGGTTATAAAAGGGAAGGAATTGATCCCACTCCCTATTACTGGTACACAGATCAGAGAGAATATGGGACCTGTCCTCATGGAGGATACAGCTTGGGCTTGGAACGCTTCTTAACCTGATTCTGAATAGGTACCACATCCGAGATGTGTGCTTATATCCTCGCTTCATCCAGCGCTGTAGGCCATAGCCGATTCCTCCCAAAGCACTGCAGCAAGAACGCGGTGTGTGGCTCAGGAAAGCGGCAGACGGCCTCTCCACAAAGAACAAAAAGCAAGATCTTCCCTTTTCATCCCATTGGGATCTCTCTGCTTCTGTTTTCTCTTCCTGTTACCACTAAAAGCAATCCAAACGCTGGAATATAAAGTGACATTGCAGCTGTCATTTTAAGAAAAAATATCCGTTACAAAAATTTGGTAGACACACATGGCATGTAACTCTGTTGTTATAAATATATTTCAGCATTTTATCGAATTACGAGTTTTAATCTTTCACCATATATACTATATATAATTAAACAGTTTTTAATTATGGTCCAATGCATTCTGGTTATTTAAACTTTCTGTCCTTTTGAATTTTACTGAAAATCTTTAATTTCTATCATTTTATTGTATCCATGAGTTAAACATCTTGGGAAGATTGACACAGTCGTGTAAAAATTTACTAGCATTAGAACAGTATAATTCAACAATAGAAACTGGAATAAAAAAAAACTTCTTAACTAAAATCAGTTCATAGCAAGTAGTCATATCCTAGCCTGGTATTTTTCCTTAACAAAGGTCAATCTTTACTTTAACTGAACCTTTCTGTTGTCTTTTTATATCTATGATAACATACCTTTGGAATGTCAAATTTCCTCTTCTCCCTGCCCTTCAAAGAACAGGCATGGCATCAGGGGTGACCATAAATCCCCTCATTGTTACTGTTACCAGTTCATTGTTAAGTGTTAACAATCTTGTACCCACCTGTAAAAGTACAAGTCTATCATTTTACCTTTTATCCAATCCCATAGGTTCCCCAGTTCGCTTTCTCCCACCTCCTTAATCTATCACCAATGGATTTCATGTAAACTCCTTCTGCCTCCTCTTTTGATTGTAATGTATGAAATAAAGTGCTAAACTGCCATTCTCTGGAGCATTCCTCAGTTCGTTGAGATATTGCTTACAGCAATTGTCAGGCTCAAATATACTGACCAAAAATTCTCTACAGGTTGGAATGTTTCTTAGTTGACAAAATAAACCTCACAGTCCCCAATGAAATAAAAACTTCGGAGTCCGGCATAATCCCCAACAACTATCTCAGTGGCACCATCCCAGTCCGGCATCAAATGAATGGCACACATTAAGGTAAGAAGAGTTCCAAGCACGAAAATACAACCCTGTCTTAAATCATACATTCAAGTAAAAGGGTACCACACTAGTCCCTCAGCAAAGGCCACAGGGTACAAGTTAGCAGCACTGAGGTATCAGTTTTAGGGTCACATCACAAGCCTTAAAGATCTGTACACCAGGTCCCAACCAGGGATCCTGTTTCCAGTCTCATCATACTGGCTCCTCCTTTCCTTCCACTGCTAGCTGAAGCTCCATCCTCCGAGCGCCCCAACACTCAGCGGATGAGACTCAAGAACCCCTGGGTCTCCAAAAGATCCCTGCGTTCACCATCCCCACCGCTTCACGCGCCTGCGCATTCTGGACAGAAAAAAAAAAAAAGCAACTCTCAGGAACCTCAGTTCTTCCCTTTGGGGGCACGGAGTCAGGAACTCAGTGAGAAAAGCCAGAATATACAGCTTTTCTGATTTTTTTTTCCGACTCATTTCTGATAGGGAAGCACGCCGGGATTATCCTCGATAGCACCGGTTACTCACCGGATCACTTGAACAGGCTGGTGTAAAAAGAACTGGACATCCTGGCTTTTCCTGCACCCGCTTGTCTGCTCTGTCTGCCTCGCCCGGATCCGCATTGATGGGGCATGCCCCTTTCCCCTGTGTCCCTGCGCACTCCAACAGAGGCAGTAACTCTCCAAAATCCGACTGCCGGACCTGAGTGCTTGGCATTCCTCGCAGCCAGGTCTGGCCTGAGTTCGGTAAGCCAGACTCGGTTGCTGTCGCCGCTTTTCTGAAGAACGCCAGCGCAGCACTAGCAGTCTGCGGTAGACGGCGGTGTAGGTCCTGGAGCCTCAGGACACGCTATGCGTTTCCTCCAGAGTAAGTATCTGTTGCAGTTCTGAGACCTCGAGGGCGCAGGGTAAAATTCCTGTGGCGGTAGCGACGCCTGGCCGGTTTTGTGCGCGCGGGCTGTTCTGCAGTGTGAGACTTTGCGGCTCTGTTCACCTCCATAAATGCATTAGTTACCGAGGCCCGGCTGTAAGAGAAGGCCAGAGAGGGGAGGTGGAACCCTATATTGAAGATCCTCAGCAGAACTCCGGAATTAGGTTTTTGGGGGGCTTCTGGGAGGATCCGCGGGACCACTCCGGCGGAGGGGTTGGGTGTGCGGAGGACAATCGCGGTGTTTGAACTGCGGCGTACTAGCCTGCGAACTCCTAAACGCGAGACAAGGAAACCGCGGACCGTCTTCTCTGTCCCTGTCTTAGTTCCTTTTGTGTGTGCAGGTAGCGAGGATTGACTGGACATGGAGGGTCGGTTTTGACCAAGTCAAGAAAATCCCGGGATGTAATGAATCTCGTTTGCCTCCCCAGTCGTGCTAGTCTCCAGAAGAAGGCCTTTTGAAGTGAAACGAATCAGCGCTGCACTTCCGAACGCCAGGTTCTGTGTGATTTTGTGCTACTTCTTTGTTTCTGTGAACTGCATTTGATTTTCAGGAAGCAGGACTTTCTGATTTCCTTCCCCTGAAACGTCCTGCTTAAGAATTTTCTCTTGGATTTGGGTCCTAGAATTTCCTTGGTAGTCAATGGCAGGGACCTACTTAATGAATTACTTTTTCTAACGTCCACCTACTTCCTTTGTGTAGTTAGTTAACCATGTGCTGTATATTCAGTTGCTTTGAATACTGTTTAGGATTCTCATGACAGAATACCTGTTCTGTAAATTAATGTTTACCCTTTATTTTCTACTGTGATTTATTAATGAATTGTTTAGGGTTTAGATATCTTTAATCATTTTAGAGTAGGAGATTTTTTTTTCCTCCCCAAGGGAACTCATAAAGTGGACATTTTTGATAACAGCTGGATATGGTTAGAGGTTTGATAGCATGAGTTGTTTTGCTTTGTTTATGTAAAAAACACCTAAACCTGTAGAGGATTTTATGAGTTTATTTGAGCCCAAACTGCTGACATTTGCTGGGGAGCAAGATCTCAAATGCTCCAGAGAGTATCAGTTTTGCAGCTTTTTTTAGGTGTTTGAAAGTAAGGAGAGAATTTAAGGAAGATTGTATGGAGATGGGAGAAAACAAGAATCACTTTAACGTGGTTACATTTATTTCAAAGACGTGTTAACCCAGAAGCACTGAAACAATGGGCAGGGGTTGTGTAAGGCAAAGAGAAACCATTTACTAAAGAAGTTCTAGGCCTGGGGCTTGACTTGCCCTGTTAGGAATTTATGATTGGAACACCCTGAGAGGTTACTTTCCCTAGAACCCCATTTTAGTTTATTTTTGAAACTTTAAAAATTGTATTTAATTAGGATGTAAAACATGTTTTGATGTACATATATATTGTGGAATGGAACAATTACAACAGTCAGCCTAACATATTCATCATCTCCCACTGACTTCCTTTTTTTTTTTTTGGTGTGATGAGAATACTTATGATCTACTCTCAGCAAATTTCAAGTATGTAATGCATATTTATTATCAGTAGTAAACATGCTGTACATTAGGTCTTCAGAATTACTTATAAGTAAAAGTTTGTAGCATGAGTTTGTTTTGGATATGTCTTTAGATAGATTGAAAGTTATATGTAGTGGTTAAGAATTTTGAACCTAGATAAAGTGGGCTTGAATCCTGATCACCACTCAAATCTGAGTGAGTTTGGGCAATCTTTCTGTGTAAATTTCTTCATCTGTAAAGTCAGAATTATAATGCAGTCATGTACCATTACATGACTTCATCATTGTGTGTCACAGAGTGCACTTAACAAAACTGAATTTACTATACACCTTGGCTATATGAGATAGCCTATTGTTCTGTAGGGGAGAAAAAATAATTTTTTATCTATCCTTCTGGGATCTTGGCTGAGACATCTCTGTAGTAAAAGATTAATAGGAGGAAGACAAATAAAAGTTTAATAAAATGAATACATGAGATAGACCCAGGAAAACTGAGTAACTTGCCAAAATGGCTGAAGCTATAACCTTAAATACCATCTTTAGTGGAAGACAAAAGATGTTGGGGGGGAGTTGGTTCTGGGAGGTTGCCAAGAAAAGTGTAGTGAACAAGGGTAAGGTTGCTATGCAGATTTAAGTCTTTGTCTTCTGCTTTGGTCAGAGTTTCTAGAGAAAAGGTCATCCCCCACTTTCTGATACAGTGAGAAAGACACCCTTACAAATGGAGATTTGCCTTACAAATGTAAATGTCTTTTACAAAGGGTAACTTCTATTTTGCTTTATTAGCTTCTGCCTTGTCTGCTGTTTCTTTAAATTAACCAGCCTAAAATAATCCTTATGCCAGATAGACATATTTGGGGGTGACAAATTCAGCTCTTCGATAGCAACTATGCTACAAACCTGTGTACAATGTTACCACACTGGATACAATAAGCAATTGTAAAACAGTGATATTTGTGTAATGCATGATATTGTAGTGCGTAGGATGTCACTAGGTGATCATAATTTCAGTGTCATTAAATCTATAGGACCATTGTATGTGTAGTCCTTCATCGACTAAAATGTTATGCATGACAGTAGTATGTATACCACACAGGGTTGTTTTGAAGATTACATGAAATAACATAACTATAAAGCTCTTACAAGAGTGAAACAAAAAGTCAGCATTCATGCCTGTCACCGCTAGAACCAATAAGTAGAGGCAGGGATTTATTCTTTATAAGTATTTTATTCAGATGGCCAGAGATCTGAGAAGACAGTGAATATGTACCCTAAAAGACCATCTTACCTGTTTTATAAGGAGAAAAGTGTAGGTAAGTGGTTTGGAATTGAGGGAAAACATTAATCAGATAAAAGCTGCAGTCCAGCAATTTTCCTAGCATTCTTTCATCTGTTGACCAATGTGATTCTTTGTATGTGTCCTGAGTAGTGGACATCTCTCTCTGGAGCACAATGACTCAGATACCATCTTACTTGCTTGAAGTCCTCCTGGGGCACGAAGGTGGAATTGTTTGTGGTCTTCAAGTCAGGGGTGGGGGCGGAGGGGAGGTTATACCTTCAGTTCCTGAAGTGGTAGCTTTATACATTCATTAGTTACTAAGCTTATTATCTATTACTTAAACACTAATATTTTCCACCTCTTGAGTTCCCCTATCAAGAGTACCCAGTGCATTAAAAAAGTGCTTAGTTTGTTACAGAAAGCCAGACTCAAGACACTATTCAGGGAACGGAGTAAGCCTTTATTCACATGCGCGGGCTCAGAGGAGGCAGTCTCCAAATTCTGAGCCCCGAATCGGGGTTAGAGAGGGGTTTATAAGCCCTAGCATTCCGGCGGGAAACGGATGGGCTTCCCAGGTCGGGGAAGGGATTAGCATTCAGGTGGGAGATTGATGTGCTACCCAGGCGGGGGAAGGGATGTGAAAACGGGCTACAGAAGCAGATAAGCAATGATTAACAGTTAACCTGGGAGGGGGTCTCTGGCTAGGCTGCTCCTCTTAAGTCATCTTGCCCTTATCAAGTTAACAGTAGCTGTTGCTATCAAGTGATGATTCTTAGTCATTCCATATCTGCTTTCTGTAGTCTGAAGAGTAATGAAAATGTGAATATGATGGATGCTTGCAAGCAGAAAGGAAAATGAAATAGTTGCTTAAGCATACTAGAATAGGAATTCTTAGCATGAAGTCTTTGGACTCTGTTTATGGGTTTTCAGGGCAACAAAAATCTCTTAAGATCATATACAGAATTATTATATATATTTTTCAATGGGTATTTGGCAGGGGAGGAGTCTCTCATTTCAGGACATTGTGAAGATTGTCTAACCAACAAGATTGATTCTTACTGGTCTAGAATCAAAGTCTGAAATAACTGGGAGTGACTTTAGGGATAACCCTACAAAATTAGCACAAAATATGTAAATGGTTAAATAAATCACACTCTGTCCATGTGATAGAATGTCATATAACAAATTATGTTTATAAACACTCATAAGAAAAATGTATATAATGTCTTATTGAGAAGTATTTGTTGTTGTGAATAAAAATCTTTAAGGAATTGTGAAGTTACATATGTATCTTGAATGCTAAGATGAAAATTTATATGATAACTTTGTAAAGATTTAATAATTGGTTATTTATTGGAGCCCAGGAAGGATAAGCTCAAAATATTGAGCAAATGCTGTGAAATAAGCACTTTTTTTTCTGTCTGCTGTGCATACTCTTAATCACTTTGGAAATACCATGAACCAACACTGTCATCATTCAAGAATCTGAGGGTGCTGATGTGCAAGAATTGGTAGAAATTTTTTTTTTTTTAAAGGAAAGAGCAGGCAGCCAGCAGGACAGCTGGGGAAGCCACTGAGATGCCCTAGCTAAGCCACAACTTCTACTCTAGTTTTCTTTAAAAAAATTATTTATTTTGTAGAGAAAGGGGAAGGGAGATAAAAAGAAAGGGAGAGAAACATTGATTTGGTTGTCTCTTGTACAGGCCCAGGTGGGAGATCAAATCTGCAAACCAGGCATGTGCTTTGACCAGGAATCAAACCAGTGACTTCACTTTGTGGACCAACTGAGCCACACCAGTCAGAGCAGAAATTATTTTTTTTCAATCAGTGATTTACTTGTTACCTCTTATGCAAGACTATTTAATCATAATTTTCTTGATGAGTATAGATTTCTCATCCTCCCAACTCATTAAAAAAATTCTTTTTAATAGGAATAGCTTAAAAAAAATTTCTGATGACAGATTTATTGCAGGCTTGTGAAATATTTAGTAACTAAGGAACCTATAAAAAAAGAAAATTAAACTATCTGTGGTACCAAAATCCAAAAATAATCACTATAAATATTTATTTTCCCAAATAATTTCAATGAGCATGTGTTTTTGTGTGTGGCTTTATTTTTTAATAATAGGATAATGCTAATTGAAAATTTAAAAGAAATCAATACCTTTAAGTTCTTAGTTTAAAGGAGGAAGTCAGTGCTCATGGATTTTATTTTTTTAAATACCTTGATGCATGTATGGAGAAAGATGAAATCCCAGTGATCCTCTTTTGGTTTGAGAAATCTGCCAAGTATATATAATTTTTAAGATAGAAATGACAAGTTGAGAGACTTAAATATAATTCAAAGTTAGTTTTTAAATGTTAGAATTAAAATATAAAGAGATATTTTCATTTATTGATATCTGTTTCAATTTAATGATTTTAAAATCTAATCATCTTATATATTGTTTTGTAAACTAATTTTTTCTTTCAGTATATCATGAATGTTTTCCATTCCTTAACTGTTTTCTAAAACTTAGGATTTAGCAATTACCTTATTATTCCATTTTATGTATGTCTTATGAATTATTTTAGAAATCTGTTTTTGTGCAGGGAGGTTCAAACTGCCTAAGCAATTTTTGTAATAGGATTTTAAGGTCCTTTTACTTAAACAACTTTTCACTTCTTTGACCTGTAGGTTTTCAGAGATAAGGACACTTAAGAATATGGCTTTATCTTTGCTAGGTCGGTTATAGGTGTTACTCTGAAATATTTGACTGAACTTCTGAAGGATTGTTTTTGATTCATAGAGTATAAAATACAGCTCTGCTATTTATGTCAGAAGCTTTGTCCTCCTGATCTTTCAATTGAGAGTTTGAGAAATGAATTAATAATTTCCTAGAAAGCAAAGCTTATTAAAAAAAGCCTAAATTATTTTGACCTGAGAAGAGATTTGTACAAGGAAGGTAAAGTAATATGAGTATATGACTACATGGCTCAGTTGGTAGTGGTAATAATAGAAACTGAATATTCATTTAAAAATACATTTGAATATTCATTTATCCTGAAATTAAAACAAAACCATATTTGAGGGATAGGGATAATGCCACTATACATATATGAGGTGGCTAAAAAAATTACTAAAACTATGCATGCCTTCCATAGTAAAAAGTCAGTAGATAATGTTTAAAGCTGAAAATTAAGAAGTAACAATATTGGCATGTTATTTAAATGAATGGAGTTTAAATGCTAAAAGGAATGTCTGAAAGAGGTAAAAGTTATTGCCTCTAGATTTGGAAAATGGGGGAAAGAGTAGCAGAGATGGAACTATTTGGGCTTATTGTAATAGTTCTTGTAGAGCTATTTTTAATTTATGTTTGGGTATAAAGTAATAGAAATTTTCAAATTTTGATCACCTGAGAGAAGTTTTATAAAATCATAGGAGTGTTTTTTTAATCCTTACTTGAGGATATACTTTTATTGATTAGAGAGGAAGCGAGGCATTGACCAATTACCTCCCGTCTGTGCCCTGAATGGGAAATGAAACCACAACCTTTTGGTGCATAAGATTATGCTCCAACCAACTGAACTGCCTGGCCAGGGCTATAGGAGGGTTTAAAAATCCTGATTCCCAGGTCACACTCTAATAATTACATCAGAATGTTTGGAGGATGGGAGCCATGCATATTTTAAAGATCTGCAGATGATTCCAATAATACAGTGAAGTTTGGGAAATTCTTTCATGTACTTTTTTTTATATTCTAGTTTAGGGAAGCCAATCAGATTCCTGAGTTTTAAAAGTAAGTTTTGATTTAGATGGTGTAGCCACAAATGGAAGGAGATGGATATGGGTATGCTCAGGACAGGTATGGACAGCCCATTCTTAGGTTCAGATCAGCCTCCCTATAATGGTGGACTAAGTGGAAGCCCTCCTGCTAAAGTGTCTGAACATGCACGTTCATGCAGGAGAGTATTTGCTCTTTGTCTATCTTCATGCAATTGATTTCCCTGTGGCTTGGGGGAGCTCATATATTCATCTAAACTATGTCTTCCTCTCATAATTTGTCAGTGTTCTGTGGGGGGAGGTGAAAGTTTTGTATGGAGAAGTGGGTTTTAAAAATTTGGAGCACAGAGGCAATTAACGTTAAGGCTCTCATTCTTATCCCAGCTCTGGCTTCTGTAGCCTCCGCTTCTCCAGTGAAAGACCCATGAGGAAAACTGACCAGTTCTTGCAGTTCTAAAATCATGGCTCATGTAAGTTGGTGTTTCTCTATGAAATGTTGTAATTCTTTTTCAGGTTTTGTAAACATTTTCATTTATTATCCTGAAACTTCCTAACAGAGTCCCATCCAACAGCTTCTTCCCAATCTCTCCCATCTAGTGAGGGGTGGAACCCATCAGCCCAGGCCCCTCCTGTGTGCCCTCTCTTCTCCATCAATGTCCATGTGTAAAGTGAGCAATTACTCAGCATCTCCTGTGTGTTTGGGTCTCTGTCTAGAGTAGAGATAAAGCAGAAATGAGGTCCCTAGACGGGGACACTTGATCTGAGACTCTTAGGACTAGAGAATACTTTAGAGTAGCACTGTCTTAAAAAATTATAACATGAGCCACATGTAATTTTAAAATTTTGTAGTACTCACACATGAACTGTTCCATGGAATTAGTGCCTTCTTCATGTAATAAGAAACATGTCAATCTTATAAAAGGTATAGAGTAATGTGCAAGGCACTTATATAATCTTAAACTTTTTAGTAGTCACATTTTAAAAAAGTAAAAAGAAATGTACAATTTATTTTAATGTTTTGTTTAATCCAATATAACCAAAATATTGTCATTTCAAAGTGTAATCAATATAAAAATTATTGAAATATTTCACTTTCTTTTTCTTTCAAAGTCATCAGTATCTGGTATGTATTTTATACTTACAGCACAACATGTGTTTAAGCTAGCATATTGGACATTGTAGCTTTTTAGAGAATTTATGTAATATAAATTTTAAACATAATTTATTTTAAAGTGTAATCATTAATTAAGTCTAAGGCCTATAAAATGGACTATTGTATATTAGATAAAAAATATTTAATAAAGGATTTGTTACAGTAAGAGAAAATGCTAATGATAGAATGTAATGATGAAATTGAGTCTGAAAGATTCTTTTATGCAGACTCTTCTTTTTTAAAAGAGATTATATGGTTCATTTGGGGAAAAGAATCCATCAATTTGTTTTCTCTAATTCTTAAAGGAAAAGAGGTTAGACTAAATCACATTTATTGAGAATTTTTTAGGCCCATGGCAAGCAGTGGCCTTATGAACACTTTTAATTAATTAGGAAATTCTGATATTTACCTGAATATATATAAAATTAGGTATCCCCAGTACAGAGGCAGTTTTGCTGATAGCACTGGTAGGCAAACTATAGCTTGTGAACCAGTTTCTGCCCATGGTCTGTTTTTGTAAAGTCTATAAGCTAATTATATTTTGAAAGAATTTTTTTAAATGAAGGGAAAATGGAAGGAAATGCAACAGAGACCATATGTGGCATCCAAAGCCTAAAATATTAGCTCTTTACAGAAATAATCTTACAAATAATATGAGCTTGTTATCCATTTCAGGATTTGGTGATATTCGGAGATGTGGCTGTAGACTTTTCTCAGGAAGAATGGGAATGCCTGAACTCATACCAGAGGAACTTGTACAGAGATGTGATATTAGAGAACTATAGCAACTTGGTGTCAGTGGGTAAGCTTATCTGTGTCCAATCATTTAGAACGTCACAAGGACTGAATTTCAGGGCCGTCTTTCTAAAAATTGGCTGAATATCTGCTTTGTAGTTTGGGAATAGACACCTTCAACTATTAAACTGTGAAATAACACTTTCAACTTCTTCCATAATTCATTGACTTTTACATCTTTCTTTGCTTTTTCTGTAATTGCTTCTCTTTAATGACAGCTAAATGTAAATTCTTAGATAGAGCAAAACCATTGTCAAAGAAATATGATTTCATACTGCTATAGCTATTTTATTATCTGCTAACTTGCAGTGTAAGTAGGAAGACAGGTGCCTGGTTCTACATACCTATTGAAAAAGCCTATGTAATATATATGATGGTGGATTGAATCAACTGTTAAAACTCAAGTGGACCCTTTTTTTGTGACATTTTCAATTCACTATTAAGGACATATCTTTTGATTAATTGATGATTAATAGTTTAAAATACATGAACTTTGCATTTACCATTGAATGAATATACTGGCAGAAAACTAAGCAAAATGTTAAAAAACAACAAAAGTGGCGCATATATATATCTATAGATATATATATATAGATATATAAATAAATTATAAAAATCAGGTGACAGGATTCCAGACTAGTGCTCTTGGTTATTACCTTCCTCCTAAGAGATAGCCAGTATGGCTGTAAATTAAAATAAGATGGTTTCTACCTCTTTGTTTTTGTTAGTGTTTGTGATCCTGAAATAACCTTAATACAAATGGTTTTAATCCCATTATTCTTCTTAGTTCTGCAGCTTGATCAAGTAAATACTTTATTATGTTCCTTTTCTTTTTCCATGCAGGATGTGCCATTCCTAAGCCAGATGTGGTTACCCTGTTAGAGCAAGGAAAAGAACCTTGGATGGCTATGAGGGAAGAGAAAAAAAGATGGATCCCAGGTGAGTGAATGCTAATCAGGCAAAGGTAAGCCATTATGACATGTTTGGGAAGGAAACACACCCCTTAGATGTTGATTATGAAGAAAAGACCTGAAATCTGGGAAGAAAGTTAGATATCAGCATGAGCCACCAAAGAAATTTCACTTTTATTTCCATTTACCATTTATTTCTACACTCCCATTTCCCTCTTATTTCCATGGGGGAAAACTTTCTCCCCTAATGACAACCATTTTACCTGTTGGGTTGGCCAAAAAGTCCATCTAGGTTTTGCATAAAATAAAAGACAGGTTTTTCATTTTCACCAATGACTTCATTGGATATTTTGAATATGTCAGCTATCTCCTGCATGGTATAACATTGATTGTTCTCAATGTCTTGTTTGATCACTATCAGCTTCACCTGGTCTACCCAACCATGGAGCAACCTCCAGTGAGAAATCTCTAGCACAAAACTTTGCAAACCTCTTATGATACATTCAATCAGTCACAGCACCTACTCTATACACTGCACAAATCTTTTTTTTTTTTTGCATTTCAGTTGCACTTTTACCTTTCTTGAAATAATAAAACGTAATATGCAAAAAATGTTGCTTGTTTTCTTCCATCTTCAATATTAAAATGACTACACAAAATTTCACCAATTTGATGGTTTTAAAAAATGAATGCTGATATGACAGCTATCACAATACAATCTAACAAAAGTGTTTTGAATGAAATTAAAGACAACTAATTGCCACCAGTCATCTTATGGCAAAAAACCCCAAAACAAATATTTTGTCCAACCCAATAATATACATATGTATATTTTATTTTATTATTTTATTTATTATTTTTAGAGAGGGGAGGGAAGGGAGAAAGAGAGGGAGAGAAACATCAATATGTGGTTACCTCTTATACGCCCCATCCTGGGGACCTGACCTGCAACCCAGGTCTATGCCCTGACTGGGAATTGAACTGGTGACCCATTGGTTCCGAGGCAAGCACTCAATCCACTGAGCCACACCACCTGGGGCGATATATATATTTCTTCACTGCCCTCTTTTCATGCTTGTTTGCATTATAGTAGGTAAGTCAAGCAATAAACACTAATGGATTACTAAATATCATGAAGTGATTAAGTATTATGAACAAAAGTGAGTAGAGTAAGAATGTAGAGTGTTATGATGGGAGAATGGGGTAATTTTTTTTGGATAGGATGGTTAGGGAAGAGGAACCATTTGGAAGAGGCTCCAACTTGTCAAAGATGGAATCATTTGAGCATCTATACACATAACTGCAATGAGTTACAACATATAAAATATACTTAATTTCATAAATTCTTAATGATAGTAACAGCAAATTGTTCCCCACTAGGAACTACTAGAGAACTAATTTATTTGGAAAACATAAGTTTAAAAGGTAAAAAGCTTTATGCTGCCTTCCTTAATTGATAAAAGTGTTCAGCGAATAAATGATGAATGATAGAATATTGCCATTTTCGAACCTATAATGAACTATTGGACCAAGGCATTGAGCATCAGTGCTGATAGCATCACAAAAGTAGAGACAGTCATTGTTATATTTCCTCTAATGTAAGGGCACAGTATCACCTAGGAAGTAACTTTGCCAACAAAATTGACCTTATGTCTGATCAAGCTTCTAAAGCCAATTACCAGTTAATGGAAAGAAGATAGAATAACATGTTTTACTATACCTTGATAATTTTGTCAGAAAAATTCAGAATATGGGAAAAGCTACAGGGCCAAAAAGAGTTTCTTCAACAAATAAATTGCAAGAGAAGTCAAAAGACAGCAGGAGAACCTATAGATTAAAAAAGATATACTCTATGGGCTTTTGATCAATTATGAGTTTAGAGATAGTTGAAAGTGTGATTTTTTGAAGATAAAAGAATTGTTCACTTTTCGCCCTGGCTGGTATGGCTCAGTGGATTGAGTGCTGGCCTGAGAAGCCAAAGGGTCATTGGTTCAATTCCCAGCCAGGGCACCTGCCTGGGTTGCGGGCCAGGTCTTCAGGAGGGGGCACAAAAGAGCCAACCATGCATTGATGTTTCTCTCCCTCTCTTTCTCCTTCCCTTCCCCTCTCTCTCTAAAAATAAATAAATAAAATATTTTTTTTTAAAAAGCATTGTTTAGTTTTTAGGTTTGGGTAATGGTATTATGATTGTTTTTTTAAATCCTTTTAGAGATGAATTCTGAAAGAAGTACAAAAAATAGTTTAATTTATGGAATTTGCTTTAAATATTGTGAGCAGAATAGGCCGGGATTGGGCTTCCGTTAATGATTATTGAGGTGGGTTCATAGATAGATGGACATTTATTATACTATTCTGTCCATTTTTACAATGTTAGTAATGCTCTTGTAATAAAGTTTTGTTTTAGCTTCATTGGAAGATAAAAAGAAAAGGAAATGAGAGGTGTGGCAGTAGTAAAAATAAGTATACACAACTTGGAGAACTTTGCCATGAAACAGATATGGGATACAGGGAATATATTTTAAAATGCGAGGTATTAGAACATGTTTATAGGCTGAAGGGAATGATTTCAAAGAGAGGAAAATTGATGGAATAGAGAAAGAGGATAGTTTTATATACTCTCTCATCTACTAAGGAGCAATGACCTTAGTAGATGAGAAAGAGTAGGAGCCAATTTATGAAGGGAAAGTGCATTTGGTAAGGATGTGGCCATGGATTAGTTGGATAATGTGATGAGGAGGAGAATTGTATTTTTTTCCATTGCTTCTAATTTCCTGGTAAAATAAGCAGTAAGATTGCTATCAAAATGTGAGGATTATTTAGTATCTTATTGAAATTCAGTATGGATTATTTATATTTGATCAGCAGAGATTCTCAGAAGTACAATTCTGTGGTCATAGGGTTTTAATGATTACAGATCTCTTGATACATTAACTCTAGTGTTAATGTGACTAAAAATACCTGTCATAAATATTTTGCATCCCATACCATCTTGAATCACCAAAAAAAAATGTGATTATAGAAACTTATTAATTTTATTACCAGGTAATTTGCTTCTCATTTTCTTTTTAATTAAAGCTGATACCTTGCAAATGAAAATAATATTTCTCCTTTTATATTGACCTTAGGTGGGCTAATATTTTGCTTTCACATAGCCCTTGATTTGGTAGAATCCACACTAGTATTTGGTTTATCAATTTTAAATAGTTAAATATTTTACATATATCTTAAAGTTTGGAATATTAAAATTTCCTACCATCAGCCAATATTTGTATGCCAACCTTTTGTTTCAATATAGGTCCAGTCTACTCTTTATTGATTACATTGCACACAGTGCATGGGCTATTATATGCACTTTTAATTTATGTAAAATAGAATATGGACCTCAAGATGCTTGTGAAGCATGATTGTGAAGGATGCTTGATTTTTGTTTCCCATTAATCTTTACTATTATCTCAGTCATGTCTACTGTGATATTCATGTAATATTCATCTGTAGCCAGTACTTTGAAAACAATCAACTTAGTTTTGAGAGAAAAAATGGTTATCTTTTACTTGCTTGCAGGAATAATAACTCGCATAAACAAATTTGGGAACAAACGTCGGCTGACCCTTTTTTACGATTACAGCTCAGCTCTTTATAGAGTAGTCTCCTAGGTGAGAATTGTCAACATGCCAAGGTCTTGATCTGGCATGTCACTTAAGTTGGGTTCACTATGTACCCTCTGGAAATGTTTTGTTTGTTTTTAATCAAAACCTTCATATTTAGTAGGGTAAGTTTTATAACTTATTTTTTTTATGAGTGAATATGGACATTTTGTTCTGTTTATTTGTACATTGTTCACTCTATTCCATTACTTTTTCTATTTAATGTGTGTTATGTCAATTCGTATGGGCTTTTATGCTGTGAACACGTTTTCATTTCTCTTATAAATGTTTTAACTCTTTGGTTTTGACACTTCCTTTTTTGATTACTGGTTTTCAATTTATAATTTACAAGTAAGTTCTTTGAAATTACCACCTTATTTTAAGAACATTACGCCTTTATAACTTTCCACTTATTACTGTTATGACTAGCTCACTTCTCATCATTTTATATATCATTTATATCATATTTATCTTACTGATGCCCTGAATTGACTTTTTCCCAAAAATTCTGACAACATTCCTATAGTGCTGCACTACTTGTTTGCTAGGGGTATAGAGACATATGACAGGGAAGGAGGGAGGGAGGGAGGGATGTTATCCCACACACAATTTAAACCATTGATACCTTTTAATAGCTTTTTAGTATATCCTTTTAAAGTAAACTTACTGAAATGTAAATGCATACAAATATACAGAAATATAAGCATGTAGCTCACTGAATTTTTCACAAACTGATCACACTCATATAATCATATTCAGATTCAGAAATAGAGCTTTACTAGTATATCTGAAGCTTCCTCCTAATTTCTAATCATTCCTTCTCACCAAAGTTGACCACTCTCCTGACTTTTAAGAACTCTATAGATTAGTTTTACTGTTTTCAGGCTTTATAAAAATGCAGTCATTCAATATATAACCTTTTATGTCTGGCTTTGTTTACTCACTGTTTGTGAGATTGATTCAAGTAATGTGCACTTGTAAATTATTTTTGTTGCTGTACAGTATTGTGTTATATCAATATGTCATAATTTACTAAGAAATTCTTCTGTGGATGTACACTTCTTTCCAATACGGGCAAATTAAAAATAATGTTTCCCTAATGTTTCTGTAATGAGTTTAAACTACCATTTCTTTTTGAAAAATATTGAACTCTTATTGCAAAGATGTTGAGAAAATTTGTAACATACTTATGCATAGTTATATAAACTCAAATGAAGATAAATAGAACCTCTCATCACCTTGGTTGTAAAAGCAGGAGAAGGTTTACTCATGACTATGCAAAGTAGAAAATGAGCTGCATTGGAGATATCTTCAGATGAAAGTAGAGAGGCATTTGGAAAGAAAATCACCTGTAAAGAAATCACCATTTTCCATTTACATATTTGACTGAGAGAGCTTAGATGGGCTTTTGTTTTCCACATCTATAGGAAATGATGAAAAAGAATATTTAATCAATGTAATAATGTGTAAAAATGAAGGCAAAGCAACAGGTGCAATAACTTTTACTTAATTATGAGACATTAATAAACAGTCACTATATTCTGTGGATTTGTTATTCAATGATAATTAAAAGATTGTTTCTGCCCATGGGGGGATTTAAGATAAAAAATAAAAAGAATAAAAACAGATAATTCAGGAATATGTGACAACAAAATTGAAAAAAGTGTTAAGCAAGAAATGAGTTACTGGGATAGAAAAGAAATCAGGAATAATTTTTTTGATTTAATATGATGGCTGAAGGATGAAAGGAACCCAATCCAGTGGAGAACCCAAGTCAATATTCCTGGGAATTCTAAAAACCAGTGAAAATCTCTAGGAAATAGAAAGATCATGACATAGGACTTAGGATCATGGGGACAGTCAGTGTTTTGAAATATGGTAAACAAAGGCCATGTTATTCATGGTAAAGTGTTTGTACATTACAATTGAAAAAAATCATTAAAAATTTCAAGTACAGATTTTCAAATTTTGATCTGAATCCAGATAACCTGGTCTTACCATTTTCTTTATTCCCCTTAACTTTCTTCAACTTATATGATTATTTTAGTTTTCTAACCCATTTACTTCAACTGGGCTTTATTTTCTGTTATGAAATTTTTATTTGCTTATTTGTTTACTTCTAGAATAAGAAAATAGCATGCATTTATTTTTTTTTCCAGATTTGGAATCCAAAATACTATTTCAAAAGGATATTTATGAAATGAATTTGTCACAGTGGGGTATAATGGAAAACATTAGAAGTTGTAGCCTGGAAGCCTTCTTTTTCAGAAAAAAATGTGAATATAAAAAGTTTGAGGGACAAAAAGGTCGTCAAAAAGGATATTTCAGGCAAGTGAGTAAAACCACCTCTGAAAAAAGGCCCACTTGCAGAAAACTTAAGTCTCTTACTTTATGTGAGAGAATTCATAGTAGAGAGAAACCTTATGAATGTGGGGAATGTGGAAAGTCTTTTAGAGTACGCCAACAACTTACTTTCCATCAGAGAATTCATACTGGTGAGAAACCCTATAAGTGTAAAGAATGTGGTAAAGCTTTTAGACAGTGTGCCCACCTTAGTCGACATCAGAGAATTCATACTTCGGATAAACTCCTTGAATGTAAAAAATGTGGAAAGATCTTTACATGTAGTGCAGATCTTCGAGTACATCAGAGAATTCATATTGGTGAGAAGCCCTATGAATGTAAGGAATGTGGAAAGTCCTTTAGAGTCCGAGGACAACTTAATCTCCATCAGAGGATTCATACTGGTGAGAAACCCTATGAATGTAAGGAATGTGGAAAGACTTTTAGACAATATGCACATCTTACTCGACATCAAAGACTTAATATTGCTGAGAAGTGCTATGAATGCAAAGAATGTGGGCAGGCTTTTCTGTGTAGTACAGGCCTTAGAATACATCACAAACTTCATACTGGTGAAAAACCTTATGAGTGTAAGGATTGTGGGAAGGCATTTAGAGTGAGGCAACAACTTACTCTCCATCAGAGAATTCATACTGGTGAGAAACCCTATGATTGTAAGGACTGTGGGAAGACCTTTAGTCGTGGCTATCATCTAACTCTCCATCAGAGAATTCATACTGGAGAGAAACCCTATGAATGTAAGGAATGTCAAAAGTTTTTTCGTCGTTACTCGGAACTTATTTCACATCAGGGTATTCATATTGGAGAGAAACCCTATGATTGTAAGGAATGTGGGAAAGCATTTAGACTGTTCTCACAACTTACTCAACATCAGAGTATTCATTTTGGTGAGAAACCCTATAAATGTAAGGAATGTGAGAAGACGTTTAGACTGCTCTCACAACTTACTCAACATCAGAGTATTCATACTGGTGAGAAACCCTATGACTGTAAGGAATGTGGGAAGGCCTTTAGACTTCATTCATCACTTATTCAGCATCAGAGGATTCATTCTGGTGAGAAACCATACAATTGTAAAGAATGTAAGAAGGCATTCAGACAACACTCACACCTTACTTACCATCAGAGAATTCATAATATAACTAAATAATTATAAGGAAGACTTCCATTGTGAATTTTATGTTAGGGAACATTGGAAAATAAATTCTAGGTGAAAGTTTTTGAATGTGAGGATTCCTTTTAC
The DNA here is from genome assembly GCF_021234165.1 of Pteronotus mesoamericanus. Lineage (NCBI taxonomy): Eukaryota > Metazoa > Chordata > Mammalia > Chiroptera > Mormoopidae > Pteronotus > Pteronotus mesoamericanus. Next base: position 8,904,087 of record NW_026555307.1, read on the forward strand.
TTCATGCTCACAACTGACTTATGAGGTTTTATTTTAAGGAAGAATATGTCCATGAATATGAGGAAGTTGTTCCTCACCATTTAAATCATGTTAAATTTTAGGAAATTTATTCTAGAATGAAAAATCTCTTAAAGGAGTGAATGTGGAAAAGAAGTTGATAGATAATGTTCTTTAGCAGAGAATTTTGCAACACATGAAATTAATGGAACTAGGCAGGATTCTCAGTAGAGGTTAAGAACATTAGGTGAAATGTTGATAGGAACTTCACTGTGAGTTGGTCAAGTTGACAACATCTGAACCTACTGATGAATTTTAACTGCATCAAAAATATGAAAGTATCTTAATGAAGTAAAATAAGACATCTTGCCAAAAAATATTGAAACTGAATCTAAGTGAGCTTCAAGATCTAACTCTGAGCTTAGAGAAAATTCAGGGAATAACCGAACAAGTTACATGGTGCAAAAAGAAGCAATTAAATCTAAAATATGGGTAATTCTACAAGAGGGATTAATTACCTGGCTTCTCAACCAATAAAATGGCACTGAAAAAAATAAAAGTGGAACCCTTAGATATTAAGAGTCTAAGAAGTGTATGAATCAAATGTAGTTAACATTAAGAAATTATGTTTTTGTTAAGTGTTAAGAGCATTGTGTTTATGTAAAGAATGAAGCTTATGTAGGCAAGATGATACAATGTCTGGAATTTTCTTTAAAATGCTAATGGAAAAGAGGGTGGATATCAAGTTTGTCAAAATGGTGGAAAGATGAGTGTCTTGGGTACATGGTTATTGTATATTTGGTTTTGCTATTTTCTCTATTTTTATGTCTTTAAATTTTTTGTATAATGTTCTTTAAAAGGCAAAATTATGCAGTGTTATTACCAGTTTGAAGTGAATGATTCTTTATAGTGAATGACTTTTTAAAATGCCTATATATTAGAACTTGTGGATATTGCCGAAGCTCCAAACAGTCGTATATTAAATATGTTATAATGTATTTGGGAAATTAAAGAATGAGGGTCCAGATTTTACCTCATTAACTTATTCCTATATCTGTCATAGTGCCTGTCCTATAGTACTTCATATATATCATATATTTAAAGAATGAGTAAAAGCAGTTACACTAAATGTGGAGATTGCTAGCAACATGTTGACCACTCAAAATTGAGCTATTAAAAACCTGAAATGTGGCTAGTTCAAATTAAAATGTTGTTAACTGTAAAGTACACCTGGGGTCTTGAAGACTTAAAGAAAAGAATATATCAATTTCTCACAACATCTATCTTCTGTGATGTGGAAACAGTGATATATTCACTGGATTGCATTATTATATAATACAGAATCCGATTTAAATGTGTTTCCATTTCCAAGTAGCATGTTTTGATACTGAGGTTTTTTTGGTTCTACTCTGAGACATGCTGGGGTTTTGTTTTGTTTTTTTTCCTTCATAAAAGGTGGTTTGTGTTTATAGCTGAATAATTTTCTCAGACTATTTTTAGCAGATAGACATTTTGGGATCCAAAAGCCCTTTCTCACCTTGTATTCTTTCTATCTTGTTCAACTTTGTATTGCTTCAAGTAGTACAATTTTCTTAAAAGCTCTTTTCTATGAGTGTTTTAGGGTTCATTCAATTATACAAAGGATCAATAGGATCTTCTCTCGGTTTGCCATGAGGCTGCTATGAAAAAAATAACTTTAAAATTCTGAGAAGGCCTGCTGTTTCACAGAAGGGATAAAAGTTGGCTTCACATTTACCCTGAGACTGCATTTTTATGACAGAACCATATAGTTGATTGTTTACCCTCTGTCAGGGTTTTTATACCTTTAAGGAACTTTTTTTACCTGGAAACAGTCATGGAACACTCTATATTTCCCTGAAATTGTATTTAAAATGTGTACCAATTTCTATAACATATGTGTGAGGTTTATTTTACTTTCTTAATACAATGGATTATCCTTTCAGATTTTCAAATATAGATTAAGTCTTACATCATTGGAATACAGTCTATTTGTTTATAATGTATACAGTTGACCCTTGAACACAAAGGTACAGGAAGCTGATCTCCCGTCAGTTGGAAACTTGTGTATAACTTTTGACTCTATCAAAACTTCATTATAATTAATCTACTGTTGACTGGAAGTCATACTGATAATATAAACAGTTGGTTAACACATATGGATGTTATATGTATTATATATTATATTCAAATCTAAGAGAAAAAATGTTAATGATACCATAAGGAGGAGGAAATACATTTGCAGTACTGTACTGTATTTAGTGATACCATAAATTTACATCATCTGCAAGATGATTGTCTATCAGTACATATATAAGCATTGTCTTATGTGATACAAAACAATGTAAATGTTACACATATTACTACACATCAAAAATAAAAAGGTGAAAAATCTATTTATAAGTATAACGATGTGATAACAAAGAGCAATATGATTCTTTCATGGCAGCCTTGCCTATAAATGAATGAATCATAAAATTTTTATGGGATACAGTTTAGCCATATTAATACATGATTGGAAATAGTAACATTATTTAAAGACCACTTATCTGTGGTGATGGGCTAATATAGTTTCTCCAGTTATGAGAAGTACTGTGCAATAATGTAATTCACTGAAAACAAAGTTATAAAATAATAAAACATTAATTTTTTCAAAGGTGTTATTTTTAGAGAGAGAAGAAGGGAAGGATAAAGGGAGAGAAACATCAATGTGTGGTTGCTTCTCATGCACCCTCTACTGGGGACCTGGCCCACAGCCCAGGCATATGCCCTGAAGGGGAATTGAACCAACACCCCTTTGGTTCACAGGCCCATGCTCAATCCACTGAGCTACACCAGCTAAGGCAGAAAACAAACATTGATTTTATCATCGGATCACTTAACATGCCTATGTAAGGGATAGGCTACCCACTTTAAGTCTTTCACACTATGTTCTCTATGATGTATACTTAGGCAATGATGATACAAAAATGTCTCATGATTTCTGGTCAAGCTATAGGAGTAGGTAAACAGTGCTCATGTTTCCCCATGACTATATCAAAATTCCAGCTAAACTACAGAATAACCATTGAAAACCACCTGAAGACTAGCTGAGAAATCCTGTAACTAAGGATATTTAAAAAAGCCACTCTAAGGCTGGTAGTAGGGGTGGAGATGGAGAACCAGCTGTCCCACACCTACCTGTTAGTGGCTGTGGAGGTATCTCACTGAGGAGTGAGGCGGTTTTGGTTCACACCAGCTTCCCCAGTCCAGGGTTCCGGTGACAGGAAGAGAAGTCTATAACTTGTGGCTGTGAAAACTAGCAGGGAATGTGGCTGGGTGAGGTAGAGAGTTGCTGGAGGTCCAGGCACTCCTCTTAAAGGGCCTGCACACCGACTTGCTGATGGGTTTGCTCAGACCTCTAGCACTGGGGTAGCAGCTTGAAAACAACCAAAGACGTATAGGACAGGACCGAATTGTCTAGATTCAGGACAATGGCTTGAAGGAAAGCTTTCTCCCCGACATAAATGCTGGGAGAGGCCATTGTTCCTTTGTTGAGCCCTCCCATCCAGCCTGCAGGCATAGGCAACACCATGTATAAATCTCCAGCAACCTGACTAACATTGCTGCACTTCAATTCCCTGAGACCCCACCCCACCAAACTTGTGAGACCACCACACTTCCACTGGTTTTGTCATACAACTTGTCAGTCTTGGTTCATGCTTTGGAATTTTATGTAAATGCAAAGATTTATGGCCCATACTTCTTGCCAAGTGGCCTCAAGCCTGGCACTGTGACAGTCTAGGTTTGCAAGTTAGCCTCTACCGGGCACCTGCAAGTCCAGAACAAGTGGCAGCCATCTGCAGATCACGTTATATGAGGTGGCCCTGGGGCAGCAGCTTATGTTTGCCTGCACCAGAGCCACTCCCAAGAGGTCCCAGAATCAATACACTTGGTGGTCAGCTTCAGAATACAGCAGAAGCCACTCAGCCACCTCCACAAATGACGTAGTAAGCACCAAAGCCACAATAAGTGAATCCTGCTCCATAGGGTCAGTCACTGCACAACAGCTCCTCTGCTGTTGTCATCACCAGTTCTTATAGCCAATCTTTCTGAGGGTCAACCCCTCCCATTGGCATGCCAACAACAACACTGGTTTATCTACCACAGGAAGGCACACAAGGGACACACCTGGAGTGCACAGGTAACCAGGGAGACTGTCATTGGACTCCACAGGACACCTACTACGTAAGGCCACTCTACCAAGATGGAGAGGTAACCACACCACCTGATAACAAGAACAAACAGGGAGTCAGCCAAAATAAGGAGACAAAAGAAATTCCCAAGTGAAATAACAATGAAACGCCAGAAAAAAGACAACAAAATGGAGACAAGCAATTTACCAAATGAAGTGTTCACGTTATAAGGATGCTCACTAACTTAGAGGAAAAGTAGGAGAACTCACAGAAAACTTTAACAAAGATATAAGAAACAATGAAGCTAGAATATATGTTTTAATTAGTTGCAAATGAAGGATTCGTTAAAGGTACAGTTGATTACATAAAGCAGAGAACTGACCATGAATTTGGAAGACAGTGGTATCAGAAAACAGCCAATTGAAACAGCAAAGTAAAAAAAAACAACAAAAAAAAAACATAGTTTAAGGGGCCTCTGGTCATACAGATTTCAGGGCAGGAGGAATCAGGGAATTTAAAATCTACTTGAAGAAATAATCATGGAAAACTATCCTTATCTGCCCTTATTTTACCCTGCAAAGGAAATAGGCATAAAAGATGAGGAAGCTCAGTGAATCTCAAGGAAGATAAATTCAAAGTCCCACACCAAGACACACCTAAATACCAAATGTTTAAGAGAATTTTAACAAATAAACAGTTTGTTACCTCCAAGGGAGTTTCCATGAGACTGTCAGCTAATTTCTCCACTGAAACTTTGCTATTAGAAGGGGCTGGCATGAAATATTCAAAATAATAAAAAGCAAGGACCTGCAACAAAGACTTTACCCAGCAAGGCTGTAATTTAGAAATGAAGGAGAGATAAAGGATTTCCCAGGCAAGAAAAAGCTAAAGGTGTTTATCACCACCAAAGCAATATTACAAAAATTTGTTAAAGTGACTTAAGGAAAAAAAAGACAAAATGTATGAATAATAAAATGGCAATAACTACATACCTATCAATAATTACTTAAAATATAACTGTAATAAATGCTCCAATTTTAAAAAATAGGGTGGGTAAATAGATGAGAAACTAAGACTAATACACAAGCTGCCTACAAGATACCCAGTTCAGAACACTTAGCGTAAGTAAATAGATGAGAAAAGATATTTCATGCAAATGGAAACAAAAATAAAAGCTGGGGTAGTAGTACGTACATCAGAAAAATAGACTAAAATAAAGGCTGCTGTAGTGTGGCTTAGTTGGTTGGAGTGTTGTTTCATATACTGACGGATTGCTGGTTTGATCCCCAGTCAGGGCACATGAAGGAGGCAACCAATCAGTGTTAAGAAAAAAATAAAAAACGCTGTAACAAACAACAAGGAAAGATCCAGCAATTCCACTTCTGGGTATTCAAAGAAATCCAAAATCCTCATTTGAAAAGACATCTGTCCCTATGTTTATTGCAACATTGTTTACAAGGACCAAGACATGGAAGCAACCTAAGTGTCCACGAATGAATAGAGAACAGGATATATACCATCAAATATCACTCAGCCATGAAAAAGAATGAATCTTGCCATCTCCAAAAATGTGGATGGACCTAGAGGGTATTTTACTAAGTGAAATGGGTCTGGCAAAGGCAAGTGCCATGTGATTTTACTTATATATGGAATCTAAAAAACAAAATTCAGAAACTCATAGATAATGAGGACATTTTGATGGTTGCCAGATGGGAAGAGGTTTGGAGAGATGAATGAAAAGGGGAAGGGATTAAGATGTGAAAATTATAAGTTATAAAAATAGCCATGAAGATGTAAGCTACAGCTTGGGAATATAGTCAATAATATTGTAGTGACTATGGTGTCAGTGGGTACTAGATTTATTGGAGTAATTACTTTATAAGTTACATAAATGTCTAATTACTATGTTGTGCACCTGGAATTAATATAATGTATGTAAACTGTAATTAAAAGTTAAAAAAAATTTAAAAGTCTCATACTGTTATTGTCTTTCAGTTACTAGATTTTTAGAGACACACATAAATAAGTTTATTAACTACAATGTGATCATTATTTACTATTAAGTGGAAGTGGATCATCTCATAAAGATCTTCATCTTTGTCTTCATGTTGATTAGCCTGAGGAGGAGGGAGAGGAGGGTTTGATCTTATTGTCTCAGGTGACAAAGGTGGAAAGAGAAGCAGACATACTGGGTATAACTTTTTGGGAATATATTGTAATTTCTGTCTGACTCTCTTTTTCATTTCTCTGAATATATAAACTCATGAACAATGTGGCCATAGTGGCAGGGATGAAGATTATGCCTGGGGACAGAAACGTGGACTTCCACTCACTAGGGCTTGCCCAGAAATGGCCACTGTTGAGTCTTCAATAGGACAGCAGCAAAGACCAACTTTGAACATCCCCCTCCCAATATGGCACCATTCTCTGGAGTATTCAGCCAGATACCTCATTGCAAGGTGATTACATTAAGCCACTTTTTATTATGGAAGGGGAAGCTTTTTGTCCTTACTAGAATAGAAACTTCCTCTGGGTATGGATTTGCTTTCCTTTCATGTCATGCTTCTGCCACAATTACTACCCATGAACTTGTGCCCTATCACTCTCATGGTATTCCATACTGCATTGCTTCTAACCAAGTTAAGCCCACAGGAAAATGAGAACAGCAATAGCTTCATGTTCATCAAAATCACTTTTTACCATGTTTCCCGCCATCCTGAATCAGTTGTCTTGATAGAGTGGTGGAATGACCTCTTGAGGACTCAGTTACAGCACCAGCTAGGGGATAATATGTTAAAGGCTGAGGCAAGATTCTCTAGAAGTCTTTGTATAATCTGAATCAGCATCCAAATTATATGGTTGCTTCTCCAATAGCCATGGATACAGGAATCAAAGGGTGATGTAAAATAATACAAAAATACATATTTTCATATGTCTGTGCCCCCATTTCCTGGGACAGAGCTCCTAAATAAATATATATATTTATTTTTAGAGGGGAGGAGAAGAAGAATGAGAGCAAGAGAAACAGACATGTGTGGTTGTCTCTCATATGCCCTGCACCAGGGAACTGGCCCACAACCCAAGCCTGTGACCTGACTGAGGACTGAGCCTGTGACCTAACTTTTGCTTTTCAGGCTGGCAGTAAGTCTACTGAGCTGCACCAGCCAGGACTGATGATGTATTCCTTAGGTGTGCAGAAACTTTTTAATTTGATGTAGTCCCATTTGTTTATTCTTTCTCTTACATCCTTTCCCCTAGAGGACATATTGGAGAAAATATTGCTGCATGGAATATCTGAAATATTCCTGCTTATATTCTCCTCTAGGACTCTTATGGTGTCACAATTTATATTTAACTCTTTTATCTATCTTGATTTTATTATAGTGTATGGTGCAAGTTGTTGGTCGAGTTTCATTATTTTTATTTGCATGTAACTGTCCAGATATCCCAATACCATTTGTTGAAGAGGCTGTTTTTACTCGATTTTATGCTTTTGCCCTTTTTGTCAAATATTAATTGACCATAGAGACATGGGTTTATTTCTGGGCTCTCTATTCTGTTCCATTGATCTATGTGTCTGTTCTTATGCCAGTACCAGACTCTTTTGATTACAGTGGCCTTGTAATACAGTTTGATGTCAGATATTGTGATCCCTCCTACTTTGTTCTTCTTTCTCAAAATTGCTGAGGCTATTCAGGGTCTCAGCAATTTATTGTTCCATATATATTTTTAAAATGTTTGTTCTATATCTGTGAAATAGGTCATTGATATTTTAATAGGGATTGTGTTAAATCTGTAAATTGTATTGGGTAATACGGGCATTTTGATGATGTTCATTCTTCCAATACATGAACATGGTATATGCTTCCATTTGCTTGTGTCTTCCTTAATTTCTTTCTTCAGTGTTGTGTATTTTTCTGAGTACAGTTCTTTTACTTCCTTGGTTAATTTTATTCCTAGGTACTTTATTTTTCTTGTTGCTATAGCAAAGGGGATTTTTTTTCCTAATTTATGTTTCTAATATTTCATTGTTGATGTACAAAAATGCCTTTGATATCAGAATCTTGACTTTGTGTCCCATGTTTTTCCAAATTCACTTATTAGGTCAAGTCATTTTTTGGTGGAGTCTAGGGTTTTCCTTCCTTTTTTTGTTGTATAATTTTTGTTAAATTTATTGGGTTCACATTGATTAAGAGGATCATATAGGTCTCAAGTGTACATTTCTGTGATACATGATCTGTATATTTCATTGTGTAACCACCACTGAATGTCAAATCATCTTCCTCATCACATATTTTGCCCCCATAACCCTTTTCAACTCCCTCATCCCCTTCCTTCTGGTAACCAACATATTGTCTTCTCTGTCTAAGAGTTTCATTTTTATATCCCACATGAATATGGTTCTTGGCTTTTTCTGACTGACTTATTTTACTTAACATAATATTCTCAAGGCCCATCCATTTTGTCATAAATGGCAATATCTCATCTCTTCTTATGGCTGGGTATTATTCCATTGTATTTAGGTACCACGTCTTCTTAATCTAATCATCTATTGAAAGATACTTTGGTTGTCCCCATGTATTGGCCATCATGATTAATGCTGCAATGAACATAAGGTGCATATATCTTTGTGAATAAATGTTAGAGTTTTTCTGGTGAATACCCAGCAGAGGGATCGCTCAGTTGTATGGTAACTCTATTGTTAATTTTTTGAGGAACAGCCGTACAGTTTTCCACAGTGGCTGTACCAGTTTACATTCCCACTAGCAGTGAATGAGGATTCCCTTTTCTCTACAACCTTTGAAACATTTGTCATTACCTATCTTGTTGATAATAGCAATTCTAAAAGGCAACCAATCAAATGGAAAATGACATTTGCAAACAGCAGCTCTGACAAGGGGTTAATATCCAAAATATGTAAAGAACTCATACAACTGAACACTAAACAAACAAACAGTCTAATTAAAAACTGGGCAGGGCACCTGAACAGAGAACCTCTTCCAAAAAGACTTATGAATGACCTACAGATATGTGAAAATATGGTCAATCTCACTAGCTAGTAGAGAAATACAAGTCAAAATTACAATGAGATACCACCTCACACTTGTTAGAATGGCTATTATTAGAAATTTAAAATGTGAAATTTTACATCTTAAAATTTGTGAAATGTGGTACTCACTAAGTCCTATTATTTCTATTTCTAAATATCTCTTGACTATATCTTTCTTTTTTAGTTCCGACCATCATTGAGTTTATCTGTATATTATCCATAACTTTCTAACTTATTTCCTTTTATTTAGTTTCTTTTTTAACTGATTTTTTTATTGTTCAAGTACATTTGTCTCCATTTCCCACCACCACTTTCTCCTGGCCACCCACCCACACCTCCCACCCTCAACCCATCCCATTTTGACTTTGTCCATGGGTCCTTTATACATGTTTCTTGACTTGTCCCTACCTATCTTTTCCCTGTTACCCAACTCCTGCCTCCCCTCTGGTTACTGTTGGTTTGTTTTTTCCTTCAATGTTGCTGGTTATATTTTTCTTGCTTGTTTTATTGATTAGGTTCCATTTATATGTGTCATCACATGGCATTTGTCTTTCACCATCTGACTTACTTCGCTTAACATAATGCCCTCCAGTTCCATCCGTGCTGTTGCAAAGGATAGGAGTAAGGAGTACCTTCTTTATTTCTGCTGCATAGTATTCATTGTGTAAATGTACCATAGTTTTATGATCCACTCATTTATTGATCCGCACTCAGGTTGCTTCCAATACTTGCCTATTGTAAATTGTGCTGCTATGAACATTGATGTGCATAAGTTCTTTTGAATTGGTGTTTTGGGATTCTCAGGGTATAATCCGAACAGTGGAATTGCTGGGTCAAAAGGAAGTTCCATTTTTAGCTTTTTGAGGAAATTCCAAACTGTTTTCCACAGTGGCTGCACCAATCTGCATTCCCACCAAGAGTGCTCTAGGGTTCCTTTTTCTCCACAACCTCACCAGCATTTATTGTTTGCTGATTTATTTATCATGGCCATTCTGACCGATGTGAAGTGGTATCTCATTGTGGTTTTGATTTGCATTTCTCATAGGCTAGTGATGCTGAGTATCCTTTCATATGTCTCTGGGCCCTGAGTATGTCCTCCTTGCAGAAGTGTCTGTTCGGGTGCTTTGCCCATTTTTTAATGGGATTGTTTGTTGTCCTGGAGTGGAGTTGTATGAGTTCTGTATATAGTTCGGAGATCAAATTGTTGTCTGAGGTATCATTGGCACATATAATTTCCCATGCAGTTGGTTTCCTTTTCATTTTGCTAATGTTTCTTTAGTTGTGCAGAGCTTGTTATTTTGATGAAATCCCATTTGTTTATTCTTTCTTTATGTCTCTTGCTCTAGGAGACATATCAGTGAAATTATTGCTGCATGGATATCTGAGATTTTCCTGCCTATGTTCTCTAGTACTTTTAAGGTGTCTTGACTTATATTTGTCTTTTAGCCATCTTCAGTTTATTTTTGTGTATGGTGTAAGGTGGTGGTCGATTCTCTGTTTCTTTTTCTTTCTTTCTTTCTTTTTTTTTTTTGCATATAGCTGTCCGGATCTCCTAACACCATTTGTTGAAAAGGCTATTTTTATTCAATGTCATGGTTCTGCCCCCTTCGTTGAATAATAATTGACCATGGAGATTGGGTTTCAAATAAACCCATGGAGATATGGCTCTGTATTCTGTTCTATTGTTCTGTGAGTCTGTTCTTAAGTCACTACCAGATTGTTTTGATAAGTGACCTTGTAATATAGTTTGATATCAGGTACTGTGATCCCTCCTACTTTGTTCTTCTTTATCAAAATTGCTGCAGATCTTTGGGCTCATTTGTGGTTCCATTTAAATTTTTGAAATGTTCTGTATCTGTGAAATATGTCTTTGGTATTTTAATAGGGATTGCAATGGATCTATAAATTACTTCAGGTAGTATTGACATTTGATGATGTTCATTCTTCCAATCCATGAACGTGGTATATACTTCCGTTTATTTGATTCCTCCTTAATTTCTTTTTTAAATGTTGTGTAGCATTCTTTTTTAAAAATTTTTAATTCATTTATTTTTATTTTTAAATCATGTTTATTCTATTACAGTTGTCTCAATTTTTCCCCCTTTGCCCTCACCACCCATCCCACTGCACCCCCCTCTCCCATAGTCCATTCCCATTCTGTTGTCCATGTGCATGGGTCATTCATACATGTTCTTTGTTTAGTCCCTTCTCCTACTTTCCACCTTTGTCCTCCTTTTCCTTCCCCTCTGGTCACTTTCAGTCTGCTCCATATTTCCGTGCCTATGCTTTATTTCATTTGTTAGTTTATTTTGTTGAATAGATTCCACTTATAGGTGAGATCATATGGTATTAGTTTTTCACTGACTGGCTTATTTCACTTAGCATAATATTCTCCAGTTCCATCCATGTTGTCACAAAATGTTGGAGCTCCTTTTTTTAAATGGAGATTGATTTTATTTATTTATTTATTTATTTATTTATTTATTTAAATGTCAAGATCCATTATAAAATATTAAAAAAATTAAACCCATTATAAAGTCTCAGCAATTCAAACATGACGCCAGCACAGAAATAATCAAGTAGATCAGTGAAATAAAATGAGCATTATAGAAACAAATGTATATATCTGTCTAATAATGTGATATATGATTAAATTGATATTTCAAATCAATAGAGGAAAATAAGCCTTATTCAACAAATAAGGTGCATGGACAACTATTACTTGAAATAAAACAAATTTAGAACCCTATTTCACACATTATACAAACAATATTCAGGTGAGTTAAAAATCAGTATGAAAAATCTGAGGAGTTTTAGGAGAAAGTACAAGATATTTTTCTTACCCTGAAGTAAAATATTCAAACCCAGAATCTATAAAGTAAGATGTTGACAATATGACCATATTAAACATTTAAGACTATATAGCAAATGATATTGTTTCCTGATTTCTGATTCTGATACTTTGCTGTTTTTGTACAAAAATGCCTTCAATCTGTATATTGATTTTATATCCCACTGTTTTTCCAAATTCCACTTATTAGGTCAAATAGTTTTTTGGTTGAGTCTATAGGATTTTCTTTGTACACTATCATGTCATCTACAAACAGTGACAGTTTTACTTCCTCCTCTCCAATTTGGATGCCTTTTATTTTTTATTTATTTTTTGTCTGATCTCTGTGGCTAGGTCTTCCAATACTTTGTTGAATGGAAGTGTTGAAAGTGGTTATCCTTGTCTTGTTTTTTTATCTTAGTGGGAAAGTTTAATTTTTGCCCATTGAGTATGATGCTGGCTTTAGGTTTCTCATATATGGCCTTTATTATGTTGAGGTATGCTCCCGCTACTCCCACTTTGCAGAGTGTTTTTTATCGTAAATGAGTGCTGTACCTTATCGAATGCTTGTTCTGCACCTATTGATATGATCGTGTGATTTTTGTCTTTCCTTTTATGTAATGTATTCATTTATTGATTTGCGAATATTGTACCATCCTTGCATACCTGGGGTGAATACCACTTGATCATGATGTATGATCTTTTTAATGTATTGCTGGATGCAGTTTGCCAACATTTGGGGGGCAGTCTTTGTTGTGTCTTTCCCTGGTTTTGGGATTTGGATGATGCTGGCTTCATAAAAAGAGTTTGAGAATCTCCCCTCTTCTTGGATATTTTGGAATAGTGTGAGAAAGATAAGGGTTAGCTCTCCCTTAAATGTTTGTAGAATTCTCCTGTGAAACTATCTGGTCCAGGGCTTTTGTGTGCTGGAAGTTTTTTTGATTACTGCTTCAATTTTACCTGCTTTAATCACCATATTCAGGCTTTCTACTTCTTCTTGAATCAGTTTTGGAAGATTATATGCTTCTAGAATCTTGTCCATTTCACCCAGATTTTCAAATTTCTTGCCTTATAGTTGTTCATAGTAAAATCCTTTGTATTTTTGTGGTATCTGTTGTAATTTCTCCCCTTTCATTTCTGATTTTATTTATTTCAGTCTCTCTCTTTCTTTCTTGATTAGTCTGGTTAAAGGCTTGTCAATTTTGTTTACCTTTATAAAGAACCAATGCATGAATTTATTGATCCTTTGAATTGTTATTTTAGTCTCTATGTCATTTAATTCTGCTCTCATATTGGTTATTGCCTTCTTTCTACTCACTCTGGGATTTGTTTGTTGTTGTTCCTCCAGTTCTTATAGATGCAGGGTTAGGTTGTTCATTTTAAATGTTTCTATCTTTTTGAGGTAGGCCTGTATCATTGTGATCTTCCCTCTCATGCCTGCCTTTCCTGTGTCCCATAATTTTTACTGGTGTGTGTTAATGTTCATTTGTTTCCAGGAACTTTTTGATTTCTCCCTTGATCTCATTATTGACCCATTCATTGTTTAATAACATGCTACTCAATGTCCACAAATTTGAATGTTTTTGAATTTTTTTCCTTGAGAGAGGTTTCTAGTTTCATGCCCTTATGGTCTGAGAAATTGCTTGATGTGATTTCAATTTTCTTGAATTTGTCGAGGCTGGTTTTATATCCTATTATGTAGTCTGTCTTTGAATGCAGTCCATGTGGATTTTTAAAAATGCATATTTTGCTTTTTGGGGGTGAAAGTTTATATATAAATATACACATACAAGCATACATAGGCACACATCTATGTGTCAGTTAAATTCATTTGTTATAGGGCATTGTTCAATGCTGCAATAACCTTGTTGATATTTTGTTTGGAAAATCTACCCATTGTTGACAGGTGTTAAAATCCCCTAGTATAAGTGTGTCGCTGTTGATATCCTTGCCTGAAGTCCTCCAAGGTTTTTCTTATATATTTAGATGCTTCTGTTTTGGGTGCACATACTTTTACAAGGGTTATATATCATGATGGATTATTCCCTTAAGTATTAAGTAGTGTTCTTTGTCTCTTTTTCTGTCCTTTGCTTTGAAATCTGTTTTGTCCAATATAAGTATTCCTACACCAGCTGTTTTTCTTGTCTATTTCCTTTGAATATTTTTCCATCCCTTCACTTTCATGTGTGGTTGCCTCTCATGCGCTCTCTACTGGGGACTCGGCCCACAACCCAGACATGTGCCCTGACTGGGATTCGAACTGGCGACCCTTTGATTCTCAGGCTGGCACTCAATCCTCTGAGCCAAGCCAGCCAGGGCTCCATCCCTTCACTTTCAGTCTATGTAGATCTTTTGTTTTGAGGTGAATCTCATGTAGACTGCAGATTTACAAGTCATGTTTTCTTATCCACTCAACAACCCTGTGTCTTTTGTATGGGGCATTTAATAGATTCACATTTAAGGTTATTATTTATAGGTACTTATTAATTGCTCTTTTTTTCCTTTTGTACTGTATCCCTCCACCTTTCTCTTTGTTCTTTTTAAGTCAGTCTCTTTAGCATCTCTTAAAATGCTGATTTGGTGGAGATGTGTTTTTTTAGCCTTTTTTTTGTCTTGCAGGCTTCTTATTTCACCTTCTATTTTAACTGAGAGTCTTACTGGGTAGAGTAGTCTCAGTTGTAGGTCTATGCTTTCACTGCTTGGGACATTTCTTGTCATTCCTTCCTGATTTATAGTGTTTCTGTTAAGTATTCAGCTGATAGCCTAATTGTGCAGCCCTTGTATGTTACTAGTTGCTTCAATCTTGCTGCCTTTAATCGTCTCTTTGTCTTTAAATTTTGCCATTTTTATTATGATGTGTCTTGGAGTGGTCCTCCTAAAATTCAGCTTGATTGGGACCCTCTGTGATTCCTTGAGTTGCATGACTTTCTCTCAAGTTAGTGAAGTTTTCTCTCATTACTTTTTCAAACATGTTTTCTATGCCTTGCTCCTCTTCTTCTCCTTATCATTTTTCTATGATATGGATATTATTATATTTCATAATGTCCTGCAGCTCCCTTAAATTCTTCATTCCTTTTTTAGTCTTTTTTCATTTTGTTGTTGTGTATGTGAATTTTTTTCACCTTGTCCTCCAGCTCACTTATTGAATCCTCAGCTTCATCTAGCCTGCTTTTAATTCCTTTTATTGTGTTCTTCAGTTCAGAAATTGCATTCTTCATTTCCTCTTGGCTCTATTGGTAGTTTCTATGGCCTTTTTCTTGTTGATGTAGTTCTCAGCAAGTTCCTGGTAATTTCTGTGAAGTTCTTTGTAGTTCTTTCTGAGCTCCTTGAGCATCCTTATAACCATTATTTTGTACTCAGTGTCTGATAGTTTACTTGCTTCTGTTTCACTTAGCATTCTTTCAGGGGATTCATCCTTTCTTTTCAACTGGGGTGTATTCATTGTTCCCCCTTTATGTACTCTTCTTTTTTGTTTCTGCTTCTTAGATTGATCTGCCTTCAGGTCTTCCTGTCTTCAGAACCCCCTGTCTTCACAGTGTGACCTCCCATGGTAGGGGACCTGTGGGATTCAGTGGTGAAGTCTCCTTGATCTCCTGAGCTTGATTATCTTGGGATGTCCTTTATGCCATATGTCAGCTCTCTGATTGTAATTGGGTTTAATTGTTGTTAGGTCATTCTTTCATTGGTCCTTTCCTCCAGCTGGCTGACTGAGAGTATCTCTGACCACAACACCTGGTATCCTGCTTTGCAGATGCTGCCAGAACAAAACCATACAGTCCAGGAAACAAACTCACACCCACAGAACTATCCCCCACCCACAATCACACTATAAACAACAAATGAACCAGTATCAGTAATGGTATAAACTCCTTAAGACTATTTTAAGAAAGTAGAAATGAGATGATTAACTGAAAGAAAAATAATTTTGAGAGCATAGATGGAGGAGCAATACTAAGAATAGGGAATCAGGGCAAGGTGAAGATGGAAATAAAGTACAATTTACATTGTAAATAAAAAGCAATGAAGAAGGTGTAATGGAGCAAGAAAAGGGAAGTGTAGAGTATTAGGTTTTCTAGAAATTTTTAAAAAATATAGTGAAAGGGAGAAAGGAAAGAAGAAATAAGTAAATAATTTTTTAAAATAGGCAAATTCATACAATTATGTCTGTTTTGGAATAGAATAAATATCTTGAACACAGCTTTCTGAACCCAGCTTTCTTTCAAGCAGAAAAATGTATTACACTTTGAACATGCATGTATAGTCTACTACAAGCTACTGAATATCAAAGACTACAGACTACTGAATATCAAAGAGCATATAAATAAAAGAGTTCACATATACTCCTCAAGGCACATTTCATTAGACAAAATTTTAGTATGGTGTTGGAACACTTCAGGACAGCTTTTTCAGATTATTTTGTAAGCAGGTATTTTGGTAAACACTTCTATGAATTTGCTAGACCAAATATACATAAACATTTCAGTGTGAAATGAATACTAGTGGTGTCTGAGATAGAGTGTTGGTCAGGAATGGATACATTCTTATTGAGCTACTACAAACATGTTTCTATATAAAATACAATCAGTATTTAGGATTTTGTAATTCAGAATCAGGATTCATACGAAAAGGCCAGTTTTGAAATAGAATGAACATCTTGCATGCAGTTTTCTGTGAAGCATTCTTTTGAAGAGAAAACATACTCCACATATAACAGGCATGCACAGTCTACTACATGACAGGTACACTACATGTTTCTGAATATCAAAGTGATTGAAAAAAAATAGTCTCCTTACTCTCCTCAACATACATTACCTTCGAGAAAAATTTAATGAAGTGTTGGAACACTTTAAGACCAGTTGGCACTAAGATTGTTTTGTATCAATAGAATTTTTCAGGCAAACACGTCTCCAGAGTTTCTAGGCCAAATATACACACTCGTTTCAGTATGGGATGAATGCTAGTGCTGTCTGTGATAAAAAATGTGGATCAGGAATGAATATATACTTAGAGAGGTACTGGAAATGCTTTTCAGTGTAGGAAACAGTGGATTTGTACACTTATGTCGACTTTGAAATGAAATAAGGATTTTGCACACAGTGTTCTCTACAATGTTATTTCAGAAAAAAAATCTAATCCATCTAGAATATGCATGGACAGTCTACTATATAAATTTACACTACATGTTTCTGAATATCAAAATGAATATAAACAACAGAGCCCACTTACACTCCTCAATGTGCATTCCTTTTGAGAAAACTGTAGTGAAGGGTTTCAACACTTCAAGACCAGTTTGTGCTAACATCATTTTGTACTGAGTGAGTTTTCTTTTTGGCAATCAGTTCTCTAGAGTTTCTAGGCTAATATACATGTGCTTTTTTGGTATAAAATGAAGACAAGTGCAGATTGAGATAAATAGTGCACGTGAGGAATGCATACCTAGAGAGCTACTAAAATACTTTTCTCTATAGAACAAGTGTTTTTCTATGTACTTCAAGGAAAGAAACATATTCCATGTAGAACATGCATGGGCATTCTGCTACATGACTTGTACAGTACAGTTTTCTGAGTATCAAAGTGCATGTAAACAAGAGTCTACTATCAGTCCTCAACGTGCATTTCCTTCAAGAAAACATCAGTGAAGCATGCGAACACTACAAGACCAGTTTGTGCTAACATTATTTCGTACCAAGTGGGTTTATTTAGCAAACACTTTTAAGGAGTTTCGAGGCCAAAAAGAAATACTCAGCACATTGTGGGATAGTGTTTTTAAATAAGGCACTTCCACCCATTTTCCATAAAGTTTTCATCCTAGGACAAGAACATATCTTACAGAACATGCATAGAGAGGCTTCTCTGTGACTTGCACATGACAGGTTTCTGTGTATCAAAGTGCATATAAACAAAAGAGTCTACCCTCAGTTTCCAAAGTCCATTTACTTAAATAAAAAGCCAGTGAAACATGGGAACACTGCACAACCAGTTTGTATTAAAATTTTTTAGTGCCAAATGGGTTTATTTTAGCAAACGGCTTTAATGAGTTTCTAGGACAAAGTCAGACACCTAGCATATTGTGGATGACTTTTTAAAAAAGAATAAGCAACTTCTGTACATTTTCTGTAAATTTTTCATTTAGTCCTAGAATTTTTATCATGTACAACATGCATGGACAGGCTATGCCATGACTGTGCACTACAGATTTCTGAGTATTAAAGTGCATATAAACAAAGGAGTCTGCCCTCAGTCTTCAAAATCAATTTCCTTCAAGAAAATGCCAGTGAAACATGGGAGCACTTCAAGACCGCTTTCCACTAACATTTTGTACCAAACAGGTTTTGTAGCAAACATTTTTAAGTAGTTTCAGGGCCAAAAACACATACTCAGCACACTGTGGGAGCCTCTTTCCAAAACGAATAAAACACTTCAACACATTTTCTGTATACTTTTTCTTCTAGGGCAAAAACATGTCATGTAGAACATGCATGGACAACCTACTCCATGACTTGTACACTACAGGTTTCTGAGTATCAAAGTGAGTATAAACAAAGCTCCACCCTCAGTCCTCAAGGTCCATTTCCTGCAAGAAAACACCCGCAAAACATGTGAGCACTGCAAGACCAGTTTGTACTGTGATTACTTTGTACAAATGGGTTTTTGTAGCAAACACTTTGAAGGAGTTTCTAAGCAAAATTCAGACACCAAGCACATTGTGGGAGCCTGTTTCCAATAGGATAAGCCACTTCCACACATTTTCTATAAAGTTTTGTTCAGGGATGAAAACTTATCATGTAAAACATACATGGACTCACTGCTCCATGCCTTGTCCACAACATGTTTCTTAAAATCAAAGTATATATAAACAAACAACTCCACCCTCAGGCCTCAAAGTCTGCTTCCTTCAAGAATAAACCAGTGAAACATGCAGCACTGCAAGAACAGTTTGTACTAAGATTTTGTACCAAGCGGGTTTTTCTAGCAAAAACTTTTAAGGAGTCTATAGGCATGAGAAACAGACGCAGAATACTGTGGGCCTTCTTTTTAAATTGAATAAGCAACTTCAAAACTTTTTCTGTAAGTTTGTCATGCTAGGACAAAACTTTATATCATGTAGAATGTGCCTGGAGTGTCTACTCTATGACTTGTACACTACATGTTTCTTAGGATCAAAGTACATATAAACAAAAGAGTCCACCCTTGTCCTCAAAGGCCATTTCCTTTAAGAAAACACCCATTATACATGCAAGCACTGCAAGACCATTTTATACTATTAGTCCATACCAGGTAGGTTTTTTTAAGCAAACACTTTTAAGGAGTTTCTAGAACAAACTAAGACACCTAGTACATTGTGGACAACTGTTTTTAAGTAGCATAAACAAATTCCACACATATTCTCTAATGTTTTCAATGTAGAACAATAAAATATCATTTAGATCATGCATGGATAGGCTACTCCATGTCTTGTACACTACAGGTTTCTGAGAAACAAAATGTATATAAACAAAAGAGTCCACTCAGCCCTCAAAGTCCATTCCCTTCAAGAAAACAGCAGTGAAACATTCTAGGACTGCAAGAACACTTCTACTAATATTATTTTGTACCAAGCAGGTTTCCCTAGAAAATATTTTTAAGGAGTTTCTAGGCCAAAATCAGACACCTAACACATTGTGGGACCCTGTTTTCAAATAGAATAAGAAACTTACACACTTTCTTTCTAACGTACTCATTTGAGGACAATAACATGTCATTTAGAACATGCGTGGACAGGCTACTCCATGACTTGTACACCTCTGGTTTCTGAGACTCAAAGTGCATATTAACAAAAAAAATCCATCCTCGGTCCTCAAAGTATATTTCCTTTATCAATACACCAGTGAAATATGTGAGCTCTGCAAGACCAGTTTGTACTAATATCAAGTCATACCAGCAGGTTATTTTAGTGAACGCTTTGAAGGAGTTTCTAGGCCAAA
This sequence comes from Pteronotus mesoamericanus, assembly GCF_021234165.1. Classification (NCBI taxonomy): domain Eukaryota; kingdom Metazoa; phylum Chordata; class Mammalia; order Chiroptera; family Mormoopidae; genus Pteronotus; species Pteronotus mesoamericanus. The sequence goes on from NW_026555307.1 coordinate 8,924,121, forward strand.
AAACACATATCCAGCACATTGTGGGAGCCTGTTTACATAGAGAATAAACAACTTCCACACATTTTTCCTAAAATTTTAATTCTAGGCCAAAATATATATCACCTAGAACATGTACAGAAAGACTACTCCAAGATTGTAAAACTACAGGATTCTGACTATCAAAGTGCATGTAAAGAAAAACAGACCCTCAGTCCACATAGTCCATTTCCTTCCAGAAAACACCAGTGAACCTGGCAAGCACTGCAGCAGTTTGAACTAAGATTATTTCCTACCAACATGGGTTTGTTAGCTAACACACTTTAAGAAGATTCAAGGCCAAATTCAGACACCTAGCACATTGTGTAAGAATGTTTTTAAACAGAATGAGCTACTTTCACACATTTTCTGTTTTTTCATTCTAGGTCAAAAATTTAATATCCTGTAGAGGATGCATGTACAGGCTCTTATATGCCTTGTACACTATAAGAGTCTCAGTATTAAAGTGCATTAAAGGACAAAAGAGTCCACCCTCACCATCAAAGTCCATTTCTTTCAAGAACACACAAGTGAAACATGCTTGCATCGCAAGATCAGTTTGTACTAAGATTATTTCATAATCAGATTATTTCAATTGTACTAAGAGGGTTGTCTTCACAAACACTTTTAAGGAGTTTCTAGACCAAACTCAGACACCCAGCACATGATGGATGACTATATCTAAATAGAGTAAGCAACATTCACAAATTTTCTGTAAAGATTTCTATTTAGGACCAAAATTTATATCACATAGGTCATATGGACAGGCTATAATCTTACTTATACTCTACAGGTCTCAGAGTATCAAACCGCATATGAAAAAAAAGCCCACCCTCAGTCCTCAAAGTCCACTTCCTTCCAGAAAACATGAGTGAAACATGCAAGCCCTGTAAGACCAGTGTGTAATGAGATTATTTCATACCAAGATTGTTGTTTTAGCAAACACTATAAAAGAGTTAATTGGCCATATTCGGACACCCACACACTGTGGATGACTGTATCTAAATAGAATAAGCAACATTCACACATTTTCAGTAAGTTTTCATTTTAGGACCAAAATTTATATCATGTAGAACATGCACAGACAGGCTACTCCATGACTTGTAGACTACTGGTTCTTTGTATCAAAGTGCCTATAAACAAGAGTCCCCAATCAGCCCTCAAAGTCCATGTCTTTCATGAAAACAATGGTGAAACATGGGAGCACTGCAAGACCAGTTTGTTTAAAGATCATTGTGTACCAAGCAGTCATTATTAGCAAACAATTTTAAGTATATTCTAGGTCAAAAGCACATTCTCTGCACATTGAGGGAGTATGTTTTTAAATAAAATAAGCCACTTCCACACATTTTCTATAAAGTTTTCTATCTAGCACAAAATCTTATATCATGTAGAACATTGAAGGCTAGACTCCACCATGTCTTGTACATTACCAGTAACATAGTATCAAAGTGCATGCAAACAAAAGTGTCCACATTCTGTCTTTAAAGCGCATAGCCTTCAAGAAAACACTTGTGATACATGTGAGCAGTGCAAGACTGGTATGTAGTACTATTATTTTGCACCAAGTGGATTTAATGAGCAGGCAATTTAAAGAGTTTTTAGGCCAAAAACACATTCTCAGCACATTGTGGGGGCCTCTTTTTAAATAGAATAAGGATCTTCCACACATTTTCTGTAAAGTTTTCATTCCAGGAACAAAAATAACATCGTGTACATGTTACATGGACTGTCTGCTCTGTGACTGACATACTACAGGTTTCTGAGTGTCAGAGTGGACAAAAAAAGAGAGTCCACCATCAGTCCTCAAAGTCCATTTCCTTCCAGAAAACACCAGTGAAACACGTGAGCATTGCAAGACCAGTTTGTACTAAGATTATTTCATACCAAGAGGGTTGTTTTAGCAAACACTTTAAAGGAGTTAATTTGCCATATTCAGACACCCAGCATGCTGTGGATGCCTGTATTTAAATAGAATAAGCAACATTCACACATTTTCTGTAAAGTTTTATTTTTTGGACCAAAACTTATATCATGTAGAACATGCATGGACAGGCTACTCCATGACTTGTAGACTACCGGTTCTTTATATCAAAGTGCCTATGAACAAAAGAGTCTGCCATCAGTCCTCAAAGCCCATGCCATTCAAGAAAACACTGGTGATAGGTGGGAGCACTACAAGACCAGCTTGTCCAGATCAATTCGTACCAAGCAGGCATTAATAGCAAACACTTTTAAGTAGTCTCTAAGTCAAAACCACATACTCTGCACATTGCGGGAGCCTGTTTTCAAATAAAATAAACCACTACAGCGCATTTTCTGTAAAGTTTCCTCTCTGGCACAAAAACTTATAAAATGTAGAACATTGAAGGACAAGCTCCACCATGTCTCGTACACAACTGGTATCTTAGTATCAAAGAGCATATGAACAAAAGAGTGCACCCTCAGACAGCACAGAGCATTTCCTTCAAGAAAACCCTTGTAACACATGCGAGCACTGCAAGACAGGTATGCAGTACTATTATTTTGTACCAAGTGAGTTTAATGGAAAGTATTTTAAGGAGTCTCTAGGCCAAAAGCACATTCTCAGCATATTGTGGGAGCCTTTTTTTAAATAGAAGAAGCACCTTCCACACATTTTCTGTAAAGTTTTTTTCTATCTCCAAAATGTAATATCATGTTGAACATGCATGTACAGACTCTTCCATGCTTTGTACACTATAGGTGTCTGAGTATTAAAGTACATAGAAACAAAAGAGTCCACCCTCATTCCTCAAAGTTAGTAATCTTCCAGAAAACACTATTTCTGGTAAGATTATTTCATACCACCATATTTTTGTTAGCTAACACATTTTAGGAGATTCAAGACAAATTTAGACATCCAGAACATTGTAGACAAATAAATCTAAATAAAATAAGCAACATTCATGCATTTTCTGTAAAGTTTTCATTTTTGTACCAAAGCTTATATCATGTAGGTTATGCATTGACAGGCTATTACATGAATAACACACTGCAGGTTTCAGAGTACCAAAGTGCTTATGAACAGAATAGTCCACCCTTAGTCCTCAAAGTACATTTCCTTTGAAGAAAACAATTGTGAAACATGGAAGTACTCAACACCATTTTGTAATGAGATTATTTTGTAAAAAGCGGGTTTCTTTAGCAAACACAATTAAGGAGATATTAGGTCACATTCAGATACTGAGGACATTGTGGAAGAATATTTTCAAAAACAAGAAGCCACTTCCACACATTTTCTGCAAAGTGTTCCATTTTGGAGCATAATTCATATCACTTAGAACATGCATGTAAAGGCTACTCCCTAATTGCTACACTAAAGGTTTCTGAGTATCAATGTACATATAAACAAAAGAGTCAACACTTGCCATCAAAGTCCATTTCCTGCCAGAATACACCACTGAAACATGCAGACACTACAAGACCAGTATGTATTAAGATTATTTCGTATGAAGGCAGTTATTTGGCAAACAATTTAAGAGTTTCTCTTCATATTAAGAAACACAAAACTGTAAATTACTGTATCTAAGTAGAATAAGGAATACTTACATATTTTCTGTAAAGTTTTCATTTTAGGACCAAAAATTATATAATTTGAAAATTCTCTGCCCCTGACTTGCCCAGCAACCCTTATGAGGTCACTTTCACTGTTTGCCTAAATCTTGCTCTGTCCCACTTCAAAGGAACTGTAGTGAAACACTTTTCAATTCAATTACTGGAAAGAAGTGCTCTTGTGGGTCGATGGGTTTACTGTAGTATGACAGCTTTCTCTGTGGGTTTTAAAGACTTCTGTATCAGGAACATTGGGAATTATTCTACCAGCATGTCTTAGAGGGAATATGTTTCTGAGGGTAAAAGAACACACTTGAGTAAGGTGAGCCACAGCCTGCTCTGTAAAACAAGATATACAAGAACTCTGTATAACAAGTTCTGGGATTTTGAAAACCAAGAACAGGTTCTAACACCCTCGGGGGAAACCATTGTTTTGAGCTCTCTTTTAGAAAAAAGCTATTTCACCTCTACCCTGAGGCAGGAACACAAAAGTTCATGTACAAGGAGAGTGCATATTGTGCAAAAGGCCTGGTGAAGCTTGTTTTCTTTCCATGCACACTCTAATTTCAAGTTAGGCCCTTGTGAGATGCAGAGCCTCCCTCATCAGATAACTGTTGGCAGAAACCTAGGTAAGGCACAGTGGCAATTCCAGAATGTCATACCGCTTTCAACATGAGTCCTGGAATGAAGTAGTGTTTTGGCCTACGCCTTAAATGTAGAACAAAGAGTCTGCTGGTCTGTCTTGGGAACTTGATACTTTAACTAGAGGTAAAGACCCTACAAGCATATCTTAATGAGGATATGTTCCTGTTTAAGAAATAATACATTGAATGAAGGAAAGGGCATACCCTGCTTCTGTACGGAATTTGGGGTTAAAAAGAGTGCCTCTCCCAGTTACAGGAGGGAACTCCCTTGGTTTCAGCATTGCTTCAAATAACAGCCCTTGCCCTATGGACTCCCTGAAGAGTGCACAAAGTTCTGGAAAATGAAATTGTAACTTGTATGAGCACATCAATTCCTAAAATGCAGTGAGTTTTTATGCCTTTGCTGGGAGTGAGCACAAGACATTTCCCTCAAGATATAGAATTCTCTTCATTACCACATTTGGAAAAGAATCTTGGAGCATATCTCAGTGAGAGTGTGTTACCCAGAGTGAAAGAAAACAGTCCTGAGCTGGGTGAGCCCCAGATATTTCTCTATGAAAACTGTCTTGATACAGAAGGCATCTGACATTTCCTTACAAGAATACTGATGTTTAGAACCTCAGATCAGAAAACATTCATTTCTACTGTGTGCTGAGTGAGTAACAATACCTACCCAGAGAATGAAGGAGCATACATCAGAAACATCCTGATTATGCCTTCATTATAGACACTCAAACCAAAATTATCTCTCAACAGCTGAACTACAGAGCTAATATTTTCAGATATCTCAAACTGTATTCAGAAATCAGTCTCAGTCAAAAGTAAATCTACAGTTTCACAAAAAATTTCTATATGATTCTAGAAAAGAAGTAGTGTTGTGAACTTACTGGTTAGTTAAACAATGAGGACTTTCTCTCAGAGTGTTTAAAAGCTTTAAATTACAGTGATGGAAGAGGTGCCACAAGGACAACTTAGAGAAAGTGTTTATTAGAGAAGAATGGATTGCTGATTGTTGTACACCAGACTTCCAAATATATAGACAATGTCATTCTCCCTGAATTCTTTTCAGTTTTCATAAGGAAATGTCCTTTTTGAGAACATTGCTACAGAAAAAGTGATACAAAATTATTGCCATTCAGGAACACAAGATCCATCACACATGTAAAGATCCACTCTACAGTCTGAAGGACATGTTAGAAATAGGAAAGAAACAGTAACTTCAGTTAGTGAGAACTACACGAATGACCTTATCTGAAACTCTAAGGAAAAGTCAATAGAATGGAGGACAGTTGGACTAAGCCGTTGTGACACAATTTACATATGATTCATAGAATGAATGGATGTTTCCGGCATTAGAGAAAGTGAGCTCAAGTGGTTTCCTTCAAGATTTAAACTATTCTGAATACCAAGGATAGAAAAGGAACCTGGGAGTACATCTTACTGAAAGTGTGTTACCTAGAGTGAAAGAATGCATGCCTGAGCTGGATGAACAACAGAGGCATTCTCTATGAAAAGTATTGGAAAACAGAATGCTTCTGTCAGTTCCATAAGGGAATAGAAGTGTTTGGATTCTCAGAGCAGGAAATATTCATTTCCACATGTGTTCTGAGTGAGGAACAAACTACCAAGAGATTTAAGATCGTTGTACATAAATGCCTACATTGCACCTCCTCTCATCCTCTCCAATGCCAGATTATAACTCACTGCTCCTCAGATACACAGAACATTATCACATTGACTGCAAAAACTTTTCTACAATAGGAACAAATAGTGACTTTTCAATATAATGGATGGTTGTAAAATAAGGACTTTCCCATACAGTCTTTAAATTTTTGAATTTTCACATAAAAAAAGGCTCGATATTATACAATAAATAAATGAGAGTTATTAGACTCAAAAAATGGATTGCTGATTGTAGAAAACCGGACATCAATCAGTGGAATCATGTCATTAGGCCAGACTTCCTTTCACATTCCTAAGATACGTCTCCGACAAGAGCACTTATAAGGAAGAAGTCCAAAAAACGTATTGCCATTCAGAGACACCGGGTACCTAACACATATAGAGATCCACTCCGCGTTCCTCTGGGCATGTGGGCCAGGGGGAACCTCCAGGCGGTTCCTTTCGCGGGAGCCCGAGCAGTGACGCTAACGGAGCGCTCAGGGAAAGTCAGGGCAGAGGGGAGCAGAGGCGCTTGAGCTCGGCCGTCGTCACCCACCTTGCATGCGATGCGCAGGAGGAAGGGACGTTCTCGGCGAGGCCGAGAATGAGCGCCTGCGCTCTCCCTCCACATGTGGACCCTTCCGCATCCCTTGGGTAGAAAAGGAACCCGGGAGCGCCTCTCGGGGACAGAGTGCTGCCCATGGTGAAAGAACGCATCCCTGAGCAGAGTGGGCCCCAGCCTCCTCTCCTATGGAAAGTGTCCTGAAGCAGAAGGCTTGCCCCAGTTCCTGGAGGGAAGAGCGCGCGGACTGGAGTCCCAGAAGCAAGCACCGTTCCCTTCCAGCGCGGGCTGCCTGAGGAACAACACTGCCGCGAGAACGGAGGCGCGTACCACGGAAACGCCTTCAACGCACCGCCTCCAGCTGCGCGAGAGCCACATTCCCTCTTTCGGCCGCGCGGACACCCAGCTCGCGTCCACCCAGCTCGCGTCCACACATTCATGGCTCACGCCACTTCAGTTTCGGTCAGAACCCCCGTCACCAGCCGCCGTTTCCCGCAGGCGCCTCCACGATTGCCTCCAGGAAGGGGACCTCCCCACGCGCTGCTTAGGTGTCCCACAAGGACCTGCCCCCACACTCTCTGCGCCTTTGCATGGACACAGGGGGGAAGGGGCTCCTCCAGGAGCTCTTTCAGGCAAGGCGCATATGACGGAAGGAGAGTGCACGGCTGATCGCACTGTGGCGGACTTCCTGCCGTGGAAACGGTGTCACCAACCAGAACTCTTCTCCCAGTGCTTCAGGAAGCTTCCGGGTCGAGAGCACTGGCCAAGGAAACGGAGGCCGAACTCACTGCCCTGCGGGGACACTGCGTCTCTCGGACGTGCCCGGGTGCCCTCTGCGTTCGGAAGGGCGTGTTCCAACGCAGCCCGAACCGTACGTTGAGTGTGCGGGAACTCCACGATGGACCTCCTGACAGAGCCTGAAGCCGAGGTCGGTACCTCGGGCGAGGGGCGACGGTTGGACGGAGCCGCTGTCACCCCGCCTGCCCCGCGGCTCGCCGCAGCGGAGGGGTGTTCGCGGCCGTGCGGGGGGGGGAGTGCGCGAGCCGTTCCTCTCAAGGGGTAGACGCTTCTGCATTGCCCGGTTCTGGAAGGAACCCGGGAGCCACACCGGAGGGAGGCCGTATTACCCGGGGGGAAAGAACGCGTTCCGGAGCTGCGGGAGCCCCGGACGCCTTGGGTCGGGAACGTGTCTTGAAACCCAAGGCTTCCCCCAGTTGCACGCGGCCGTCAGGCTGTTGGCATTCGCAGAGCCAGCCACGTGGATTTCCACACTGTGCCGCCTGCGGGAGAAAGCTCCCTGCGGACGCACGGACGGTGCCCGCCGCTGAGCCGCCTGCGCGGCACCGCTTCGCCTCTTCGCCGACCCGAATGATCGGTTTCCACCTCTCAGAGGCACAGCACACGTTCACCGTCACTGCTCACCTCCCTCCCCAGTCTGCCCTCATCCAAGACGCAACTGCGTTTGCCCGCCCCCTCCTCCATCTTTGCAGCAAAGCAGCGGACTTCTCCACCGGCCTGGTAGATGCACCGCGAGGATTGCCCCACACACCGTTTACGTCTTTGATGGGACCCTGACGGAAGAGCCTTGGCCGCCGCCTCTTCCCGGACACCTAGTTCGTGAGCAGAGACGAGGAATGGCTTGCGGATCGTAGTCGGCCGGACTGCCCTGGGTGGACACCATGCCATTGGGCCCGGCTTCCTTTCGCGTTCCTGAGAGATGTCCCCCCCCCGCCCACCGCCCACGGCCCCGCGAAGGAAGAAGTACGACCAACGTATTGCCCTTCAGAAACGCCGGGTACCTCAGACATGCAGAGATCCACTCCGCGTTCCTCTGGGCGTGTGGGCCAGGGCGGCCCGCCGGGCGGTTCCTTTCGCGGGAGCCCGAGCAGTGACGCTAACGGAGCGCTCAGGGAAAGTCAGGGCAGAGGGGAGCAGAGGCGCTTGAGCTCGGCCGTCGTCACCCACCTTGCATGCGATGCGCAGGAGGAAGGGACGTTCTCGGCGAGGCCGAGAATGAGCGCCTGCGCTCTCCCTCCACATGTGGACCCTTCCGCATCCCTTGGGTAGAAAAGGAACCCGGGAGCGCCTCTCGGGGACAGAGTGCTGCCCATGGTGAAAGAACGCATCCCTGAGCAGAGTGGGCCCCAGCCTCCTCTCCCATGGAAAGTGTCCTGAAGCAGAAGGCTTGCCCCAGTTCCTGGAGGGAAGAGCGCGCGGACTGGAGTCCCAGAAGCAAGCACCGTTCCCTTCCAGCGCGGGCTGCCTGAGGAACAACACTGCCGCGAGAACGGAGGCGCGTACCCCGGAAACGCCTTCAACGCACCGCCTCCAGCTGCGCGAGAGCCACATTCCCTCTTTCGGCCGCGCGGACACCCAGCTCGCGTCCACACATTCATGGCTCACGCCACTTCAGTTTCGGTCAGAACCCCCGTCACCAGCCACCGTTTCCCGCAGGCGCCTCCACGATTGCCTCCAGGAAGGGGACCTCCCCACGCGCTGCTTAGGTGTCCCACAGGGACCTGCCCCCACACTCTCTGCGCCTCTGCATGGACACAGGGGGAAGGGGCTCCTCCAGGAGCTCTTTCAGGCAAGGCGCATATGACGGAAGGAGAGTGCACGGCTGATCGCACTGTGGCGGACTTCCTGCCCTGGAAACGGTGTCACCAACCAGAACTCTTCTCCCAGTGCTTCAGGAAGCTTCCGGGTCGAGAGCACTGGCCAAGGAAACGGAGGCCGAACTCACTGCCCTGCGGGGACACTGCGTCTCTCGGACGTGCCCGGGTGCCCTCTGCGTTCGGAAGGGCGTGTTCCAACGCAGCCCGAACCGTACGTTGAGTGTGCGGGAACTCCACGATGGACCTCCTCACAGAGCCTGAAGCCGAGGTCGGTACCTCGGGCGAGGGGCGACGGTTGGACGGAGCCGCTGTCACCCCCCTGCCCCGCGGCTCGCCGCAGCGGAGGGGTGTTCGCGGCCGTGAGGGGGGAGTGCGCGAGCCGTTTCTCTCAAGGGGTAGACGCTTCTGCATTGCCCGGTTCAGGAAGGAACCCGGGAGCCACACCGGAGGGAGGCCGTATTACCCGGGGGGAAAGAACGCGTTCCGGAGCTGCGGGAGCCCCGGACGCCTTGGGTCGGGAACGTGTCTTGAAACCCAAGGCTTCCCCCAGTTGCACGCGGCCGTCAGGCTGTTGGCATTCGCAGAGCCAGCCACGTGGATTTCCACACTGTGCCGCCTGCGGGAGAAAGCTCCCTGCGGACGCACGGACGGTGCCCGCCGCTGAGCCGCCTGCGCGGCACCGCTTCGCCTCTTCGCCGACCCGAATGATCGGTTTCCACCTCTCAGAGGCACAGCACACGTTCACCGTCACTGCTCACCTCCCTCCCCAGTCTGCCCTCATCCAAGACGCAACTGCGTTTGCCCGCCCCCTCCTCCATCTTTGCAGCAAAGCAGCGGACTTCTCCACCGGCCTGGTAGATGCACCGCGAGGATTGCCCCCCACACCGTTTACGTCTTTGATGGGACCCTGACGGAAGAGCCTTGGCCGCCGCCTCTTCCCGGACACCTAGTTCGTGAGCAGAGACGAGGAATGGCTTGCGGATCGTAGTCGGCCGGACTGCCCTGGGTGGACACCATGCCATTGGGCCCGGCTTCCTTTCGCGTTCCTGAGAGATGTCCCCCCCCCCGCCCACCGCCCACGGCCCCGCGAAGGAAGAAGTACGACCAACGTATTGCCCTTCAGAAACGCCGGGTACCTCAGACATGCAGAGATCCACTCCGCGTTCCTCTGGGCATGTGGGCCAGGGCGGCCCGCCGGGCGGTTCCTTTCGCGGGAGCCCGAGCAGTGACGCTAACGGAGCGCTCAGGGAAAGTCAGGGCAGAGGGGAGCAGAGGCGCTTGAGCTCGGCCGTCGTCACCCACCTTGCATGCGATGCGCAGGAGGAAGGGACGTTCTCGGCGAGGCCGAGAATGAGCGCCTGCGCTCTCCCTCCACATGTGGACCCTTCCGCATCCCTTGGGTAGAAAAGGAACCCGGGAGCGCCTCTCGGGGACAGAGTGCTGCCCATGGTGAAAGAACGCATCCCTGAGCAGAGTGGGCCCCAGCCTCCTCTCCCATGGAAAGTGTCCTGAAGCAGAAGGCTTGCCCCAGTTCCTGGAGGGAAGAGCGCGCGGACTGGAGTCCCAGAAGCAAGCACCGTTCCCTTCCAGCGCGGGCTGCCTGAGGAACAACACTGCCGCGAGAACGGAGGCGCGTACCACGGAAACGCCTTCAACGCACCGCCTCCAGCTGCGCGAGAGCCACATTCCCTCTTTCGGCCGCGCGGACACCCAGCTCGCGTCCACACATTCATGGCTCACGCCACTTCAGTTTCGGTCAGAACCCCCGTCACCAGCCGCCGTTTCCCGCAGGCGCCTCCACGATTGCCTCCAGGAAGGGGACCTCCCCACGCGCTGCTTAGGTGTCCCACAGGGACCTGCCCCCACACTCTCTGCGCCTCTGCATGGACACAGGGGGGAAGGGGCTCCTCCAGGAGCTCTTTCAGGCAAGGCGCATATGACGGAAGGAGAGTGCACGGCTGATCGCACTGTGGCGGACTTCCTGCCCTGGAAACGGTGTCACCAACCAGAACTCTTCTCCCAGTGCTTCAGGAAGCTTCCGGGTCGAGAGCACTGGCCAAGGAAACGGAGGCCGAACTCACTGCCCTGCGGGGACACTGCGTCTCTCGGACGTGCCCGGGTGCCCTCTGCGTTCGGAAGGGCGTGTTCCAACGCAGCCCGAACCGTACGTTGAGTGTGCGGGAACTCCACGATGGACCTCCTCACAGAGCCTGAAGCCGAGGTCGGTACCTCGGGCGAGGGGCGACGGTTGGACGGAGCCGCTGTCACCCCCACTGCCCCGCGGCTCGCCGCAGCGGAGCGGTGTTCGCGGCCGTGCGGGGGGGAGTGCGCGAGCCGTTTCTCTCAAGGGGTAGACGCTTCTGCATTGCCCGGTTCAGGAAGGAACCCGGGAGCCACACCGGAGGGAGGCCGTATTACCCGGGGGGAAAGAACGCGTTCCGGAGCTGCGGGAGCCCCGGACGCCTTGGGTCGGGAACGTGTCTTGAAACCCAAGGCTTCCCCCCAGTTGCACGCGGCCGTCAGGCTGTTGGCATTCGCAGAGCCAGCCACGTGGATTTCCACACTGTGCCGCCTGCGGGAGAAAGCTCCCTGCGGACGCACGGACGGTGCCCGCCGCTGAGCCGCCTGCGCGGCACCGCTTCGCCTCTTCGCCGACCCGAATGATCGGTTTCCACCTCTCAGAGGCACAGCACACGTTCACCGTCACTGCTCACCTCCCTCCCCAGTCTGCCCTCATCCAAGACGCAACTGCGTTTGCCCGCCCCCTCCTCCATCTTTGCAGCAAAGCAGCGGACTTCTCCACCGGCCTGGTAGATGCACAGCGAGGATTGCCCCCCACACCGTTTACGTCTTTGATGGGACCCTGACGGAAGAGCCTTGGCCGCCGCCTCTTCCCGGACACCTAGTTCGTGAGCAGAGACGAGGAATGGCTTGCGGATCGTAGTCGGCCGGACTGCCCTGGGTGGACACCATGCCATTGGGCCCGGCTTCCTTTCGCGTTCCTGAGAGATGTCCCCCCCCCCGCCCACCGCCCACGGCCCCGCGAAGGAAGAAGTACGACCAACGTATTGCCCTTCAGAAACGCCGGGTACCTCAGACATGCAGAGATCCACTCCGCGTTCCTCTGGGCGTGTGGGCCAGGGCGGCCCGCCGGGCGGTTCCTTTCGCGGGAGCCCGAGCAGTGACGCTAACGGAGCGCTCAGGGAAAGTCAGGGCAGAGGGGAGCAGAGGCGCTTGAGCTCGGCCGTCGTCACCCACCTTGCATGCGATGCGCAGGAGGAAGGGACGTTCTCGGCGAGGCCGAGAATGAGCGCCTGCGCTCTCCCTCCACATGTGGACCCTTCCGCATCCCTTGGGTAGAAAAGGAACCCGGGAGCGCCTCTCGGGGACAGAGTGCTGCCCATGGTGAAAGAACGCATCCCTGAGCAGAGTGGGCCCCAGCCTCCTCTCCCATGGAAAGTGTCCTGAAGCAGAAGGCTTGCCCCAGTTCCTGGAGGGAAGAGCGCGCGGACTGGAGTCCCAGAAGCAAGCACCGTTCCCTTCCAGCGCGGGCTGCCTGAGGAACAACACTGCCGCGAGAACGGAGGCGCGTACCACGGAAACGCCTTCAACGCACCGCCTCCAGCTGCGCGAGAGCCACATTCCCTCTTTCGGCCGCGCGGACACCCAGCTCGCGTCCACACATTCATGGCTCACGCCACTTCAGTTTCGGTCAGAACCCCCGTCACCAGCCGCCGTTTCCCGCAGGCGCCTCCACGATTGCCTCCAGGAAGGGGACCTCCCCACGCGCTGCTTAGGTGTCCCACAGGGACCTGCCCCCACACTCTCTGCGCCTCTGCATGGACACAGGGGGAAGGGGCTCCTCCAGGAGCTCTTTCAGGCAAGGCGCATATGACGGAAGGAGAGTGCACGGCTGATCGCACTGTGGCGGACTTCCTGCCCTGGAAACGGTGTCACCAACCAGAACTCTTCTCCCAGTGCTTCAGGAAGCTTCCGGGTCGAGAGCACTGGCCAAGGAAACGGAGGCCGAACTCACTGCCCTGCGGGGACACTGCGTCTCTCGGACGTGCCCGGGTGCCCTCGGCGTTCGGAAGGGCGTGTTCCAACGCAGCCCGAACCGTACGTTGAGTGTGCGGGAACTCCACGATGGACCTCCTCACAGAGCCTGAAGCCGAGGTCGGTACCTCGGGCGAGGGGCGACGGTTGGACGGAGCCGCTGTCACCCCGCCTGCCCCGCGGCTCGCCGCAGCGGAGGGGTGTTCGCGGCCGTGCGGGGGGGCGGGGGGAGTGCGCGAGCCGTTTCTCTCAAGGGGTAGACGCTTCTGCATTGCCCGGTTCAGGAAGGAACCCGGGAGCCACACCGGAGGGAGGCCGTATTACCCGGGGGGGAAAGAACGCGTTCCGGAGCTGCGGGAGCCCCGGACGCCTTGGGTCGGGAACGTGTCTTGAAACCCAAGGCTTCCCCCAGTTGCACGCGGCCGTCAGGCTGTTGGCATTCGCAGAGCCAGCCACGTGGATTTCCACACTGTGCCGCCTGCGGGAGAAAGCTCCCTGCGGACGCACGGACGGTGCCCGCCGCTGAGCCGCCTGCGCGGCACCGCTTCGCCTCTTCGCCGACCCGAATGATCGGTTTCCACCTCTCAGAGGCACAGCACACGTTCACCGTCACTGCTCACCTCCCTCCCCAGTCTGCCCTCATCCAAGACGCAACTGCGTTTGCCCGCCCCCTCCTCCATCTTTGCAGCAAAGCAGCGGACTTCTCCACCGGCCTGGTAGATGCACAGCGAGGATTGCCCCCCACACCGTTTACGTCTTTGATGGGACCCTGACGGAAGAGCCTTGGCCGCCGCCTCTTCCCGGACACCTAGTTCGTGAGCAGAGACGAGGAATGGCTTGCGGATCGTAGTCGGCCGGACTGCCCTGGGTGGACACCATGCCATTGGGCCCGGCTTCCTTTCGCGTTCCTGAGAGATGTCCCCCCCCCGCCCACCGCCCACGGCCCCGCGAAGGAAGAAGTACGACCAACGTATTGCCCTTCAGAAACGCCGGGTACCTCAGACATGCAGCGATCCACTCCGCGTTCCTCTGGGCATGTGGGCCAGGGCGGCCCGCCGGGCGGTTCCTTTCGCGGGAGCCCGAGCAGTGACGCTAACGGAGCGCTCAGGGAAAGTCAGGGCAGAGGGGAGCAGAGGCGCTTGAGCTCGGCCGTCGTCACCCACCTTGCATGCGATGCGCAGGAGGAAGGGACGTTCTCGGCGAGGCCGAGAATGAGCGCCTGCGCTCTCCCTCCACATGTGGACCCTTCCGCATCCCTTGGGTAGAAAAGGAACCCGGGAGCGCCTCTCGGGGACAGAGTGCTGCCCATGGTGAAAGAACGCATCCCTGAGCAGAGTGGGCCCCAGCCTCCTCTCCCATGGAAAGTGTCCTGAAGCAGAAGGCTTGCCCCAGTTCCTGGAGGGAAGAGCGCGCGGACTGGAGTCCCAGAAGCAAGCACCGTTCCCTTCCAGCGCGGGCTGCCTGAGGAACAACACTGCCGCGAGAACGGAGGCGCGTACCACGGAAACGCCTTCAACGCACCGCCTCCAGCTGCGCGAGAGCCACATTCCCTCTTTCGGCCGCGCGGACACCCAGCTCGCGTCCGCACATTCATGGCTCACGCCACTTCAGTTTCGGTCAGAACCCCCGTCACCAGCCACCGTTTCCCGCAGGCGCCTCCACGATTGCCTCCAGGAAGGGGACCTCCCCACGCGCTGCTTAGGTGTCCCACAGGGACCTGCCCCCACACTCTCTGCGCCTCTGCATGGACACAGGGGGAAGGGGCTCCTCCAGGAGCTCTTTCAGGCAAGGCGCATATGACGGAAGGAGAGTGCACGGCTGATCGCACTGTGGCGGACTTCCTGCCCTGGAAACGGTGTCACCAACCAGAACTCTTCTCCCAGTGCTTCAGGAAGCTTCCGGGTCGAGAGCACTGGCCAAGGAAACGGAGGCCGAACTCACTGCCCTGCGGGGACACTGCGTCTCTCGGACGTGCCCGGGTGCCCTCGGCGTTCGGAAGGGCGTGTTCCAACGCAGCCCGAACCGTACGTTGAGTGTGCGGGAACTCCACGATGGACCTCCTCACAGAGCCTGAAGCCGAGGTCGGTACCTCGGGCGAGGGGCGACGGTTGGACGGAGCCGCTGTCACCCCGCCTGCCCCGCGGCTCGCCGCAGCGGAGGGGTGTTTGCGGCCGTGAGGGGGGCAGTGCGCGAGCCGTTCCTCTCAAGGGGTAGACGCTTCTGCATTGCCCGGTTCTGGAAGGAACCCGGGAGCCACACCGGAGGGAGGCCGTATTACCCGGGGGGAAAGAACGCGTTCCGGAGCTGCGGGAGCCCCGGACGCCTTGGGTCGGGAACGTGTCTTGAAACCCAAGGCTTCCCCCCAGTTGCACGCGGCCGTCAGGCTGTTGGCATTCGCAGAGCCAGCCACGTGGATTTCCACACTGTGCCGCCTGCGGGAGAAAGCTCCCTGCGGACGCACGGACGGTGCCCGCCGCTGAGCCGCCTGCGCGGCACCGCTTCGCCTCTTCGCCGACCCGAATGATCGGTTTCCACCTCTCAGAGGCACAGCACACGTTCACCGTCACTGCTCACCTCCCTCCCCAGTCTGCCCTCATCCAAGACGCAACTGCGTTTGCCCGCCCCCTCCTCCATCTTTGCAGCAAAGCAGCGGACTTCTCCACCGGCCTGGTAGATGCACAGCGAGGATTGCCCCCCACACCGTTTACGTCTTTGATGGGACCCTGACGGAAGAGCCTTGGCCGCCGCCTCTTCCCGGACACCTAGTTCGTGAGCAGAGACGAGGAATGGCTTGCGGATCGTAGTCGGCCGGACTGCCCTGGGTGGACACCATGCCATTGGGCCCGGCTTCCTTTCGCGTTCCTGAGAGATGTCCCCCCCCGCCCACCGCCCACGGCCCCGCGAAGGAAGAAGTACGACCAACGTATTGCCCTTCAGAAACGCCGGGTACCTCAGACATGCAGAGATCCACTCCGCGTTCCTCTGGGCGTGTGGGCCAGGGCGGCCCGCCGGGCGGTTCCTTTCGCGGGAGCCCGAGCAGTGACGCTAACGGAGCGCTCAGGGAAAGTCAGGGCAGAGGGGAGCAGAGGCGCTTGAGCTCGGCCGTCGTCACCCACCTTGCATGCGATGCGCAGGAGGAAGGGACGTTCTCGGCGAGGCCGAGAATGAGCGCCTGCGCTCTCCCTCCACATGTGGACCCTTCCGCATCCCTTGGGTAGAAAAGGAACCCGGGAGCGCCTCTCGGGGACAGAGTGCTGCCCATGGTGAAAGAACGCATCCCTGAGCAGAGTGGGCCCCAGCCTCCTCTCCCATGGAAAGTGTCCTGAAGCAGAAGGCTTGCCCCAGTTCCTGGAGGGAAGAGCGCGCGGACTGGAGTCCCAGAAGCAAGCACCGTTCCCTTCCAGCGCGGGCTGCCTGAGGAACAACACTGCCGCGAGAACGGAGGCGCGTACCACGGAAACGCCTTCAACGCACCGCCTCCAGCTGCGCGAGAGCCACATTCCCTCTTTCGGCCGCGCGGACACCCAGCTCGCGTCCACACATTCATGGCTCACGCCACTTCAGTTTCGGTCAGAACCCCCGTCACCAGCCGCCGTTTCCCGCAGGCGCCTCCACGATTGCCTCCAGGAAGGGGACCTCCCCACGCGCTGCTTAGGTGTCCCACAGGGACCTGCCCCCACACTCTCTGCGCCTCTGCATGGACACAGGGGGAAGGGGCTCCTCCAGGAGCTCTTTCAGGCAAGGCGCATATGACGGAAGGAGAGTGCACGGCTGATCGCACTGTGGCGGACTTCCTGCCCTGGAAACGGTGTCACCAACCAGAACTCTTCTCCCAGTGCTTCAGGAAGCTTCCGGGTCGAGAGCACTGGCCAAGGAAACGGAGGCCGAACTCACTGCCCTGCGGGGACACTGCGTCTCTCGGACGTGCCCGGGTGCCCTCTGCGTTCGGAAGGGCGTGTTCCAACGCAGCCCGAACCGTACGTTGAGTGTGCGGGAACTCCACGATGGACCTCCTGACAGAGCCTGAAGCCGAGGTCGGTACCTCGGGCGAGGGGCGACGGTTGGACGGAGCCGCTGTCACCCCCCTGTCCCGCGGCTCGCCGCAGCGGAGGGGTGTTCGCGGCCGTGAGGGGGGCAGTGCGCGAGCCGTTCCTCTCAAGGGGTAGACGCTTCTGCATTGCCCGGTTCAGGAAGGAACCCGGGAGCCACACCGGAGGGAGGCCGTATTACCCGGGGGGAAAGAACGCGTTCCGGAGCTGCGGGAGCCCCGGACGCCTTGGGTCGGGAACGTGTCTTGAAACCCAAGGCTTCCCCCAGTTGCACGCGGCCGTCAGGCTGTTGGCATTCGCAGAGCCAGCCACGTGGATTTCCACACTGTGCCGCCTGCGGGAGAAAGCTCCCTGCGGACGCACGGACGGTGCCCGCCGCTGAGCCGCCTGCGCGGCACCGCTTCGCCTCTTCGCCGACCCGAATGATCGGTTTCCACCTCTCAGAGGCACAGCACACGTTCACCGTCACTGCTCACCTCCCTCCCCAGTCTGCCCTCATCCAAGACGCAACTGCGTTTGCCCGCCCCCTCCTCCATCTTTGCAGCAAAGCAGCGGACTTCTCCACCGGCCTGGTAGATGCACAGCGAGGATTGCCCCCCACACCGTTTACGTCTTTGATGGGACCCTGACGGAAGAGCCTTGGCCGCCGCCTCTTCCCGGACACCTAGTTCGTGAGCAGAGACGAGGAATGGCTTGCGGATCGTAGTCGGCCGGACTGCCCTGGGTGGACACCATGCCATTGGGCCCGGCTTCCTTTCGCGTTCCTGAGAGATGTCCCCCCCCCCGCCCACCGCCCACGGCCCCGCGAAGGAAGAAGTACGACCAACGTATTGCCCTTCAGAAACGCCGGGTACCTCAGACATGCAGCGATCCACTCCGCGTTCCTCTGGGCGTGTGGGCCAGGGCGGCCCGCCGGGCGGTTCCTTTCGCGGGAGCCCGAGCAGTGACGCTAACGGAGCGCTCAGGGAAAGTCAGGGCAGAGGGGAGCAGAGGCGCTTGAGCTCGGCCGTCGTCACCCACCTTGCATGCGATGCGCAGGAGGAAGGGACGTTCTCGGCGAGGCCGAGAATGAGCGCCTGCGCTCTCCCTCCACATGTGGACCCTTCCGCATCCCTTGGGTAGAAAAGGAACCCGGGAGCGCCTCTCGGGGACAGAGTGCTGCCCATGGTGAAAGAACGCATCCCTGAGCAGAGTGGGCCCCAGCCTCCTCTCCCATGGAAAGTGTCCTGAAGCAGAAGGCTTGCCCCAGTTCCTGGAGGGAAGAGCGCGCGGACTGGAGTCCCAGAAGCAAGCACCGTTCCCTTCCAGCGCGGGCTGCCTGAGGAACAACACTGCCGCGAGAACGGAGGCGCGTACCACGGAAACGCCTTCAACGCACCGCCTCCAGCTGCGCGAGAGCCACATTCCCTCTTTCGGCCGCGCGGACACCCAGCTCGCGTCCACACATTCATGGCTCACGCCACTTCAGTTTCGGTCAGAACCCCCGTCACCAGCCGCCGTTTCCCGCAGGCGCCTCCACGATTGCCTCCAGGAAGGGGACCTCCCCACGCGCTGCTTAGGTGTCCCACAAGGACCTGCCCCCACACTCTCTGCGCCTCTGCATGGACACAGGGGGGAAGGGGCTCCTCCAGGAGCTCTTTCAGGCAAGGCGCATATGACGGAAGGAGAGTGCACGGCTGATCGCACTGTGGCGGACTTCCTGCCCTGGAAACGGTGTCACCAACCAGAACTCTTCTCCCAGTGCTTCAGGAAGCTTCCGGGTCGAGAGCACTGGCCAAGGAAACGGAGGCCGAACTCACTGCCCTGCGGGGACACTGCGTCTCTCGGACGTGCCCGGGTGCCCTCGGCGTTCGGAAGGGCGTGTTCCAACGCAGCCCGAACCGTACGTTGAGTGTGCGGGAACTCCACGATGGACCTCCTCACAGAGCCTGAAGCCGAGGTCGGTACCTCGGGCGAGGGGCGACGGTTGGACGGAGCCGCTGTCACCCCCCTGTCCCGCGGCTCGCCGCAGCGGAGGGGTGTTCGCGGCCGTGAGGGGGGCAGTGCGCGAGCCGTTCCTCTCAAGGGGTAGACGCTTCTGCATTGCCCGGTTCTGGAAGGAACCCGGGAGCCACACCGGAGGGAGGCCGTATTACCCGGGGGGAAAGAACGCGTTCCGGAGCTGCGGGAGCCCCGGACGCCTTGGGTCGGGAACGTGTCTTGAAACCCAAGGCTTCCCCCAGTTGCACGCGGCCGTCAGGCTGTTGGCATTCGCAGAGCCAGCCACGTGGATTTCCACACTGTGCCGCCTGCGGGAGAAAGCTCCCTGCGGACGCACGGACGGTGCCCGCCGCTGAGCCGCCTGCGCGGCACCGCTTCGCCTCTTCGCCGACCCGAATGATCGGTTTCCACCTCTCAGAGGCACAGCACACGTTCACCGTCACTGCTCACCTCCCTCCCCAGTCTGCCCTCATCCAAGACGCAACTGCGTTTGCCCGCCCCCTCCTCCATCTTTGCAGCAAAGCAGCGGACTTCTCCACCGGCCTGGTAGATGCACAGCGAGGATTGCCCCCCACACCGTTTACGTCTTTGATGGGACCCTGACGGAAGAGCCTTGGCCGCCGCCTCTTCCCGGACACCTAGTTCGTGAGCAGAGACGAGGAATGGCTTGCGGATCGTAGTCGGCCGGACTGCCCTGGGTGGACACCATGCCATTGGGCCCGGCTTCCTTTCGCGTTCCTGAGAGATGTCCCCCCCCCGCCCACCGCCCACGGCCCCGCGAAGGAAGAAGTACGACCAACGTATTGCCCTTCAGAAACGCCGGGTACCTCAGACATGCAGAGATCCACTCCGCGTTCCTCTGGGCGTGTGGGCCAGGGCGGCCCGCCGGGCGGTTCCTTTCGCGGGAGCCCGAGCAGTGACGCTAACGGAGCGCTCAGGGAAAGTCAGGGCAGAGGGGAGCAGAGGCGCTTGAGCTCGGCCGTCGTCACCCACCTTGCATGCGATGCGCAGGAGGAAGGGACGTTCTCGGCGAGGCCGAGAATGAGCGCCTGCGCTCTCCCTCCACATGTGGACCCTTCCGCATCCCTTGGGTAGAAAAGGAACCCGGGAGCGCCTCTCGGGGACAGAGTGCTGCCCATGGTGAAAGAACGCATCCCTGAGCAGAGTGGGCCCCAGCCTCCTCTCCTATGGAAAGTGTCCTGAAGCAGAAGGCTTGCCCCAGTTCCTGGAGGGAAGAGCGCGCGGACTGGAGTCCCAGAAGCAAGCACCGTTCCCTTCCAGCGCGGGCTGCCTGAGGAACAACACTGCCGCGAGAACGGAGGCGCGTACCACGGAAACGCCTTCAACGCACCGCCTCCAGCTGCGCGAGAGCCACATTCCCTCTTTCGGCCGCGCGGACACCCAGCTCGCGTCCGCACATTCATGGCTCACGCCACTTCAGTTTCGGTCAGAACCCCCGTCACCAGCCACCGTTTCCCGCAGGCGCCTCCACGATTGCCTCCAGGAAGGGGACCTCCCCACGCGCTGCTTAGGTGTCCCACAGGGACCTGCCCCCACACTCTCTGCGCCTCTGCATGGACACAGGGGGAAGGGGCTCCTCCAGGAGCTCTTTCAGGCAAGGCGCATATGACGGAAGGAGAGTGCACGGCTGATCGCACTGTGGCGGACTTCCTGCCCTGGAAACGGTGTCACCAACCAGAACTCTTCTCCCAGTGCTTCAGGAAGCTTCCGGGTCGAGAGCACTGGCCAAGGAAACGGAGGCCGAACTCACTGCCCTGCGGGGACACTGCGTCTCTCGGACGTGCCCGGGTGCCCTCGGCGTTCGGAAGGGCGTGTTCCAACGCAGCCCGAACCGTACGTTGAGTGTGCGGGAACTCCACGATGGACCTCCTCACAGAGCCTGAAGCCGAGGTCGGTACCTCGGGCGAGGGGCGACGGTTGGACGGAGCCGCTGTCACCCCCCTGTCCCGCGGCTCGCCGCAGCGGAGGGGTGTTTGCGGCCGTGAGGGGGGCAGTGCGCGAGCCGTTCCTCTCAAGGGGTAGACGCTTCTGCATTGCCCGGTTCTGGAAGGAACCCGGGAGCCACACCGGAGGGAGGCCGTATTACCCGGGGGGAAAGAACGCGTTCCGGAGCTGCGGGAGCCCCGGACGCCTTGGGTCGGGAACGTGTCTTGAAACCCAAGGCTTCCCCCAGTTGCACGCGGCCGTCAGGCTGTTGGCATTCGCAGAGCCAGCCACGTGGATTTCCACACTGTGCCGCCTGCGGGAGAAAGCTCCCTGCGGACGCACGGACGGTGCCCGCCGCTGAGCCGCCTGCGCGGCACCGCTTCGCCTCTTCGCCGACCCGAATGATCGGTTTCCACCTCTCAGAGGCACAGCACACGTTCACCGTCACTGCTCACCTCCCTCCCCAGTCTGCCCTCATCCAAGACGCAACTGCGTTTGCCCGCCCCCTCCTCCATCTTTGCAGCAAAGCAGCGGACTTCTCCACCGGCCTGGTAGATGCACAGCGAGGATTGCCCCACACACCGTTTACGTCTTTGATGGGACCCTGACGGAAGAGCCTTGGCCGCCGCCTCTTCCCGGACACCTAGTTCGTGAGCAGAGACGAGGAATGGCTTGCGGATCGTAGTCGGCCGGACTGCCCTGGGTGGACACCATGCCATTGGGCCCGGCTTCCTTTCGCGTTCCTGAGAGATGTCCCCCCCCCGCCCACCGCCCACGGCCCCGCGAAGGAAGAAGTACGACCAACGTATTGCCCTTCAGAAACGCCGGGTACCTCAGACATGCAGAGATCCACTCCGCGTTCCTCTGGGCGTGTGGGCCAGGGCGGCCCGCCGGGCGGTTCCTTTCGCGGGAGCCCGAGCAGTGACGCTAACGGAGCGCTCAGGGAAAGTCAGGGCAGAGGGGAGCAGAGGCGCTTGAGCTCGGCCGTCGTCACCCACCTTGCATGCGATGCGCAGGAGGAAGGGACGTTCTCGGCGAGGCCGAGAATGAGCGCCTGCGCTCTCCCTCCACATGTGGACCCTTCCGCATCCCTTGGGTAGAAAAGGAACCCGGGAGCGCCTCTCGGGGACAGAGTGCTGCCCATGGTGAAAGAACGCATCCCTGAGCAGAGTGGGCCCCAGCCTCCTCTCCTATGGAAAGTGTCCTGAAGCAGAAGGCTTGCCCCAGTTCCTGGAGGGAAGAGCGCGCGGACTGGAGTCCCAGAAGCAAGCACCGTTCCCTTCCAGCGCGGGCTGCCTGAGGAACAACACTGCCGCGAGAACGGAGGCGCGTACCACGGAAACGCCTTCAACGCACCGCCTCCAGCTGCGCGAGAGCCACATTCCCTCTTTCGGCCGCGCGGACACCCAGCTCGCGTCCACACATTCATGGCTCACGCCACTTCAGTTTCGGTCAGAACCCCCGTCACCAGCCGCCGTTTCCCGCAGGCGCCTCCACGATTGCCTCCAGGAAGGGGACCTCCCCACGCGCTGCTTAGGTGTCCCACAGGGACCTGCCCCCACACTCTCTGCGCCTCTGCATGGACACAGGGGGAAGGGGCTCCTCCAGGAGCTCTTTCAGGCAAGGCGCATATGACGGAAGGAGAGTGCACGGCTGATCGCACTGTGGCGGACTTCCTGCCCTGGAAACGGTGTCACCAACCAGAACTCTTCTCCCAGTGCTTCAGGAAGCTTCCGGGTCGAGAGCACTGGCCAAGGAAACGGAGGCCGAACTCACTGCCCTGCGGGGACACTGCGTCTCTCGGACGTGCCCGGGTGCCCTCGGCGTTCGGAAGGGCGTGTTCCAACGCAGCCCGAACCGTACGTTGAGTGTGCGGGAACTCCACGATGGACCTCCTGACAGAGCCTGAAGCCGAGGTCGGTACCTCGGGCGAGGGGCGACGGTTGGACGGAGCCGCTGTCACCCCCCTGCCCCGCGGCTCGCCGCAGCGGAGGGGTGTTCGCGGCCGTGAGGGGGCAGTGCGCGAGCCGTTCCTCTCAAGGGGTAGACGCTTCTGCATTGCCCGGTTCTGGAAGGAACCCGGGAGCCACACCGGAGGGAGGCCGTATTACCCGGGGGGAAAGAACGCGTTCCGGAGCTGCGGGAGCCCCGGACGCCTTGGGTCGGGAACGTGTCTTGAAACCCAAGGCTTCCCCCAGTTGCACGCGGCCGTCAGGCTGTTGGCATTCGCAGAGCCAGCCACGTGGATTTCCACACTGTGCCGCCTGCGGGAGAAAGCTCCCTGCGGACGCACGGACGGTGCCCGCCGCTGAGCCGCCTGCGCGGCACCGCTTCGCCTCTTCGCCGACCCGAATGATCGGTTTCCACCTCTCAGAGGCACAGCACACGTTCACCGTCACTGCTCACCTCCCTCCCCAGTCTGCCCTCATCCAAGACGCAACTGCGTTTGCCCGCCCCCTCCTCCATCTTTGCAGCAAAGCAGCGGACTTCTCCACCGGCCTGGTAGATGCACAGCGAGGATTGCCCCACACACCGTTTACGTCTTTGATGGGACCCTGACGGAAGAGCCTTGGCCGCCGCCTCTTCCCGGACACCTAGTTCGTGAGCAGAGACGAGGAATGGCTTGCGGATCGTAGTCGGCCGGACTGCCCTGGGTGGACACCATGCCATTGGGCCCGGCTTCCTTTCGCGTTCCTGAGAGATGTCCCCCCCCCGCCCACCGCCCACGGCCCCGCGAAGGAAGAAGTACGACCAACGTATTGCCCTTCAGAAACGCCGGGTACCTCAGACATGCAGCGATCCACTCCGCGTTCCTCTGGGCGTGTGGGCCAGGGCGGCCCGCCGGGCGGTTCCTTTCGCGGGAGCCCGAGCAGTGACGCTAACGGAGCGCTCAGGGAAAGTCAGGGCAGAGGGGAGCAGAGGCGCTTGAGCTCGGCCGTCGTCACCCACCTTGCATGCGATGCGCAGGAGGAAGGGACGTTCTCGGCGAGGCCGAGAATGAGCGCCTGCGCTCTCCCTCCACATGTGGACCCTTCCGCATCCCTTGGGTAGAAAAGGAACCCGGGAGCGCCTCTCGGGGACAGAGTGCTGCCCATGGTGAAAGAACGCATCCCTGAGCAGAGTGGGCCCCAGCCTCCTCTCCTATGGAAAGTGTCCTGAAGCAGAAGGCTTGCCCCAGTTCCTGGAGGGAAGAGCGCGCGGACTGGAGTCCCAGAAGCAAGCACCGTTCCCTTCCAGCGCGGGCTGCCTGAGGAACAACACTGCCGCGAGAACGGAGGCGCGTACCACGGAAACGCCTTCAACGCACCGCCTCCAGCTGCGCGAGAGCCACATTCCCTCTTTCGGCCGCGCGGACACCCAGCTCGCGTCCACACATTCATGGCTCACGCCACTTCAGTTTCGGTCAGAACCCCCGTCACCAGCCGCCGTTTCCCGCAGGCGCCTCCACGATTGCCTCCAGGAAGGGGACCTCCCCACGCGCTGCTTAGGTGTCCCACAAGGACCTGCCCCCACACTCTCTGCGCCTCTGCATGGACACAGGGGGGAAGGGGCTCCTCCAGGAGCTCTTTCAGGCAAGGCGCATATGACGGAAGGAGAGTGCACGGCTGATCGCACTGTGGCGGACTTCCTGCCCTGGAAACGGTGTCACCAACCAGAACTCTTCTCCCAGTGCTTCAGGAAGCTTCCGGGTCGAGAGCACTGGCCAAGGAAACGGAGGCCGAACTCACTGCCCTGCGGGGACACTGCGTCTCTCGGACGTGCCCGGGTGCCCTCGGCGTTCGGAAGGGCGTGTTCCAACGCAGCCCGAACCGTACGTTGAGTGTGCGGGAACTCCACGATGGACCTCCTCACAGAGCCTGAAGCCGAGGTCGGTACCTCGGGCGAGGGGCGACGGTTGGACGGAGCCGCTGTCACCCCCCTGCCCCGCGGCTCGCCGCAGCGGAGCGGTGTTCGCGGCCGTGCGGGGGCAGTGCGCGAGCCGTTCCTCTCAAGGGGTAGACGCTTCTGCATTGCCCGGTTCTGGAAGGAACCCGGGAGCCACACCGGAGGGAGGCCGTATTACCCGGGGGGAAAGAACGCGTTCCGGAGCTGCGGGAGCCCCGGACGCCTTGGGTCGGGAACGTGTCTTGAAACCCAAGGCTTCCCCCAGTTGCACGCGGCCGTCAGGCTGTTGGCATTCGCAGAGCCAGCCACGTGGATTTCCACACTGTGCCGCCTGCGGGAGAAAGCTCCCTGCGGACGCACGGACGGTGCCCGCCGCTGAGCCGCCTGCGCGGCACCGCTTCGCCTCTTCGCCGACCCGAATGATCGGTTTCCACCTCTCAGAGGCACAGCACACGTTCACCGTCACTGCTCACCTCCCTCCCCAGTCTGCCCTCATCCAAGACGCAACTGCGTTTGCCCGCCCCCTCCTCCATCTTTGCAGCAAAGCAGCGGACTTCTCCACCGGCCTGGTAGATGCACAGCGAGGATTGCCCCACACACCGTTTACGTCTTTGATGGGACCCTGACGGAAGAGCCTTGGCCGCCGCCTCTTCCCGGACACCTAGTTCGTGAGCAGAGACGAGGAATGGCTTGCGGATCGTAGTCGGCCGGACTGCCCTGGGTGGACACCATGCCATTGGGCCCGGCTTCCTTTCGCGTTCCTGAGAGATGTCCCCCCCCGCCCACCGCCCACGGCCCCGCGAAGGAAGAAGTACGACCAACGTATTGCCCTTCAGAAACGCCGGGTACCTCAGACATGCAGAGATCCACTCCGCGTTCCTCTGGGCATGTGGGCCAGGGCGGCCCGCCGGGCGGTTCCTTTCGCGGGAGCCCGAGCAGTGACGCTAACGGAGCGCTCAGGGAAAGTCAGGGCAGAGGGGAGCAGAGGCGCTTGAGCTCGGCCGTCGTCACCCACCTTGCATGCGATGCGCAGGAGGAAGGGACGTTCTCGGCGAGGCCGAGAATGAGCGCCTGCGCTCTCCCTCCACATGTGGACCCTTCCGCATCCCTTGGGTAGAAAAGGAACCCGGGAGCGCCTCTCGGGGACAGAGTGCTGCCCATGGTGAAAGAACGCATCCCTGAGCAGAGTGGGCCCCAGCCTCCTCTCCTATGGAAAGTGTCCTGAAGCAGAAGGCTTGCCCCAGTTCCTGGAGGGAAGAGCGCGCGGACTGGAGTCCCAGAAGCAAGCACCGTTCCCTTCCAGCGCGGGCTGCCTGAGGAACAACACTGCCGCGAGAACGGAGGCGCGTACCACGGAAACGCCTTCAACGCACCGCCTCCAGCTGCGCGAGAGCCACATTCCCTCTTTCGGCCGCGCGGACACCCAGCTCGCGTCCGCACATTCATGGCTCACGCCACTTCAGTTTCGGTCAGAACCCCCGTCACCAGCCACCGTTTCCCGCAGGCGCCTCCACGATTGCCTCCAGGAAGGGGACCTCCCCACGCGCTGCTTAGGTGTCCCACAGGGACCTGCCCCCACACTCTCTGCGCCTCTGCATGGACACAGGGGGGAAGGGGCTCCTCCAGGAGCTCTTTCAGGCAAGGCGCATATGACGGAAGGAGAGTGCACGGCTGATCGCACTGTGGCGGACTTCCTGCCCTGGAAACGGTGTCACCAACCAGAACTCTTCTCCCAGTGCTTCAGGAAGCTTCCGGGTCGAGAGCACTGGCCAAGGAAACGGAGGCCGAACTCACTGCCCTGCGGGGACACTGCGTCTCTCGGACGTGCCCGGGTGCCCTCGGCGTTCGGAAGGGCGTGTTCCAACGCAGCCCGAACCGTACGTTGAGTGTGCGGGAACTCCACGATGGACCTCCTCACAGAGCCTGAAGCCGAGGTCGGTACCTCGGGCGAGGGGCGACGGTTGGACGGAGCCGCTGTCACCCCCCTGCCCCGCGGCTCGCCGCAGCGGAGGGGTGTTCGCGGCCGTGAGGGGGGCAGTGCGCGAGCCGTTCCTCTCAAGGGGTAGACGCTTCTGCATTGCCCGGTTCTGGAAGGAACCCGGGAGCCACACCGGAGGGAGGCCGTATTACCCGGGGGGAAAGAACGCGTTCCGGAGCTGCGGGAGCCCCGGACGCCTTGGGTCGGGAACGTGTCTTGAAACCCAAGGCTTCCCCCAGTTGCACGCGGCCGTCAGGCTGTTGGCATTCGCAGAGCCAGCCACGTGGATTTCCACACTGTGCCGCCTGCGGGAGAAAGCTCCCTGCGGACGCACGGACGGTGCCCGCCGCTGAGCCGCCTGCGCGGCACCGCTTCGCCTCTTCGCCGACCCGAATGATCGGTTTCCACCTCTCAGAGGCACAGCACACGTTCACCGTCACTGCTCACCTCCCTCCCCAGTCTGCCCTCATCCAAGACGCAACTGCGTTTGCCCGCCCCCTCCTCCATCTTTGCAGCAAAGCAGCGGACTTCTCCACCGGCCTGGTAGATGCACAGCGAGGATTGCCCCCCACACCGTTTACGTCTTTGATGGGACCCTGACGGAAGAGCCTTGGCCGCCGCCTCTTCCCGGACACCTAGTTCGTGAGCAGAGACGAGGAATGGCTTGCGGATCGTAGTCGGCCGGACTGCCCTGGGTGGACACCATGCCATTGGGCCCGGCTTCCTTTCGCGTTCCTGAGAGATGTCCCCCCCCCGCCCACCGCCCACGGCCCCGCGAAGGAAGAAGTACGACCAACGTATTGCCCTTCAGAAACGCCGGGTACCTCAGACATGCAGAGATCCACTCCGCGTTCCTCTGGGCGTGTGGGCCAGGGCGGCCCGCCGGGCGGTTCCTTTCGCGGGAGCCCGAGCAGTGACGCTAACGGAGCGCTCAGGGAAAGTCAGGGCAGAGGGGAGCAGAGGCGCTTGAGCTCGGCCGTCGTCACCCACCTTGCATGCGATGCGCAGGAGGAAGGGACGTTCTCGGCGAGGCCGAGAATGAGCGCCTGCGCTCTCCCTCCACATGTGGACCCTTCCGCATCCCTTGGGTAGAAAAGGAACCCGGGAGCGCCTCTCGGGGACAGAGTGCTGCCCATGGTGAAAGAACGCATCCCTGAGCAGAGTGGGCCCCAGCCTCCTCTCCTATGGAAAGTGTCCTGAAGCAGAAGGCTTGCCCCAGTTCCTGGAGGGAAGAGCGCGCGGACTGGAGTCCCAGAAGCAAGCACCGTTCCCTTCCAGCGCGGGCTGCCTGAGGAACAACACTGCCGCGAGAACGGAGGCGCGTACCACGGAAACGCCTTCAACGCACCGCCTCCAGCTGCGCGAGAGCCACATTCCCTCTTTCGGCCGCGCGGACACCCAGCTCGCGTCCGCACATTCATGGCTCACGCCACTTCAGTTTCGGTCAGAACCCCCGTCACCAGCCACCGTTTCCCGCAGGCGCCTCCACGATTGCCTCCAGGAAGGGGACCTCCCCACGCGCTGCTTAGGTGTCCCACAAGGACCTGCCCCCACACTCTCTGCGCCTCTGCATGGACACAGGGGGAAGGGGCTCCTCCAGGAGCTCTTTCAGGCAAGGCGCATATGACGGAAGGAGAGTGCACGGCTGATCGCACTGTGGCGGACTTCCTGCCCTGGAAACGGTGTCACCAACCAGAACTCTTCTCCCAGTGCTTCAGGAAGCTTCCGGGTCGAGAGCACTGGCCAAGGAAACGGAGGCCGAACTCACTGCCCTGCGGGGACACTGCGTCTCTCGGACGTGCCCGGGTGCCCTCTGCGTTCGGAAGGGCGTGTTCCAACGCAGCCCGAACCGTACGTTGAGTGTGCGGGAACTCCACGATGGACCTCCTCACAGAGCCTGAAGCCGAGGTCGGTACCTCGGGCGAGGGGCGACGGTTGGACGGAGCCGCTGTCACCCCGCCTGCCCCGCGGCTCGCCGCAGCGGAGGGGTGTTCGCGGCCGTGCGGGGGGGGAGTGCGCGAGCCGTTTCTCTCAAGGGGTAGACGCTTCTGCATTGCCCGGTTCAGGAAGGAACCCGGGAGCCACACCGGAGGGAGGCCGTATTACCCGGGGGGGAAAGAACGCGTTCCGGAGCTGCGGGAGCCCCGGACGCCTTGGGTCGGGAACGTGTCTTGAAACCCAAGGCTTCCCCCAGTTGCACGCGGCCGTCAGGCTGTTGGCATTCGCAGAGCCAGCCACGTGGATTTCCACACTGTGCCGCCTGCGGGAGAAAGCTCCCTGCGGACGCACGGACGGTGCCCGCCGCTGAGCCGCCTGCGCGGCACCGCTTCGCCTCTTCGCCGACCCGAATGATCGGTTTCCACCTCTCAGAGGCACAGCACACGTTCACCGTCACTGCTCACCTCCCTCCCCAGTCTGCCCTCATCCAAGACGCAACTGCGTTTGCCCGCCCCCTCCTCCATCTTTGCAGCAAAGCAGCGGACTTCTCCACCGGCCTGGTAGATGCACAGCGAGGATTGCCCCCCACACCGTTTACGTCTTTGATGGGACCCTGACGGAAGAGCCTTGGCCGCCGCCTCTTCCCGGACACCTAGTTCGTGAGCAGAGACGAGGAATGGCTTGCGGATCGTAGTCGGCCGGACTGCCCTGGGTGGACACCATGCCATTGGGCCCGGCTTCCTTTCGCGTTCCTGAGAGATGTCCCCCCCCCGCCCACCGCCCACGGCCCCGCGAAGGAAGAAGTACGACCAACGTATTGCCCTTCAGAAACGCCGGGTACCTCAGACATGCAGAGATCCACTCCGCGTTCCTCTGGGCGTGTGGGCCAGGGCGGCCCGCCGGGCGGTTCCTTTCGCGGGAGCCCGAGCAGTGACGCTAACGGAGCGCTCAGGGAAAGTCAGGGCAGAGGGGAGCAGAGGCGCTTGAGCTCGGCCGTCGTCACCCACCTTGCATGCGATGCGCAGGAGGAAGGGACGTTCTCGGCGAGGCCGAGAATGAGCGCCTGCGCTCTCCCTCCACATGTGGACCCTTCCGCATCCCTTGGGTAGAAAAGGAACCCGGGAGCGCCTCTCGGGGACAGAGTGCTGCCCATGGTGAAAGAACGCATCCCTGAGCAGAGTGGGCCCCAGCCTCCTCTCCCATGGAAAGTGTCCTGAAGCAGAAGGCTTGCCCCAGTTCCTGGAGGGAAGAGCGCGCGGACTGGAGTCCCAGAAGCAAGCACCGTTCCCTTCCAGCGCGGGCTGCCTGAGGAACAACACTGCCGCGAGAACGGAGGCGCGTACCACGGAAACGCCTTCAACGCACCGCCTCCAGCTGCGCGAGAGCCACATTCCCTCTTTCGGCCGCGCGGACACCCAGCTCGCGTCCACACATTCATGGCTCACGCCACTTCAGTTTCGGTCAGAACCCCCGTCACCAGCCGCCGTTTCCCGCAGGCGCCTCCACGATTGCCTCCAGGAAGGGGACCTCCCCACGCGCTGCTTAGGTGTCCCACAAGGACCTGCCCCCACACTCTCTGCGCCTCTGCATGGACACAGGGGGAAGGGGCTCCTCCAGGAGCTCTTTCAGGCAAGGCGCATATGACGGAAGGAGAGTGCACGGCTGATCGCACTGTGGCGGACTTCCTGCCCTGGAAACGGTGTCACCAACCAGAACTCTTCTCCCAGTGCTTCAGGAAGCTTCCGGGTCGAGAGCACTGGCCAAGGAAACGGAGGCCGAACTCACTGCCCTGCGGGGACACTGCGTCTCTCGGACGTGCCCGGGTGCCCTCTGCGTTCGGAAGGGCGTGTTCCAACGCAGCCCGAACCGTACGTTGAGTGTGCGGGAACTCCACGATGGACCTCCTGACAGAGCCTGAAGCCGAGGTCGGTACCTCGGGCGAGGGGCGACGGTTGGACGGAGCCGCTGTCACCCCGCCTGCCCCGCGGCTCGCCGCAGCGGAGGGGTGTTCGCGGCCGTGCGGGGGGGAGTGCGCGAGCCGTTCCTCTCAAGGGGTAGACGCTTCTGCATTGCCCGGTTCTGGAAGGAACCCGGGAGCCACACCGGAGGGAGGCCGTATTACCCGGGGGGAAAGAACGCGTTCCGGAGCTGCGGGAGCCCCGGACGCCTTGGGTCGGGAACGTGTCTTGAAACCCAAGGCTTCCCCCAGTTGCACGCGGCCGTCAGGCTGTTGGCATTCGCAGAGCCAGCCACGTGGATTTCCACACTGTGCCGCCTGCGGGAGAAAGCTCCCTGCGGACGCACGGACGGTGCCCGCCGCTGAGCCGCCTGCGCGGCACCGCTTCGCCTCTTCGCCGACCCGAATGATCGGTTTCCACCTCTCAGAGGCACAGCACACGTTCACCGTCACTGCTCACCTCCCTCCCCAGTCTGCCCTCATCCAAGACGCAACTGCGTTTGCCCGCCCCCTCCTCCATCTTTGCAGCAAAGCAGCGGACTTCTCCACCGGCCTGGTAGATGCACAGCGAGGATTGCCCCCCACACCGTTTACGTCTTTGATGGGACCCTGACGGAAGAGCCTTGGCCGCCGCCTCTTCCCGGACACCTAGTTCGTGAGCAGAGACGAGGAATGGCTTGCGGATCGTAGTCGGCCGGACTGCCCTGGGTGGACACCATGCCATTGGGCCCGGCTTCCTTTCGCGTTCCTGAGAGATGTCCCCCCCCGCCCACCGCCCACGGCCCCGCGAAGGAAGAAGTACGACCAACGTATTGCCCTTCAGAAACGCCGGGTACCTCAGACATGCAGAGATCCACTCCGCGTTCCTCTGGGCGTGTGGGCCAGGGCGGCCCGCCGGGCGGTTCCTTTCGCGGGAGCCCGAGCAGTGACGCTAACGGAGCGCTCAGGGAAAGTCAGGGCAGAGGGGAGCAGAGGCGCTTGAGCTCGGCCGTCGTCACCCACCTTGCATGCGATGCGCAGGAGGAAGGGACGTTCTCGGCGAGGCCGAGAATGAGCGCCTGCGCTCTCCCTCCACATGTGGACCCTTCCGCATCCCTTGGGTAGAAAAGGAACCCGGGAGCGCCTCTCGGGGACAGAGTGCTGCCCATGGTGAAAGAACGCATCCCTGAGCAGAGTGGGCCCCAGCCTCCTCTCCCATGGAAAGTGTCCTGAAGCAGAAGGCTTGCCCCAGTTCCTGGAGGGAAGAGCGCGCGGACTGGAGTCCCAGAAGCAAGCACCGTTCCCTTCCAGCGCGGGCTGCCTGAGGAACAACACTGCCGCGAGAACGGAGGCGCGTACCACGGAAACGCCTTCAACGCACCGCCTCCAGCTGCGCGAGAGCCACATTCCCTCTTTCGGCCGCGCGGACACCCAGCTCGCGTCCACACATTCATGGCTCACGCCACTTCAGTTTCGGTCAGAACCCCCGTCACCAGCCGCCGTTTCCCGCAGGCGCCTCCACGATTGCCTCCAGGAAGGGGACCTCCCCACGCGCTGCTTAGGTGTCCCACAGGGACCTGCCCCCACACTCTCTGCGCCTCTGCATGGACACAGGG
Organism: Pteronotus mesoamericanus; assembly: GCF_021234165.1. Taxonomy (NCBI): domain Eukaryota; kingdom Metazoa; phylum Chordata; class Mammalia; order Chiroptera; family Mormoopidae; genus Pteronotus; species Pteronotus mesoamericanus. The sequence goes on from NW_026555307.1 coordinate 8,956,577, forward strand.
GGAAGGGGCTCCTCCAGGAGCTCTTTCAGGCAAGGCGCATATGACGGAAGGAGAGTGCACGGCTGATCGCACTGTGGCGGACTTCCTGCCCTGGAAACGGTGTCACCAACCAGAACTCTTCTCCCAGTGCTTCAGGAAGCTTCCGGGTCGAGAGCACTGGCCAAGGAAACGGAGGCCGAACTCACTGCCCTGCGGGGACACTGCGTCTCTCGGACGTGCCCGGGTGCCCTCTGCGTTCGGAAGGGCGTGTTCCAACGCAGCCCGAACCGTACGTTGAGTGTGCGGGAACTCCACGATGGACCTCCTGACAGAGCCTGAAGCCGAGGTCGGTACCTCGGGCGAGGGGCGACGGTTGGACGGAGCCGCTGTCACCCCCCTGCCCCGCGGCTCGCCGCAGCGGAGGGGTGTTCGCGGCCGTGAGGGGGCAGTGCGCGAGCCGTTCCTCTCAAGGGGTAGACGCTTCTGCATTGCCCGGTTCTGGAAGGAACCCGGGAGCCACACCGGAGGGAGGCCGTATTACCCGGGGGGAAAGAACGCGTTCCGGAGCTGCGGGAGCCCCGGACGCCTTGGGTCGGGAACGTGTCTTGAAACCCAAGGCTTCCCCCAGTTGCACGCGGCCGTCAGGCTGTTGGCATTCGCAGAGCCAGCCACGTGGATTTCCACACTGTGCCGCCTGCGGGAGAAAGCTCCCTGCGGACGCACGGACGGTGCCCGCCGCTGAGCCGCCTGCGCGGCACCGCTTCGCCTCTTCGCCGACCCGAATGATCGGTTTCCACCTCTCAGAGGCACAGCACACGTTCACCGTCACTGCTCACCTCCCTCCCCAGTCTGCCCTCATCCAAGACGCAACTGCGTTTGCCCGCCCCCTCCTCCATCTTTGCAGCAAAGCAGCGGACTTCTCCACCGGCCTGGTAGATGCACAGCGAGGATTGCCCCCCACACCGTTTACGTCTTTGATGGGACCCTGACGGAAGAGCCTTGGCCGCCGCCTCTTCCCGGACACCTAGTTCGTGAGCAGAGACGAGGAATGGCTTGCGGATCGTAGTCGGCCGGACTGCCCTGGGTGGACACCATGCCATTGGGCCCGGCTTCCTTTCGCGTTCCTGAGAGATGTCCCCCCCCCGCCCACCGCCCACGGCCCCGCGAAGGAAGAAGTACGACCAACGTATTGCCCTTCAGAAACGCCGGGTACCTCAGACATGCAGAGATCCACTCCGCGTTCCTCTGGGCGTGTGGGCCAGGGCGGCCCGCCGGGCGGTTCCTTTCGCGGGAGCCCGAGCAGTGACGCTAACGGAGCGCTCAGGGAAAGTCAGGGCAGAGGGGAGCAGAGGCGCTTGAGCTCGGCCGTCGTCACCCACCTTGCATGCGATGCGCAGGAGGAAGGGACGTTCTCGGCGAGGCCGAGAATGAGCGCCTGCGCTCTCCCTCCACATGTGGACCCTTCCGCATCCCTTGGGTAGAAAAGGAACCCGGGAGCGCCTCTCGGGGACAGAGTGCTGCCCATGGTGAAAGAACGCATCCCTGAGCAGAGTGGGCCCCAGCCTCCTCTCCCATGGAAAGTGTCCTGAAGCAGAAGGCTTGCCCCAGTTCCTGGAGGGAAGAGCGCGCGGACTGGAGTCCCAGAAGCAAGCACCGTTCCCTTCCAGCGCGGGCTGCCTGAGGAACAACACTGCCGCGAGAACGGAGGCGCGTACCACGGAAACGCCTTCAACGCACCGCCTCCAGCTGCGCGAGAGCCACATTCCCTCTTTCGGCCGCGCGGACACCCAGCTCGCGTCCACACATTCATGGCTCACGCCACTTCAGTTTCGGTCAGAACCCCCGTCACCAGCCGCCGTTTCCCGCAGGCGCCTCCACGATTGCCTCCAGGAAGGGGACCTCCCCACGCGCTGCTTAGGTGTCCCACAGGGACCTGCCCCCACACTCTCTGCGCCTCTGCATGGACACAGGGGGAAGGGGCTCCTCCAGGAGCTCTTTCAGGCAAGGCGCATATGACGGAAGGAGAGTGCACGGCTGATCGCACTGTGGCGGACTTCCTGCCGTGGAAACGGTGTCACCAACCAGAACTCTTCTCCCAGTGCTTCAGGAAGCTTCCGGGTCGAGAGCACTGGCCAAGGAAACGGAGGCCGAACTCACTGCCCTGCGGGGACACTGCGTCTCTCGGACGTGCCCGGGTGCCCTCTGCGTTCGGAAGGGCGTGTTCCAACGCAGCCCGAACCGTACGTTGAGTGTGCGGGAACTCCACGATGGACCTCCTGACAGAGCCTGAAGCCGAGGTCGGTACCTCGGGCGAGGGGCGACGGTTGGACGGAGCCGCTGTCACCCCGCCTGCCCCGCGGCTCGCCGCAGCGGAGGGGTGTTCGCGGCCGTGCGGGGGGGAGTGCGCGAGCCGTTCCTCTCAAGGGGTAGACGCTTCTGCATTGCCCGGTTCTGGAAGGAACCCGGGAGCCACACCGGAGGGAGGCCGTATTACCCGGGGGGAAAGAACGCGTTCCGGAGCTGCGGGAGCCCCGGACGCCTTGGGTCGGGAACGTGTCTTGAAACCCAAGGCTTCCCCCCAGTTGCACGCGGCCGTCAGGCTGTTGGCATTCGCAGAGCCAGCCACGTGGATTTCCACACTGTGCCGCCTGCGGGAGAAAGCTCCCTGCGGACGCACGGACGGTGCCCGCCGCTGAGCCGCCTGCGCGGCACCGCTTCGCCTCTTCGCCGACCCGAATGATCGGTTTCCACCTCTCAGAGGCACAGCACACGTTCACCGTCACTGCTCACCTCCCTCCCCAGTCTGCCCTCATCCAAGACGCAACTGCGTTTGCCCGCCCCCTCCTCCATCTTTGCAGCAAAGCAGCGGACTTCTCCACCGGCCTGGTAGATGCACAGCGAGGATTGCCCCCCACACCGTTTACGTCTTTGATGGGACCCTGACGGAAGAGCCTTGGCCGCCGCCTCTTCCCGGACACCTAGTTCGTGAGCAGAGACGAGGAATGGCTTGCGGATCGTAGTCGGCCGGACTGCCCTGGGTGGACACCATGCCATTGGGCCCGGCTTCCTTTCGCGTTCCTGAGAGATGTCCCCCCCCCGCCCACCGCCCACGGCCCCGCGAAGGAAGAAGTACGACCAACGTATTGCCCTTCAGAAACGCCGGGTACCTCAGACATGCAGAGATCCACTCCGCGTTCCTCTGGGCGTGTGGGCCAGGGCGGCCCGCCGGGCGGTTCCTTTCGCGGGAGCCCGAGCAGTGACGCTAACGGAGCGCTCAGGGAAAGTCAGGGCAGAGGGGAGCAGAGGCGCTTGAGCTCGGCCGTCGTCACCCACCTTGCATGCGATGCGCAGGAGGAAGGGACGTTCTCGGCGAGGCCGAGAATGAGCGCCTGCGCTCTCCCTCCACATGTGGACCCTTCCGCATCCCTTGGGTAGAAAAGGAACCCGGGAGCGCCTCTCGGGGACAGAGTGCTGCCCATGGTGAAAGAACGCATCCCTGAGCAGAGTGGGCCCCAGCCTCCTCTCCCATGGAAAGTGTCCTGAAGCAGAAGGCTTGCCCCAGTTCCTGGAGGGAAGAGCGCGCGGACTGGAGTCCCAGAAGCAAGCACCGTTCCCTTCCAGCGCGGGCTGCCTGAGGAACAACACTGCCGCGAGAACGGAGGCGCGTACCACGGAAACGCCTTCAACGCACCGCCTCCAGCTGCGCGAGAGCCACATTCCCTCTTTCGGCCGCGCGGACACCCAGCTCGCGTCCACACATTCATGGCTCACGCCACTTCAGTTTCGGTCAGAACCCCCGTCACCAGCCGCCGTTTCCCGCAGGCGCCTCCACGATTGCCTCCAGGAAGGGGACCTCCCCACGCGCTGCTTAGGTGTCCCACAGGGACCTGCCCCCACACTCTCTGCGCCTCTGCATGGACACAGGGGGAAGGGGCTCCTCCAGGAGCTCTTTCAGGCAAGGCGCATATGACGGAAGGAGAGTGCACGGCTGATCGCACTGTGGCGGACTTCCTGCCCTGGAAACGGTGTCACCAACCAGAACTCTTCTCCCAGTGCTTCAGGAAGCTTCCGGGTCGAGAGCACTGGCCAAGGAAACGGAGGCCGAACTCACTGCCCTGCGGGGACACTGCGTCTCTCGGACGTGCCCGGGTGCCCTCTGCGTTCGGAAGGGCGTGTTCCAACGCAGCCCGAACCGTACGTTGAGTGTGCGGGAACTCCACGATGGACCTCCTGACAGAGCCTGAAGCCGAGGTCGGTACCTCGGGCGAGGGGCGACGGTTGGACGGAGCCGCTGTCACCCCGCCTGCCCCGCGGCTCGCCGCAGCGGAGGGGTGTTCGCGGCCGTGCGGGGGGGAGTGCGCGAGCCGTTTCTCTCAAGGGGTAGACGCTTCTGCATTGCCCGGTTCTGGAAGGAACCCGGGAGCCACACCGGAGGGAGGCCGTATTACCCGGGGGGAAAGAACGCGTTCCGGAGCTGCGGGAGCCCCGGACGCCTTGGGTCGGGAACGTGTCTTGAAACCCAAGGCTTCCCCCCAGTTGCACGCGGCCGTCAGGCTGTTGGCATTCGCAGAGCCAGCCACGTGGATTTCCACACTGTGCCGCCTGCGGGAGAAAGCTCCCTGCGGACGCACGGACGGTGCCCGCCGCTGAGCCGCCTGCGCGGCACCGCTTCGCCTCTTCGCCGACCCGAATGATCGGTTTCCACCTCTCAGAGGCACAGCACACGTTCACCGTCACTGCTCACCTCCCTCCCCAGTCTGCCCTCATCCAAGACGCAACTGCGTTTGCCCGCCCCCTCCTCCATCTTTGCAGCAAAGCAGCGGACTTCTCCACCGGCCTGGTAGATGCACAGCGAGGATTGCCCCCCACACCGTTTACGTCTTTGATGGGACCCTGACGGAAGAGCCTTGGCCGCCGCCTCTTCCCGGACACCTAGTTCGTGAGCAGAGACGAGGAATGGCTTGCGGATCGTAGTCGGCCGGACTGCCCTGGGTGGACACCATGCCATTGGGCCCGGCTTCCTTTCGCGTTCCTGAGAGATGTCCCCCCCCCGCCCACCGCCCACGGCCCCGCGAAGGAAGAAGTACGACCAACGTATTGCCCTTCAGAAACGCCGGGTACCTCAGACATGCAGCGATCCACTCCGCGTTCCTCTGGGCGTGTGGGCCAGGGCGGCCCGCCGGGCGGTTCCTTTCGCGGGAGCCCGAGCAGTGACGCTAACGGAGCGCTCAGGGAAAGTCAGGGCAGAGGGGAGCAGAGGCGCTTGAGCTCGGCCGTCGTCACCCACCTTGCATGCGATGCGCAGGAGGAAGGGACGTTCTCGGCGAGGCCGAGAATGAGCGCCTGCGCTCTCCCTCCACATGTGGACCCTTCCGCATCCCTTGGGTAGAAAAGGAACCCGGGAGCGCCTCTCGGGGACAGAGTGCTGCCCATGGTGAAAGAACGCATCCCTGAGCAGAGTGGGCCCCAGCCTCCTCTCCCATGGAAAGTGTCCTGAAGCAGAAGGCTTGCCCCAGTTCCTGGAGGGAAGAGCGCGCGGACTGGAGTCCCAGAAGCAAGCACCGTTCCCTTCCAGCGCGGGCTGCCTGAGGAACAACACTGCCGCGAGAACGGAGGCGCGTACCACGGAAACGCCTTCAACGCACCGCCTCCAGCTGCGCGAGAGCCACATTCCCTCTTTCGGCCGCGCGGACACCCAGCTCGCGTCCACACATTCATGGCTCACGCCACTTCAGTTTCGGTCAGAACCCCCGTCACCAGCCGCCGTTTCCCGCAGGCGCCTCCACGATTGCCTCCAGGAAGGGGACCTCCCCACGCGCTGCTTAGGTGTCCCACAGGGACCTGCCCCCACACTCTCTGCGCCTCTGCATGGACACAGGGGGAAGGGGCTCCTCCAGGAGCTCTTTCAGGCAAGGCGCATATGACGGAAGGAGAGTGCACGGCTGATCGCACTGTGGCGGACTTCCTGCCGTGGAAACGGTGTCACCAACCAGAACTCTTCTCCCAGTGCTTCAGGAAGCTTCCGGGTCGAGAGCACTGGCCAAGGAAACGGAGGCCGAACTCACTGCCCTGCGGGGACACTGCGTCTCTCGGACGTGCCCGGGTGCCCTCGGCGTTCGGAAGGGCGTGTTCCAACGCAGCCCGAACCGTACGTTGAGTGTGCGGGAACTCCACGATGGACCTCCTGACAGAGCCTGAAGCCGAGGTCGGTACCTCGGGCGAGGGGCGACGGTTGGACGGAGCCGCTGTCACCCCGCCTGCCCCGCGGCTCGCCGCAGCGGAGGGGTGTTCGCGGCCGTGCGGGGGGGCAGTGCGCGAGCCGTTCCTCTCAAGGGGTAGACGCTTCTGCATTGCCCGGTTCTGGAAGGAACCCGGGAGCCACACCGGAGGGAGGCCGTATTACCCGGGGGGAAAGAACGCGTTCCGGAGCTGCGGGAGCCCCGGACGCCTTGGGTCGGGAACGTGTCTTGAAACCCAAGGCTTCCCCCCAGTTGCACGCGGCCGTCAGGCTGTTGGCATTCGCAGAGCCAGCCACGTGGATTTCCACACTGTGCCGCCTGCGGGAGAAAGCTCCCTGCGGACGCACGGACGGTGCCCGCCGCTGAGCCGCCTGCGCGGCACCGCTTCGCCTCTTCGCCGACCCGAATGATCGGTTTCCACCTCTCAGAGGCACAGCACACGTTCACCGTCACTGCTCACCTCCCTCCCCAGTCTGCCCTCATCCAAGACGCAACTGCGTTTGCCCGCCCCCTCCTCCATCTTTGCAGCAAAGCAGCGGACTTCTCCACCGGCCTGGTAGATGCACAGCGAGGATTGCCCCCCACACCGTTTACGTCTTTGATGGGACCCTGACGGAAGAGCCTTGGCCGCCGCCTCTTCCCGGACACCTAGTTCGTGAGCAGAGACGAGGAATGGCTTGCGGATCGTAGTCGGCCGGACTGCCCTGGGTGGACACCATGCCATTGGGCCCGGCTTCCTTTCGCGTTCCTGAGAGATGTCCCCCCCCCGCCCACCGCCCACGGCCCCGCGAAGGAAGAAGTACGACCAACGTATTGCCCTTCAGAAACGCCGGGTACCTCAGACATGCAGCGATCCACTCCGCGTTCCTCTGGGCATGTGGGCCAGGGCGGCCCGCCGGGCGGTTCCTTTCGCGGGAGCCCGAGCAGTGACGCTAACGGAGCGCTCAGGGAAAGTCAGGGCAGAGGGGAGCAGAGGCGCTTGAGCTCGGCCGTCGTCACCCACCTTGCATGCGATGCGCAGGAGGAAGGGACGTTCTCGGCGAGGCCGAGAATGAGCGCCTGCGCTCTCCCTCCACATGTGGACCCTTCCGCATCCCTTGGGTAGAAAAGGAACCCGGGAGCGCCTCTCGGGGACAGAGTGCTGCCCATGGTGAAAGAACGCATCCCTGAGCAGAGTGGGCCCCAGCCTCCTCTCCCATGGAAAGTGTCCTGAAGCAGAAGGCTTGCCCCAGTTCCTGGAGGGAAGAGCGCGCGGACTGGAGTCCCAGAAGCAAGCACCGTTCCCTTCCAGCGCGGGCTGCCTGAGGAACAACACTGCCGCGAGAACGGAGGCGCGTACCACGGAAACGCCTTCAACGCACCGCCTCCAGCTGCGCGAGAGCCACATTCCCTCTTTCGGCCGCGCGGACACCCAGCTCGCGTCCACACACTCATGGCTCACGCCACTTCAGTTTCGGTCAGAACCCCCGTCACCAGCCGCCGTTTCCCGCAGGCGCCTCCACGATTGCCTCCAGGAAGGGGACCTCCCCACGCGCTGCTTAGGTGTCCCACAGGGACCTGCCCCCACACTCTCTGCGCCTCTGCATGGACACAGGGGGAAGGGGCTCCTCCAGGAGCTCTTTCAGGCAAGGCGCATATGACGGAAGGAGAGTGCACGGCTGATCGCACTGTGGCGGACTTCCTGCCGTGGAAACGGTGTCACCAACCAGAACTCTTCTCCCAGTGCTTCAGGAAGCTTCCGGGTCGAGAGCACTGGCCAAGGAAACGGAGGCCGAACTCACTGCCCTGCGGGGACACTGCGTCTCTCGGACGTGCCCGGGTGCCCTCTGCGTTCGGAAGGGCGTGTTCCAACGCAGCCCGAACCGTACGTTGAGTGTGCGGGAACTCCACGATGGACCTCCTGACAGAGCCTGAAGCCGAGGTCGGTACCTCGGGCGAGGGGCGACGGTTGGACGGAGCCGCTGTCACCCCGCCTGCCCCGCGGCTCGCCGCAGCGGAGGGGTGTTCGCGGCCGTGCGGGGGGGGGAGTGCGCGAGCCGTTTCTCTCAAGGGGTAGACGCTTCTGCATTGCCCGGTTCAGGAAGGAACCCGGGAGCCACACCGGAGGGAGGCCGTATTACCCGGGGGGAAAGAACGCGTTCCGGAGCTGCGGGAGCCCCGGACGCCTTGGGTCGGGAACGTGTCTTGAAACCCAAGGCTTCCCCCCAGTTGCACGCGGCCGTCAGGCTGTTGGCATTCGCAGAGCCAGCCACGTGGATTTCCACACTGTGCCGCCTGCGGGAGAAAGCTCCCTGCGGACGCACGGACGGTGCCCGCCGCTGAGCCGCCTGCGCGGCACCGCTTCGCCTCTTCGCCGACCCGAATGATCGGTTTCCACCTCTCAGAGGCACAGCACACGTTCACCGTCACTGCTCACCTCCCTCCCCAGTCTGCCCTCATCCAAGACGCAACTGCGTTTGCCCGCCCCCTCCTCCATCTTTGCAGCAAAGCAGCGGACTTCTCCACCGGCCTGGTAGATGCACAGCGAGGATTGCCCCCCACACCGTTTACGTCTTTGATGGGACCCTGACGGAAGAGCCTTGGCCGCCGCCTCTTCCCGGACACCTAGTTCGTGAGCAGAGACGAGGAATGGCTTGCGGATCGTAGTCGGCCGGACTGCCCTGGGTGGACACCATGCCATTGGGCCCGGCTTCCTTTCGCGTTCCTGAGAGATGTCCCCCCCCCGCCCACCGCCCACGGCCCCGCGAAGGAAGAAGTACGACCAACGTATTGCCCTTCAGAAACGCCGGGTACCTCAGACATGCAGCGATCCACTCCGCGTTCCTCTGGGCATGTGGGCCAGGGCGGCCCGCCGGGCGGTTCCTTTCGCGGGAGCCCGAGCAGTGACGCTAACGGAGCGCTCAGGGAAAGTCAGGGCAGAGGGGAGCAGAGGCGCTTGAGCTCGGCCGTCGTCACCCACCTTGCATGCGATGCGCAGGAGGAAGGGACGTTCTCGGCGAGGCCGAGAATGAGCGCCTGCGCTCTCCCTCCACATGTGGACCCTTCCGCATCCCTTGGGTAGAAAAGGAACCCGGGAGCGCCTCTCGGGGACAGAGTGCTGCCCATGGTGAAAGAACGCATCCCTGAGCAGAGTGGGCCCCAGCCTCCTCTCCTATGGAAAGTGTCCTGAAGCAGAAGGCTTGCCCCAGTTCCTGGAGGGAAGAGCGCGCGGACTGGAGTCCCAGAAGCAAGCACCGTTCCCTTCCAGCGCGGGCTGCCTGAGGAACAACACTGCCGCGAGAACGGAGGCGCGTACCACGGAAACGCCTTCAACGCACCGCCTCCAGCTGCGCGAGAGCCACATTCCCTCTTTCGGCCGCGCGGACACCCAGCTCGCGTCCACACATTCATGGCTCACGCCACTTCAGTTTCGGTCAGAACCCCCGTCACCAGCCGCCGTTTCCCGCAGGCGCCTCCACGATTGCCTCCAGGAAGGGGACCTCCCCACGCGCTGCTTAGGTGTCCCACAAGGACCTGCCCCCACACTCTCTGCGCCTCTGCATGGACACAGGGGGGAAGGGGCTCCTCCAGGAGCTCTTTCAGGCAAGGCGCATATGACGGAAGGAGAGTGCACGGCTGATCGCACTGTGGCGGACTTCCTGCCGTGGAAACGGTGTCACCAACCAGAACTCTTCTCCCAGTGCTTCAGGAAGCTTCCGGGTCGAGAGCACTGGCCAAGGAAACGGAGGCCGAACTCACTGCCCTGCGGGGACACTGCGTCTCTCGGACGTGCCCGGGTGCCCTCTGCGTTCGGAAGGGCGTGTTCCAACGCAGCCCGAACCGTACGTTGAGTGTGCGGGAACTCCACGATGGACCTCCTGACAGAGCCTGAAGCCGAGGTCGGTACCTCGGGCGAGGGGCGACGGTTGGACGGAGCCGCTGTCACCCCGCCTGCCCCGCGGCTCGCCGCAGCGGAGGGGTGTTCGCGGCCGTGCGGGGGGGGAGTGCGCGAGCCGTTTCTCTCAAGGGGTAGACGCTTCTGCATTGCCCGGTTCAGGAAGGAACCCGGGAGCCACACCGGAGGGAGGCCGTATTACCCGGGGGGAAAGAACGCGTTCCGGAGCTGCGGGAGCCCCGGACGCCTTGGGTCGGGAACGTGTCTTGAAACCCAAGGCTTCCCCCAGTTGCACGCGGCCGTCAGGCTGTTGGCATTCGCAGAGCCAGCCACGTGGATTTCCACACTGTGCCGCCTGCGGGAGAAAGCTCCCTGCGGACGCACGGACGGTGCCCGCCGCTGAGCCGCCTGCGCGGCACCGCTTCGCCTCTTCGCCGACCCGAATGATCGGTTTCCACCTCTCAGAGGCACAGCACACGTTCACCGTCACTGCTCACCTCCCTCCCCAGTCTGCCCTCATCCAAGACGCAACTGCGTTTGCCCGCCCCCTCCTCCATCTTTGCAGCAAAGCAGCGGACTTCTCCACCGGCCTGGTAGATGCACAGCGAGGATTGCCCCCCACACCGTTTACGTCTTTGATGGGACCCTGACGGAAGAGCCTTGGCCGCCGCCTCTTCCCGGACACCTAGTTCGTGAGCAGAGACGAGGAATGGCTTGCGGATCGTAGTCGGCCGGACTGCCCTGGGTGGACACCATGCCATTGGGCCCGGCTTCCTTTCGCGTTCCTGAGAGATGTCCCCCCCCCCGCCCACCGCCCACGGCCCCGCGAAGGAAGAAGTACGACCAACGTATTGCCCTTCAGAAACGCCGGGTACCTCAGACATGCAGCGATCCACTCCGCGTTCCTCTGGGCATGTGGGCCAGGGCGGCCCGCCGGGCGGTTCCTTTCGCGGGAGCCCGAGCAGTGACGCTAACGGAGCGCTCAGGGAAAGTCAGGGCAGAGGGGAGCAGAGGCGCTTGAGCTCGGCCGTCGTCACCCACCTTGCATGCGATGCGCAGGAGGAAGGGACGTTCTCGGCGAGGCCGAGAATGAGCGCCTGCGCGCTCCCTCCACATGTGGACCCTTCCGCATCCCTTGGGTAGAAAAGGAACCCGGGAGCGCCTCTCGGGGACAGAGTGCTGCCCATGGTGAAAGAACGCATCCCTGAGCAGAGTGGGCCCCAGCCTCCTCTCCTATGGAAAGTGTCCTGAAGCAGAAGGCTTGCCCCAGTTCCTGGAGGGAAGAGCGCGCGGACTGGAGTCCCAGAAGCAAGCACCGTTCCCTTCCAGCGCGGGCTGCCTGAGGAACAACACTGCCGCGAGAACGGAGGCGCGTACCACGGAAACGCCTTCAACGCACCGCCTCCAGCTGCGCGAGAGCCACATTCCCTCTTTCGGCCGCGCGGACACCCAGCTCGCGTCCACACATTCATGGCTCACGCCACTTCAGTTTCGGTCAGAACCCCCGTCACCAGCCGCCGTTTCCCGCAGGCGCCTCCACGATTGCCTCCAGGAAGGGGACCTCCCCACGCGCTGCTTAGGTGTCCCACAAGGACCTGCCCCCACACTCTCTGCGCCTCTGCATGGACACAGGGGGAAGGGGCTCCTCCAGGAGCTCTTTCAGGCAAGGCGCATATGACGGAAGGAGAGTGCACGGCTGATCGCACTGTGGCGGACTTCCTGCCGTGGAAACGGTGTCACCAACCAGAACTCTTCTCCCAGTGCTTCAGGAAGCTTCCGGGTCGAGAGCACTGGCCAAGGAAACGGAGGCCGAACTCACTGCCCTGCGGGGACACTGCGTCTCTCGGACGTGCCCGGGTGCCCTCTGCGTTCGGAAGGGCGTGTTCCAACGCAGCCCGAACCGTACGTTGAGTGTGCGGGAACTCCACGATGGACCTCCTGACAGAGCCTGAAGCCGAGGTCGGTACCTCGGGCGAGGGGCGACGGTTGGACGGAGCCGCTGTCACCCCGCCTGCCCCGCGGCTCGCCGCAGCGGAGGGGTGTTCGCGGCCGTGCGGGGGGGGGAGTGCGCGAGCCGTTTCTCTCAAGGGGTAGACGCTTCTGCATTGCCCGGTTCAGGAAGGAACCCGGGAGCCACACCGGAGGGAGGCCGTATTACCCGGGGGGAAAGAACGCGTTCCGGAGCTGCGGGAGCCCCGGACGCCTTGGGTCGGGAACGTGTCTTGAAACCCAAGGCTTCCCCCAGTTGCACGCGGCCGTCAGGCTGTTGGCATTCGCAGAGCCAGCCACGTGGATTTCCACACTGTGCCGCCTGCGGGAGAAAGCTCCCTGCGGACGCACGGACGGTGCCCGCCGCTGAGCCGCCTGCGCGGCACCGCTTCGCCTCTTCGCCGACCCGAATGATCGGTTTCCACCTCTCAGAGGCACAGCACACGTTCACCGTCACTGCTCACCTCCCTCCCCAGTCTGCCCTCATCCAAGACGCAACTGCGTTTGCCCGCCCCCTCCTCCATCTTTGCAGCAAAGCAGCGGACTTCTCCACCGGCCTGGTAGATGCACAGCGAGGATTGCCCCCCACACCGTTTACGTCTTTGATGGGACCCTGACGGAAGAGCCTTGGCCGCCGCCTCTTCCCGGACACCTAGTTCGTGAGCAGAGACGAGGAATGGCTTGCGGATCGTAGTCGGCCGGACTGCCCTGGGTGGACACCATGCCATTGGGCCCGGCTTCCTTTCGCGTTCCTGAGAGATGTCCCCCCCCCCGCCCACCGCCCACGGCCCCGCGAAGGAAGAAGTACGACCAACGTATTGCCCTTCAGAAACGCCGGGTACCTCAGACATGCAGCGATCCACTCCGCGTTCCTCTGGGCATGTGGGCCAGGGCGGCCCGCCGGGCGGTTCCTTTCGCGGGAGCCCGAGCAGTGACGCTAACGGAGCGCTCAGGGAAAGTCAGGGCAGAGGGGAGCAGAGGCGCTTGAGCTCGGCCGTCGTCACCCACCTTGCATGCGATGCGCAGGAGGAAGGGACGTTCTCGGCGAGGCCGAGAATGAGCGCCTGCGCGCTCCCTCCACATGTGGACCCTTCCGCATCCCTTGGGTAGAAAAGGAACCCGGGAGCGCCTCTCGGGGACAGAGTGCTGCCCATGGTGAAAGAACGCATCCCTGAGCAGAGTGGGCCCCAGCCTCCTCTCCCATGGAAAGTGTCCTGAAGCAGAAGGCTCGCCCCAGTTCCTGGAGGGAAGAGCGCGCGGACTGGAGTCCCAGAAGCAAGCACCGTTCCCTTCCAGCGCGGGCTGCCTGAGGAACAACACTGCCGCGAGAACGGAGGCGCGTACCACGGAAACGCCTTCAACGCACCGCCTCCAGCTGCGCGAGAGCCACATTCCCTCTTTCGGCCGCGCGGACACCCAGCTCGCGTCCACACACTCATGGCTCACGCCACTTCAGTTTCGGTCAGAACCCCCGTCACCAGCCGCCGTTTCCCGCAGGCGCCTCCACGATTGCCTCCAGGAAGGGGACCTCCCCACGCGCTGCTTAGGTGTCCCACAAGGACCTGCCCCCACACTCTCTGCGCCTCTGCATGGACACAGGGGGAAGGGGCTCCTCCAGGAGCTCTTTCAGGCAAGGCGCATATGACGGAAGGAGAGTGCACGGCTGATCGCACTGTGGCGGACTTCCTGCCGTGGAAACGGTGTCACCAACCAGAACTCTTCTCCCAGTGCTTCAGGAAGCTTCCGGGTCGAGAGCACTGGCCAAGGAAACGGAGGCCGAACTCACTGCCCTGCGGGGACACTGCGTCTCTCGGACGTGCCCGGGTGCCCTCTGCGTTCGGAAGGGCGTGTTCCAACGCAGCCCGAACCGTACGTTGAGTGTGCGGGAACTCCACGATGGACCTCCTGACAGAGCCTGAAGCCGAGGTCGGTACCTCGGGCGAGGGGCGACGGTTGGACGGAGCCGCTGTCACCCCGCCTGCCCCGCGGCTCGCCGCAGCGGAGGGGTGTTCGCGGCCGTGCGGGGGGGGGAGTGCGCGAGCCGTTTCTCTCAAGGGGTAGACGCTTCTGCATTGCCCGGTTCAGGAAGGAACCCGGGAGCCACACCGGAGGGAGGCCGTATTACCCGGGGGGAAAGAACGCGTTCCGGAGCTGCGGGAGCCCCGGACGCCTTGGGTCGGGAACGTGTCTTGAAACCCAAGGCTTCCCCCAGTTGCACGCGGCCGTCAGGCTGTTGGCATTCGCAGAGCCAGCCACGTGGATTTCCACACTGTGCCGCCTGCGGGAGAAAGCTCCCTGCGGACGCACGGACGGTGCCCGCCGCTGAGCCGCCTGCGCGGCACCGCTTCGCCTCTTCGCCGACCCGAATGATCGGTTTCCACCTCTCAGAGGCACAGCACACGTTCACCGTCACTGCTCACCTCCCTCCCCAGTCTGCCCTCATCCAAGACGCAACTGCGTTTGCCCGCCCCCTCCTCCATCTTTGCAGCAAAGCAGCGGACTTCTCCACCGGCCTGGTAGATGCACAGCGAGGATTGCCCCCCACACCGTTTACGTCTTTGATGGGACCCTGACGGAAGAGCCTTGGCCGCCGCCTCTTCCCGGACACCTAGTTCGTGAGCAGAGACGAGGAATGGCTTGCGGATCGTAGTCGGCCGGACTGCCCTGGGTGGACACCATGCCATTGGGCCCGGCTTCCTTTCGCGTTCCTGAGAGATGTCCCCCCCCCGCCCACCGCCCACGGCCCCGCGAAGGAAGAAGTACGACCAACGTATTGCCCTTCAGAAACGCCGGGTACCTCAGACATGCAGCGATCCACTCCGCGTTCCTCTGGGCATGTGGGCCAGGGCGGCCCGCCGGGCGGTTCCTTTCGCGGGAGCCCGAGCAGTGACGCTAACGGAGCGCTCAGGGAAAGTCAGGGCAGAGGGGAGCAGAGGCGCTTGAGCTCGGCCGTCGTCACCCACCTTGCATGCGATGCGCAGGAGGAAGGGACGTTCTCGGCGAGGCCGAGAATGAGCGCCTGCGCTCTCCCTCCACATGTGGACCCTTCCGCATCCCTTGGGTAGAAAAGGAACCCGGGAGCGCCTCTCGGGGACAGAGTGCTGCCCATGGTGAAAGAACGCATCCCTGAGCAGAGTGGGCCCCAGCCTCCTCTCCCATGGAAAGTGTCCTGAAGCAGAAGGCTCGCCCCAGTTCCTGGAGGGAAGAGCGCGCGGACTGGAGTCCCAGAAGCAAGCACCGTTCCCTTCCAGCGCGGGCTGCCTGAGGAACAACACTGCCGCGAGAACGGAGGCGCGTACCACGGAAACGCCTTCAACGCACCGCCTCCAGCTGCGCGAGAGCCACATTCCCTCTTTCGGCCGCGCGGACACCCAGCTCGCGTCCACACACTCATGGCTCACGCCACTTCAGTTTCGGTCAGAACCCCCGTCACCAGCCGCCGTTTCCCGCAGGCGCCTCCACGATTGCCTCCAGGAAGGGGACCTCCCCACGCGCTGCTTAGGTGTCCCACAAGGACCTGCCCCCACACTCTCTGCGCCTCTGCATGGACACAGGGGGAAGGGGCTCCTCCAGGAGCTCTTTCAGGCAAGGCGCATATGACGGAAGGAGAGTGCACGGCTGATCGCACTGTGGCGGACTTCCTGCCGTGGAAACGGTGTCACCAACCAGAACTCTTCTCCCAGTGCTTCAGGAAGCTTCCGGGTCGAGAGCACTGGCCAAGGAAACGGAGGCCGAACTCACTGCCCTGCGGGGACACTGCGTCTCTCGGACGTGCCCGGGTGCCCTCTGCGTTCGGAAGGGCGTGTTCCAACGCAGCCCGAACCGTACGTTGAGTGTGCGGGAACTCCACGATGGACCTCCTGACAGAGCCTGAAGCCGAGGTCGGTACCTCGGGCGAGGGGCGACGGTTGGACGGAGCCGCTGTCACCCCGCCTGCCCCGCGGCTCGCCGCAGCGGAGGGGTGTTCGCGGCCGTGCGGGGGGGGGGGAGTGCGCGAGCCGTTTCTCTCAAGGGGTAGACGCTTCTGCATTGCCCGGTTCAGGAAGGAACCCGGGAGCCACACCGGAGGGAGGCCGTATTACCCGGGGGGGAAAGAACGCGTTCCGGAGCTGCGGGAGCCCCGGACGCCTTGGGTCGGGAACGTGTCTTGAAACCCAAGGCTTCCCCCAGTTGCACGCGGCCGTCAGGCTGTTGGCATTCGCAGAGCCAGCCACGTGGATTTCCACACTGTGCCGCCTGCGGGAGAAAGCTCCCTGCGGACGCACGGACGGTGCCCGCCGCTGAGCCGCCTGCGCGGCACCGCTTCGCCTCTTCGCCGACCCGAATGATCGGTTTCCACCTCTCAGAGGCACAGCACACGTTCACCGTCACTGCTCACCTCCCTCCCCAGTCTGCCCTCATCCAAGACGCAACTGCGTTTGCCCGCCCCCTCCTCCATCTTTGCAGCAAAGCAGCGGACTTCTCCACCGGCCTGGTAGATGCACAGCGAGGATTGCCCCCCACACCGTTTACGTCTTTGATGGGACCCTGACGGAAGAGCCTTGGCCGCCGCCTCTTCCCGGACACCTAGTTCGTGAGCAGAGACGAGGAATGGCTTGCGGATCGTAGTCGGCCGGACTGCCCTGGGTGGACACCATGCCATTGGGCCCGGCTTCCTTTCGCGTTCCTGAGAGATGTCCCCCCCCCCGCCCACCGCCCACGGCCCCGCGAAGGAAGAAGTACGACCAACGTATTGCCCTTCAGAAACGCCGGGTACCTCAGACATGCAGCGATCCACTCCGCGTTCCTCTGGGCATGTGGGCCAGGGCGGCCCGCCGGGCGGTTCCTTTCGCGGGAGCCCGAGCAGTGACGCTAACGGAGCGCTCAGGGAAAGTCAGGGCAGAGGGGAGCAGAGGCGCTTGAGCTCGGCCGTCGTCACCCACCTTGCATGCGATGCGCAGGAGGAAGGGACGTTCTCGGCGAGGCCGAGAATGAGCGCCTGCGCGCTCCCTCCACATGTGGACCCTTCCGCATCCCTTGGGTAGAAAAGGAACCCGGGAGCGCCTCTCGGGGACAGAGTGCTGCCCATGGTGAAAGAACGCATCCCTGAGCAGAGTGGGCCCCAGCCTCCTCTCCCATGGAAAGTGTCCTGAAGCAGAAGGCTCGCCCCAGTTCCTGGAGGGAAGAGCGCGCGGACTGGAGTCCCAGAAGCAAGCACCGTTCCCTTCCAGCGCGGGCTGCCTGAGGAACAACACTGCCGCGAGAACGGAGGCGCGTACCACGGAAACGCCTTCAACGCACCGCCTCCAGCTGCGCGAGAGCCACATTCCCTCTTTCGGCCGCGCGGACACCCAGCTCGCGTCCACACACTCATGGCTCACGCCACTTCAGTTTCGGTCAGAACCCCCGTCACCAGCCGCCGTTTCCCGCAGGCGCCTCCACGATTGCCTCCAGGAAGGGGACCTCCCCACGCGCTGCTTAGGTGTCCCACAAGGACCTGCCCCCACACTCTCTGCGCCTCTGCATGGACACAGGGGGAAGGGGCTCCTCCAGGAGCTCTTTCAGGCAAGGCGCATATGACGGAAGGAGAGTGCACGGCTGATCGCACTGTGGCGGACTTCCTGCCGTGGAAACGGTGTCACCAACCAGAACTCTTCTCCCAGTGCTTCAGGAAGCTTCCGGGTCGAGAGCACTGGCCAAGGAAACGGAGGCCGAACTCACTGCCCTGCGGGGACACTGCGTCTCTCGGACGTGCCCGGGTGCCCTCTGCGTTCGGAAGGGCGTGTTCCAACGCAGCCCGAACCGTACGTTGAGTGTGCGGGAACTCCACGATGGACCTCCTGACAGAGCCTGAAGCCGAGGTCGGTACCTCGGGCGAGGGGCGACGGTTGGACGGAGCCGCTGTCACCCCCCTGCCCCGCGGCTCGCCGCAGCGGAGGGGTGTTCGCGGCCGTGCGGGGGGGGGGAGTGCGCGAGCCGTTTCTCTCAAGGGGTAGACGCTTCTGCATTGCCCGGTTCAGGAAGGAACCCGGGAGCCACACCGGAGGGAGGCCGTATTACCCGGGGGGAAAGAACGCGTTCCGGAGCTGCGGGAGCCCCGGACGCCTTGGGTCGGGAACGTGTCTTGAAACCCAAGGCTTCCCCCAGTTGCACGCGGCCGTCAGGCTGTTGGCATTCGCAGAGCCAGCCACGTGTGTTTCCACACTGTGCCGCCTGCGGGAGAAAGCTCCCTGCGGACGCACGGACGGTGCCCGCCGCTGAGCCGCCTGCGCGGCACCGCTTCGCCTCTTCGCCGACCCGAATGATCGGTTTCCACCTCTCAGAGGCACAGCACACGTTCACCGTCACTGCTCACCTCCCTCCCCAGTCTGCCCTCACCCAAGACGCAACTGCGTTTGCCCGCCCCCTCCTCCATCTTTGCAGCAAAGCAGCGGACTTCTCCACCGGCCTGGTAGATGCACCGCGAGGATTGCCCCACACACCGTTTACGTCTTTGATGGGACCCTGACGGAAGAGCCTTGGCCGCCGCCTCTTCCCGGACACCTAGTTCGTGAGCAGAGACGAGGAATGGCTTGCGGATCGTAGTCGGCCGGACTGCCCTGGGTGGACACCCTGCCATTGGGCCCGGCTTCCTTAGGCATCATTCTTGCCCCTTAAAAGACTCCAGGAAGGATTCCTCCAGCCCCAGGAAAAGATGCATGGAGGTCATTTTGACCATGCCCCTGTCCCTGCCCCTGCCCCCAGGCAGGACTTTAGAACATGGGCAGCAAAGATGTGAACTGAGGCATATCCTGCATTTGCTCTCCTCCACCAGCTCTCCTCTTTTCACTTTCTTGACCTACATGAAAAACAAGTTTTCCCTCCAAAAATGAAGAAGACCAGATTAAAAATGAAAGAAAGGATTCAAAATAACCTTCAGCCTTAGTCATGTGAATTTGACTTTCTTCTACCACCCAAACATTGGCTTTGACTAGACACCCACTTAACTATTTATGCAAATGATTTTGACAACTACTAATATCCCAAGAAATGTCTTGTGTTACAACTGATCAGGGCTAGACAGGTTCATAGGATTCACACATACAGAAGAATATTCACAGAGACATTGGGATATCTGACATGCCTTTATTCAAGGCAGCCACACAGATCACAAACCCGTGTTTATATCTATGCACCACCCCCTCAGTGATAAATCCCTACTTCCTTAAGTGCTAGCACAAAGCCAGCATCATGTCAAAATTCTTAGGTAACATAGCATGAGCTGTGCTTGTGAGCCAACTTCATGTTATGGGAACCATTTATTGGACCCAGATTTAAGGCTGTGAAACCCAGTCTCAAAGCCATGAGAATACTACTTTATCAGACCCCTTCAAGGTTGTGAGAAACTGCTTCCCTTAGTTACCCAGACACCTGGGTGAGGAAGCCAGACTGCCTCCACTTACCCTACAATCCACCCTTTCTGGGTCCCTCAGTGCACAATCCATGTGTGGATATCTTCTACCAAGTTCCCCTGGTGAGGAGGGCAGAGCCCTGCACCCATACACCACAAGAGCAGTATAGGCTATAGCAACAGGCAAGCAAAACACAAGTGCTGTCACAGCAGCAGTATAGCTACAGCAGCAGACAACCATACACACAGGCAGTAAGTCCACTCCTAGGTCCATAGGCCAGTCCAGTTCCCAGGTAGGTAAGGCCACCCATGTGAGCCACACACTCAAAGTGCTCCCGTGGGAACTGCAACCCATGCATTCTCCCGCACCTCCCAGCAATGTCCAAGAGCATGTCTATGACAGACCTACAAGAGTTCAGTTCACTTGGGCTTGTCCTTGAAGCTTTTAATGCAGAGGGGTGCTGGCCAAGCCAACCCCATGGTCCCAGCTGTGAGCCAATCCCAAGCCACCCCACAGGGCAGCTGACCAACAGCTGGGGCTGGTTACACTGTTGCTTCTTCCCAGTGCAGATGCCAGTCTAGGTCATGTGCTACAAGGGATGTCCACTGTTTTCTTTGTAGACAGAAGCTAGAGGGCTGTGCCATTGCGAGGCCATCACATGTGCTCTGGGAGATTTTGGTACAGACCCAAAATGCTGATTGGGTAACCACTGAGGCATAGGCATGTACCCAGTCCACTGCACCATAGGGGTTGGAAAAACAAACAGTTATTGACACTAGCAATGGCCAATCACTACCCTGGATATGTCACCTGTAAGATTGAGGGCCATGTCCCAATCACCCGGGGCAGTATTTGTAAGTTTCTCTCTACCCCTTTTCCATAAGGGGAAACAAGATCCACCCAATGTATTGGGTAGGGGGGTTTTATTTCCCAAGACCATGTTCAATTGGCTGTTTGCCCTCACCCTGGGTTATCCACAGTGGGCAAGAAAATATTGCCCTATTTCCCGATGCCTGATTTCAGCAAGGCAAATCCTTAGTCTGCACCTGCAGTTAAAGTAGAGCTGCAGTCTGGTGGAATAATGATTCCACTGGAGCTGGGACCCTGCTCTGACTCCTCTCATTCAGAGTCCAGAGGATAGTCCATAAGCACTTTATCCAACCCCCCAGCATGGGGGTGCCAGCCATGGCATGCAGAATCAGTCTGACCTAGGTAGGGGCCCAATTACATCCACCTGCCACTGGGTCAGCAGTATCCATCTGTGCATCAACTGCCCAGCAGTTCCCATAGGCCTCTGGGGGTGCTCCTGTGAGCAGACAACACAAGCTTCACAAGCTTCTTATAACTTTAAGGTGACAGGTAACCCCCAAGTTTTTATATTGAATCACATAGTCTTTTGTCCAGTATGTAAGAGACAATGGTGTAGCCACTGAGCTACTTCCCTTCCTGAGGGACTGACAGGTACCTTTTTTAGCCACTACACATTGGCTAGAGTGTCAGCCTCATAATTCCTAGGGGAAGCAAGAGGTGCATGTCCAGTAACATGAAATACAGTGATTTGTTTCTGGTGGCCTAACTCCCATAAGTCTTGCTGCAAAACCTGTCCGCACAGTGGCCTATGTATAACCACCAATTTATTTGTATGGCATGTAGAAATCCATAACGTTAGCCCCCTGTACACTGCCCAACTATCCATGCAAATAGTCAGGGATGGTGCCTCATTAGTAACCATGAGCCACACAGCTCAGAGTTCCACCCAATGGCTGCTCTGTCCCACACCAATGTCAAACCAGATTGTATCTGTCTCTGGATGAATGGCTACAGCTGTCCACACAGCAGGCTGACCCCTACTGGACCCATGTGTACCAAGCATCTGAGGGAATAGGTTCCTGCCCTTTGTGGAAGGGGTTAGTTTCCATTTCTTCTATAGGACAGGAACAGTAGATTTTTCATCTACATAAGGGACATGACCTAGCACTTACTGTAGCTCATCCCATAAGAGGATAGTGAACAGAGCACTCCTTTGTTGAAGATAAGCTCCCCAACTTAGCCAATGTGGGCATCTGCACCATCCCACTACAAGGCTTGGCCACCTAGTCCCGGTCCCTGCAATAGGATACATGATCCAGACTGTCACAGGGTCAGTTTCTGTTATAGTCTCCATGGCCAACAGAGCAGCACAGACTGCAGCCAGCTGTTTTCCAATCAAGGAGTACCATACCTCTACTCCTTTCCATAGTTGGGACTAGAAACCCAAGGGTTGATGTAGCCTTTCCGATCTCAGCCGCAAACCCCATCCAAAACCTTCCTGTGTCACCTGCACATCTAGTTCACAGGGTCTAGAAGGACCCTGAGCATGCAAGGCCTGGGTGTGCTTAATGATGCACTTTACTCCTTGGCATGCTTGTTCTGAGGCTGGGGTCCAGTCCCAGTTTGCTCCCTTTTTCACCAAAACATACAAGGGATGGATTACCTGGACCAGATGAGTCTCCAGTACCCCAACAGGCCCCAAAATGTCTGGAGCTGTTTCACAGTGGTATGGGTCAGATATGCCTGGATTTTATTTATCACCACATCAGGGATGATGTTTGTCTTACCTGACCAGACACTCCCAAGAATTTTACAGACAATCCAGGCTCTTGCACAGTGCACCTGGAGATCCCCGACTCGCTGCAGGCTCTGCTTCCTCCCCTTGTGCTGCTCTGCAATTTCTGCAACTCCTGAGACTCTGGCTGCTGCTGCTTCTGTGGCTCTTGGCACTGCCATGAGCTCCACCCATCAGTGTGCCTGGACTGCCTCCTCTCCTGTTGCTGCTGTCTCCTCTGCTGGTGCCATTTGCTCCAGCATGCTCTCTCACAATTGCCTGGGTTGCACCACCAGCTCTAACAGCTGTCCCACTGGCAAGGCCATGGACAAAGTGAGCAGCATGGCGGGGCAGCTGGGCACCAGAGTGCACAAGGCAGAGCTAGTATCTGCTGTCTGCTTACAGTAGCTGGCAGCCCCACAACCCTCCTCCAGGCCAAAGCACATCCTGGGGGCACCACCTACTAAAACACTGCTGCCACACTCAGCTCCACACACACAGCCTTCGCCCAGAGGCACAGCCAGAGCACACTGCTTGTTTGTGGGGCCCCTGACTCTTTGCATCAGTGCATTCAAAGCTGAGCTTTCTGAGTGCAGATGCGGCCACCACCAAAGAACCCAGCCTGGGCGTCAGTCCTCCAGCTCAATCAGCTTCAGCAACTGTGTTCCATGTCTATGTGGGAGGGGAGGAAAGGGGGATTCTGGGCCACACAGATTCAGACTCCACTCAGGCCCACAGGGACCTCAGTTCCTTCCCCCCGCGACCCATTTACCCTGACTTGTTCATTACAAGTGGGGAGGGGGATTGTGGCCACTCAGTTGCTCAGAGGCTTTTCATCAGGGTGCAGTCAAGCTTTCAAGGTTTTGTTTTTCTCTCGTCCTTGGAGTTCTTATGGTTTCACTCCCTTGGGAAGTTCAGTTTTCTCTTCTTAAGCCTTCAAGGCTTCAGCTCCCTCTCGGGGTTCTTGGATCTTTGCTGTGTCCAAAACTCAGTATTCACCTCAGCTCACAAAGCTGAAACACCCAGCCCACAACCCCCACATTTTCATGGGCACTGGGCTTTCCTAGGGTCTTCCCAACCACCTGCAGGGCTTTCTCTACTGTGTCCATGCACTACTGACATCAGGACAGCCCTGGGGTGGGTAAGGCCAAGTTGCCAGGAGCCCAGCCACCCATCCAGTCTGCTCTCAAGGGACCCCGCTCCTGGCTCCTATGTTTCCACAACTTTTGAATCCTGCCAACTCCACCAACTGTGTTGTGACCAATCAGGGCCAGACAGGTTGATAGGATTCGTGAATATGGAAGAATATTCACAGAGCTGTTGGGATGTCTGACATGCCTTTATTCAAGGGAGCCACAAAGGTCACAAACCCATGTCTATGTCTTCACTCCCCTCTCTGTCAGTGAGAAGCCCCTACCTCTTTCAGTACTAGCACAAACAAAGCTGGCATCAGGTCAAAATCCTTAGGTAACAGCATGAGTGGCACATGCAAGCCAATTTCAAGTTATGGGAACTGTTTATCCGACCCACGTTCAAGGCTGAGAGACCCAGTCTCAAGGCCATGAGAATATTACTTTATCAGATCCCTTCAAGGTTGTGAGAAACTGCTTCCCTTAGTTACCCAGACACCTGGGTGAGGAAGCCAAGCTACCCCCACTTGCTCTACATGTCTCTTGAGCCTTTGTGTGTTCAGGGTTTTTTCCCTCTCAAACAAGAGTCCTAGTCCCCTCAGGAGGACTCTGCACTGCTCGAATATTGTGCCACAACTCTCTGAGGGAGCAAGTTATATAAAAATCTGTCCCATCTGCAACATCCACCACCATGCTTCTGTTAATTGGCCATTGTGATCTCAGGAATGGTTGTTAATTGTTTGGAGTGTGAGATGAATTCATCATTACAACCAGAGGACTTGGAAAAGCCAATGAACAGGAGGGCATTGCTGAGTGTCAGAGGAGGGACCTGTTTAAATTCCAGGTGCACTCTACCTTGATAATGATTAAGAAGAGAGCCCATTATACTTCTTTGTGGGAGGCCGCCCCAATCAATATTGAAGCAAGCCACCATCATGGTAGGCCTGCCCAACTCCATGGAAGAGCAGGTGGGTATCACAGGAGCCTGAGAGATGTGCCATGTTTGCCTCTGGTCTACCTTTATGATAAGCTGAGTGTTGTTCCTGGTTATATAAGGAAAGGTTAGTTCCAGGAAACAGTAGACTTGTTACAGTCACAACTGTCTTCCAGTGTATGATTGGGTCCTAGCATGTGTTCACTGTCAGGGGTCATCAGTTCATTCTCCTGCCTCCAGGCCCAACTGTAGATAAAATAGTCTGAAAAGCTAGTTGTGGGGACTATGTAGTTGGGGAGAGCTAGCAGGCAGTTCTCCTTCTAGAGTTTCCTGGGGAAGGAGTTTACACAGATTCCTATAGTCATGCACAACAATGCTGGGATCTTCCCAAGTGTCTTGTGCTGCAGATTTAGCCAAATACCCTAGAGGGTCAGATTGCTCTGTGCAGACAGGTTGGAGGTAGTGGTGCCCACTGAGGGGTCCATTCTGGCTCCTCCTCCCCACTCCTGGGCTGCTCACTGGCTCTGTTCCCAGGACATCCCTTATAGGACACCAAAACCAACACCCAAGCCACCTGTCAGTTTAGGGCCCCCAAACTCATTCAAGCCCTTGAAAAGTTCATTTAGGCTACTTGCTCCAAGGTGAGGAAGCCATGAATGGTTGTTCTGTAGACTAAGCCTGGTCTGACAGTAGAACTCACACTCCCTTCCCACTGCCACTGGGATGGAGACACCAGTTGGGGGCTGTTGTACCAGTGAGGGATACAGCCCCAAGAGCAGGGCCTGAACCAGTCAACAAAAGCTAGGGGACATCAGGAGAAGTGCCAGGAGGAGATCCATGTAGAGAGACCAAGGACTGAGGCACTGGCTGTGGGAATAATGTTCCAGGAAAGAACTTTGAAACCCAAAATGCCTGCACTCATCCTGCTGGCTTCCAGAGCCTGGGGTGGGGCTGGTGGGGCAAGGCTGGCTCTGCAGGCAAAATCAAGAGCCTTCAGCTGCAGAGGGAGCAGAAAGCACTAGGGAGGAGCAAGGAGCCACATAGACCATTTTAAGGCTGTGCCCAGGAAGAGTAAAAACCCAAATAAGCCAAGAATAGATTTAGGAATGAACTGGTTTATATTTTATTTGTTTTCTGTAGCTTTGCTTAGCTTGGGAATATATTTAATTTTATAAGTAATACATAAATATATTCTTATAAATAGTCAA
The DNA here is from genome assembly GCF_021234165.1 of Pteronotus mesoamericanus. Lineage (NCBI taxonomy): Eukaryota > Metazoa > Chordata > Mammalia > Chiroptera > Mormoopidae > Pteronotus > Pteronotus mesoamericanus. The sequence continues at coordinate 8,981,884 of NW_026555307.1, forward strand.
AGAACATAAGTGAAACAAAAGTCTTCATTCTCTCTTTCCATCCCTTCCTGTCTCCAATGAAACTCTACTCCTTGAGGCAATTCACTATTATCAGCATAGTGTTTAGACAGATGGGTAGGTAGCTAGGTAGAAAAAATAGATAGATAAATGCTAGAAAGATGATAAAACATATAGGCAGATAGATAGATGATAATTAGAGGATAAATGGATGTATATATTTTTTAATTTTTTATTGTTGTTCAGTTACAGTTGTCCCCATTTCCCTCCCCAATTACTCTCCCTGCCCTACCACCCCCTTCTTCCACCCTCAACCCTCCCTCCCCCGTTATCTTTGCCTATGGGTCCTTACCCTTCCTCTTCTACCCCCAGTTATCCCCATCCCCACTCCTCTCTTGTCACTGTCAGTTTGTTCTTTATATCCATGTCTCTGGTTCTATTGTTCGCTTGTTTGTATTCTTGGTTAGGTTCTACTTATAGATGAGATAATATGGTATTTGTCTTTTGCTTCCTGGCTTACTCACTTAATGCTCTCCAGTTCCATCTATACTGTCATGAAGGATAGGAGTTCCTTCTTTCTGCTGTGTAATGTTCCATTGTGTAAATGTACCAGAGTTTTTGATCCATTCATTTACTGATGGGCACTTAGACTACATTCAACACTTGGATATTATAAATAGTGCTGCTATGGACATAGGGGTGAATAGGTTCTTTTGAATTGGTGTTTCAGGATTCTTAGGTATAATCTCAGCAGTGGAATTGCTGAGTCAAAAGGCAGTTTCATTTTTAGTTTTTTTAAGAAATTCCATGCTATTTTCCACAGAGGCTGCACCAGTCTGCATTCCCATCAATAGTGTACTAGGATTCCCTTTTCTACACAGCTTTGCAGGCCCGTGTTGTTTGTTGACTGATTTATGATGGCCATTCTGACTGGTGTGAGTGGTATCTCACTGTGGTTTTAATTGGCATTTCTCTGATGGCTAGTTATGCTGTGCATCCTTTCATATGTCTCTGGGCCCTCTGCAGATCGTCCTTGGAGAAGTGTCTGTTCAGGTCCTTAGCCCTCTTTTTGTTTAATTAATTATTTATTTTAAATTTTTCATGTACATTTGTCTCCATTTACCTCCCACCACTTTCCCCTGACCAACCCGCCCCCACCACACCAATCCTACAGCACCTTGGCTTCATCAAGGTGTCCTTCACACCTGGCCCTTTATTTGACCCTTCCTCTTCCCCTCCCCACTACCCACCTCCCTCCCTCCATCCTGTCCTCATTGGTTTCTTCTTTCTTTCCATGTTGCTGGTCATATTTTTCTTGCCTGCTTGCTTGGCAGATTAGGTTCTACTTATAGGTGAGATCATGTGGTATTTGTCTTTCACTGCCTGGTTTATTTCACTTGTCATAATGCTCTCCAGTTCCATCCATGCTGTCATGAGGGGTAGTAGCTCTTTTTTTCTGCAGCGTGGTATTTCATTGTGTAAATGAACCATAGTATTTTGATCCACTCATTTACTGATGGGCACTTAGATTGCTTCCAGCACTTGGATATTGTGAATTGTGCTGCTATGAACATTGGGGTGCGTAGGTTCTTTTCAAGTGGTGTTTTGAGATTCTTATGATATAGTCCCAACAGTGGAATTGTTGGGTAAAAGGCAGTTCTATTTTTAGTTTTTTGAGAAAATTCCAAACTGTTCTCCACAGTTGCTGCACCAGTTTCCATTCCCACCAACAGCGTACTAGGGTTCCCTTTTCTCCACAAGATCACCAGCCCCCTTTATTTGATGATTTATTTATGATGGCCATTCTGACCACTGTGGAATGGTATCTCATTTTGGTTTTATTTTTTTTAATTAATTAATTAATTTTTTCAAATACATTTGTCTCTGCCTACCCGCCAACACTTTTCTTTGCTCCCTCCCTCCCTCCCTCAACTCTTTCCCTTTGGTTTTGTCCATGAGTCCTTACTATGTGTTCCTTGACTTTCCCCTTCCCTTCCTTTTCCCCACCCCCCTCCCTCCTTCCCTCTTGTCTCTGTTTTCTTTTCCTTTCAGTGTTGCTGGTCTTATTTTCCTTGCATCTTTGTATTGTTGGTTAGGTTCCACTTATAGGTGAGATCACATGGTATTTGTCTTTCGCCCCCTGGCTTATTTCGCTTAGCATAATGCTCTACAGTTCCATCCATGCTGTCGCGAAGTTTAGTAGTTCTTTTTTCTTTCTGCTGCATAGTATTCCATTGCGTAAGTGTACCATAATTTTTTCATCAGATCATTTACTGATGGGCATTTAGGTTGCTTCCAACACTTGGCTATTGTAAATTGTGCTACTATGAACATTGGGGTGCATAGGTTCTTTTGAATTGGCGTTTTGGGATTCTTAGGATAGTCCCAGCAGGGGAAACATTGGATCAAAAGGCAGTTCCATTTTCAGCTTTTTGAGGAAATTCCACACGGCTTTGCACAGTGGCTGTACCATTCTGCATTCCCACCAACAGTGTACTAGGGTTGCCTTTTCACCACAGCCTCTCCAGGACCTGTTGTTTATTGATCTGTTTATGATGGCCATTCTGACCGGTGTGAGGTGGTACCTCATGGTGGTTTTGATCTGCATTTCTCTGATGGCTAGAGATGCTAAGCATCGTTTCAGATGCCTCTGGGCCCTCTGTATCTCCTCCTTGGAAAAGCATCTGCACAGGTCCTTTGCCCATTTTTTGATTGGATCCTTTGTCTTCCTGGAGTGGAGTCGAGTGAGTTCGTTATATGTCTTGGAGATCAAACCTCTATCTGATGTATCATTAGCAAATATATTTTCCCATACGGTTGGCTCCCTTTTCATTTTGCTGATGCTGTCTTTTGTCGTGCAGAAGCTCCTTATTTTGATGAGGTCCCACTTGTTTATTCTTTCCTTTATGTCCCTTGCTTTAGGAGACATATCAGTGAAAATACTGCTGCGTGGGATATCTGAGAGTTTCCTGCCAATGTTCTCCTCTAGGACTTTGATGGTGTTGCGACTTATATTTAAGTCTTTTATCCATCTTGAGTTTATTTTTGTGTATGGTGTCAGCTGATGATCCAATTTCAATTTTTTGCATGTAGCCATCCAGCTCTCCCAACACCATTTCTTGAAGAGGCTCTTATGGCTCCATTTTATGCTTCTGCCCCCTTTGTCAAATATTAGATGCCCATAGAGACCTGGGCTTATTTCTGGGCTTTCTATTCTGTTCCACTGGTCTATGGGTCTGTTCTTGTGCCAGGACCAGATTGTTTTGAGTATAGTGGCTTTGAAGTAGAGTTTGAGGTCCGGTATTGTGATCCCTCCTACTTTGTGTTTCTTTCTCAAAAATTGCTTCAGCTATTCGGCGTCGTTTATGGTTCCCTATAAATTTTTGAAATGTCTGTTCTATTTCTGTGAAATACGTCATTGGCATCTTAATAGGGATTGCGTTGAATCTATAAATTGCTTTGGGTAGTATGGACATTTGGATGATGTTAATTCTTCCAATCCATGAACAACTTATATGCTTCCATTTATTTGTGTCTTCCTTAATTTCTTATTCAGTGTTACATAGTTTTCTGCATACAGGTCTTTTACATCCTTGGTTAAGTTTATTCCTAGGTACTTAATTTTTCTTCTTGTTATAGCAAAGGAGAATTATTTCTTGATATCTGATTCTGATATCTCATTGTTGGTGTACAAAAACACCTTCGATTTCTGAATATTGACTTTGTATCCTGCTGTTTTGCCAAATTCACTTATTAGGTCTAGTAGTTTTTTGGAGGAGTCTATGGGGTTTTCCAATATACACCATGCAAACAATGATAGTTTTACTTCCTCCTTTCCAATTTTGTTGTCTTTTATTTCTCCTTCTTGTCTGATCAGTGTGAGTAGGACTTCCAATACTATGTTGAATAGAGGTGGTGAAAGCAGACATATTTGACTTGTTCCTGATGTTAGTGGGAAAGTTTTTAGTGTTTGCCAATTGAGTATGAAGTTGGCAGTAGGCTTTTTATATATGACCTTCATTATATTGAGGTATGCCCCCTTTATTCCCAATCTGATGAGTATTTTTATCACAAATACGTGCTGTACCTTATCAAATGCTTTTTCTGCATCTATTGATATGATCATTTGGTTTTTGTCTTTCCTTTTGTTTATGTGATGTATTACGTTCACTGATTTGGGAATATTGAACCATCCTTGCATTCATGGGATGAATCCCACTTGGTCATGATTGGTATTCTTTTTAATGTTTTGCTGGATACAGTTTGCCAATATTCTGTTGAGGATTTTAGCGTCAATGTTCATCACCAGTACTGGCCTGTAGTTTTCTTTCTTTTCTGTGTCTTTATCTGCTTTGGGAATTAGGATGAGGCTGGCCTCATCAAAAGAGTTTGGGAGTCTTCCTTCTTCTTGGATTTTTTGAAATAGTCTGAGAAGGACAGGGGTTAACTCTTCCTTAAAGGTTTTGTAAAATTCTCCTGTGTGAAACCATCTGGTCCAGGACTTTTGTGTGCTGGGAGATTTTTGATTACTGCTCCAATCTTACCAGCTGTTATTGGTCTGGTAGGCTTTCTGACTTCTTCATTCGGTGGTGGAAGGTTATATTTTTCTAGAAATTTGTCCATTTCAACGAGGTTTTCAAATTTCATGGCATATAATTGTTCATAATAATTTATTACAATCCTTAGTACTTCTGTGGTAACAGTTGTTATTTCTCCTCTTTCATTTCTAATATTATTTATTTGGGTCCTCTCCCTTTTTTTGTTGATGAGTATGCTTAAGGGCTTGTTGTCTTTATTTATCTTTTTAAAGAACCGGCTCCTGGATTGGTTGACCCTTTGAATTGTTCTTTTCATCTCTATGTCATTCAGTTCTGCTCTGATCTTGATTATCTCCTCCTTCGACTTGCTCTGGGATTTGTTTGTTTTTGTTTCTCCAGTTCTTGAACCTGGAGAATTAGATCATTTATTTGAAATGTTTCAATATTTTTAATGTAGGCCTGTATTGCTATGAACTTCCCTCTCAGGACTGCCTTCGCTGTGTCCCATAGGTTTTGGACTGTTATGTGTTCATTTTCATTTGTTTCCAGCAATTTTTTAAATTTCTTCTTTGATCTCATTATTGACCCATTCATTGTTTAATAGTGTACTATTCAATCTCTATGAGTTTGAATGTTTCTGAGTTTTTCCTTGAGGTTGGTTTCAAGTTCCAAGCCTTTGTGGTCTGAGAAAATGCTTGTTATGATTTCGATTTTCCTGAATTTGTTGAGGCTTGTTTTGTGTCCTAGTATGTGGTCTATCTTTGAAAATGTGTGCATTTGAAAAGAATGTGTGTTTTGCTTCTTTGGGATGAAAGTTTTGATAAATGACAGTTAAATCCATTTGATCTAATGCATCATTCAGCTCCACAATATCCTTATTGATGTTTTATTTGGGAGATCTATTCATTTTTGACAGTGGGGTGTTAAAATCCCCTACTATCAGTGTGCTGCTGTCTATATATTTCTTGAGGTCCTTCAAGATTTTCCTTATACATTTGGGTGCTCCTATGTTGGGTGCATATAGGTTTACAATGTTTACGTCTTCTTGATATATTGATTCTTCCATTGAGTATTATGAAGTACGCTTCTGGGTCTCTTTTCATGGTCTTTGTTTTGAAATCTATTCTGTCTGATATAAATATTGCTACCCCTGCTTTTTTTCCCCTGTCCATTTGCTTGGAATACTTTTTTCCATCCCTTTACTTTCACTCTGTGTAGGTCCTTTGTTCTGAGGTTCTTCTCTGGTAGGCAGCATATGTGTGGGTCATGTTTTCTTATCCATTCAGCTATCCTGTGTCTTTTGATTGGGACATTTAACCATTTACATACAAAGATTTTATTTATAAGTACTTATTCATTTTTTCCCTTACTATCTGTGATCCTCTCTTTGTCGCTCTTTTTCTTCATCTTCTTAAAGCAGTCCTTTTAGAATATCTTGTAGTGCTGGTTTTGTGGTGGTGTCTTCTTTTAGCTTTCTTTTGTCTGAGAAACTCTTTACTTCACTTTCCTTTTTAATTGAGAGCCTTGCTGGACATAGTAGTCTTGGCTGCAGGCCCTCGCTTTTCATAACTTAAAATATTTCTTGCCATTCCCTTCTGGCTTGTAGTGTTTCTGTTGAGAAATCTGTTGCTAGCCTTACCGGGGTTCCATTATATGTTACTATCTATTTCTTCCTTGCTGCCTTTAGGATTCTCTGTTTGTCTTTGGTATTTGCCATTTTAATGATGATTTGTCTTGGAGTGGGCCTCATTGGGTTCCTCTTAAATGGGACCCACTGTGTCCTGGGCTTATGTGATTTTTTTTCCCTCCAATTAAGGAAGTTTTCCATCATTACTATTTCAAACAGGTTCTCTATCCCTTGTTCCTCTTCTCCTTCTGGTATCCCTAATATACCTTATCAAATGCTTTTTCTGTGTTTACTGATATGATCATTTTGTTTATTATTATGTTATAATAATATATGTTATTATATTATTATCCTATATGTTATTACATTTAAGGTTGTCCTGCATTTCCCTCAATGCCTCTTCATATTTTTTTTTTTTTAGTATTTTTTCATTATCTTCCCCTTTCTGGGAGCTTCTTTCTACCTTGTCCTCCATATCACTGATTCAGTCCTCTGCTTTATTGAGCCTACTTTTCATTCCTTCTACTGCACTCTTCAATTCAGAAATTGTATTCTTAATTTCCTCTTGCCTCTTATTGATAGTTTCTATGTCTTCTTTCATGCTGATAGAGTTTGCAATAAGCTCTTCACAGTTTCCCTGTAGTTTTCCTTAATTCTCTTTAAGCTCACTGAGCTTCCTTAGAACCATTGTTTTGAACTCAATATCTGATAGTTGACTTGCTTCTATTTCATTTAGTTGTCTTTGTGGGGATTCCTCCTTTCCCTTTGACTGGGGTGTGTTTCTTTTCCTTCCCATTATTTGGGAGACTGCTCTTTTTTGCTTCTGCTTCTTTAATTGATCTATCTTCACTTCCTGACTTTGTGGTGTGAACTTCTCTGGTAGGAGACTGATTTTCTTTTTCTCTTTCTTTTTGGATCTGCCTCTGATGATGTCAGCTGTTGATCATGTCTAACCTTACACAGTCTTTAAGAGACTTCCAGAAATCTACTATCTGTGACTGTCTCCCCCTGTTGTTAATCTAGTCACCCTGCCCTCAGCAGTCAGGGCTGTGCAGAGTCCCTCATGTGGGCAGGGCTATTGTGTCTTTTCATGCTGCTGTCACTCAGGGGAATAGTGTGCCTGAAAAATATGGCTGCTGCCATATGGGGGGAGTAGTCAGCATGCGATCCCCCTGGCTACTCCCTCAGTTCTCTCCCCAGTGCTTCCATTGCCAGACTTTTCTCAAGTGTCCCAAGATCACTCTGTGTCCCCTTTAGCCAGTGATCTATTATCTGTGATTGTCGTTCTGTACTCAGCAGTTGGGTTTGCCCAACACAGGGCTGGGCCAAGCCTTCTGGGGGCAGAACTATTGTGTCCCTTCACACTGCAGCTGCTCAGGGGAGTGGTCTGTGTGAGCAAGATGGCTGATCCCAAATGGGGTAAGAGTCAGAACCATGATCCCCCTGGCTACTCCCAGTTCTCTCCTCAATGCCTCTGTCGCCAAAGTTTCCTCAAATGTCTCTAGACCACTCTGCATCACCTTTAGCCTGGTATCTACTATATGTGACTGCCACTCTGTACTCAGCACTTGGGCCTGTGCAACACCTGGTCGGGAGTCAGCCACTTGAGGGCATGGTTATTGTGTCCCTTCACACCTCTGCTGCTCGGGAGGAGTAGTCTGCCTGAGCAAGATGGCAGCTGCAGAATGGGGGATGAGTCAGCACCGGGACCCCACTTTCTACTCTCAGTTCTTTCTTCCAAGCCTCCTTTTCCAGTCTCTCCTCTGGAGGCTCCAGCCCACTCTGCCCCCACCTCCCCAGGAGCCCAGGGAAATTGGCTGCCACTACAAATTTTTTAGTTGGCCCTTTAAATGACTCTTTGCATCTCCAGCCACCTATCTCAGGCAGAGAACACACTGCCGCTTTTCACAGTTGACTGCAATCTGCATGCTTTTTGGGCTCTGGTGCTGTAGTCTGGAGATCTCTGCTTATGGTTTAGACCCTGCTCTTCTCAGGGAGATCCAACTGGCTGTTTCAATATCTCTCTGGCACTGCTGCCCGTGGGTGCCTATTCTACCTTCTGAAGCCTCTCCAGCACTCCTTACCGGTTAGGTTGTCCTAAAGCCGGTTCCTCTATCAGTCCAAGGTTTTAGGGCTCCTCTCGTGTTATTGCTCAGGTGTTTTCCAGGTGATTTCTCCACAATTAAGTTGTAGTTCCAGATTGGTCCTGGGAGGAGGTCAGTGTGACTTCCACTCACTCCTCTGCTATCTTGAAGTCCTCCCTTTACCCTCTTTTTATATATTTTGGACATCAAACCCTTGTCCAAGGTATAATCAGCAAGTATATTTTCCCATATGGTCGGTTCCCTTTTCACTTTGCTGATGATTTCTTTAGCCATGCAGAAGCTTTTAACTCAATGAAGTTTCATTTTTTTATTCTTTCCTTTATGTTCCTTGCTCTAGGGGACATATCAGTGACAATATTGCTTCATGGAATATCTGAGAGTTTCCTATGTTCTCCTCTAGGACTTTTATGGTGTCGTGACTTCTATTTAAGTATTTTATCCATCTTGAGTTTATTTTTGTGTTTGGTGTAAATTGATGGTCAAGTTCTTTTTTTTTTTTTTTTTTTTGCATGTAATTGTCCAGATCTCCCAGCACTGTTTTTTGAAGGGGATATTTTCTTTTTTTTTCTTTCTTTCTTCTTTTTTATTCAAATACATTTGTCTCCACTTCCCCACCACCACTTTCCCCTGCCCCCCCTCTCCCACTTCCCTCCCTCAATCCTTCTCCACTTTGGCTTTGTCCATGGGTCCTTTATACATGTTCCTTGACTTGACCCTTTCCTTCCCTTTCCCTGCCCACCCTGCCCTCCTTCCTTCTTGACTCAGTTTTTTTTTTCTTTCAATGTTGCTGGTTATATTTTCCTTGTTTGTTTGTTTTGTTGGTTAGGTTCCACTTACAGGTGAGGTCATATAGTATTTGTCTTTCACTGCCTGGCTTATTTCACTTAGCATAATGCTCTCTAGTTCCATCCATGCTGTTGTGAAGGCTAGTAGCCCTTTCTTTCTTTCTCCTGTGTAGTATTCCATTGTGTAAATGTACCATACTTTTTTGATCTACCCATTTACTGATGGGCATTTAGGTTGCTTCCAACACTTGGCTATTGTAAATTGTGCTGCTATGAACATTGAGGTGCATAGGTTATTTAGATTTGACATTTTGGGATTCTTAGGGTATAATCCCAGCAGTGGAATCGCTGGATCAAAAGGCAGTTTCATTTTTAGCTTTTTGAGGAAATTCCAAGTGGTTGCACCAGTCTACATTCCCACCAACAGTGTACTAAGGTTCCTTTTTCTCCACAACCTTGCCAGCACCCATTATTTGTTGATTTATTTATGATGGCCATTCTGACGGGTGTGAAATGGTATCTCATTATGGTTTTAATTTGCATTTCTCTGATGGCTAGGGATTTCCTCAAAAAAATAAAAATTGCCTTTTGACCCAGCAATTCTACTGCTGGGATTATACCCTAAGAATCCTGAAACACCAATTCAAAAGCACGTATGCATCCCAATGTTCATAGCAGTGAAATTTACAATAGCCAAGTGCTGGAACCAGTATAAGTGGCCATCAGTAAATGGGTAGATCAAAAAACTGTGGGACACTTACACAGTGGAATACTACACAGCAGAAAGAAAGAAGGAACTTATGTCTTTCTTTTCTTTCGATTTTATTTATGTGAGAAGTATGTTAGCTAAACATGTTGGTGTAATCATTTCATAACATGTAAAACACTGTGCTATATATCTTAAACTTATACAGTGATGTATGTCAACTATTTTCTTGACAAAATTGGAAAAATTTCTTAAAAGTAGCTAGAATAATAAACAAAACATTTTTAAAATCTCTACTGCAGAAATATTTTAACAGTAGTTTATGTTAAAAGATAAGCTAACTAAAATTACAAAGAAATGTGGGGTTTCTTTAAAACAGCCAATGAGTGTGGGCAGTGGATAAATCGGACAGAAACTGACAAATAAAATAGCCAATGATGTGTGATGTTGCTACCAAAAAAGCAATGGCTCCTTAGGGTTGTGCACTCAAAGTATAGTGTCCAAACAATGGAGGTGGTATCCCACTGGAAGCAAAATTTGTATGGGAGGTGGAGGGCTCATATTTGGGAAATGACATCCAGAGGGCATCAAAAAAGAGGGGCAAGCCTAGGTCAGAGAAAGGAAGGTCCAGAAAGAAGCAGAACTTTACATAATTCCAGAAATTGGATCTTGGATCAATACATGAAAGTTACAGGAAATAAGAGTTTGGTTCATTCTGAGAAACAATTTCCTATACAATATAACTTAAGGTAAGTTAATACAACTTAACAATGCAAAGGTTTATGGAGTCAATCAAAATCTCAAATTCCAGTTTTGCCACATGCCAGATGTATCACAATGAACCAGTCAGCTTTTCTGAGACTTAGTTTAAGCTTCCACTAAATGGAGAAGAGAATGCCTACTTTACTAGATCATCTCAGATAGTCTTGTTAAAGTTCTTAGCACGAAGCCAGCACTAATTATATTTATAATTATTATATATATTTATAAATTATAGTTATCATTAATAACAACAATCAAGTGGGGTTCCAAGTAAGTTAATAGGTTCTTCATCATTGTGAAATTAAACAGAGGCTGTGTATCAACATACTGGGAATATTAGAAAGAATTTTACGCTTTGGATTAGAGGTTGAAATAGCTTATTTTTAAAGGCCCTATAATTCTATGATTTTAAGTCATTATAAGAGCCCAGACTTCTGATCAGGTAAGGGACAGTAACTTATTCCTGGGACTGAAATTCTTTGCTGGCCTGAAGGCCCAGAAGTTTCACTGTGTGAATTACTGTTCAAATATGCTATGTGTGTGGCTGTTCATATCCATACACATATGCAAATATTCAGGTATCTATGCATATTTGTACATATGGGAGTGTTTGTGTGCATGTTTTTGCATAGAAATGTGCCCTACTCCAGAAAATGCCAAATTATCATGGGTGAAAACACTCCATTTTATGGCATAATTAAAGGGTATTATAATTAAAGCTTCTATAACTCAGGTCCATGTTCATTTCAGCTTCTCTGCCAAATCTATTCACAAATCTATTCACAGATATGTTTCTCCATTGATTTCTGGGTTACTTGCACTTGGAGAGGAAGCTCATCAATAGGTCTTTAGCACTATTGATTCTTTCCAACTGCTGAGGGTCAGTCTTGTGGGCTAGAATTTGATAGTTTGTGGTTAGGATGCTACCCAAGGCTGGCTCTGTCAAATACATTCTTCAAACACCTGTAATTTGGCTTCAGCCCCATTAGATTGGGGTTTTTTTTCACCCTTTAAAGAAGCTTTTCTCATTCCACCTGAGGCACCCAGTGCCAGTCTGTTACATCAACTCCTCTATCCTGTAGGAAAGCTTTTGACAGACAAATCAATACTGAGCAGTTAGTGCCTAAGGAGGCACAACTTAGCCCATGGTGTTCACTTACTGTGTGTTTGGATTATGCTGACCACCAATGATGCAAGGGCTACAACTCAGCAGGAAAATCAGGGGCAAACAACCCAATAAGTATAAAAAGTGGTACAGTCACTGTGCAAAAGTCTGGTGAGGAATGAGGACTAAGTGGTCAACGCTCTCTCTCCAAGGGCCCAACTTCTAGGTGCATTTCTGCCCACTGAGGATGAAGTTTGGAAAGCTGGCCATATGGTAACTAGGGTGTATCAAAAGTATCTTGAGGAAGGAGGCATTCGTGGGGTACTGACATGGGTAACTGTCTATTAAAAACTCTGAATATTTTCCAGAAAGCTCCCCCAATCTTCCCTCAGGTGACATTTTGGAACAACAAGTTAAAGTAATTATCATTGTCTCCATTTTGCAGTTAACCAAATGAAGCCCACTCTAAGACACATCATCATTAAAATGGAAAATATCAAAGACAAAGAAGAATCCTAAAGGTGGCAAGGGAGGAACAGTTAGTAGCATACAAGGGAGCCCTAATATGGCTAGCAGCTAAAAATAAATAATATAAAGTAAAAGAATTTAAAAAAGAAATACAAAGGACTGTAAGAAAATATTATGAACTATATGCCAACCAACTGGATAACCTGGGTGAAATTGATTAAGTCCTAGAAACATACAATCTTCCAAAAATAAATCAAGAAGAATCAGAGAATCTTAACAGACTGATTACAACCAAGAAAAGTGAAGCTGTAATCAGTAATATTTCAATAAACAAAAGTCCCAGATCTGACAGCTTCACAGGTAAATTATACCAAACACTCAAAGGATTATCAGTTCTCCTTCTCAAACACTTCCTAAAAATTCAAGAGAATGGAAGAGTCCCAATTTCATTTTATGAGGCTAAACCATCCTAATCCCAAAACCAGATAAAACTCTAAATAGGAAAAAACCATACACGCCAATATCCCTGATAAACATAAATGTAAAAAATCCTCAATTATGTATTAGCAAACCGAATTCAGCTATAGATTAACAAAAGCATACACCATGATGAAGTGAGATTTGGTCCTGGGATGCAAGGTTGGCTCAATATTCACATATCCATTAATGTGATACATCACATAAACAAGATAAAAAATACAAATTATATGATTATATCAATAGATTTTTAGAAAGCATTTTGATAAAATTCGATACCCATTTCTGATTTAAAAGAAAAACCCTCAGAAAAGTGGAAATACAGAAAGCACACCTCAGCATAATAAAGATCACATATAACAAACCCACAGGCAACATCATACTCAAAGGGGAAAAACTAAAAACTAAACTTGTTACTTAATATTCAGAATAAGAGAGGGATATCTACTTTTACTACTCTTATTCAACATTGTACTGGAAGTCCAAGTCCAAACCACAGCAACTGTACAAGAAGAAGGAATGAAAGTCATCCAAACTGGAAAGAAGTAAAACTATCATTTTCAGATTACATGATACTATATATACAGAACCCTAAAGATTAGATCAAAAAACTATTAGAACTGATAAAAAAAATTCAGTAAAATAGCCAGATACAAAATAGATATTAATATATTGGTTGTATTACAATACACCAATAATAAATTGTCAGAAAGGGAAACTAAGAAAACAATCCCATCTACAAATGCACTAAAAAAATACCTAGGAATTAATTTAACCAAGGACGTAAAAGACCTGTACTTGAAAATTATGAGACACTGAAGAAAGAAATTGAAAAAGACACAAATAAATGAAATATTCCAAGTTCATGGATGGAAATAATTAACATCATTTAAATGTCCATAATACCTAAAGCAATCTATAGATTCAATGCAATTCCTACCAAAATACCAATGAATTTTTTCCATAGAGCTAAAACAAATAATCCAAAAATGTATAGGGAACCACAAAAGACCTCAAATAGCCACAGCAATCTTTTTTTTAATTTATAAGTCATGTTTATTCTATTACAGTTGTCTCAATTTTTCCCACTTTACCCCTCTCCGCCCATCCTTACCCCCAACCCCCACTCCCACAGTCAATTCCAACTCTGTTGTCCATGTCCATCGGTCATTCATACATGTTCTAGTCTAGTCCTTTCCCCTTCTTTCCACCATTGTACTCTTTGCCCATTCCCTCTGGTCACTTTCAGTCTGCTCCATGTTTCTGTGCCTGTGGTTTATTTTGTTTGTTAGTTTATTTTGTTGAATAGAGTCCACTTATAGGTGAGATCATATGGTATTTGTCTTTCATCAACTGGCTTATTTCACTTAGTTTAACATTCTCCCGTTCCATTCATGTTGTTGCAAAAGGTAGGAGTTTCATCTCTCCCTTTCTTTCATTCTTTCTTTCTTTCTTAAATGCATATTGATTTTATTTATTTTTTTAAATGTCAAAGATAATTATAAAATATTTAAAACCATTATAAAGTCTCAGCAATTAAACAAACATGACACCAGTACAGAAATAATCAATTAGATCAATGAAATATAATGAGCATGCTGGAGACAAAAGTATATATCAGTCTAACTATATAATATATGATTAAGTTGATATTTCAAATCAATGAGGGAAATTAGGCTTATTCAACAAATAAGGTGCATAGACCACTATTACTTGAAAAAAAAACAAATAACAGAGCCCTATTTCACACATTATACAAAAAATATCCAGGTGAGCTAAAAATCAATATGTAGAATCTAAGGAGTTTTAGAAGAAAATAGAACTAATATTTTTCATGACCTGAAGTAAGATATTCAACCCCAGAAGCTATAAATATTGACAATATGACTATATTAAACATGTAAGACTATATACTAATATACATATAAAAAAATTAAAGGACAAAGAAGAGAATAGGAAAGTATTTGCAACACATCTAAAATATGGTAAATAGGTTTGGGGATTTTTTGTTGTTGTTGTTTTTAGGGGAAAATATTCAACAAACCTTTAATCAATAAATGGATAAAGAATACCAAAAAGTCATTTAAAGCCTTTTTTAAAAAAATAATAGAAATAGGCAAGAAATATACTAAAACAGGTTCAGCTTCAACAAATAGTACAGGAACAATTAAATTAACATCATTGTCAACAATCAGATTAATACGTATTAAAATATTGGTAATACCATGTATTGGCAACTCTGAAAGGAACTGGGTATACAAAGAAACTTTTTCACCATCTTAAAGCAGTCCTTTAGCATATTTTTGCAGGTCTGGTTTGGTGGAGATGTATTCCTTTAGCCTTCTTTTGTCTGGGGAAACTCCTTATTTCACCTTCCATTTTAATTGAGAGCCTTGCTGGGTAGAGGAGTCTTGGTTGAAGACCTTTGCTTTTCATGGGTTTGTCTTTGATATTTGCCATTTTAATGATGATGTGTCTTGGAGTGGACCTCATTGGGTTCCTCTCGAGTGAGGCCCTCTGTGCTTCCTGGACTTGTGTGACTTTTTTCTCCTCCAATTAAGGAAGTTTTCCATCATTACTTTTTCAAACAGCTTCTCTATCCCTTCCTCATTTTCTTCTCCTTCTGGTATCCTTATTATATGGATATTATTACGTTTCAGGTTGTCCTGCATTTCCCTAAATGCCTCTTCATTCTTTTTGAGTCTTTTTTCATTTTCTTACTCTTCCTGGGATCTTCTTTCTACCTTGTCCTCCAATCCTGAAATAAATTTTCAGGATTCAGTCCTCAGCTTCATCTAGCCTGCTTTTGATTCCTTCTACTGTGTTCTTCAACTCAGAAATTGTATTCTTCATTTCCTCTCGTCTCTTATTGACAGTTTCTATGCCCTTTTTCATGTTGATATAGTTTGCAGTAAGTTCCTCATAGTTTCCCTGTAGTTTTTGCTAACTCTGAGCTCACTGACCTCATTGGTTTACCATGCAAATCCCCGCCTCTGGCTTCGGCTGGCTGAATGCTGCATTGCTGCCAACAAGGGGACTTCTGAACAAGAAACTAAAGGTCTTCCAAGTAAAAAAGGAATTGTACAGTCTATCGTTGGTCAAAGCTATCATCGTAAAATAGTCCTGGCATCACAGTCCATACAGAACACTGTGTATAATGACGGACAGTCTTCAGCCATTCCTGTAGCCAGTATGGAGTTTGCAGCCATTTATCTCAGAAATGCCTTGTTGCTGTTACCTGAAGAACAGCAGGATCCGAAGCAGGAAAATGGGTCTAAAAACAGTAATCAGTTAGGCGGGAACACTGAGAGCAGCAAAAGCAGTGAAACTTGCAGCAGTAAAAGTCATGATGGTGATAAATTCATTCCAGCTCCACCGTCTTCTCCGTTAAGAAAACAAGAATTAGAAAACTTAAAATGCTCCATCCTGGCCTGCAGCGCTTATGTGGCTCTGGCTTTGGGCGATAACCTTATGGCTTTGAATCACGCAGATAAACTTCTTCAGCAGCCCAAGCTGTCAGGATCTGAGCTCACTGTCCTTAGAACCATTGTTTGGAATTCAGTATCTGATAGTTTACTTGCTTCTATAGTATTTAGTTCTCTTTGTGGGGATTCCTCCTTTCCCTTTGAGTGGGGGATGTTTCTTTCTCTTCCCATTATTTGGAGACTATCCTCTTTTGCTTCTGCTTCTTAAGTTGATCTGTCTTTATTTCCTGACTTTGTGGTGTGAACTTCTATGGCAGGAGACCGCTGTTTTTACTTTCTAGATCTGCCTCTGATGATGTCAGATGTCATCCCTGTCTGACCTTAGGCAATCTGTTCAAGACTTCCAGTAATCTATTGTTTGTGGCTGACTCCTTCAGCTGTTAATCGGTTCACTCTGCACTCAGCAGGCCACCTTAGACAGCTCAGGGTGGGGCAGAGTCCCACCTGGGGGTGGGGTTATTGGGTCCTCTCTCGCTGCAGTCATATAGGAAAGGATTCAGCACTGGGATCCTGCCGGCTGCTCTCTCCGTTCTATCCCCAAAGCCTCCATCCCCAGTCTCTCCTCAAGTGTCTCCAGACCTCTCTGCCCCTTTTAGCCAGGAATCTACTGCCTGTGGCTGCCACTCTGCACTCAGCAGGTGGCTTAGATAGCACAGGGTGGAGTAGAATCCCACCTGGGGGCAAGGCTATTGAATCCTCTGACTTAGGTGCCGCTCAGTGGGGAGTGGTCTGCGCCTGAACAAGATGGCTGCTGCTGCAGGGGGGATGAGTCAGCACTGAGATCCCACCAGCTACTCTCTCATTCTGTCCCCAAAGCCTCCTTCCCCGGTATCTCCTCAGGTGTATCTACCCCACTCTGCCACCACCTTTTCTGGAGACTAGGGTAAGTGGCTGCAAATAAAAATTTTGCATTGGCCCTTTAGAAGGCTTTTTGCATCTCCAAGCCACCTGTCTCTGGCAGATAGCAACTCTGCAGCTTTTCACAGCTGGGTCCTTTCTGTGTACTCTTTGGGTTCTGGTGCTGTAGGCTAGAGATCCCCGCTTTTGGTTTAGACCCTGCTCTTCTCAGGGGGATCTATCTGGCTATTTCAATATCCTTCTGGTGCTGTCGCTCATGGTGCCCCATCCACCTTCTTGAGTCTCTACCATACTTCGTATTGGTTAGGTTGAGCTAAGCCAATTCTTCTGTCTCCTAGGTTACAAGGCTCTTCTCTCACTATTGTTCAGTTTTTTGTTCCAGGTGATTTCTCCCCAATCTAGTTGTTATTCCAGGTTGTTCCTGGAAGGAGGTCAGTGTGACTTCCACTCACTCCTCCACCATCTTGATTCCCAAAAAACGTTTTTATAAACAAATAAAATCATCAACAAAAGGAAAAGACAACCTACAACGTCTGTCCAGAAAAAGTCCAGCCATTGTTAATATAACAAGAACGTTTGCATGACATCAATGTAACCTGGCAACCAAGGAAAGTGGACTGAAATGCACATGTGTGGACAATGATGACTTCACCATACTAGTCAGTGGTGGCAGCAGATACCATTGAGTATGTGAGCTGTGTGACAGTTGCATTCAAAATGACAGTGAGTAGAGCAACAAATCTGCATCAGATTTTGCATTAAGCTTGAACATTTCTCTGCAGAAGCTATTCAGATGTTTCAGAAGGCTGCAGCTATGGGCAACTAGTAATTGGCGGCGTCATCACCACAGTGCACCTGTTCATTCATCATGTCTCATGCAGAGATTTTTTTGGTGAAACCAAAACATCCAGGGGACCCAACCCCACTACAGCCCATATTTGGTTCTTTTCCCCAAAACTAAAACCTTCTGCCTTTCCCAAAACTATAATCACCTTTGAAAGGGAAGAGATTTCAGACTGTTGATGAGATTCAGGAAAATATGACAGGCAGTTGATGGCAATTGAGGAAACTGTGAAGTCCCAGGGTGCAGACTTTGAAGGGGGCTGAGACGTCATCGTCTTATGTACAATGTTTCTTGTATCTTCTTCAATAAATGTCTCTTTTTTCATAGCACCTTGCTGGATACCTTCTGGACAGGCATTGTATATCTGAAGAAACCCAAAACACTTATTCAAAAAATATATACATGCACTGCTATATTCATTTGAGCATTATTTACAATAGCCAAGACATGGAAGTAACCCAAGTGCTCATGAATAGGCAAGTGAATAAAAAAATGTTATATATATATATATATATGATTAAATATTGTCCTCAGAAGTGAATAAAATCTTAATATTTCTGGAGGAGCCCGCTTGAGAGTACAGAGAGATCCAAAAAAGATAGCCCTATCCTGAAGGAAGGGGTCACAGAGCTGCTCCAAGCAGGAGTCAGACACAGACATTAGACTCATGGAGGCTCAAACAAACAATGAAGGTCATATAGGGTCAACAACTGACATCATCACAGGCAAGCGCAGAAAGAAAAGTAAAGGACAAAAATACTTAACAGACTCTCACAAAAATGGGAAGAGAAAGAAGTTTTCCCCCAAATGAGTGGAAAAGGGGACTCCCCACAGAGAGAGGTAAATGAAATAGAAGCAAGGGAACTATCAGATATGGAATTCAGAACAGTGGTTCTAAGGAAGTTCAATGAGCTCAGCCAGCTCAAAGATAACTATGAGAAACCGCAGAGAAACTATCAGGATCTTACAGCAAACTATATCAGCCTGGAAAAGGACATAGAAACTATCAAGAAGACACAAGAGGATGTGAAGAATACCATTTCTGAATTGAAGAACACAGTAGAAGGAATCCAAAGCAGGCTGGATGAAGCCGAGGATCGAATCTGTGAGATGGAGGACAAGGTAGAAAAAAGCTCCCAGAAAGAACAAGAAATGTATAAAAGACTCAAAAAGAATAAAGAGCATTGAGGGAAACGCAGGACAACCTGAAAGGCAATAATATCCGTGTAATAGGGATACCAGAAGGAGAAGAAGAGGAGCAAGGGATAGAGAACCTCCTCGAACAAGTAATGATGGAAAATTTCCCCAATTTGAGGAGAGAAAGGCTCTCATGGATCCAGGAGGCACAGAGGACCCCACTCAAGAGGGACTCAAGGAGGTCCACTCCAAGACACATCATCATTAAAATGGCAATGTCAAAGACAAAGAGAGAATCCTCAAGGCAGCAAGGGAGAAGGAGAAAGTAACATACAAGGAGGCCCCAATACACCTAGGAGCTGACTTCTCAACAGAAATACTACAAGCCAGAAGGGAATGGCAACAAATATTCCAAGCCATGAAAAGCAAGGGCCTACAGCCAAGGCTGCTACACCCACCTAGGCTCTCCATTAATATACAAGGGGAAATACAGAGTTTCCCAGACAAGAGAAGACTAAAAGAATACATCTCTACCAAACCAGCACTCCAAGATATGCTAAGGGGACTGGTTTAAGCAGATGAAGGAAAAGAATGAGACAGAGAGGAACACAGGTACAAAGAGAAAAGGTGAGTAAGTTTCTATCAGTAATATCTCTCAATGTGAATGGACTAAATGCCCCAATCAAAAGACACAGGGTAGCTGAATGGATAAGAAAATATGACCCACACATAAGCTGCCTACAAGAGACCCATCTCAGAGCAAGAGACCTACACAGACTGAAAGTAAAGGGATGGAAAAAAATATTCCAAGCAAATGGGCATGAGAAAAAGGCCGGGGTTGCCATACTTGTATCAGACAAAGTAGATTTCAAAACAAATGACACAAAAAGAGACCCAGAGGGGCACTTTATAATCCTTAAAGGAAGAATCTATCAAGAAGACACAAACATTGTAAACTTATATGCTCCCAATATAGGAGCCCCCAAGTTTATAAGGAAATTGTTGGATGACCTCAAAACAGATATAGACAACAACACACTGATAGTAGGGGATTTCAACATCCCACTGTCAAAAATGGACAGATCTTCCAAACAAAACATTAATAAACATATCGTGGCGCTGAATGACACACTGAATCAAAGAGACTTAACTGACATATATAGAACCTTACATCCCAAAGAAGAAAAATACACATTCTTTTCAAATGCTCATGGCAGTTTTTCAAAGAGAGACTGCATGATAGGACACAAAGCAAGCCTCAGCAAATTCAAGAAAATTGAAATAATACCAAACTTTTTCTCGGACCACAAGGGCTTGAAACTGGAAATCAACCTCAAAAAGAAATTCAAAAACTTGCAAACCCATGGAGACTGAACAGTAGATTATTGAACAATGAATGGGTCAATATTGAGATAAGAGAAGAAATCAAAAAATTTCTGGAAACAAATGAAAATCAACAGACAACAGTCCAAGACCTATGGGACACAGCAAAGGCAGTCCTGAAAAGGAAGTTCATAGCAATACAGGCTTACCTAAAAAAGATAGAAAGATTTCAAATAAAAGACCTAACACTACAACTTCAAGAACTGGAGAAACAACAACAAATAAATCCCAGAGCAAGTCAAAGGAAGGAAATAGTCAAGATTAGAGCAGAACTGAATGACATAGAGACGAAAAGAACAATTCAGAGGATCAACCAATCCAGAAGCGGGTTCCTTGAAAAGATAAATAAAATTGACAAGCCTTTAAGCAGACTCATCAAGCATAGAAGGGAGAGGACCCCAATTAATAATATCAGAAACAAAAGAGGAGAAATAACAAGTGATACCACAGAAATACAAAGGATCGTCAGAAACTACTATGGACAATTATATGCCAAGAAATTTGAAAATCATGATGAAATGGACAAATTTCTAGAAAAGTATAATCTTCCAACACTGAAGGAGGAAGAAACAGAAAGCTTGAACAGACCGATAACAGCTGGGGAAATTGAAGCTGTAATCAAGAAACTCCCGGCACACAAAAGCCCAAGGCCGGATGGTTTCACAGGATAATTTTACAAAACATTTAAGGAAGAGCTAACCCCTGTCCTTCTCGGACTATTCCAAAAAATCCAAGAGGAGGGAAGACTCGCAGACTCTTTCTATGAGGCCAGCATCACCCTGATCCCAAAACCAGATAAAGACCCTACAAAGAAAGAAAACTACAGGCCAATTTCGCTGATGAACATACATGCTAAAATCCTCCACAAAATATTGGCAAACCACATCCAGCCATACATTCAAAGGATTATCCACCACGATCAATGGGATTCATCCCAGGCATGTAGGGATGGTTCAATATATGCAAGTCAATAAACGTGATACATCACATAACTAAAAGAAAAGACAAAACCCACATGATCATCTCGATAGATGCAGAAAAGGCATTCGATAAGGTACAGCACCCATTTATGATCAAAACATTCAGCAAAATGGGAATAAATGGGGCATTCCTCAACATAATAAAGGCCATATATGAAAAACCTACAGCCAACAAAATACTCAACGGGCAAAAACTGAAAGCTTTCCCACTAAGATCGGGAACACGACAAGCATGTCCCCTCTCACCGCTTCTTTTCAACATCGTATTGGAAGACCTAGCCACAGTGGTCAGACAAGAGAAAGAGATAAAAGGCATCCAAATAGGAAAGGAGGAAGTAAAGCTGTCATAGTTTGCAGATGACATGATAGTGTACATAGAGAACCATGTAGACTCTACCAAAAAACTCCTCAACGTAATAAGTGAATTTGGCAAAACAGCAGGATACAAAGTCAACATTCAGAAATCAAAGGCATTTTTGTAAACCAGCAATGAAATAGAAGAAATCAGAAAAAAATACCATTCGATATAGCAAGAAGAAAAATAAAGTACCTAGGCATAAATTTAAGCAATGATGTAAAAGACCTGTATGCAGAAAACTATACAACATTGAAAAAAGAAATTAAGGGAGACACAAATAAATGGAAGCGTATACCATGCTCATGGATTGGAAGAATTAATATCATCAAAATGTCCATACTACCCAAAGCAATTTATATATTCAACGCAATCCCTATTAAGATGCCAATGACGTATTTCACAGAAATAGAACAGACATTTCAAAAATTTATAGGGAACCATAAATGACCCCGAATAGCTGCAGCAATTTTGAGAAAGAAACACAAAGTAGGAGGGATCACAATACCGGACATCAAACTCTACTACAAAGCCACTATACTCAAAACAATCTGGTCCTGGCACAAGAACAGACCCATAGACCAGTGGAACAGAATAGAAAGCCCAGAAATAAGCCCAGGTCTCTATGGGCATCTAATATTTGACAAAGGGGGCAGAAGCATAAATGGGGCCATAAGAGCCTCTTCAAGAAATGGTGTTGGGAGAGCTGGATGGCTACATGCAAAAAATTGAAATTGGATCATCAGCTGACACCATACACAAAAATAAACTCAAGATGGATAAAAGACTTAAATATAAGTCGCAACACCATCAAAGTCCTAGAGGAGAACATTGGCAGGAAACTCTCAGATATCCCACGCAGCAGTATTTTCACTGATATGTCTCCTAAAGCAAGGGACATAAAGGAAAGAATAAACAAGTGGGACCTCATCAAAATAAGGAGCTTCTGCACGACAAAAGACAACATCAGCAAAATGAAAAGGGAGCCAACCGTATGGGAAAATATATTCGCTAATGATACATCAGATAGAGGTTTGATCTCCAAGACATATAACGAACTCACTCGACTCCACTCCAGGAAGACAAAGGATCCAATCAAAAAATGGGCAAAGGACCTGGGCAGATGCTTTTCCAAGGAGGAGATACAGAGGGCCCAGAGGCATCTGAAACGATGCTCAGCATCACTAGCCATCAGAGAAATGCAGATCAAAACCACCATGAGGAACCACCTCACACCGGTCAGAATGGCCATCATAAACCACCACAAACAACAGGTGCTGGCGAGGCTGTGGACAAAAGGCAACCCTGGTACACTGTTAGTGGGAATGCAGACTGTTGCAGCCACTGTGCAAAGCAGTGTGGAATTTCCTCAAAAAGCTGAAAATGGAACTGTCTTTTGATCCAGTGATTCCCCTGCTAGGACTATACCCTCAGAACACCAAAACGCCAATTCAAAAGAACCTATGCACCCCAATGTTCATAGCAGCACAATATCCAATAGCCAAATGTTGGAAGCACCCTAAATGCCTATCAGTAGATGATTGGATCAAAAAGTTATGGTACATGTACACAATGGAATACTATGCAGCAGAAAGAAAAAAAGAACTACTAAACTTCGCGACAGCATGGATGGAACTGGAAAGCATTATGCTAAGCGAAATAAGCCAGGGGGCGAAAGACAAATACCATATGATCTCACCTATAAGTGGAACCTAACCAACAATACAAAGATGCAAGGAAAATAAGACCAGCAACACTGAAAGGAAAAGAAATCAACAGAGACAAGAGGGAAGGAGGGAGGAGGGTGGGGGAAAGGAAGGGAAGGGGAAAGTCAAGGAACATATAGCAAGGACTCATGGACAAAACCAAAGAGGAAGAGCTGAGGGAGGGAAGGAGGGAGGGGGCAAGGGAAAGTGGTGGGGGGGAGGCAGAGACAAATTTATTAAAAAAGTAAATTAAAATAAAATTTAAAAAAATCTCTTTGTGACTACACGGATGGACCCTGAGAGTATTAAGTGAAATAAGGAAGATAGAGGAAAACAAATACCATATGATTTCACTTATAATGTGGTCTAAAGAACAAAATAAATAAACAAAATGGAAACAGATTCATAGATACAGACATCAGATGGTTGCCAGGGTGGGAGGGGTTGGGAGCTTGGTTATAAAGGTAAAAGGATCAAGAAGTATAAATTGGTGATCACCAAATAATCCAAGGCATGTAAAGTATAGCATAGGGAATATAATCTATAATATTATAATAACTATGTATGGTGCCAGTGGGCACTGTAAATATCAAGGGAACCGCTTTGTAAAGTACAGGTATATGATTGTTTAACCACTATGCTGTACACCGGAAACTAATACAAAATATTTAATGTAAACTCTAATTAAAAAATAAAATTAAAAAAACAAACTACAGACCTCATTGATGTGTCTGGTCCTGAAGCTGGAATTTATTATCACCACCTTTTTTCTCTACTCTCCATCCCAGCTTCCCTTACTCTTGGCCAGTACCTTGGCTCGTGTGGGTTGCTAGTGTTGTGGGACCTGGTTTATTATTCCTTGTTGAGTTATGGTTATCATAGAAGCACCAAGAGATGCTCCAGTGAATTTTCTGAGCTCCAGACACTTTTCCCTGCTCTCTTTGTTTAGCAAAAACCCTAGCTCCTCATGGTTTATGTCTGGATTAGTAATGCTGCCAACATAATGATTGTTTTCTTACTTCCTAGTCTTCTTGCATGAATTACCTGAAGTGTCTAGGCAGTTGTTGTAATTTCAGTGGTTGTTGAAGTTGTTTAAGTTCAGTGGTACCATTACTTTGTCCTCAGGCAGAAGCATTTATCTCCAAGACTTCTAACCTAGAAGAGTCTAAGTTTTCAGGGGAAAAAGAGGCACAGATTTCTCAAGTGGGTCAATAGGAATAATGGTGAAAGGATTAATCTTCTTGATTCTCAGCTTTGTGCATTCTAACTACTGGAGATACAGCGTCATATATGGGTCATTATGTCAGGACATATACTGCATCCTAGAGGACAGTATAGCAAGCCACAAGATGTTGTCCTCACACTGGTACCTTAGCTTAACAGGGAATTTCACCATTCTCTTGGGCTGGCTGCTTTACAGTGGTGAGATATATGATAGGACTATGATCCCATGACTGAGCCTATTGATACACCTCCTTGAATGACCTGGGTTTCTTGGTTTGAGACAATGTCATAGGGAATATCAGGTATTTTGTACACCCTCAGAGGCTGATCCTGGAGGCTCTGTGGACAGGGAAGGTAGACCTATAGCCAGAGTAGAATCAGTTCTGGTAAATACAGGGTTGAATGAGTCATGCAAACAACCTATCAGCAAGTGATTAGTCTTCTTAAGAACTAGAGCCATATAAAGGGCTCAGTGTCAGTCTCTACTGCTGACAGTTTGCATATTCAGCTGTGGCAGTTGCAAGATCACTTTTATGAGAGAGAATCTATGCCATTCACCCACACATAGCTTCCATTCCTGCCACCATTGTCACTCTGCACCAGGGTGGCTGACGGTAGAGGATGATGGCTGACATGTCCAGGGTGAATCACTGTTTCCATGTGGTTGAAACAAAATCTGCCATACATGCTTCTGGTGGCATTAATCTGACACATAAGAACTGTACGCTTTGTGTCCACCACCAAAGGTCCATCCACAAAACTCTTCTCAAACTTTCCTTGTTCCTTATTTTTTAATAGTATTTTTTCTAAGCCCCTGACTTAGTAACCAGGCCTCTTACTACTATCTAGGAGTTTATGCATGTCCTAATTCAGGCCATATTTTCTTTTCTAAGAAGTGTACTGTTATGGCTCTGACCAATAACAGGATTTTCCGTCACCACTGATTTTCAGGACCACTTTCCCTTATCACCAACATGACATGCTGGCCTATTTTCTACCCAGACCCAAGGCCTTTCCCATTCTGTCATTTGGATTTTTCCCCATAAGTCTGCAGATGTGAGCAGAGGTAGGGGTTAGTACAACAGAGGTAAATAACATGGGATTTGTTGATCTACTCTTTTGGTTTATTTGAGCTTTTTGCCCTGTGAGTGCCTCTTCCTAAGTATACCATTTCCATCATACAATGTACTCTGCCCACTTGCCACCATGACTCAGTGGACCTAATAAGAAGTGGTCTGTGATAAGAAGCTCATGTCTCATTGTCATGTACTGTTGAATAAGGTTAGCCCCTCTACAGGAGCCAGGGGAACACCAAAAGGAGCCTCAAAGGCATGATTATATTAGAAAATTCAAGGGGCGTGTGCTTTAACTTTCCTCCTGAGGCTTTGCCAAAGACTACACATAGCATCTTTATCTATCACACATACCTGGAGCACCATCCGGTCCACCAGGACATACAATCTCAGTTCTGGGACACCTGTACAAAAGGTGGGCCCCCCTGAAGAGCCCTCTTTTGCTTTGGGCCACACTCAAAACCAGTAGCTTTTCAAGACACTAAGCAAATGGATAAGAGCAATATTCCCAAATATGGTATATATTGCCTCAAAAATGCCAAGAGACACACTAAACTCTGTGTCTCTTTCTTAATGACAGGTGATATGCAATAAAACAATTTGTCTTCTCCCTTAGAGGGGATGCTCTGGGATCTTCCAGGCCACTGGACCTCTAAAAACACCACCAGTGTGGCAGGCCCTTAGATTTTAGTGGGGTTATCTCCCACCTCTGGTTCAC
This sequence comes from Pteronotus mesoamericanus, assembly GCF_021234165.1. NCBI lineage: Eukaryota > Metazoa > Chordata > Mammalia > Chiroptera > Mormoopidae > Pteronotus > Pteronotus mesoamericanus. The sequence goes on from NW_026555307.1 coordinate 9,008,217, forward strand.
AAGTGTCTCCCTAGAGTAAGTAAGGTTTTCCATTTTGTGCTCAGCAGGGACAATCTACATGAAGTCATCACTGCAGTGAACCAGTGTGATGTTCTTCAGAATTCGAGATGATTGGGGTCCCTCTGGATTACACTATGACAGAGAAAAAGAGAATTAGTATATCCCTGGGAAAAGAAATAAATGTGTTCCTACCTTATGAAAATGAAATGCTTTTGATTCTCCTTATAAAAAAGGAAGAAGGAATTTGTTTGGTTAATAGCTTCATATAGTTGTCAGGGGCTATTTGACCTGCTCTAGTTAAATTATCACATATGGCATGGAAGCTACAATCAGTGTGCCCCGGTTATGTTTATGCTTGTCTATGGTCATTCCTCATGATGAATTTGGTTTGTAGGGCCAGAATGAAGAGCCAAATGAGGATATGATAGGGAATAACAACCTTACATCTTAGAAGTTTTTACTGTGGCACTAATCTCTGCAATTTCTCCTAGTCGAGGCAATAGTTCCTCTGACTTATTGTCTTAGCTGGAACTGAGATGAAGGGTAGTATCAGGGACTCCCATTTGGCCCACCCTACCATAACGGTCCTTCATTCACATTAATGGAAGCAAATGTGAGGCTTTTGCCAGTTCCTTAGTATATCGATCCAATTACATACTCAGGGACTGGGGGAATTATGGAGTTGGTCCATGAATCCACTGTAAGACATACTTGGACCAAATTCTTTTTGCCACCTGTGCTCCAGAAGCCTGCCCCTACACTAACTGAAAGCCCATGATGGCAGGTCAGGTTCCTTGTTGTCAGTGTTAGGTAAAATCCTGTATCTAACAGTTCTTACAGATGTGGGTATTGCCCTTCCTTCCATGCATAGTTACTCTAGGAAATAGCTGCAGGTCGTTTGGGAAGGGATCAGGGGAATAGTAAATAGAAATGTAAATTTGTGGTGGCCTTCCATGATCCTGTGTCATGAGAACCCTCTTCCCTTTCTATCAATGAATGTTTATCTGTGAACTCACTTAGATCTAGAAACCAAGTGAGGATCTGATGTTATCCTTCCGCTTACCATTTCTTGATATTTAAAAAAAATTATACAAGTTAAGAAACACTGTTGTTGGCTATCCATCTTTCTCACACTGTGTTTAGTTAGCAATCTCCAAGGACCCCTGAGGTAAAGGCACCCTGATTGTTACTCCATCCTTGCATCTCATTTTTGCCTCTGATCTTAAAATGCCACTATCTGGCCTCTGCCCTTCCAGAATTCTATCATGTCCATTGGAAATAGAGCACCTAATTAAACCAATAATTACTTTAAATGTAAATGGACTAAAAGGCTACAATAAAAAAAATTTGAAAGGATTAAAAAAAAAGAGCCATACTTGTACTAACTACAACAGACCCACTTCATATCAGAAGACACACACAGACTGAAAGTAAAGGGATAAAAAAATATATCTTATGTAAACAGAAACAACAAAAAAGCTGGGCTAATAATACTTATATCAGAAAAAATAGACTTTAAAATAAAGGTTGTAACATGAGACAAAAAAGAACATTTTAAAATGATAAAGGGATCAATTCAACAAGAAGATATAAATCTTGTAAACATTTAGGTGCCAAATATATAATGATGGGCATATAGGCATAGATTAACAGTAATAGTAGAAGATGTTAATGGACCATAAACATCAAGGGATAGAGCATATGGAAAGAAAATCAATAAGGAAGCAGAGGCCTTTAATGACACATTAGACCAGATGAATCTAATAGATATTGTTACAACATTTCACCCCAAAGAAGCAAAATATATATTCTTTTCAATTGTATATGGAACATTTTCCAGAGTAGACCTCATGTTAGGACACAAAACAAAACTCAAAAATGAAATCATGTCAAGCATATTCTTTGCTCATAATGGAATAAAATGAGATATCAATTAGAAGAAGAAAACTGAAAAAAAACACAAAAACATGGAGGCTAATTAACATGATACTAAACAATGAATGGGTTAACAACAAAAATCAAGAAAGAAATCAAAAGGTACCATAATACAAATGAAAATGAAAACACAATGACCTTAAATCTATGGGACACAGCCAAAGCAGGTCTGAGGGATGTTGATAACAATACAGGCATACCTTAAGAAACAGGAAATATCTCAAATAAACAACTATACCTAAAAAAATCCCTAGACCTAAAAAAAAAAAAACTAGAAAAAGAAGAACAAACCAACACAAAGTGTGTAGAAGTAAGGAAATAAAGGTCAGAGAGAAAATAAATGAGGTGGAGTCTAAGAAAACAATACAAAAGATCAACAAAACCAATAACTGGTTGTTTGAAAAGATAAACAAAATTTATAAACTCTTAGCCAGACTTATTAGGAAAAAAAGAGAGAATACCTATCAAGATAAAATCATAAATGAAAGACAAAAAGTGACAAATCCCACCACTGAAATAGAGAGTATTATAAGAAACTATTACATACAATTTTATCCCAATAAATTTAACAACCTGAAAGAAATGGATTTAAAAAATGGATAAATTCCTAGATATATGAATTCTGAGAGTGAATCAAGAATAAAAGAAAATCTGAACAGATCACTAACTATTAACAAAAATTGAATCAGTAAACAAAATATTCTCAACAGAAAAAATTATTGGACCATATGGCCTCACAGCTATTCCCAAAAACTGAAGAAGAGGGAAGGCTCTCAAGCTTATTTTATAAGGCCAGTATTACCTTGAACCAGGAACAAAAATTCTCAACAAAATATTAGCAAACCAAATTTAGCAAAATATTTTTTTAAATCATGCAAAATGATCAGGTGATAGATGCAGTTGGAATAGGTCTGGGGATCTTCAGATGAGAAGCCAGAAGAGAGCAGTGCATGATCAAGCAAGGTCTAACCATTGATGAAGATGAAGTAACAGCAGAAGAACCCAGTGCTGCCATTCCTGATGAGATCCCCCCCTTAAGGGTGATGAGGATGCCTCTCACATGGAAGAAGTAGACTAGGAGTTTCTACCTGCAGACCCTGTAGCCTCTGTGTAGTGTCTTCATGGCTTCCCTAGCAGCCCTGAGTGACCCTAGTCCACCTGGTTTTCCTCTGCTGCTTAGTGGAATTTTTTCTCTCCTGTCTTTGCCTAAGGCAGGTTACAAGGGCCTCAAGCCTTCCCTTCTCATACTTGACATCAGGTTTGGATGTTGTTGTGTACTGCTTTTTATTTTGTTCTGAAATTAAAGTATGCAAAATAAATTTTTAAAAAATGATCAGGTGGGATTTATTCTGGGATGCAAGGTTGGTTCAATACTCATAAATCAATTAATGTGATACACCACTTTAATAAAATGAAGGATAAAATTATATGATCATATCAATAGATGCAGAAAAGTATTTGACAGAACCCAACATCTATTTATGATCAAAAGACTCAGCAAAGTGAGGATGGAGGAAAAACATACCTCAACATAAAAAAGACAATATATGATAAACCAACAAAAAACATCATACTAATGGTTGAAAAGCTAAAAGTTTCCTTTAAGATCAGGAACAGGACAAGGATGTCCACTTTCTTTGCTTTTCTTCAACATAGTATTGGAGGTCTCAGCCACAACAATCAGACAAGAAAAAGAAATAAAAGTCATCCAATTTGGAAAGGAAGAAGTAAAATTGTCATTATTTGTTGAAGACATGAAAATAAATAGAGATGACCCTAAAGATCCCATCAAAAAACTATCAGAAATAATAAACTCAGTAAAGTAGCAGAATACAAAGTTAATATTTAGAAATTAGTTGCATTTGATACACCAGTAACAAACCCTCAGAGAGAGAAATTCAAAAAAATCCCACTTACAACTGCATTAAAAACAACCATCTAGGAATAAACAAGCAGCAAACTCTGTGACCTCACTCTTAAATTTTTTTAATATGCTTTCTTGGACAAAGGAAACAAAAGAATAAATAAACAAATGGGACTAAATCAAAGTAAAAAGTTTTTGACATTGATGTTTCTCTCCCTCTCTCCCTCCATTCCTATCTCTCTAAAAATAAATAAATAAGGGACTTCAAGATGGCAGAGGAGTGAATGGAAGTCATACTGACCACCTCCCAGGACCAATCTGGATTTACAACTAAACTATGGAGAAATCACCTGAAAAACAAAAGAACAATAACAAGAGAGGAGCCTTAAAACATCAGACAGAGGAATCGGATTTAGCACAACCTAACTAGTAAGGTGTGTAGTAGAGACTTGAGAGGGTGGGCTGGGCACCCAGGGGCAGCAGCACCAGAGGGATATTGAAACATCCAGTGAGATCCCCCTGAGAAGACTGGGTCTGAACCATAGATGGGCATATCCAGCCTACAGTACCAGAGCCCAAAATGTCACAGATAACAACCAGCAGTAAATATTGGCATTGTTGCTCTCTGCCAGAGACAGGCAGCTGGAGATACAAAGAGCCATTTAAAGGGCCAAGGCATAAATTTGTATTGGCAACCATTTACCCTGGGCTCCAGCAAAGGTGAGGACAGAGTGGGCTGGAGCCACCTGAGGGGAGAGTAGGGAAAGAGGCTTTGGGGAGAGAACTGAGAGAGAAACTGGTGGTGTCCCTGTGCTGACTCATCCCCCATTCAGCAGCAGCCACCTTACTCAGGCAGACCATTCCCGAGAAGCAGAAGCATGAGAAGACACAAGCACCTCACCCAGGAGGCCGCGCCCAAGCCTGGTGGTGCACAAGCCCAACTGATGAGTACAGAACAGCAGTCACAGATAGTAGATCCCTGGCTAAAGGTGGTAGAGAGTAGCCTAGAGATGCCGGTGGAGAGTTGGGAGATGGAGACTTTAGGAAGAACTGAGGGAGAACCTGGAGGGAACTTGGTGTTGGCTCCTCCCCCATATGGCAGCAGCCATCTTGCTCAGGCAGACCACTCCCCTGAGTGGCAGCAGTGTGAAAGAATACAATAAACCCCCGCCCACAGGAGGGACTCTGCCCCACCCTGTGCTGCCTAAGACTGACTGCTGAGTGCAGAGTGACTAGATTGAGAGCTAAAGGAGCCACAGACAGTAAATTCCTGGAAGTCTCAAAAAGACTGCCTAAGGTCAGACGGGGTCAACAGCTGACATCATCAGAGGCAGATCCAGAAAGAAAAAAAAAAAAAGACCAGTCTACTACCACAGAAGTTGACACCACAAAATCAGGAAGTCAAAGCAGATCAATTTAAGAAGAAGAAGCAAAAAAAAAAAAAAAAAAAAAGACTCACACATATAAAGGGAACACAAAGAAACACCTCAGAACAAAGGGAAAGGAGGAATCCCAGAAAGAGAACTAAATGAAATAGTGGTAAGTAAACTACCAGATATTGAGTTCAAAACAATGGTTCTAAGGAACCTCAGTGAGCTCAGTGAGATCAGAGAATTACCAAAAACTATAGAGAAACTATGAAGAATTTTTGCAAACTATATCAGCCTGAAAGAGGACATAGAAACTATCCATAAGACACAGGACACAGGAGGAAATAAAGAATAAAATTTCTGAATTGAAGAACACAGTAGAAGGAATCAAAAGCAGGCTAAATGAAGCAGGAAATCAGGAAATCAAATCAGTGAGCTGGAGGACAATGTAGGAAAAAACTCCCAGAAAGAGCAAGAAAATGAAAAAAGAGTCAAAAAGAATGAAGAGGCATTGAGGGAAATGCAGGACAACCTGAAACATAATAATATCCGTATAATAGGAATACCAGAAGGAGAAGAGGAGGAGCAAGGGATACAGAAACTGTTTGAAAAAGTAATGATGGAAAACTTCCTTAATTGGAGGAGAGAAGAAGTCACACAAGTCCAGGAAGCATAGAGGGTCCCATTTAAGAGGAACCCAATGAGGCCCACTCCAAGACACATCATCATTAAAATGGCAAATACTAAAGACAAACAGAGAATCCTAAAGGTGGCAAGAAAGAAACAGGTAGTAACATACAAGGAAGCCCCAGTAAAGCTAGCAGCTGACTTCTCAACAGAAACACTACAAGCCAGAAGGGAATGGCAAGAAATATTCCAAGTCATGAAAAGCAAGGACCTGCATCCAGGGCTACTTTACCCAGCATGGCTCTCAATTAAAATGATAGGCAAAGTAAGGAGTTTTCAGACAAAAGAAGGCTAAAAGAATTCTCCTCTACCAAACCAGCACTACAAGATATGCTAAAAGTACTGCTTTAAGAAGATGAAGAAAAAGAGTGAGAAAGAGAGAAACACAGATACAAAATGGAAAAATGAATAAGTACCTATCAATAATAACTTTAAATGTATATGGATTAAATGCCCAAATCAAATGACATAAGATAGCTGAATGGATAAGGAAACATGACCTGCACATCTGCGGCCTACAAGAGACCCACCTCAGAAGAAAGGACCTACACAGACTGAAAGTGATGGGGTGAAAAAAATATTCCAAGCAAATGGATAGGGCAAAAAAGCAGGGGTCGCAATACTTATATCAGACAAAATAGATTTCAAAACAAAGGGCATAAAAAGAGACCCAGAAAGACACTTTATAATACTCAAAGGAAGAATCCATCAAGAAGACATAAACATTGTAAACATATATGCACCCAACATAAGAGCACCAAAATATATGAGGAAAATCATAGATGACTTCCAGAAAGATATAGACAGCAGCACACTGATAGTAGGGGATTTTATCACTCCACTGCCAACAATGGATAGATTTTCCAAACAAAACATCAGTAAGGAGAGTTGGAACTGAATGACACATTAGAGCAAATGGACTTAACTGACATACATAGAACCTTTCATCCCAAAGGAGCAAAATACACATTCTTTTCAAATACACACGGAACATTTTCAAAGATAGACCACATGAGAGGACACAACACAAGCTTCAACAAATGCAGGAAAATTGAAATCATAACAAGCATTTTCTTGGACCACAAGGACTTGAAACTACAAACCAATTCAAGAAAAAAACTCAAAAACATTCAACTCATGGAGACTGAATAGCATGCTATTAAACAATGAATGGGTCAATTATGAGATCAAAGAAGAAATAAAAAAAGTTTCTGGAAACAAATTAAAATGAACACACAACAGTGCAAAACCTATGGGACACAGTGACGGCAGTCCTGAGAGGGAAGTTCATAGCAATAGTCTTACCTAAAAAAAACAGAAACATTTCAATTAAAGGGCCTAAATCTCCAGCTTCAAGAACAGGACAAACAACAAACAAAGCCCAGAGAGAGTAGAAGAAATGAAATAATCAAGATCAGAGCAGAACTGAATGACATAGAGAATAAAAGAACAATTCAAAGGATCAACAAATCCAGGAGCTGGTTCTTTGAAAAGATAAACTAAACTGACAAGCTGCTAGGCAGATTCATCCAGGAAAAAAGGGAGAGGACCCTAATAAATAATATCAGAAATGAAAGAGGAAAAATAACAACTGATACTACAGAAATGCAAAGGATTGTAAGAAATTATTGTGAACAATTATATGCCTAGAAATTTGAAAACTTTAATGACATGGACAAATTTCAAGAAAAAATATAACCTTCCTAGACTGAATGAAAAAAAAATAGAAAGCCTCAACAGACTAATAATAGCTGGTGAAATTGAAGCAGTCATCAAAAAACTCCTGACACACAAAAGCCCTGGGCTGGATAGTTTCACAGGAGAATTTTACAAAACACTTAAGGAAGAGCTAACCCCTGTCCTTCTCAAACTATTCCAAAAAAAAAAAAAAGAAAAGAAAAGGGAAGACTCCTAAACTCTTCTTATGATGGCAGCATCATCCTAATCCCAAAAGCAGATAAAGATACAACCAAGAAAGAAAACTACAGGCCAACATTGCTGATGAACAGAGATGCTAAAATCCTCAACAAAATATTGGTAAACTGCATCTATCAATACATTAAAAAGATCATCCACTGTGATCAAGTGGGATTCATCCCAGGGATGCTGGGATGGTTCAATATTCACCAATCAATAAAAGTAATACATCACATAAACAAAAGGAAAGACAAAAATCACATGATCATATCAATAGATGCAAAAAAAGCATTTGATAAGGTAAAGCACCCATTTATGATCAAAACACTCAGCAGAGTGTGAATAAAGGGGGCATACCTCAACATACTAAAGGCCATATATGAGAAACCTAAAGCCAACATCATACACAATGGGCAAAAACTAAAAGCTTTCCCACTAGATCAGGAACAAGACAAGGATGTCCACTTTCACAACATCTATTCAGCATATATTAGAAGTTCTAGCCACAGTGGTCAGACAAAAAAAATAAATAAAAGGCATCAAAATTGGAAAGTAGGGAGTAAAACTATCATTGTTTGCAGATGACGGGATAGTGTGTATAGAAAACCCCATAGACTCCACCAAAAAACTACTCAACCTAATAAGTGTATTTGGCAAAACAGCAGGATACAAAGTCTATATTCAGAAATTGAAGGCATTTTTGTACACCAACAATGAAATATCAGAAGCAGAAATCAGGGAGGAAAAATCCCCTTTGCTATAGCAACATGAAAAATAAAGTACCTAGGAATAAACTTAAACAAGGAGGTAAAAGACCTGTATGCAGAAAACTATACAACACTGAACAAAGAAATTAAGGAAGACACAAATAAATGGAAGCATGTATCTTGCTTCCTGGATTAAAAGAATTAACAGCATCAAAATGTCCATACTACCCAAAGCAATTTATAGGTTCAACACAATCCTTTCTAAAATACCAATGACATATTTCACAGACATAGAACAAACACTTCAAAAATTTATATGGAACCAAAAATTACCCCAAATAGCTGCAGCAATTTTGAGAAAGAAAAGCAAAGAAGTAGGGATCACAATACCTGACATCAAACTATATTATAAGGCCACTGTAATCAAAACAGTCTGGTCCTGGCACACAAACAGACACATAGATCAAAGGAACAGAATAGAGCCCAGAAATAAACCCATGTCTCCTTGGTCAATAAATATTTGACAAAGGGTACAGAAGCATAAAATGGAGTGAAAGTATCCTCTTCAACAAATGGTGTTGAGAGAGCTGGACAGCTACATGCAAAAAATTGAAATTCGACCACCAACATATACCATACATGAAAATAAACTCAAGATGGATAAAGACTTAAATATAAGTCATGACACCATAAAAGTCCTAGAGGAGAACATAGGCAGGAAACTCTCAGACATCCCATGCAGTAATATTTTCACCAATGTGTCCCCTAGAGCAAGGGGCATAAAGGAAACAATAAACAATTGGGACTTCATCAAAATAAGAAGCTTCTGCATTGCTAAAGAAAACATCAGCAAAATGAAATAGGAGCCAACTGTATGGGAAAATATATTTGCCAGTGATACCTCAGATCAGGGGTTTGATCTACAAAACATATAAAGAACCTACACAACTCCACTCCAGGAAGACAAACAATCCAATTAAAAAATGGGCAAAGGACCTGAATAGACACTTCTCCAAGGAGGACATACACAGGGCCCAGAGACACATGAAAGGATGCTCATCATCACTAGCTATCAGAGAAATGCAAATTAAAACCACAATGAGATACCATTCACACTGGCCTGAATGGCCATCATAAATAAATCAACAAACAACTGGTGCTGCAAAGTTGTAGAAAAAAAGGAACTTTAGTGCACTGTTGGTGGGAACACAGACTGGTGCAGCCACAGTGGAGAACAGCTTGGAATTTCCCCCAAAATTAAAAATGGAACTGTCTTGATCCAGTGATTCCTCTTCTGGGATTATACCCTAAGAATCCCAAAACACCAATTGGAAAGAACCTATACACCCCAATTTTCATAGCAGCGTAATTTACAATAGCCAAGTGCTGGAACCAACCTAAGTGCCCATCAGTACATGAGTGGATCAAAAAGCTATGGTACATTTACGCAATGGAATACTACGCAGCAGAAAGAAAGAGCTACTACCCTTCATGACAGCATGGATGGAACTGGAGAGCAATATGCTAAGTGAAATAAGCCAGGGGGTGAAAGACAAATACCATATGATCTCACCTATAAATGGAACCTAATCAGCAAAGCAAGCAGGCAGGGAAAATATGACCAGCAACATGGAAAGAAGGAAGAAACAGACAGGGATGGGAGGGAGTGAGGGAGGAAGGTAGTGGTGAAGGGAAGGGGAAAGGTCAGATCAAGGAACAGGTGTGAAAGACATGTGGAGGAAGCCAAGGTGGGGAAGGACTGAGGGGGGGACGTGGGTGTGGGTGGGGCCAGGGAAAGTGGTGGCATGTAAATGGAGACAAATGTATTGGAACAATAAAAAAAAATTTTTTAATTCAGGAAAAAAAGGATGACTTTGACATAAATAAAATAGCTTAACAATGAAAAATAAATAAACTAAAACATTTTTGCTAACAAAAGAAATCATCTGCAAAAGAGAAAGAGAACATACTTAATACATGAAGCTATTCATTTATGATATATGTGATAAGGGTTTAATATTCAAAATATGCATATATAATGAACTCATACAACTCAATACCAAAAAAGCAAATAATCCAATTTAAAAATGGGCAGAGGACCTGAACAGACATTTCTCCATGAAGAACATAAAGACTGCCAAAAAGAAATATGGAAAGAGGTTCAACATCATCAGGGAAACGTAAATTAAAACCACAGTGAATTATCACCTCACATTTGTCAAAATGGCTGTACAAATAAATACACAAACAAAAACCTTGGGCACTGTTGGTGGCATTGTAAATTTGTGCAGCCTCTATAAAATTTCAGTATGGAGGTTTCTCAAAAAATTAAAAATAGAGCTGCCTGCATTATGAGCCACAAATTCCATTTCTTGGTACTAATTTTTAAAAATCCAAAATGCTAATTTGAAAACCTCTCTGCATCCTTGTGTTCATTTTAGCATTATTTACAATAGCCAAGACATGGAAGCAACATAAGAGTCCATTTACAAACAATTGGATAAATAAGTGATATATAAACACAATGGAATATTAGTCATTAAAAAATGAAATCTTGCCACTTGTGGCAACAAGGATGGACCTAGGTGGTATTATGCTTAATGAAATGTCAGTCAGAGAAAGACAAATATTATATGATTTCACTTATATGTGGGATCTAAAAATAAAAATAAACAAACAAATCAGAAACACATTCATACATACAAAGAACATTTTGATGGTTGCCAGATGGGAAGGGGGCTGGAGACATGGGTGAAAAAAGAAAAGTAAGTCTGCTACCTTAGTCTAGTGGCTAACTTGGACTCCAGAAAGCTTGGATTCTCATTTAATTCTGCTACTGACCCTTACTAAATAACTTCTCTGGGAAAAATAAAATTCTCACCTTCCTGTGCCTTCTCACCCTTTTCTTCAATACTATGTAGAGGAAATTCTAGCATTTCTACTCATTTTTTGTAGTCCCTTTTCATGGTAAAGATCTAAGAAGCCATTCCATCATATGTTAGAACCAGCCAAGAGCCCTAATATTTGATCTTGAGTCCACAGTGAGTGTTCTCATGCCACTAAATTCTCCTCCATGCAGGCTTCTCTTTCTCACCTCCCTCTTCTACCCAACACCCTTAGGTCCACAAACTCATGCTCATCTAGTCCTGGTGGTTCCAATTAGTCAAGATCTGTCATTCTTTCAGCATCTAAGCTTTTTTTTTTCCTGGAACAGGACAACTTTCAAGATCAGGCTATGTTGATACTAGACTCTGGTCATTGGCCTGGAGTTAGCAAATGAGGGTGTATATTTTGATAGAATGAGAATCATATTGTGAGATGCCTGCCTTGGGTGAAGTCACTGTATGTTTTCTAGGCAGTGGGAGGCTTCTCTCTGTCAAGAGTAAGGTGACTGAATTTTCCAGTGTGAAGGCCCTAGAAACCTCACATTCTCGGGCCCACCCAGCCATATAGTCCCATCCCAGGGTTAAGGATCCCACACTTGCATTAACAAGAGCCTATATTTTCTTTTCTTTGAGGCTTTCAAAATGCAGTTGACAAAAGAAGGAAGAATCTTCCATGGATCTTTTCCATTTTCCATTGATCAAAGTTCTGCCCACTCAGCATTAATTTCCTAGCATTTTTAGGTAGCACATGTGTGGGTGCTGTGTGGGGTTCTGCAGTCCACACCTCAACATCAAAACAGAAGCCCAGGTATCTGAGGCAAGGCTCCCATGGTACAGACAGAGTCTGCCCAGAGTAGAAACAGCAAAGACGTTTGAAAATGGAGACAGATCAGGCTGAGAGGATCTAAACTGGTAAAATACCAGGATTGATAAAAAAAAGATTAGGAAATTGTGGCAAATTGGAGAGTACACATGCCCAGCTAATTGCTAGATCTTTGGTTTGTTTGGTTTTCTTTTTCAAGGAAGCTATCTGAGAGATTATCTGAGTTTCTTTTAAAGTTACAATGAATTCAGATTTAAATCATGGTGTGGGCCAACACCATGCAGATCCAAGAAAACATGTCTGAATATTGTCCAAGGTGTGCAACTTCTGATCTACTCATCTTATGAAACTGAGGCCAAGAGGAAAGGTGGGGAGAGCTGGGCTAGTGCTTTATCTCTAGACTCCCAGACCAGTGTTCTTTACTTTTGGAAGGTGCTGCCTTAGCATGCATGGCCTCTGGCCTCTAGAAAGTTTCTTCATCTGCTTTGAGACACCCATTCCCCTTCTTCAGGGTCTAAGTGCACAGGGGTAAGGGCATCTTATAGCAAAGTGAATTCATCCCTGCTCTGTCGCTCTCTGTGACTGCCCCTTGGCATCAAGTTGGTCTTGGAACTCAGGTCCCAGTGACTCTCAACCTTGTTAGCCTGGTTAATGAGATGGAGCCAGTGGATTCCCACAAAACTGCAAAACTGAGCCTGTGGTCCCATTAATCCCTCTTCCTCATTGCTAAGGATTCCCCAAATGATGGATGAAGGGTCCTGGCCATGAATCATTACCCTAATCTGTCCCCATCTCACAGCCAGCTTCATGGATCTAGGAGGATGAATGTCTGCAGAGTCTCACATGCTCTTTTGAATTTCCCTTTACAAGAAGTCACTTCTCAGTAATTCATAACTTACTTTTGTTAGTATAAATAAGTCCTAGGAAGTGGGGAGGAATTTGGAGATGCTGCCTGCTCTTCTTATCAGCTGCTTCCACTTCTGCTTCCATCATTCCCCTGTCACAATGGCTAGCTTCCAGCCTCAGTTTTGCCTTCTTGCTGTGGAGAAAAGCAAATCCAGGGTCTTAGTTGAGTTGTTCCTGTTGGTGGCACCCACTCTGACAGGTGATATACTGCTGTTCCTGGTGACATCTGAATGAGCACAATCAGTTCCAATTAATGATTTTTTACTCTTTAATGAAATGTCACATGTTGCCTTTTTCTTATATGGCCCATATACATACATGTTTAATAACAACAAAATAAAGTATTACTGGCCACAAATCACTTACCTGAAAGTCAATTTTGTTCATTTATAGTCTCTGTTAGTAGGAAGGTGAAGAAGTGTCTGGAACAGTGGGCTGACCCTGGGATGAATGAACATCGAATCACAAAACAAGGACCATAGCAAATGGAGGTCAATTTGAGCTGGTCTTACTCCCCTCCCTGGACCTTTTTAGCCAGGGGTCTGTTTGACATTAGGATGAGTCCTTGGAGGTAGTAGTGATTTAGGGCAGAGGTGCAATTCCAGAAGGGCCATATTAGGGGAAAATGAAAAGGAGCAAGGGTGGAGGCCAGACAGGCAGGGAAGTCCCCCACCCTTCTCACCCTGAGCAGAAATAAAGATTACAAGAAAAGGACAGCAGACTGAAGCTTAATTTGTCCCCTAGTTAGGCACTAGGCTAACTTTTTTATGCCACCACCAGGAGACCAGAAAAAAGAGATTTTTCTTGGGACCTTATCCCTAAGATCTAAGTTCTTTCCCCATTATTCGTATTCAGCCATACCTCATCTTGCAACGACTTCAGCAGCATCACAAAAATCATTCATGACAATTTTCCTAGCCCTCTCCTTCCCTAGCCATTCTCCAGCAGCTGTGGGAACATCTTGAAGTGATAAGTTTGATCATGCCATTCCCTTGATTAAAATCCTTGAATAGCTCTCATTGTCTTCACAATCAAGCTCAAAGACTGAACCTTGCTTGAGTGTGCCCTGCCCTCCACCCCCTTTGACCCTCATCCTGCATCCCTTCCTCCCTGCTCTCAGGCCACACCAGTCTTCTTTCAGCCTGTAGGAGCCTTCTGCTTTTTCCTACACCAGGACCTTTTGCACTTACTAGTTTCTCTGATCCCTATCCCCCCACCTCACCAACCTCTCATTTAACTCTTTTTTATCTTTCAGGTCTTAGCTTAAGCCCCAGGTCCCCCAGGAAACCTTCTTTCCTGCTCCAGACTAGATTAGACATGTTGTGCTCTCCTGTAACACCCAAATTTTTCCTTCAGTCAATGCTCAATGTCCACTTTTTTCACCAGACTACATGTTCATGAGACCAAGGACTATGTCTTATTCAATGTTCCTTCCCCAGTGGTAAGTCAGACTGCCACAAAAGGGTCCTTGAGGAATGAATAAATGAGGGAGTGTGTGCATATGAGAGAATTGATTCTCAGACCTGATCATTGTCTGCATAGTGGGTCTCAATGCAGACTTACCTCTCCCAGGCTCTGCCATCTCCACCCTCTGGTCCTTCCCCCACCACTGATGGTTTCTGCCCTTCACTAAGACTCCCTCAGCTATAGCCATCTTTCTTTGTCTTTTCTGGTTCCTGGGAGTACAAGGTCCTGTCCCTGACCTCAAGCTCACCTCCTCTTTGGCTCCAGGGTGAAATGGCTCTATTTAAGACCCAGGAACTCCAGTCTCACTGGCTTTTTCCTGTGCAGAGGATGTCTGACTGTCTGACTACAGCCTCCCCCATCTGTTTCCTCCTGCCCCAGGAGCTCCTCAGAAAAAGGTCTAGAGGTGCCTCTGCCCATCAGACTCCATTTGGATCACAGTCTCATTTCAGACAGCACCAGCACAGCTCAAACAGTACACTACATGTGCAGTTCAGCTGCTTCTCTACCTTCTGTCTTCAGCAGCCTAAAGTGAGACCCACATCCAGCTTGATTTTAGGGAGTTTTGGCAATGTTTATCACAAGATAGTGATGTAATGACTGAAATCCTTGCTGCCAGAGGCCAGCTGTCCAGTGGTGGGTGTTAACATCCTTTCTCTGAGACCCTGAGAACATTCTTATGACATCATTTGAATAGATTTGCATATACTATGATGCTATCTGTCTCAGGGTTTGCAAGCTCTGCCTGAGGAGCCAAGCTGTCCAGCAGGCTGATTTTCTTTGGCAAGCAGCCTGATAGTCCTTACACCCCTAGCCATCCTTGCCATGGACTCTGCTGCTACATTCTCCAACCCTCCCTCGGAGTGGTGGCTTTGCTTCTGGTTCATCAATAGTCAGCCAGTCAATGGCAGCTCAATTGCTCATCACATCTTTCTCTCCACTCAAGCAGGGTTTGCATTGGGTCCTACTTCCTGCTCACCCTCACCCCCCAAACTTCTATCATTCCCTGTCACCCCCAAGTGGAAAGGGCTTGTTACTTTGGCATTTGTTCACTCACTCTTCAAATGTTATTGAGCATTTACTAAGTGCCAGGGTTTGGGGCTGTAAAAGGGGTCATCTTAACATGCTATCTCCCTCACTCATCATGCCTCAGGATCTAACAGCATGGTTCTTTCCATTGTCCTCACTCTATCATCCCTCACACTGGATCCGAAGTTTCAGCCCTTGGCCCTTCAATGGTTCCTCCTGCAGTACCAAAGCCCTAACTACTAGGAGTCCCCAGTCTATCAATTTGCAGTTGTGCTTAGACCTCTCCCAGCAGCATGAGGGTCCTTCTTCTTTGGGGTGGAACTATGGGCCACACCCAAATAGGCCCACTGGGTCTGACCCCTGTATTTTCTTTAGACTGAAAGGTGTTTCTCACTCACATGGGCAGTTTGGGGTCTCAATAATGGTTTTCCTATATTGGTTTCTGAAGCCAAAATGTGGAAAGCAGGCAGGACAGCAAGGAGTAAAAAGTGACAGCTGGGTTACATGGATGAAGCACAGGGTTAGTGGCAGGAAGGCTAAGTTTCAAACTAGGCCCTGTCCTGGGGACTCTTGAGCAGGAATCCTGCTCTTGGCCCAACCTCTCTGAACAGGGCTGTCCTTTGACCAATTTCCCAAGAGGCCAAAAATTAGGTCAGACAAATAACGGCTTCCTCATCCAGTTCTATGAAGGTACAGACCTTGTCGACCTTTTTTGTTCCAATGGCCTGTCCTCTAGTCCCTGTTTCTGTCAGAGGCCTCTGATTCTTCCATTCCTCCAAGCTGGAAGTCTTATATTTCTAGGACACAATTCTCCACTCTATAGCAGCACAAATTCAATGGGTCAGCCTGTCCTTCCTGTCCTGCTGTCTATCCTGACATACTAGTCGGGGCTGGAATGACTTTTTACTAGCATCATTACTCCAGCCTCTTAGCCAGTTGCTCTCTCCTTTGATTTAATTTATTCCACAGCCATATTAAATTTCCTAAAACAAAATTCCAGCACCTCTTCATTCAAAAGCTTTCAGTGCCTCCTTAAAGATCATAGAATAAAGTCACTTTCACTCTTATGTCATAGGATTTTTTCAGCACCTAGCACAATGCTTACTGTACAGGGAATAATAATGATAGCTAATATTTTTGTATGATCACTATGTGCCTAATGCTGCTTTAAGTGTTTTATATGTATTATCTCATTTAATCTATCCATCAAGGTAGTTATTATTGTTACAGTTTAAAGAGAAAATGAGTAAATTAAGCCATAAAATCATTAAGGAACTTGCCCAACAGCTAGTAAGTGGTGGAGTTGGCTTTTGAACTCTGTAGTCTGACCCTAGAACCCACACTTTCAGCCACCATACAGAATATATCCTTAGATGTATAATAATTAATATGTGTTCTTCCCATTGTCCTCACTCTATCATCCCTCACACTGGACCCAAAGTTTCAGCCATTGGCTCTTCAATGGTTCCACCTGCAGTACCAAAGCCCTAACTACTAGGGGTCTCCATAATTACATAATTCTCAGGGTCCCAGAGAAAGGGTGTTAACACCTATTACTGGACAGCTGGCCTCTGGCAGCAATATATATATATTTACAATTATTTATATTTATATATATATATATATATATATATTTAATTCATTTATGAATGCAGTACCTGCATTCATAAAGCAATGGATGAAGAAAACGAGTAAATGAATGAAGTTACTCTACAGGTAACCAGACAAATGCACTGATGTCTTCTAAAATAGTTTTATTCTGCTTTCCTCTGAAGAGAGACAGTATAACATAGTGGTTAAGGATAAGGACTATGGAGTCAGATGAATCTGAGTTTGAACCCTGACACCACCATTAACTGGCTGTAGAGTTTGAGAAAATTATTTAAGCTCTGCAAGCCCCCAGTCCACATTTGAAAAATGGAAAAAATAATAGCATTATTGTGGATGAAATAAAATCACGTGTACCCAGCACCTTACACAGTAGGATGTTAATACTTGGCTGCCATCATTCCCAAAGGAGGCTATTCGTTGTCCCCACTGTTCTTGTGGACAGTCTGAGCAGAAAGGTTTAAATGTGAAAAAAGTGATTTGTCTTTTATTGGTTACAGACAACAGGTAAGGATTGGTGATGGGGACTGATGAGGAGGAAATCTGTAAGCTCCTATGCAGAGAGGGGCTATAGGAAGAGGGTGGCCCCATCAAGGTCCAGGACAGGGCTCAGGCTTGTAAAGAAAGGTTGATAAACAGTAGCGAGAAAGCAGCACCATCCAGTGCACTCATCACATAAAGAGGATTCTAGAAAGACACATTTACTTTCTCTCCCCTGTTTAGCATGAAACACGGTGAGGAATGATGGAGTCATTATTTAAAACCATAAAGTACTGCAATCACATTTGTAATATTTTCTTCTGTGGGTGGTGTTTTTATTTTTTTATTTTTATTTTTTTAGATTTTCTGCTGTTTAGTGAACACAGACTATCTTCTAAAAAGTGTAGTTTTGTGGATGGATAGATTTAAATGTTATATGCTCTGGTCAAATACGTAATGGCTATTTTTCTCTATTGATGATTTCTTGTTTCAGTGGGTCACTGCCAAGAAAACCCACTTGGAAGCCAGAATAATCTCTAATAGCAAGTCTGAGAAAAGCATTTCAGTGCACGTCCTCTCCCTCCCAGGTGGTAAGAGTAAGTATAGGGGTCTTCCTCACCTTTTACCTTGAGGGTCCAGCAAAGTGTCTGGCAGTGTCACAAACTCAATGACAGCATAGAGGAGCTTTGCCACTCACTCTGTGAACTTGGGGGTTATTTCATGCCTTTGTGGCTAGATTTTTAATTTGTAAAATAGGAATAATATTAGTAGCCTATTTTATAGGGATATTCTGATGATTTTTCCTGCTCTCCCTCCTTCCTTTCTCACCATACCTCTCTTTCTCATCAAATTGGGCTGTTGTTTTGGTAGTCAAAATCTCGTATGTTAATATAGCACTCTGCAGTCCACAGGTCCTCTCCAATACATTATTTCATTTTTCTGAAATAAGGAAATATCAGCACCTTCATCATTCAGATGAGGAAACTGAGCTCAGATATTTGGCCAGGACCATAAAGCTAAGAGTTAGACAGCTAGGACTTGAACCAGGGTTTTAGACATCAAGTGTAGATTCTTTAGGGTTAAGAAAAACTAGGTAGTAATTCCTAAATAAATAGCATTTACTCAAGCTGATTTAAATACAGCTCTCAGGAAGAAATCCTGTTGCTTCAGATAGGCAGAAATCCATCAAACCAGGTGTTTGACATCAAAGACAGCAAACAACCAGTTCAAAGGTTAAAGTCTCCCTTTTTTTCCTCAGGTTGTTTTTTGTGGTGAGTATGTGAGCAGCTGGTGGAGACAGAGGCTCAGTCTGATCATCAGGAAATAGCTGAGAGTAACTTTTGTGGACCAGCTGATTTAAGATGCTGAGTTCCCTGAGATAAACCAATGAAGGGAAGGTACACTTTCTGAGAGATTTCCCTGTACCAAGAATGTACCCATGTATCAGCACCTCTCATTATCTCAACTACTTTCTAAAAAGAGAGTCACTGCTATTATTTTCCCCATTTTTATGATGAATAAACTGAGGCTTGTATTGCTTAAGTTCACATAGATATTAAGTAATGGCACAGAGATTCAGAGGCAGTCCAATTTTCAAAGTCCAATTTTCTTTCCATTAAGCCAGGTGAGGTGGCACATGGTACAACAGAAAGAAAGAGATGACTTCAGGAAGGAAGTTAGGAGTCAAAGTGTCAATTTGGAAAGCTATGTTATATAGAAAACTATTTTCATGGTGAGGCAAAAAGCCCACTGTTCTCTCTTCCTTTTTCTTTCGTCTTTTCCTTTCTTTTCCTCTTTCTTTCTTTCTTTCTTTCTTTCTTTCTTTCTTTCTTTCTTTCTTTCTTTCTTTCTTTCTTTCTTTCTCTTTCTTTCTTTTTCTTTTCTTCCTTCCTTCCTTCCTTTCCCCTCCCTCCCTCCCTTTCTTTCTTTCTTTCTTTCTCTCTCTCTCTCTTTCTTTCTTTCTCTCTCTCTCTCTTTCTTTCTTTCTTTTTCTTTCTTTCTTTCTGTGGCAACCAGTATCCAGTGGTGGTGGCCAGCATTCATGCCCTTGTGTGGCTCCTCTCATCCATCTGAGCTAATTTGCTTTTAATTAATAACTTGTGAAGGTGATGCTGTGTGCTTTTGAAGCTGAGTCATAAGCAGTCTTGCAGACTTCTGAGCTTCTTGGAGTGCTCACTCTCACGGGAGCCACTGCATGGAAGTAGTCTGACTACCTGAAGATTGCCATGTGTGAGAAGCCCAAGCTATCTGTTTAGACTGAGGGAGCATCCCTGGCAGTCCCTAGTTGTTTCAGCTGTCCTGACTGAGGCACCAGATCCATGAGTGAAGAAGCCACCTTGGATGTCAGACCCTATTCAGCCTTTAGATGACTGTAAATGTGTGAGAGGCCCCAATAAGAACCATCCAGCTGAACGTAGTCAACATGTGTTAAAAGTGTGTGTAATTATGAAAACATTTTAATGTTATTTTCTGCACTGCTTTTTTTTGTTTTAAATATTTAATTTTAAAATTTTTATTAACATTATTTGCTTGTTCAATGCTTTTGTGATAGATTAATTAAAATTCTTTTAAATAAAAAAAGAGCCATGAAAGACAATAATAATTTGTTGTTTTAAGCCACTCAGTTGCTTTGGAAGGAGGAGATGCGATAAATATTTACCATAAATCTGCATGAATCTGGACACCTCTCTTGACCTAGAAAAGATCAAGAAAATCTTGGACCAGTTGTGTCTCCATGGCCATTCTATATTCCTCTGCTTAAAATGACCCACAGTGCCATGAGAACTGGCCTCTAGCCAAAGGCCCTCCATTTCTTTCCTGGTTCCTCCATACCAGCTGTGAGACTTTATATAAGTAAGTGCTCTTTGTAAGCCTTAATCTTCTTCTCTACAAAATTAAAGAGCAAGGTCAATGAATATTAAGGACTTCTCAGCTTCTCTGACTCATGAAATAGCACTAAATGAACACACTACCAACTAGAAGTGAACTTTCTTGCTCTACAATAGAAAGGAGACCATCCTGTATATTTCTGGGCTTTAGAAAGGGCTCCATGGATGTCATGTGTCTCCAGTCAACAAGTCATAAAAGGTCAGGCATGCAAGGTGGGTACCCAAGTTCCCAGCCCCATGCCACCTCTTCAGCCTCCCCTTAGGGTTGTCAGCACCAACTCAAGACCCAGGTCATCCTGGAGTCCTAACTCTGCCTTAGCACAAGAAGTTTCTGACTGTCTAGAAAGAGGAGATCTCCCGAGAAGATCAGGCTTCTAGGGCAGCCGTGAAATGTCTGGTGACAATATTTGTATCTAAAAATACAGCAGCTGAGAACCATCTAATTACAGCCTTTGGAGTCATTCATAATTTGGCATTTCCCCATGATATCTGCTTTCTCTCTGTGTCCCTTTTCAGCAGCCATAAAGGAGACTACTTGCAGGTGCAAACCCAGAGAGGAGTGCCAAGATTTGGGCGCCCATTCTATCCTCAGGAGCCCAGCCTGGTACCTGGTAGGTAGCTGCTACCTATGAATAATGTTCAAGAGAGCAAGGGCATCTAAAGGCAGCTGAATACCTCCACACATGCCCACACAGATGCCTTTGGCCACTGTCCATTAGGGATCCAGATGTGCTGGGACCCTCTAAATGTCAAAGGTGCAGGTGTAACCTCGTGATGGATAATTACTCAGTAGAGAGGCTCAGAGCCCAGGCATTATGGTGCTTTGAGGGTCTCTCCAGTGGGCCTGTGGTAGGGTGCTGAGGCTCTGGTCAGGGCCTCTGCTGAACTAGGGCATGGGCTAAGCAGACATCCAGACCCCACACCTTCCTGCTCTGGACCTCACACTTTCCCAGGACCTCTCAGAAAATTTGAGTCTCTTTTACCAAAAGAAGGGCCATGACTTGTTGGGAAATGCCCTGTCTGGTTTCAGGAACTACAGTTCCCACCAACAGGCAAGAGGGCCCCAAGGCTGGAACTAATCAAGGACACCTTGGGAAAACAGGCCACTGAGGAGAAAAACCTGTCCCCTTGGCAGAGGCTGTGCCCCTGCCTCCCTCACATCACTTTGCCTTGCCCTGGGAGATAGCTGTTTAGTCAATGATGGGTAAGATCCCTCAGTGGAAGGGGCAATCTAAGACAGTCACAGCTGTGTGGGCACCAGGGGAAAAACTTGGGGGACACAGAGAAAGGGTGAAAGACCTGCGACCCTTGGCTTGGCTTTGACATGGCTGGTGTCCTCATTCTATCTGAAAGAAGTCTCCTTATCTCTTGGCAGCTCCCTCTCTGCCCGCCCCACCTGCCTGGCTTAGGCTTGAAGCAATACTGGAGACAGCCCTAAACTTGATCTGGCAGTTCCCAGGGCAAATCAGGCCTAAAAGTAAATTCTTTAAAGCATGTTTTGTTTCTCAGCTATGATAACCAGCTCATGCTGGGAAGGAAATTTACATTATTCACAGGCTCTAACCCTAAACCCTTTGGTGTTCTTATGTTTACACTCTCATGTTTACTTGTCTCTTCTCAGACCCATATAAATTGGATGTGTTCCTGCCATTTGTTTTCTTCAAAACATTACCTATTCTCCATAAACACTGACATACTGCTGTAATGAGATCACCTGTACATTCCTATTACCTAGCCCCACTGATAACCCTTTCAATAAAAGCCTTTGGACACAGGGGCTCAGGGCCTTCTCCTCTAGAGGGAAGAGACATGCCTCCTCTCCTGGCAGAGAGAGAAGTGTTTGTGACAACTTGTGTTTATTCCCCTCATCTGTGACACCACCAGGATGGGCTCTGTGGAAATCAAAGTCCACACTCCCACCTCAGCTGGTCCCCTGGAACAGGGACTCTCAGATCAAGAAGCTCCATGTTCCACTCCCACAGTGACTCAAGGTTGCAGGAGAGCTGAATAATCTAAGGGCTCCTCTGGTACAATCCTTACTGCTCCCCTATTCCTGCCTGAGCCCTCCCAGGAAATAAGGGTTATGGAAAAAGTAAGAAAAGGAATCCTCCATAGGGGAATGTCCTTACGCAATTCTGGAAGAAAAGATTTTTTTTAACCAGGGAGACATTTTGAAAGTACAAGGCCTAACAAACATTTGGATAGGATATTTCACTTGGCAAAGTGTTGTCATGTAGTGCTGTATGGTTCTCATATTAATTAGATGAAGTAGTGATCATTGTCCATTTTATAGATAATTAAACATTTAAAGATGCTAAGTTATTTTCCCAAGGTAACCAATGATGTAATGACTAGCCTTGAACTCCAGGCACATCCTCAACCCCAGGACCCTTTCTGCTGAGTTGGCAGGCCTAGTAACTAACTTCACACTCAACTTTGAAGCTTTGATAGCCAGCCCATGGGTGTCCCAGGTTATAGAAGAAAGAGCATTTGCTACTCCCTCTACAAACATAGTACTGAATTCAACCTAAATCTAGCCCCACTTCTCCCTACATGGCTTCTTACTCTTAATTTAGATCCATTAACCTTTGATCAAGAAGAAATGTCATAATTTTCAAGGATGGGTCCCACCTGCCCATAGGTCAGTGCCTCCTGCACAGCTGAGCCAAGTCAGCTGGGGCTCCACAGGGTCAAGAGAGCACAGGGCCTGGCCTCTGGGGTAGGGCTGTGGACAAAATGTGCCTGAACATTTGTCTTCAGCCCTGAACTCAGGAGAGCAGTAACTCAGAAACAGGCTGTTCATACCTTGCTATTCACCAGCTCCTTTGTGACAATTCAGCTCAACCATGGCTCAGGTGCTGCATAAGGAATGAGGTTTACCTGCAATCTCAGAATCAGAAATTAGAGACAAGGAAGGATGCTGAGGTCAGAGGCAGCCTGTTCCCAGGGGCTGCACACAAGTTCCTGGTAATAGACTTTCCCCTTATTCCTTCAGTCCAGGCTGCTGCCTCCATCTCCAGTTTCCCAGAGAAGACATTGTTTATAGAAATGAGAGGTCTATGCTGATCCCTTCGTGATTTTCTTTGAAATGTATCAAATATTCAGAAGCTTGTGAAGAGTGGAGAACAAAGAATGTAAAGCCATCTGATAGCCAGCAGAGAAGGAGTGGAAAGAAAGCTGGGGCACTCTGAAGCTGTTGGTTCTCTGGGATGAAATGGAAGTGCAGTTTGACCACTTACCTGCTGGGTACGCTTGGCAAAATTTTAACCTGTCTGGGCCTCAATTTTCTTATCTGTAAAATGGGAGCTGATGATGGCTACCCACAAGAGAAGTTAATGTAGGAACATCTCACACTGTGACTGCCCCATACAATTTATTCCACAGTTTATTATTATCCTTACTCTTCCCTCTTCAGATCCTTCTCCCTGCCTAGAACAGGGCTAAGCAGATTCTTTGGCCACCAACATTTGCAGAACTACTGTTATGTGTCACATTCACAGGGTAATGGTGACCAAGACATACAGGTTTTCTGACCTTACCGAGCTTACTATCTTTATGAATTTCCTGGAAGAATGGGGCTGAGAAGCTTGCCATCTGATCTGAAGGTTCTCCTGCACAGGTTGTAACCCTGTGACTCACTGGGAATAGGAAAAAAGACAGAGAAACAACATGACATACCAAAGATAGTGTGAAAGTATGATGGTGCAGCCTTCCCATGTCCTGACTTCAGGACCGTATTATCCCACCTGGCTCCCACAGGCCCAAAATCCTACACACACACACACACACACACACACACACACACACACCCTTTCTAATAACATCTAAATTAGTCACCCTTAACCTTGCTGCACATTAGTGGTTCTCACCCATGGCTTGTACTCTAGCCATGCCCAAATCATCTAAGTCAGAATGTCTGGATTTGAACCCAGGCACCAGATTTGGACCTACCACTCTAAACAGATACAGCTCTGAGAGAAAAAGGGCATCAGACCTCTGCTCTTTACTATTTCCTTTTAACAAAAAATTTTTACATATATATTTTCATTGATTATACTATTTCAGTTGTCCCATTTTTTTCTCTCCTTCACTCCCCTTTACCCTGCATCCCCTCCCACCAGCTCCCCCAACCCTTAGTTCATGTCCATGGGTTGTACATATAAGTTCTTTGACTTCTCCATTTCCTATACTATTCTTAATCTCCCCCTATCTATTTTATATGTACTATTTATGCTTCTTATTCCCTGTACCTTTTCCCTCCTTCACCCCCCCCTGCCCTCTGATCACCATTTCTGTTATTCTGTTCCTGTTCTAGTTGTTTGCTTAGTTTGTTTTTGTCTTTGCTTTAGGTTCAGTTGTTGATAGTTATGAGTTTGTTATCATTTTACTGTTTGTAGTTTTTGATCTTCCTCTTTTTCTTAAATAAGTCCCTTTAACATTTCATATAATAAGGGCTTGGTGATGATGAACTCCTTTACCTTGACCTTATCTGGGAAGCACTTGATCTGCCCTTCCATTCTTAAATGATAGCTTTGCTGGATAGAGTAATCTTGGATGTAAGTCCTTTCCTTTCATGACTTTGAATACTTCTTTCCAGCCCCTTCTTGCCTGCAAGATTTCTTTGGAGAAATCACCTGATAGTCTTATGGAAACTCCTTTGTAGATAACTTTCTCCTTTTGTCTTCCTGCTTTTAAGATTCTCTCCTTATCTTTAATCTTGGGTAATGTAATTATGATGTGCCTTGGTGTGTGCTTCCTTGGGTCCAACTTCTTTGGGACTCTCTGAGCTTCTAGATCTCTGGAAAGTCCATTTCCTTGGCCAGATAGGGGAAATTCTCCATTATTTCTTCAAATAAGTTTTCAATTTCTTTCTCTTCCTTTTCTCCTCCTGGCATTCTTATGATTCAGGTCTCATTGTCTTGATTTTTCTGTTCTTTTTCTTTTTCTTTTTTGTTTTTTTTTTTTTTTTTTTTGGCTGGGGAGGGATATCTACCAAAAAATTGCTACAAGCAATGTCTAACATTTTGCTGCCTATGTTTTCTTCTAGGGTATTTATGGCTTTGGATCTAATATTTAAGCCTTTGATCCATTTTGAATTTATTCTTGTGTGTGGTGTATGAAAGTGGTCTAGTTTCATTTTTCTGTATGTATCTGTCCAATTTTTCCAATACAATTAACTGAATACACTATCTTTAGCCCCATTGTATGCTCTTGCTTATTCTGCCAAATATTTTTACTACCTTTTTTGATATCACTGAATAATCTGTTTTCCCTTTCTGGGCAAAAAGGATACCTATACTTACCTCACCAACAACTGCAGTGAAGATGAAACAGGATTTTGGGAGGTTTCCTTGGGAAGGTCTTCCCAGATGAAGGTTCTGATCCTATGACTTGCTAGGGAGCAGAAGGTTGTGTGAACATTTCCTTGCAGACTAAGCTCTCAGAGAATCCAGTGTTTTCTCAGCCCAAGGGGCACCACGAGGGTCACCTCTATGAATGCCCCATGCTGAGCTCCCTTCTATCTTATCCCATAGTCATCCTGAAGTTTAACTGTCAGCCCTGGTACATTACTCCCTTGCCTCTTCCTTTTTTCCCTTCTCCGTGGTAAACTGAGTCCTGCTCTCTCTAGATGCTGCATTTCCAATAGCTTCTGCCCAATATACAGGTAGGTGTCAAGATTTGAAAGGGACCTATATTACTCATAGTGAGATACACATCTGACAAGAGTCTAGCCAAGGTTCCTCAAAGAGCCCTGAAGGAGATCTGGGAGACTAAGTTGACCCTGGGGCTGGCAGATACACTGAAGAATGAAGAGGGGCATTAGCCCCCAGAAAAGTCCACCAGACACTCAGAACCCTCTCTGTTGGCTCAGGCCTGTATTTTGGGGTCACAAGGGGACATGGATACAATATAAAACTGTCTCTGACCTTGCCTTGTTTATAACCTATATTAGGATGCACCCAGGGCTTTAAAATGTTTGCAAAGAAACATACAGATAAGTGCAAAGTACTGAATCAGGACTGAAGAACAGGTGAAGAGAAAAAAAATCAGGTGAGAAGCAGACCCGAGGATGGGGTAGGAAGAACCTTAGAGATGGAGTAAGAGAGAGGCTTATGCCCTATTAGTGGGCAGAGAATAGACAGAGAAGAAGGGGAAAGAAGGGGGAAATGGTAAATGGAAGGGAGAGGAGGAAACCGCATGGAATAAGGGAAGCATTGTTTTATGAAACCTTTGTTTCGGTATTCTGGGAGTGTGTGTGTGTACTGGACCCTGATATAAAATTCACTTCCTACTATGAATTATGGTCTAAAAAGTGTGTGCATCATAGGAGTAAAAGTTCCAAGTCTGAGATCAGCATTATTACTGAGTCTGGCCGATGTGAATGGCCAGAGGTGCATGACCTTTCAAAAACTCTCTTCACTGGAATCAAAATGGCAGAGGACTGAGTGGAAGTCACACTGACCTCCTCCCAGGACCAATCTGCAATTACAACTAAATTGTGGAGAAATTGCCTGGAACAAACAACTGAACAATAGTGGGAGAGGAGCCTTATAACCTCTGACAGACAAAAGAATCAGCTTTAGCACAACCTAACTGGTAAGGAGTGCAATAGAGACTCGAGAAGGCAGTGGGGGTGGGGGTGCCCACAGGTAGCAGCACCTGGATATTGAAATGGCCAGTTGGATCCCCCTAAGAAGAGCAGGGTCTAAATCATAAGAGGGAATCTCCAGCATACAGCACCAGAGCCCAAAAAGTACACAGATAAAAAGCTGAAAAGCAAACATAGACACCCCCAAAACACCCAGAGCAGGTGCGCACACTTGCGCCGAGTGACCGGCGAGGGTTGGCGAGCGTGTGTGTGACCCACGCGGGCTGGCGAACGCTTGCACCTGCTGGCAAGGCCTCACACAGACTGGCACCCATATGGCCTGCGAGGGAGTGCACAGAGGGGCAAGGGCAGGCATAAATTGACCTACCCGCCCCGATTGCAGAGCGGCCCACAAAATAAGTAGAGCTGCCCAGAGTCCCTGGAGGAGAGACCAGAAACAGGATTAACTGGAGAGTCCTAGAGCTGATTTCCTCCCATTTCCGTAGTCCCCATTGAGCGAGGGCAAGCAACGCACCCAAAGAGCCAAAAGCGGGGAAAATACACAATAGAAGACCCTAAACTGACCAGTGCCATGAAGCTCGTGTGCCAGGGAGGCCAGATGAGTATGCGAGGTCGCGAATAAGCACCCTGGTCTGGGGCAAGCTCATGCGAGCCCAGGCAGGTGGGGACCCTGCTGCGCTGGGAACGCGCTCAAGGAGACCGCGTGAGAGCAAAGAGAGATCCCAAAAAATAGCCCAGCCTTGACCGAAGGGGTCACAGAGCTGCTCCAAGCAGGAGTCAGACACAGACATTAGATTCCTGAAAGGCTCAAACAAACAACCCAAGGCCCTATAGGGTCAACAACTGACATCATTAGAGGTAAGCCCAGAAAGAAAAGTAAAGGACAAAAATACTTAACAGACTCTCACAAAAATGGGAAGAAAAAGAAGTTCCCCTCAAATGAGTGGAAAATGGGACTTCCCACAGAGAGAGCTAAATGAAATAGAGGCAAGGGAACTATCAGATATGGAATTCAGAACAATGGTTCTAAGGAAGCTCAATGAGCTCAGCCAGCTCAAAGATAACTATGAGAAACCGCAGAGAAACTATCAGGATCTTACAGCAAACTATATCAGCCTGGAAAAGGACATAGAAATGATCAAGAAGACACAAGAGGATATGAAGAATACCATTTCTGAATTGAAGAACACAGTAGAAGGAATCCAAAGCAGGCTGGATGAAGCCGAGGATCGAATCAGTGAGATGGAGGACAAGGTAGTAAAAAGCTCCCAGAAAGAACAAGAAATGGAAAAACGGCTCAAAAAGAATGAAGAAGCATTTAGGGAAATGCAGGACAACCTGAAATGCAATAATATCCGTATAATAGGGACACCGGAAGGAGAAGAAGAGGAGCAAGGGATAGAGAACCTCCTCGAATAAGTAATGATGGAAAATTTCCCCAATTTGAGGAGAGAAAGGCTCTCATGGATCCAGGAGGCACAGAGGATCCCACTCAAGAGGGACCCACGGAGGTCCACTCCAAGACACATCATCATTAAAATGGCAAATGTCAACGACAAAGAGAGAATCCTCAAGGCAGCAAGGGAGAAGGAGAAAGTAACATACAAGGAGGCCCCAATACACCTAGGAGCTGACTTCTCAACAGAAATACTACAAGCCAGAAGGGAATGGCAACAAATATTCCAAGCCATGAAAAGCAAGGGCCTACAGCCAAGGCTGCTACACCCAGCTAGGCTCTCCATTAATATACAAGGGGAAATACAGAGTTTCCCAGACAAGAAAAAGCTAAAAGAATATGTTTCTACCAAACAGCACTCCAAGATATGCTAAGGGGACTGGTTTAAGCAGATGAAGGAAAAGAATGAGAGAGAGAGGAATACAAGTACAAAGAGAAAAGATGAGTAAGTTTCTATCAGTAATATCTCTCAATGTGAATGGACTAAATGCCCCAATCAAAAGACACAGGGTAGCTGAATGGATAAGAAAACATGACCCACACATATGCTGCCTACAAGAGACCCACCTCAGAGCAAAAGACCTACACAGACTGAAAGTAAAGAGATGGAAAATAATATTCCAAGCAAATGGACATGAGAAAAAGGCTGGCATTGCCATACTTGTATCAGACAAAGTAGATTTCAAAGCAAAGGCCATAAAGAGAGACCCAGAGGGGCACTTTATCATACTTAAAGGAAGAATCTCTCAAGAAGACATCAACATTGTACACTTATATGCTCCCAATATAGGAGCCCCCAAGTTTATAAGGAAATTGTTGGATGACTTCAAAACAGATATAGACAACAACACACTGATAGTAGGGGATTTCAACACCCCACTGTCAAAAATGGACAGATCTTCCAAACAAAACATTAATAAACATATCGTGGTGCTGAATGACACACTGAATCAAAGAGACTTAACTGACATATATAGAACCTTACATCCCAAAGAAGAAAAATACACATTCTTTTCAAATGCTCATGGCAGTTTTTCAGAGAGATATCGCATGATAGGACACAAAGCAAACCTCAGCAAATTCAGGAAAATTGAAATAATACCAAACTTCTTCTCAGACCACAAGGCCTTGAAACTCTAAATCAACCTCAAAGAGAAACTTCAAAAACTTGCAAACTCATGGAGACTGAACAGTACACTATTAAACAATGAATGGGTCAATAATGAGATAAGAGAAGAAATCAAAAAATTTCTGGAAACAAATGAAAATGAACAGACAACTGTCCAAAACCTATGGGACACAGCAAAGGCGGTCCTGAGAAGGAAGTTCATAGCAATACAGGCTTACCTAAAAAAGATAGAAAGATTTCAAATAAAAGACCTAACACTACAACTTCAAGAACTGGAGAAACAACAACAAATAAATCCCAGAGCAAGTAGAAGGAAGGAAATAGTCAAGATTAGAGCAGAACTGAATGACATAGAGACGAAAAGAACAATTCAGAGGATCAACCAATCCAGAAGCAGGTTCTTTGAAAAGATAAATAAAATTGACAAGCCTTTAAGCAGACTCATCAAGCATAGAAGGGAGAGGACCCAAATTAATAATATCAGAAACGAAAGAGGAGAAATAACAAGTGATACCACAGAAATACAAAGGATCGTCAGAAACTACTATGGACAATTATATGCCAAGAAATTTGAAAATCTTGATGAAATGGACAAATTTCTAGAAAAGTATAACTTCCAACACTGAAGGAGGAAGAAACAGAAAGCTTGAACAGACCGATAACAGCTGGGGAAATTGAAGCAGAAATCAAGAAACTCCCAGCACACAAAAGCCCAAGGCCGGATAGTTTCACAGGAGAATTTTACAAAACATTTAAGGAAGAGCTAACCCCTGTCCTTCTCAGACTATTCCAAAAAATCCAAGAGGAGGGAAGACTCCCACACTCCTTCTATGAGGCCAGCATCTCCCTGATCCCAAAACCAGATAAAGACCATACAAAGAAAGAAAACTACAGGCCAATTTCGCTGATGAACATACATGCTATTATCCTCCACAAAATATTGGCAAACGGCATCCAGCAATACATTAAAAAGATTATCCACCAGGATCAAGTGGGATTCATCCCAGGGATGCAGGGATGGTTCAATATACTCAAATCAGTAAATGTGATACATCACATAAATAAAAGAAAAGACAAAACACACATGATCATCTCGATAGATGCAGAAAAAGCATTTGATAAGGTACAGCACCCATTTATGATCAAAACACTCAGCAAAATGGGAATACATGGGGCATTCCTCAACATAATAAAGGCCATATATGAAAAACCTACAGCTAATATCATACTCAACGGGCAAAAACTGAAAGCCTTCCCACTAAGATCGGGAACACGACAAGGATGTCCGCTCTCACCGCTTCTTTTCAACATCATATTGGAAGTCCTAGCCACAGCGGTCAGACAAGAGAAAGAGATAAAAGACATCCAAATAGGAAAGGAGGAAGTAAAACTATCATTGTTTGCAGATGACATGATAGTGTACATAGAGAACCCTGTAGACTCTACCAAAAAACTCCTCAACGTAATAAGTGAATTTGGCAAAACAGCAGGATACAAAGTCAACATTCAGAAATCAAAGGCGTTTTTTACACCAGCAATGCAATAGAAGAAGAAGAAATCAGAAAACATATACCATTCGATATAGCACGAAAAAAGATAAAGTACCTAGGGATAAATTTAACCAAAGACACAAAAGACTTGTATGCAGAAAACTATACAACATTGAAAAAAGAAATTAAGGAAGACACAAATAAATGGAAGCATAATCCGTGCTCATGGATTGGAAGAATTAATATCCTCAAAATGTCCATACTACCCAAAGCAATTTATAGATTCAATGCAATCCCTATTAAGATACCAATGACGTATTTCACAGAAATAGAACAGACATTTCAAAAATGTATATGGAACCATAAACGACCCCGAATAGCCGCAGCAATTTTGAGAAAGAAACACAAAGTAGGAGGGATCACAATACCGGACATCAAACTCTACTACAAAGCCACCATACTGAAAACAATCTGGTACTGGCACAAGAACAGACCCATAGACCAGTGGAACAGAATAGAAAGCCCAGAAATAAGCCCAGGTCTCTATGGACATCTAATATTCGACAAAGCAGGCAGAAGCATAAAATGGAGCAATAACAGCCTCTTCAACAAATGGTGTTGGGAGAGCTGGATGGCTACATGCAAAAAATTGAAATTGGATCATCAGCTGACACCATACACAAAAATAAACTCAAGATGGATAAAAGACTTAAATATAAGTCGCAACACCATCAAAGTCCTAGAGGAGAATATTGGCAGGAAACTCTCAGATATCCCACGCAGCAATTTTTTCACTGATATGTCTCCTAAAGCAAGGGACATAAAGGAAAGAATAAACAAGTGGGACCTCATAAAAATAAGGAGCTTCTGCATGGCGAAAGACAACATCAGCAAAATGAAAAGGGAGCCAACCGTATGGGAAAATATATTTGCTAATGATACATCAGATAGAGGTTTGATCTCCAAGATATATAAAGAACTCACTCGACTCTACTCCAAGAAGACAAATGATCCAATCAAAAAATGGGCAAAGGACCTGGGCAGATGCTTTTCTAAGGAGGAGATACAGAGGGCCCAGAGGCATTTGAAAGGATGCTCAGCATCACTAGCCATCAGAGAAATGCAGATCAAAACCACCATGAGGTACCACCTCACACCGGTCAGAATGGCCATCATAAACAGATCCACAAACAACAGGTGCTGGCGAGGCTGTGGACAAATGGCAACCCTAGTACACTGTTGGTGGGAATGCAGACTGGTGCAGCCACTATGGAAAGCAGTGTGGAATTTCCTCAGAAAGCTGAAAATGGAACTGCCTTTTGATCCAGCGATTCCCCTGCTGGGACTATACCCTGAGAACACCAAAACGCCAATACAAAAGAACCTATGCACCCCAATGTTCATAGCAGCACAATTTACAATAGCCAAGTGTTGGAAGCAACCTAAATGCCCATTAGTAGATGATTGGATCAAAAAATTATGGTACATATACACAATGGAATACTATGCAGCAGAAAGAAAAAAAGAAATACTAAACTTTGCAACAGCATGGATGGAACTGGAGAGCATTATGCTAAGCGAAATAAGCCAGGGGACGAAAGACAAATACCATATGATCTCACCTATAAGCGGAACCTAACCAACAATGCAAAGATGCAAGGAAAATATGACCAGCAACACTGAAAGGAAAAGAAATCAACAGAGACAAGAGGGAAGGGGGGGCAGCGAAAGGGAAGAGAAGGGGAAAGTCAAGGAACATATAGCAAGGACTCATGGACAAAACCAAAGGGGAAGAGCTGAGGGAGGGACGGTGGGAGGGGGCAAGGGAAAGAGGTGGGGGGGAGGCAGAGACAAATGTATTTAAAAAGTAAATAAATTTAAAAAAAAAAGTACACAGATAACAGCCAGCTGCGAAAAACGGCAGGGTTGCTCTCTGCCAGAGACAGGCGATTTATGTCATGCTGAAATAGTTTGCAGTAAGTTCCTTGTAGTTTCCTTGTAGTCTTGTAGTTCTCTCTGAGCTCACTGAGTTCACTGAGCTTCCTTAGAACTGTTGTTTGGAACTCAGTATCTGATAGTTTACTTGCTTTTATTTCATTTAGTTCTCTTTTGGGGGATTCCACCTTTCCCCTCAAGTTGGGGGTGTTTCTTTGTCTTTCCATTATTTGTGAGACTTCTTTTTTTTAAAGGGCCAACACATAAATTTTTATTTGCAGCCACTTACCTTGGACTTTGGCGGAGGTAGGAACAGAGTGGGCAGGAGACACCGGAGGAGAGATTGGGGAGGGAGGCTTTGGGGGGAGAATGGGGGAGTAGCTGGTGGCATCCTGCTGCTGACTCATTCCCCATGCAACACTGGCCATCTTGCTCAGGCAGACCACTCCCCTGAGTTGCAACAAAGTGAGAGGACAAAATAGCCCCAGCCCCAGGAGGGACTCAGCCCTGCTGAGTACAGAGTGGCACCCACAAATCTGGCTAAAGGGGGCACAGAGTGGTCTAGAGACTCTTGGGAAGTGACTGGAGATGGAGGCTTGAAAATAGAGCAGAGAGAGTGGCAAGCGGGATCCCACTGCTGGCTCTTCCCCATGCAGCAGTGGCCATCTGGTCAGGCAGACATGCCCCTGGGTGGCGGTAGCTTGAGAGGACCCACTGCCAGGAGGGACTCCACCCTACTCTGAGCTGTCTAAGCCAGGCTGCTGAGGCAGAGTGACTAGATTAAAGCTGAAGGAGACAGCCAGAGAGTAGATTCCTGGAAGTCTCACACAGACTGCCTAAGGATAGAAAGGTCAACAGCTGACATTATCAGAGCAGATCAAGAAAGAAATAAAAAAACAGTGGTCTCCGACCATAAGAGTTCACACCACAAATTCAGGAAATCAAGAAAGATCAATTGAAGAAGCAAAAGCAAAAAAGAAGTCTCACAAATAATGGAAAGACAAAGAAACACCCCCAACTTGAGGGGAAAGGTGGAATCCCCCAAAAGAGAACTAAATGAAATAAAAGCAAGTAAACTATCAGATACTGAGTTCCAAACAACAGTTCTAAGGAAGCTCAGTGAACTCAGTGAGCTCAGAGAGAACTACAAGACTACAAGGAAACTACAAGGAACTTACTGCAAACTATGTCAGCATGAAAAAGCACATAGAAACTATCAATAAGAGACAAGAGGAAATGAAGAATACGATTTCTGAGTTAAAGAACACAGTAGAAGGAATCAAAAGCAGGCAAGATCAAGCAGGGTATCGAATGAGTGCACTGGAGGATAAGGCATAAAAAGGCTCCCAGAAAGAGCAAGAAACTGAAAAAAAGACTCAAAAAGAATGAAGAGGCATTTAGGGAAATACAGGACAACCTGAAACATAATAATATCCATATAATAGGGATACCAGAAGGAGAAGAAGAGGAGCAAGGGATAGAGAATCTGTTTGAAAAAGTAATGATGGAAAACTTCACTAATTTGAGAGAGAAAAAGTCACACAAGTCCAGGAAGCACAGAGGGTCCCTTTCAAGAGGAACCCAATGAGGCCCATTCCAAGACACATCATCATTAAAATGGCAAATATCAAAGACAAAAACAGAATCCTAAAGGAAGCAATGGAGAAACAGTAACATATTAGGGAGCCCCAGTAAGGCTAGCATCTGACTTCTCAACAGAAACACTGCAAGCCAGAAGGGAATGGCAAGAAATATTCCAAGTCATGAAAAGCAAAGGCCTGCTACCAAGACTGCTCTATCCAGCAAAGCTCTCAATTCAAATAGAAGGCGAAATAAGGGGTCTCTCTGGCAAAAGAAGGCTAAAAGAATACACCTCCACCAAATCAGCATTGCAAAATATACTACAGGGACTGCTTTAAGATGAAGAAAAAGAGTCTATGAATACACAGTTCCTTTCACAGTCACCAATACTTGATATTATCAATATTTTTAATACTTAATCTGATAGTGACAATGATGGGTTATTTTACTGGTTGAAACTAAATGTGTTTTTGTATAGTTATTGCCTATTTCTATTTTTTTTTTAAAAAGCTTTAAATGACTTTTTGGTATTCTTTATCCATTTTCTGATTAAATGCTTGTAGATTTTTTTTTCCCTAAAAAGAACTATTAACTGTTTTTTAGATGTGTTGCAAATACTTTTCTATTCTATTACTTGTCCTTTAATATATATTAATATATACTCTCAAATGTTTAATATGGTCATATTGTCAATATCTTACTTTATAGCTTCTGGGTTTGAATATGTTACTTCAGGTTAAGAAAAATTTTATTTTGTAGTTTTTCCTAAACTCCTTATATTTTACATATTGATTTTTAACACACCTGAATATTTTTTGTATAATGTGTGAAATAGGACTCTATATTTATTTCAAGTAATAGTGGTCCATGCACCTTATTTGTTAAATAAGCCTTATTTTCCCATTGATTTGAAATATCAATTTAATCATATATTACATTATTAGATATATACATTTGTTTCTAGAGTGCTCATTTTATTTCATTGATCTACTTGTTTATTTCTGTGCTCACGTCATGTTGTTTTAATTGCTGAGACTTTATAATGTATTTAAATTTTTTAATATTTTATAATGAATCTTGACATTTAAAAAAATAAATAAAATCAATCTGCATTTTAAGAAAACTCTTTTCACTATCAGAAAAGTGTGAATGACACTTTCTGCCCCAGCTCTTTGCCTTCCTCAATGTGAAAGTGCTTTGTACACTGAAAAGTTCAAATTAGAATAATCCATTATCATTAGGTGGAGTCAATCAGAAACCTATTCAGAAGAGATAAATTTAGATTTGAATTTTGAAGATGATGCTGATAATGATGGTTATGACAGCTCACATTTAGATGGTGCCCACTATGCCTGTGCTGTCCTAAGAAAGGGTGGACTATGAGATGTGAGACAGGGAGAGGTCGTTCTCCATGGCCAGGACACACCAAACAAAAATGATAAGGTTGGTTATATGTTCCTTGGCATAGAAGTAGCTAATCTGGAGTATGAACTAGTTACATTTGGGCATCCCCAAAGTCACGAGCAGAAGTGTGCTGCCATTTCTCTTCCTGTAGGAGAGGAAATAGTAGTAGTCTGGCCCTGGAGCATGGTGTTGTCCCTTGGCAAGTGGGGAAGAAACTATCAGATGTGAATTACATCTGCCCAGAATCTGTATGGAGATGTGCCAGCCTCGCCTGTCCTCAGAAAAACAAGAGGCACGTCTCCAAGCACACAGGCCCACCTGGTCCTAGGGGACACCCCTTTTCCTATCCAGAAGCCCATTCCTGCTTCAAATGGCCTTGTGAAAGAAAAATCCCAACCCTAATTGGAAAGTTGTGATCAGAGAGTAATTGAGACTTGCTACAAAAAGTTGGAGCTTCCAATTTTCTAACTACGGGGATATTCTTATACTTTGCATTTCACAAATACATGGTAAGTGTTTGGGAATCACAAAGGTCTTGTGCTTCACAGTACAAGTCAAACCCTGTTAACATAAACACCACTACAATGAAACTTTCTTTAAAAAAAAAAAAGAAAGAAAGATTTTTAAATGTATTTATTTCCAGAGAGAGGGGAAGGGAGGGAGAGAGGGAGAGAAACATCAGTGTGTGGTTGCCTCTCGCATGCCCCCTAGCAGGGACCTGTCCTGCAACCCAGGCATGTGCCCTGACTAGAAATCAAACCAGTGACCCTTTAGTTTGCAGGCCAGCATTCAATCCACTGAGCCATGCCTGCCAGGGCAAAACTTTCTGTATGATAAAAGAAGTTTCCTTGTCTTAGCCAATGGCCCACTTATCCAAACAATATTGAATATGCCACAGTGAAGTTTCTATTCCCTGAGCACTTGGCTTCCTGATTGTTCATCCCATACACCCTGCACCACTTGCATGCACAACCATGTACAATTCACCATTTTTTGATACTTATCATTTTTGCCTTTCCATTTGGGTGAAGAAATTCTTAAGGAGGGGGCCACTCCTGCCCTGGGGACCAGCATGCAAGCAGGTGAGGCCTGTTAAGCCTTTGTTTGTTCCTGCACTAAATGCTTCCTGTTCACCTGAGGCCACTGTATCCATGCAAACTGGGGCTCGGCCACTTGGCCGCTTGAATATACATGACTCAACAATATGTGTTGAAAGAAAACAAGTTTTTATTAACAGGATTCCAACCTTGGGGAGAGCTGAGAGCACTCCTGCTCAGAGCCCTCCTCTCCCATGAGACACAGAACTTTTCTTGCTCGCCAAAACCATTACCAGAAGTTCCCCATATCTTTACCTGTCCATCACCCAGTCATGCAAATGGATCCCCATCCTCTGGAATATGCATTTGTAGGTTTCAGAGTCGCCATCCCCTTGAGCTGCCCTCTCCTGCAAGATCTGGAGTATACTGTCCTCAGCCTCCGTGTAGTGGTTCAGGAAACCACGTCTTGTGTTACACTGTCCCAGAGGGTGAAGCTCAGGGAGACAAGTGTCACTCCCTCTAGAAGTGAGATCCCATCCATGTAGGGTCAAAGTCATTGTGGGCCCCACATCTCCTGATCCCATGAGTACTCCCATCTGTGTGGGGAGCAGGGCCACAAGCCCAGAATGCCCAGAGGGAGAGAGCTTGTACCAAGTTCCAAAGTTTTGTACCAAGAGCCCTTGTACCAAGAGAGTGATTTCTCTCTCTGTCCTCTAGAGAAGCAGAAACTTCAGCTCAGCATTCCAGGTCTTAGTTCAGCTCCAAGCACCTCTCACGCATCTGTGCTTGGCCATGCAGGCCCCTGCAACTCCATCAGCTCTGTCACTGTTCTTCAGGCAGACCTCCAGGCAGACTTCCAGGCAAGCAGACCTCATGGCAGACTGACCTTCAGGCCTTCTGCTCCAATTTTAAATACTCAGCTCAGAACTTCCCAGATGATCTAACATCCAGTTCTTCTTATGGTGCATCAGTGCCTGCCATTTTTGTCAGCTCCCTGGTGTCTTTGACCCTCTTTCAGCTGCCATATTTAGGGTAAGAGTTCCAGTGAGTCATGGGCATCCAGGGAGGGCATCTATGCCCTTAACATCCACCCTCCTCCCCATAGCTCATGCAGGTGCTGTACGAGCTTCCCTCCTGGCCACGTCATGAGTCACTGCACATTCTCATAGTCACTACACAAGTCGCCCTGGGCAGCAGCCTTCTTCCCTTCAGGAAGGCTCATCTGTTAATCTGCCATTGTTATGCAATGTGCCTTTAAAACTCTATAATTTCTGCTCTGTGGGCACCCCTCCCTGCCCCATTGCTTCCTCCCTGCAGGATTTAGAGGTGATGGTGGAATACTTAGAGGTATCCCCAACTTCAGTGGACCTATGCTCTGTATCCCATTACATCACCATGCCAGAAAATTGCAAGTCCTGCTCTCAAGGGGTTCACAAGCTAGCAGAGGGAACAGGCAAGTAAACTGTTTTTAGAATTCAGTATCAGAGGTTCATCTAACAGACTCAGAGCAGAGATCCATGGAAGTGTCACAGGTGAGCACAAATAACCAGGTTCTTGGTGATCACAAATAATGAATTGAATAAAACACACTGAGTTTATAGCAGAAATACAGAGAGATGTATTAAGTGATAGTACACTCTACAGAACATGGGAGTGGGTCAACTCTTAGCAGAGATTGGCCCTCGGTGGCTGGAGGGATTCTATTCTCATAGAGCAAATATTTCCCAGCAAGTTTTTGTTGGGCTTTTATTGCATGTGTACAGGTAGTTATATTATTTTTAAGCATCTGTGCATGTGATCTTCATGATATTACTTGAATGCCCACCAGGGGAGGGGGCTGCACAATGCTAATTTACTATAATGTTATTATAATGAAGCAGGGATCATGTAGCATCATCTGCACAGATATAGTCATGATTCAGTGCTTTTTCAGAAAGTGGGGACAACTGGTCTTAGAACAGGGTCTCTGTCCTCTACTGATGTCCTTTGTCCTAGTCCTGGGGACCTCCAAAGTTTTCTCATTCCTGAGGAACTGGCCTTAACAGGGTCTCTGTTCTGTATCAATGTCTTTTGTTTTAGTCCTGGAGAGCCTCTGGAGTTTCCTCCCTTCTGACTATCTCCTGCCTCAGAAACTGTATCTAACACAGACTGAAAGGGTTCAGGAAGACTTCCTGAAAGAAATGCCA
The DNA here is from genome assembly GCF_021234165.1 of Pteronotus mesoamericanus. Classification (NCBI taxonomy): domain Eukaryota; kingdom Metazoa; phylum Chordata; class Mammalia; order Chiroptera; family Mormoopidae; genus Pteronotus; species Pteronotus mesoamericanus. The sequence continues at coordinate 9,047,608 of NW_026555307.1, forward strand.
TCTAAAATAAGATGCAAGGGGAAAGTGAGGGCTACCCAGGTAGGTGGGGGAGGGGAAGGATCAAGGCAGTGGTGGAAGTGAGACTAGAATTCCAAATGATTGGTTCAGTACAATAATAACAGTAGCTTACTCTTTCTTTTCCTTTGTATCTTTTTATTACTTTTCTTTTTCCTACAGGACACTGAAACCTTTTTATTCTGCTCACAAAACACTGTGGATCTTCCCTGTGGGCACCTCAGAAATTACAATGTAGATACACTTGGCTACAGACACTTGAGAAGCAAGGTGAAGAACACAATGATTTGGGCCAATCACATGACTACAGGGCTGGGGTTTCCATCAGGGTTCCAGGTGGTCACACTTGGCCTGTGCAGCAGTTCTAAGAAAGCAACAAGAACACCACAGTGGGGGACAGGGCTGTGGACTACCAGAAGCCCCTGAAAGGACTGGCAGGGGCCGGGGGCTGCCCATGCAGACATTGGGAGCAGAGGTCTACTTAGCCACCTAGGGACTGCAGGGCTCAGGGATCACCTGCCCAAGCTTACTTGGTGAGGGGTTTCTGAAATTCCTGCTGGTAAACTTGGCCTTGCTGCCCAGTTCCTCTTCAGTTCTGAGGAATTGGTTGTACTTGCCCAAGCACTCAGGTCGGCAAGGTGCTCCAGTCTTGATCTGCCCAGTGCAGAGCCCCACCACCAGGTCAGTGATGATGGTATCCTTGGTCTCTCCAGAGCAATGAGACACCATGACACCCCAGCAATTGGACTGGGCCAGCTTGCATGCCTGCAGGGACTCGGTCATGGAGCTGATCTGGTTCACTTTGAGCAGGAGGCAGTTGCATGACTTCTCATTCATGGCCTTGGCAATACGCTTGAGGCTGGTCACCGTAAGGTCAGCCCCCACAACCTGGATGCCCACATTGGCAGTGAACTTCCTCCACACTCCCCAGTCGTCCTGGTCAAAGGGGTCTTCTATGGACACCACTGGGTAGTTCTTGATGAAGGACATGTACAGGTTGGCCAGCTCATCAGGGCTGATGTACCTGCTGGGGTCATTGGGCAACTTGAAGTCCAGGTCAAACTTTCCTGAGCTGAAGAACTCAGAAGCAGCTACACCCATGCCAATGACAACCTTGTCAGTGTAGCCAGCTTTGCCAATGGCATTCTTCAACAGCTCCAGAGCTTCTTTATTCTCCAGGATATTGGGAGCAAACCCACCTTCATGCCCTACTTTGGTGGTGTCTTTCCCGTATTTCTCCTTGATGACGTTCTTCAGGTTGTGGTAAACCTCCTCACCAATGTGCATGGCTTCCTTGAAGTTGGCAGCGCCGACAGGGAGGATTATGAATTCCTGCATGGCCAGCTTGTTGCCAGCATGGGAACCACCGTTGATGATATTAAAAGCCGGGACTGGCAGGATGACCTTGGCATTGCCGGCCAGGTCAGCAATGTGGCGGTACAGGGGCACCTCCTTTTCAAAAGCCCCAACCTTGCAGATGGCCAGGGACACTCCCAGGATGGTGTTCACACCAAATTTAGATTTGTTTTCTGTCCTGCCCATCTCCATCATCAGCATGTCGATCTTCTCCTGCTCCACGACGCTTGGTTTCTTGCTAATCAAGGCAGGCACAATAGTTTTATTGATGTGCTCAACAGCCTTTGAGACATCCCTGCCCAAGTAGCATGTCTTGTCATTGTCCCGGAGCTCCAGAGCCTTATAGATACCAGTTGTGGCACCACTGGGCACAGCAGCTCTGAAGAGAACTTTTGAGGTGCAGTGATCCACCTCAACAGTGGGATTCCCACAAGAGTCGAAGATCTCTCTGGCATGCAGCTTCAGGCTAGACATGGTGAATTTGCAGCCACCAATTGTAGCCACCCGGGAAAGAAGTAGGATGCTGTAGATGAAGTAGAGCGTTCACCCCAAGGTCTCGGCACTCCATGTACCCTCTCCTTTGGATATTTTTTAAAAATTTTGTTAATTGTAGTTCAATTACAGCTGTCCCCATTTCCCCCTCCTCCATTACTCTCCCCCACCCTACCCACCCCACCTCCTACATTCAGTCCTCCCCCCAATTGTCTTTGTCTATGGATCCTTTATACATGTTCATTGAAAACCCTTCCCTTTCTTTCCCCCTTTATTCCCATTCTCCCATCCCTCTGGTTACTGTCAGTTTGTTCTTTATTTCCATGTCTCTGGTTATATTTTGCTGGCTTGTTTGTTTTGTTATTTATGTTCCACTTACAGGTGAGATTGTACAGTATTTGTTTTTCACCACCTGGCTTATTTCACTTAGCATAATGCTCTCCAGTTCCATCCATGCTGTTGTGAAGGGTAGGAGTTCCTTTTTTCTTTCTGCTGGGTAGTAGTACAATGTGTAAATGTACCATAGGTTTTTGATCCACTCATTTACCAATGGGCACTTAGGCTGATTCCAGCACTTGGCTATTGTAAATTGAACTGCTATGAACATAAGCATGCATAGGTTCTTTAGAATTCATGTTTTGGGATTCTTAGGGTATAATACCAGCAGTGGAATTGCTGGGTTAAAAAAAAAGTTCCATTTTTAGTTTTATGAGTAAATTCCATACTGTTTTCCACAGTGGCTACACTACCTCTGCACTCTCACCAGTTTACTGGGGTTCCCTTTTCTCCACAGCCTTGCCAGCAATTGTTGTTTGTTGATTTGTCTATGATAGCCACTCTGATAGGTGTGAAGTGGCATCTTACTGTGGTTTTAATTTGCATCTCCCTAATGGCTAGTGATGTTGTGCATCCTTTCATATGCCTCTGGGCCCTCCATATGTCCTCTGTGGAGAAGTGTCTGTTGAGGTCCTTTGCCCATTTTTTTATTGGATTGTTTGTCTTCCTGGTGTGGAGTCTTATGAGTTCTTTACATATTTTGGAGATGAAACCATTGTCCGAGGTATCATTGGTAAATATATTTTCCCATACAGTTGCCAAACACAAAATAGAGGCTCTGTAGATGTTATTTCACTTGTCTCACATCAACCCTACTATTCCCATTCTATAGTTGAGGAAACTAAGGCTTATGAGGTCAAATATTTTGCCTAATTAATTTGTACAATCTAAGTATTAGCTGTTTTATTATTATTATTATAAACACTATTATTATTATGTTCAAACTCCAAATCTAAATTCACCTCTCTTGGTAAATTAGATTTCTAATTAACCTCACCTAATCACAAAGTGGCACTACTAGTAATAGGCAGCATCATAATTTGAACCCAGTACTTAATACTCCAGAGGCAAGAAAACACAAAGTCAGGGGTAGGGAGAAGGACTCAGTCTGGCCCAGTGTTGTGCAGGAAGGGGTGAGAGAACAGTGAGGTGAGCAGGGCTGATTATGAGGAGTATGAGGCCATGGAAAGACAGCCATCTATGTGGTTCAGGTGGGGAAAGTCATTCCAGACTGTGGTTTTAGAATGGTTCCTCCAACATCATTCTAAAAAATGGACTTCAGGGCATAGCTGGAAACAGGGAGTACTATTAGAGGTTGTTTTCTCATCTAAGCAAAAGATGTGGCCCTTGGCTCCATTGGTTAGAGCATAATCTCATACACCAAAAGGTCGCAGGTTTAATCCCCAGTGAGGGCACATATGGAAGGAAATGTTGTTTCTCTTTCTCTCTCTTTGTCCTCTTCCTCTCTTTCTAAAATAAATAAATATATCCTCAGGTGAGGATTTAAAAAATATAAAATAGATGTAGGCAGCCTGAATTCGGGCCTAAGATAAGAGTGCATTTTAATAGGTGGACTGGGTGGGACTCATGACACATGGGCTAGTGAAGAGGAGAAGAAAGCTGGCATATGCCAGATGGTGCAGAAGAGACTCAGTTATAGAGGCTGGCTCTAGGATGTGGGGAAGACATTTTCCAACTTTTGAAATTTGTGCTATTGACAATGTGTAGAGTTTGGAAATCCTGAAGTAAACAAAGTGTTCAAAGGAATAATTCTAAATAGGTAGTGATGCTCCCCAGGCAATATTTTGTGTGTTGTGGGAAGAGAAATATTATCAGAGATAATGACATCAGAAAGCTACAGAAGAGCTCTAGAGAATTTAGCACCTCTGAGTCCCTTCTCCTGTTCATTAGGAGAGACCAGGGGTATTTTAAATTCATTAAAGTGGCTTTTCAGTCAAGAAAGAGTTTGAAAAGATAATTTCTGTAGCAGGGAGTACAGAGGATGAAAGGTAGCAGCTTGGCATGGGGTTGAGAGGGCCAGAAAGGGAAGCCAAGAAAGCTGGAGGCAGGAGCTGGTGGGTAAGCAGGGCAGAATTCTTAACCACAGTGTCAAGCAGAGGGGCTTCACTATGGGCAGCAAGGCACAGCAAGGCACAGTGAGGAAGCTGGGAGCAGGGAGAGGCTTGGCATGCCAATGGCTCAGCTTATGGCTGTACTGGTGGCTGGCTGGCCCCCGCTATTGGCCTCTCAAGTCCTTCAGGGGCACACCAAGTGTGGTTACTCCTAGTCCATACAGAGCCTCTGTAAGCATTAGGGCAAGACCAAGTGCAGCTCTGCAGGACGACCAGTTTGGCTGTCAGGGTACAGCCAAATATCAGGCCCCCAGGGCCTGTGCAATAGGTGCCCTGATACAGAAAAAAATCTGCATAACTGTGCAGTCCAGGAGAAGGTGGGACTGCATCTTGGTGAAACATTGGAAAGTAAAACAAAAAGCACAATTGGAAATCATGGCAACCTAAGAGGAATGAAGTCATTTTAAGTTTAAAAAAAAAAAAGTATAGTTTATGATCCACAAGGAGAGGAAGCTCCTGATTAGCCAAGGCAACAACGGGGCCTGGGGGTATCTAGAACAATCCATTTCCCCTCTAGAGCAGGCCTTGGCCAAGTGCTTTTGCATTCGTGGTCATGGTACATCGACGCTCCTAAAACTTGGTGGAGGGGGTTTATGGAAGAGAGAACCACAACTTAGAGGTCATATGTATTGTCAAAGGTCTCTCAACAAGAAGGGTTAAATGGGACTTAAACTCAGGTCTTCTGACTTCAAAACCAACCCTTTTCTTAGGCAGTGTAGGAGGCTGTTTGTAAAGATGACCATCAAAATGTCTCCCGTCCCTGTACATATGTGTCCCTTCTCCATTAAGATGTAGAATTTATTTCCCCACCCCTTAATATAGGCTGGCCCTGAAACTTGCTTTGACTGGTGCAATGCAGCAGAAATGATACCATGCCAGGTCCAAGCCTAGGATCCCAGCACTATGCAGAGATACACTGGCTGGACTACTGGCCACTGACAGATGCCACAGCTCAGTGAGGCAACATGGAGAGGAAGAGGCCATGTAGCCCTCCTGCCACCCCAGGGTGCCAGGCACGGTAGTGAAGCCATTTTGGATGTTCCAACGCCAGCTAAGTGCAGCCTTGTGAATGAGCCAATTCAATACCTCGTGGAGTAGAACAGCTGCTCAGCAGAGCCCAGCTATCCCACAAAACCATAGAATACATTAACTCACTATTGTTTTTATATAAAACTGCATAACTGAAACACCCAGTTAGTGCCAGACTCTCCCTCTAGGGTCTTGATAGTGGAAGAACTTGCCCAGGCTCTGATAACTGAATGACAGCAGCCAGGACTGAGCCATAGCAATTTGGCTGCTACTCATCATGTCTACTCTGCTGTACATCTAGGGCCGTGCCTGCTCCACCCTCCCTACCTTTGACTGGGAATTCCATGAGGAAAGGGCAGTGCTTAGCCTTTGCTTTCTCTCCATGCTTAGGGACAAAGAGGTTTGGTCCTGATGTTGGTTGGTTGGTCTGCTCATGCCCAAATCAGACTCAATTGACTATCCACTGGAAGGGGCATTCTAGTGGGTGACATCACAGTGGGATAACTCAATGTCATTTTCTGTTTCATGGTTAGCCAGAAGAGCTTGGTCCAGCTCAGGAAAGCAAGCTTTTTGGCTTTTCCTGTGTTCATCTTTGCTCTATGGGAGCTATTGTAGGTGGCAAGTCAGAGGTTTTAGAATATCCCTCAGCCCCACTCCCCTCCCCCAACTGTCTGTACCTTGTATGCATTCTGCACCCTGGCTAATAATGTGTTGTTATATAAATCTATTACAAAATGACCAATATCAGTTTCCTTTTCACCAGGGAGGGTAGAGGGGCTGGGGACCTAAGGAAGAGAGAACACTGTGAATAGAGCCACATCCTTTCCATGGAGCGAAAACACCACAGGACCTAGGCATTCCCTGGATTTCTCCACCTCTAGCTGCCTCCCTGAGTATCTGCAGGGAGATTTTTCTGAATACTGGAACATTTTCCTATTTTAATCAGATACAATTTTGCAAACAAATTTTATGAGTTAGCAAGTCCATTAATACTGACATTTGGCATTCAAAAGGGGCTCCACAGACCATAAACACTGGAAGTCACTTGTAGAGAAAAGCAATATTAAAATTCCTTAGCCTGGGCCTGTTGTCTTAGAAATTCTGTTATCAAGCATCACGCCAGCCTCCATCAGAGATGGTTGAGATATATGTTTTCCACTTTATGTGCTAACTGGGGGCACTGGAACTCAGACAGCAATAAAGACTGGATGTTTATCTTTCAACACTTTTGGCATCAGGAGATAAGTGTGTCTTTTTTAATTTTTTATTTTTTTAAATTTATAAATCATGTTTATTCTATTACAGTTGTCTCAATTTTTCCCACTTATCCCTCTCCACCCATCCTACCCCAACCCCCACTCCCACAGTCAATTCCCACTCTGTTTTCCATGTCCATGGGTCATTCATACATGTTCTTTGTCTAATCCCTTCCCCTTCTTTCCACCACTGTCCTCTTTCCCCTCCCCTCTGGTCACTTTCAGTCTGCTCCATGTTTCCATGCCTATGGTTTATTTTGTTTGTTAGTTTATTTTGTTGAATAGAGTCCACTTATAGGTGAGATCATACGGTATTTGTCTTTCATCAACTGGCTTATTTCACCTAGCTTAATATTCTCCAGTTCCATCCCTGTTGTTGCAAAAGGTAGGAGTTCCATCTCTCTCTCTCTCTCTCTCTCTCTCTCTCTCTCTCTCTCTCTCTCTCTCTTTCTTTAAATGCAGATTGATTTCATTTATTTTTTAAATGTCAAAGTTAATTATGAAATATTTAAAAAATTTAAAACCATTATAAAGTCTCAGCAATTAAACCAACATGACACCAGCACAGAAATAATCAAGTAGATCAATGAAATATAATGAACATTCTAGAAACAAATGTATATATCTAAAAATACAACATATGATTGAGTTGATATTTCAAATCAATGGATAAAATAAGACTTATTCAACAAATAAGGTGCATGGACCAATATTACTTGAAATAAAGCAAATATAGAGCCTTATTTTACACACTATACAAGAAATATTCAGGTGCATTAAAATCAATATATAGAATCTAAGGAGTTTTAGAAGAAAATAGGACTAATATTTTTCATGACCTGAAGTAAAATGTTCAAAGCCAGAAGCTATAAAGTAAATATTGACAATGTGACTATATTAAACATTTAACTACATAGTACTATACATATAAAAAAAGTTAAAGGACAAGGAATAGAATAGAAAAGTATTTGCAATACATTTAAAACATGGTTAATAGGTTTTTTTGTTTCTTTTTTTATGGAAGAAAGTTCTACAAACCTTTAATCAATAAATGGATAAAGAATAACAAAAAGTCACTTAAAGCTTTTTTAAAAAACTAATAGAAATAGGCAAAAAATATATACTAAAACAGGTTTAGTTTCAACAAATAGTAAAGGAACAATTAAAATAACATCATTGTCACAATCAGATTAATACGTATTAAAAATATTGGTAATATCAAGTATTGGCAACTCTGAAAGGAACTGGGTATTCATAGACTCTTTTTTAGCATATTTTGCAGTGCTGTTTGTTGAAAGCATATTCTTTTAGCCTTCTTTTGTCTTGGAAACTCCGTATTTCGCCTTCCATTTTAATTGAGAGCCTTGCTGGGTAGAGCAGTCTTGGTTGCAGGCCTTTACTTTTCATGACTTGGAATATATCTTGCCATTCCCTTCTGGCTTGCAGTGTTTCTATTGAGAAGTGAGATGCTAGCTGTATCGGGGCTCCTTTATATGTTACTACCTCTTTCTCCCTTGCTTGCTTTAGGATTCTCTGTTTGTCTTTGATATTTGCCATTTTAATGATGATGTGTCCTGGAGTGGGCCTCATTAGGTTTCTCTTGAATGGGACCCTCTTGCTTCCTGGACTTGTGTGACTTTTTCTCTCCTCCAGTTAGGGAAGTTTTCCTTCATTACTTTTTCAAACAGGTTCTCTATCCCTTCCTTATCCTCTTCTCCTTTTGGTATTCTTATTATACAAATATTATTACATTTCAGGTTGTCCTGTATTTCCCTAAATGCCTCTTTATTCTTTCTGAGTCTTTTTTCATTTCTTATTCTTTCTGGGAGCTTTTTTCTACCTTTTCCTCCAGTTTGCTGATTCAGTCTTCACCTTCATCTAGCCTGCTTTTGATTCCTTCTACTGTGTTCTTCAACTCAGAAATTGTATTCTTCATTTCCTCTTGTCTCTTATTGATAGTTTCTATGTCCTTTTTCATGCTGATATAGTTTGCAGTAAGTTCCTCATAGTTTCCCTGTAGTTTCTGCTAACTCTCTCTGAGCTCACTGACCTCATTGTTTCCTTAGAACCATTGTTTGGAATTCAGTATCTAATAATTTACTTGCCTCTATAGCATTTAGTTCTCTTTGTGGGGATTCCTCCTTTCCCTTCGAGTGGGGGACGTTTGTCTTCCTATTATTTGTGAGACTCTTCTCTTTTGCTTCTGCTTCTTCAGTTGATCTGTCTTTATTTCCTGACTTTGTGGTGTGAACTTCTATGGCAGGAGACTGCTGTTTTTACTTTCTGGATCTGCCTCTGATGATGTCAGATGTTGACCCTCTCTGACCTTAAGCAGTCTGTTTAAGACTTCCAGTAATCTACTGTTTGTGATTGTCTCCTTCAGCTGTTAATATGTTCACTCTGCACTCAGCAGGCCACCTTAGACAGCTCAGGGCAGGGCGGAGTCTCCTCCTGGGTGCAGGGTTATTGGGTCCTCTCTCGCTGCTGCCATATGGGGGAGGAGTCCGCACTGGGATCCCGCTGGATACTCTCTCCATTCTCTCCCCAAAGTCTCTGTTCCCAGTCTTTCCTCAAGTGTCTCCAGACCTCTCTGCACCCCATTTAGCCAGGAATCTATTGTCTGTGGTTGCCACTCTGCACTCAGCCGGCAGCTTAGACAGTACAGGGCGGGGTGGAATCCCACCTGGGGGTGGGGCTATTGGGTCCTTTGACACTGGTGCCCCTCAGGGGGAGTGGTCTGTGCCTGAGCAAGATGGCTGCTGCCGCATGGAGTATCAGTCAGCACCAAGATCCCTGCCAGATACTCTCTCAGTTCCCTCCCCAAAGCCTTCTTCCCCAGTCTCTCCCCAGGCATCTCTAGCCCACTCTGCCCCCACCTTTGCCAGAGACCAGGGTAAGTGGCTGCAAATAGAAATTTTGCATTGGTCCTTTAGAAGGCTCTTTGCATCTCTAGCCACCTGTCACTGGCAGAGAACAACCCTTCCTCTTTTCGCAGCTGGCTGTTTTCTTTGTACTTTTTGGGCTCTGGTGCTGTGGACTAGAGATCCCTGCTTTGGTTTAGACCCCACTCTTCTCAGGGGGATCCAACTGGCCATTTCAATATCCTTCTGGTGCTGTCACCTGTGGGTGCCCCACCTACCTTCTCAGTCTGTACCACACTTCTTACCAGTTAGATTGCTCTAAAGCCAATTCTTCTGTCTCCGAGGTTACAAGGCTCCTCTCTCGCTATTGTTCAGTTGTTTGTTCCAGGTGATTTCTCCACAATTTAGTTGTAATTCCAGGTTGGCACTGGGAAGAGATCAGTGTGACTTCCACTCACTCCTCCGCCATCTTGATTCTCTCAGGAGATAAGTGTGTCTTAAAGGGAACTCACTTGAAGGGAGAGTTCACAAATTGTGGTCACAAAATACAAAATTTCAAGAAAGATGATGGTGAGCACATGCATAAGAGCAGGTCTGGAAGTTGCTTTCCTGCCCACAGTGAATGATAGGGCATACTGGCGCAAAATTGTCAGCTTTATCAATTTCACTTGTAGTCACTTCTCAATTATCTGTGTACTGGCAGATGATCAGGATCAAACGAAAATTTTAATAAAACTCTCCTATTACTTTCTCTCTTCTTCCTTGACAGATCCTTCTCTCCCTATGGCACCAAAAAATAGTAGTGGCAGTGAGTCTTTGTGGAGCATTTCCACTCTCCTGGTCAATGCAGAAGCAATAAAAAAATTCATAAATGGTGAAACCTGGCAGATCAAAGTCTTTACAAATAAGAATTTATATAAATAAAAACTAATAAAATACTTTTATAAAAAACAAATACTGAAGAAAATATTTGTTTACAACCTTTCAGGGTAAGTGTTAATGTTTAAACATAAATAATTAATATATAAACTGTAAAGAACATTCTAAAAGTCAAGATGGGCTGGGACTTTCAAAGAGAACAAATTAAACAGGTAAAGGATATGAATGGTAACTGATGCAACAGAAAAAGTTGTAAAGAAAAAAACACGTTAGAAAGTGCAACCTCATTTGTAATTAAAGAGACACGAAGGTACTGTTTGGTCTTTTATCTAAACATGGATATTGAACATGTGTTTATTTCCTCTCCTACCAAATCCCCACTAAAATGAAATTAAAAAATAAAAGAAAGACAACAGAAGAGGAAACAGCTGCATATAAAGGATGTCGACCAATAGCCATCAGACAGAGGCAAGTGGAGGAATGATGACTGGTGGAGGCAACCAAACACAAAAGGTCTTCATGAGGACTGATGGGAAGCCTGAGGTTCAACAATGATCCCCAAGGCACTGGAACTACAGGGCACTCAAGCTCAGGAATGGGCCAGATCAGAGACTCTATGTGCTCAAGAGAAGGATATAGGAGGATGTGGGACATGGTGGAATCAAGGCTGAAAAAGAAGAGGTAGGACTTTTAGTTGAGCAGTGTGGTAGACTAGTTAGCCAGGATGTGTGCCCAGGACAAATACCCAGAAAGGTAAGAATCCTTTAGATGTCTCACGGACATTTTAAAAAGTCAAAAAAAAAAATCACCCATAGCCAGATACAAAGAATCTGAAGCTGGAAGCACTTGGATTGACACTGTAGCAGGTGCATGATTTTGCCAGCTTTGGTAACCCCAAGTGTATGGGGTTAGTAGTCCTTATGTGAGGCCTGAGGAATAGGCTTTAGGCCTTCGGAGAAGAAATGTTAAAACTAAAATCTTTGCATAGAGCATTGATACTTGTGCCAAAGAATGGGATAGAAGTTCACTGTGAGTCCAGGAAGATAACAAGGAAGTTTGTCTGTCTCAGCAAGAGTGAGGTAAAGATCTTGCTAAAAAATTTATAACCATGGACTAGCTCCTCACACAAAATTGGTCTTTGACTTTACATGGTGCAAAAAAGTTGATAACTTTATATTATAAAGTGGTCCTAGATTAGGGGATACATTGAGAACATAAGTCCTTTGAAGGGCATGTTCTCATCTATGTTTGCCCAGGACAAGAGTGACAAAATCCTGTCGAAGTTGAGTTTACAATACAATTTAAAAACACATTAAGAACACATGTGGTAAAAGAAGGAAGAAAAGGCAATTACCACAAAAGTCAGGACAATGGTTTTCTTTGTAAAAGGGGATGGTCATGACTGAAAAGAGCATAAAAAGGACCTCTGGGTGCTGGAAATATTTTATTTCTTGGAATAATTAAAGACATAAAAGAAGTAACTTAAAACATAAAAAGTCACTAAGAAAACAAAGTAGACTTAACTCTCCAAAAAGTTCTAGAAATGAATAACATCTACATATTGAAGTTAAAACTCAATGGACAGATTAAACATAGCAGACAAAACTAAAAAATTAGTGTACAGCCCTAGTTGGTGTGGCTTAGTGGATTGAGTTCTGGCCTTCAAACCAAAAGGTTGACAGTTCAATTCCAAGTCAGGGCACACACATGCCTGGGTTGCGGACCAGGTCCCCGGTAGAGGAGTGTGTGAGAGGCAACCACATAATGATGTTTCTCTCACTCTCTTCTCCTCCCTCTAAAAATAAATAAATAAAATTTAAAAACGAATTAGTGAACAAAAAGTAAATCTTAAGAAAATCCCCACAATGCATCACAAGATATAAAAAGATGAAAAATATTAGAGAATGAGTCATGGAGACTAAATGAGAATGTTCAACATACATCGATTAGTAGTTAAAGGAGGATAGAATGAGAAGATTAAGGAAGAAGCAATATCCCAAGAGATAATAACAGAATATGCCAGAATTAGAAATCCTCATATTTGTAAAGAATCCCAATTAGGGTAGATAAAACTAAATGCACACTAAGAAACACTGCTGTGGAACTTAAGAGCATCAAAGGCAAAGATGATCTTTGAAATAAGCAGAGCTAAAAAAACATAGATTACCTAAAAGAACATTTGTACTGGCTCTAGAAAATAAAGGATGAATATATCTAAAGTTCTAAGAAAAAAACATCAACTTTTGATGGGGGTACAATGTTCTGCACAGAGTCCCTCCGAGTCACCACAGATAGAGGAAAATAAAATAAGGCATTCCAAACACTTCTCAGTCATTCAGGAAAAGGGGGTGGCAATTCCCTCTACTGGAGAATGCCCCAGCCCTTCTCTTGAAGTGGCTTAATTGAGAACGATATGAGCAGGGTATCCAGCATGCATGCAAATCTCATCAATCAATGTCAAAAGGCTATGTTTACAGAAAAGAGATAGAAACCATAGATAACAATTGAAGGAACACAGAGATTTGCCTCAGGTCAGGGTCTGGTAGACAGGGTGGTGCCTATTCATCTGTGAAACCTGGGTAACTTATCACATTCTATGCTTGACCCCAAACATCAGTGCTCATTAACTTGAGGGCATTCCTAGCAAAGTAAGTTTCATAAGATTTAATGTATTCTTTTTCCAGGCTTAATTGTCCCTGGAAACCACCTGATCCAGTTTAGGGCTATACCTGCCTTTAGTATTGTTTCACTGACCCAGAAGGGCAGCAGGCAGAGCAGCCATGAGATAAGGAGACTTCTTTCAGATAGAATGAGGACTCCTGTCATGACAAAGCCAAGGTGTGAGGGTTTTTTACCCCTTCTCCGTGTCCCCTAAGTCCTTCCCTGATGGCCCCCATGTGACTGTGCCTGTCTTAGGTTCCCCCACCATCGAGGGCTCTTACCATTCATTGACTAACCAGCTATCCTTCAGGGCCGAACAGGGAGATGTGAGGAAGACAGGGGCTGTGCCCCTGCCAAGGGGACAGGTTTTGTCTCCTCAGTAGCCCATTTTCCCAAGACCTCCTTGCTCAGCTCCAGCCTTGGAGCTCTCTCGTCTGTCAGCAAGGCTACAGTCCCTGAAACCAGACAGAACAGTTCCCAAAAAACCCTGAATTATTCACATAGTTAAATCATTTTTTCAAAAAAATTATGAATAAATATATGCCAATAATCTGGACAACCAGGATGAAATGGATAAATTCCTAGAAACATACACTCTCCAAAATTAAGTCAGAAACAATCAGAGAATCTAAATAGACAGATTATACCTACTGAAACTGAAATAAAGTACTTACAAAACTCAACACCAGAAAAATAAACCAAATTAAAAAATCAGCAAAAGACCTGAATAGACACTTCTCCAAGGAGGACATGCATATGGCCAATAGACATATGAAGAGATGCTCAATATCACTAGTCATCAGAGGAATGCAAATTAAAACTATAATGAGATACCATTTCACACCTGCCAAATGGCTGTCATCCATAAATCAACAAACAACAAGTACTGGAGAGAAAGTGGAACCCTTTTGCACTATTGGTGGGAATGCAGATTGATGCAGTCAGTGTGGGAAGCACTTATGGGAATATGTCTGAAGGAACCCAAAACACTAATTCAAAAGAACATAAACACCCCTATTTCACTGTAGTGTTATTTACAATCACCAAGGTACGGAAACAGCCCAAGTGTCCATCAATAGATGAGTGGATAAAACAACTATGGGACATTCACATGATGGAGTGCTACTTGGCCATCAAAAATAAGAAAATTTTATCCTTTGCAACAGTGTGTATGGACCTGGACAACATTATGCTAAGTGAAATAAGTCAACCAGGGAAAGACAAATACCATATGATTTCATTCATACATGGAATCTAATGAACAAATTAAACTAGCAAGGAAAATGTGGTCAGACTCATAGATGCAGAGAAGGATGACAGCTATTGGTGGGGGCGGTGTTAGGAGGTGGAAGGGTTGAGCAAAAAAGGCAAAAAGACTCATAGGCATGGAGAAGAGTGTGGTGATTGCTGGTGGGAGGGGAGTATAAGGGGACTAAATGGTAATGGAAAAATGCAATAAAGATTTTTAAAGATGTGCATTTAAATAACTCATAGGTCAAATAAGAAATAAAAGAATTTGGAAAACATTTTGATCAAAATAAAAATATGACATCAAAACATGTAAGATGCAACTACAGTAGGAAATATGTAGCTTTTAATGCTTAAATTATGACAAAGTAAGATTAAAAAGTAAATGAACTAAGAGTTCAACTCAAAAAGTTGGAAAATACAGACAGGGTGAACCCAAAGAAGGTGGAGAGGAGAATATAATAAAGATTAAGGCAGAAAATAATGACCAGAAATTGTTAAAGAGTTCAATAAAATCAGACGCTGTCCTTTGAAAAGACTAATAAAACAGACAAATCTCTGGCAGAGATGATGGGGGCAGGACAGATGAAAAAACAGTACTAAGATGGAAATGTATATAAGTCCAGATATAATAGAGAAGTTAAGAACTACAAAATTAGTAAGAACATCTTTTTATAAATATATTAATAGCCATAGATAAGATGTAGTTTTCTAGAAAAAGGAAACATTCTGAAGAAAATTGAAAATCAGAATGAGCCTATAAACATTAAAGAAATTGAATAAGTAACTAAAACTTTACTTATATCAACAATAGCTATACTAACAAAACATCATTTTCAGGCAATTTTACAGAAAAATTTTTACCAAATATTCAGGAGACAGAGAATCCAGTCTTATACAAAATGTTGAAAACCAGTGCTTCTCAAAAAGTACAAATGTCTTGTCCAAATGAAGATTCAAATCCAGCAGGTCTAGGATAGAGCTTGAGATTTTGCACTCCTACCAAGCTCCCAGATTATGTCAGATAAAAGTTTTCTATATATCATTAAGGTAACAATAACCCAATAGACAACTGAGTCCACAGTGTGACTCCCAATGAAAGAGTTTGGTGAAAAAGGAAAGGGGTTGTTTATTTAAAGCTTATACAGATTTAGAATAATGGCATATTTCTGATTTAAGTACTGCTCCCTTTACCTGCCAAACAGAGAGCCCTGTCTCCCTTTGCCAAACCAGACCAGTTTCAGAATATGCCAGTCAGAGGTACCATATTTCATAAAAGCAGAAGCCTGCAGATCAGTATTCCTGATCACAATTCAGCTCCAGGCATCTCACAAATCTGGGTGGCTAGGCAGGTCCCACACAGCTGTCAGCTCTGCTGCCATCTTCTCCAAGCACAACTCAAATCTGGATGGTTAGGTAGGTCCCTGCCATGGCACCACCAGCTCTGATGACTCCGCAGACTTCTTTCTAACTTTCAGACCTCCTCTCTCTTACTCCAGACTACATGGCTCTCCTCTCTTTCAGCCCACCCTCATTTAAATGCCCGGCCAAGACCTTCCTGCATGATTGCATAGCTGGCCCTTCCTCTGGTGTGTTAGTGTCTATCATTTTTGCCAGTTCCCCTATATCTTTTACCTTCTTTTGACTTCCATTTTTAATCAGGGCTAAAGTTCCTAGCAACACATGGACATCTGGGGTGGGCATCTGCCCCCTGCCTCTCGGGCAGGTGCTACATAAGCTCCCCCAAGCTATATCATGAGTCTCTGAGCACTTTTATAGTCTCATATACAATTTGCCCTGGGTGGCAGCCCTCTTCCCCTCAGGAAGGCAAGGCTATTACCTTGCCATTATTATACAGTGTATCTTAAATACTGTATTATCCACTCCCCACTTCACCCAATCAAGGATTGTGGGAGATACGCTCTGCACCATGTTACACATCTAGTCTGAAGAGCAATTTGCCAACAGGTAGTAAAGTTGAAGTATATATGCTATGACACAGCATACATGTATACAGAAATTTTTACACATGTGTTCAGGGAGCAAAGAAAAAGAATGTTGAGACTAGCACTGTATGTAACAGTGAGAAATGAAAACAGTCTGAATTTCCATTATTATGAGAATTTCCATTAAACAGTTTGGCAACAAAGCTATTTGTAAAATATTGATATATCTCAAAAATATTGAGAGGAGTAATTTTTTGTTTAAGTGGTATACTTTGATAACTTTAGATAAAAATACCAAATATTCAAGGCAATGGCATATATTGCACATAATATACATGTAGCAAAAATATAAAAACATGCATGGGAGTGAAAAATACCACAGTGATTAAAAACGGAGAAGTTGAATAATAGGATGAGGTAGAGGTACATGTCAGTTAACTATCATATTTTATTTATTTTTCTTTTTTAAAAAGAGTTAAGAAACAAAGGACTTCAAGATTGCAAAGGAGTGAATGGAAGTCACACTGACCTCCTCCCAGGACCAATCTGGAATTACAACTAAATTGTGGAAAAATCACCTGGAAAACAACTGAACAATAGTGAGAGAGGAGCCATAAAACCTTGGACAGACAGAGGAATTGGCTTTGGCACAACCTAACTGGTAAGGAGTGCAGTAGAGGCTCAAGAATGTGGAATAGGAACCCATGGGAGGCAGTGCCAGAGGGATATTGAAATGGCCAGTTGGATCCCCCTGAGAAGAGCAGCATCTAAACCTAAGCGAGGATCTCCAGCCTACAGCACCAGAGCCCAAAAAGCACACAGATTGCAGCCAGCTGTGAGAAGCGGCAGCGTGCTCTCTGCCAGAGACAGGTGGCTGGAGATGCAAAGAGCCATTTAAAGGGCCAACACAAAAATGTGCAGTGACAGCCACTTACCTGGGGCTCTGGCAGAGGTGAGGGCTAAGTGGGCTAGAGCCACCTGAGGAGACTGGAAAGGGAGGCTTTGGGGAAAGAACTGAGAGAATGGACAGCAGAGTCCCGGTGCTGACTCACCCACAATTCTGCAGCTGCCATCTTGCTCAGGCAGACCACTCCCCTGAGCAGCAGGAGTGTGAAAGGACACAATAGCCTGGCCCCCAGGAGGCTCAGCCCCACTGGTGTTGAGAAAGCTGGACTGCTGAGTACAGAGTGGCAGTCACACATAGAAGATCCCTGTATAAAGGGGATGCAGAGAGGTATAGAACACTTGAGGAGAGTCTGGTGATGGAGGTGTTGGGAAAGAACAGAGAGTAGCCTGGGATATCCCGGTGCTGACTGCTCCCCCATATAGCAGCAGCCATATTGCTTAGGCAGTCCACTCCCCTGAGTGGCAGCAGCTTTAAAGGACACAATAACCCTGCCCACAGGAGGGACTCAGCCCCACCCTGACTGCTGAGGTCAGAGGGACTAGATTAACAACTGGAGGAGACAGCCACAGACAGTAGATTCCTGGAAGTTTCTTAAAGATTGTCTAGGGTCAAATGTGGTCAACAGCTGATATTATCAGAGGCAGATGAAAGAAAGAGAAAAGAAAGAAAAGGAAAGAAAGGAAAGGAAAGGAAAGGAAAGGAAAGGAAGGAAGGAAGGAAGGAAGGAAGGAAGGAAGGAAGGAAGGAAGGAAGGAAAGAAAGAAAGAAAGAAAGAAAGAAAGAAAGAAAGAAAGAAAGAAAGAAAGAAAGAAAGAAAGAAAGAAAAGTCTTCTAACATAGAGGTTCACAACACAAAGTCAGGGGATCAAGACAGATCAATTTAAGAAGCAGAGCAAAAAAGAAGTCTCTCAAAAAATGGGAAGGAAAACAAACAATTTCTAATTTAAGAGAAAGGAGGAATCCTGAAAAAGACAACTAAATGTAATAGGGGCAAGTAAACTATCAGATATTGAGTTCAAAACAATGGTTCTAAGGAAGCTCAGTGACCTCAAAGAGAATTACTAAAAACTACAGGTAAACTATGAGGAACTTAATGCAAACAATATCAGCATGAAAAAAGGCATGGCAACTATCAATAAGAGGCAAGAGGAAATGAAGAATACAATTTCTGAGTTTAAAAACACAGCAGAAAGAATCAAAAGCAGGCTCAATGAAGTAGAGGATTGAATCAAGGCTGGAGGACAAGTTAGAAAAAAGTTCCCAGAAAGAGCAAGAAAATGAAAAAAGACTCAAAAAGAATGAAGAGATGTTGAGGGAAATGCAGGACAACCTGAAACATAATAACATCCATAAAATAGGGATACAAGAAGGAAAAGAGAAACAAGGGATAGAGAACCTGTTTGAAAAAATAATGATGGTAAACTTCCCTAATTCGAGGAGAGAAAAAGTCACACAAGTCCAGGAAGTACAGAGGGTCCCATTCAAGAGGAACCCATTGAGGCCCACTCCAAGACACATCATCATTAAAATGGCAAATATCAAAGACAAACAGAGGGCAGCAAGGGAGCCCCGATATGGGTAGCAGCCGACTTCTTAACAGAAACACTACAAGCCAGAAGGGAATGGCAAGAAATATTCCAAGGAATGAAAAGTAAAGGCCTGCAGCCAAGACTGCTTTACCCAGCAAAGCTCTCAATTAAAATGGAAGGTGAAATAAGGAGTTTTCTGGACAAAAGGAGGCTAAAAGAATAAACCTCTACCCAACCAGCACTGCAAGGTATGCTAATGGGACTGCTTTCAGGAGATGAAAGAAAAGAGTGAGAGGAACACAGGTACAAAGGGGAAAAATGAATAAGTACCTATCAATAATAATTTTAAAAGTAAATGTATTAAATGTACCAATCAAAATACATAAATAGCTGAATGGATAAGAAAACATGACCCACACATATGGTGCCTACAAGAGACCAACCTCAGAACAAAGGACATACACAGACTGAAAGTAAAGGGACGGAAAAAAGTATTCCAAGCAAATGGACAGGGGAAAAAAAGCAGGGGTAGCAATATTTATATCAGACAGAATAGATTTCAAAACAAAGACCATGAAAAGAGACCCAGAAGGGTACTTCATAATACTCAATGGAAGAATCAATCCATCAAGAAGACATAAACATTGTAAACCTATATGTACCCAACATAGGAGCACCCCAATATATAAGGAAAATCTTGGAGGACTTCAGGAAATATATAGAAAGCAACAAAATGATAGTAGGGGATTTTAACATCCCACTGTGAACAATGCATAGGTCTTCCAAACAAAATGTCAACAAAGATATTGTGGAACTGAACAATGCAGTAGAACAAATGGTATTAACTGACATATATAGAACCTTTCATCCCAAAGAAGCAAAATACACATTCTTTTCAAAAGCACATGGAACATTTTCAAACATAGACCACATGATAGGACACAAAACAAGCCTCAAGAAATTCAGGAAAACCGAAACCATAACAAGCATTTCCTTGGACCACAAGGGCTTGAAACTAGAAACCAACCTCAAGGATAAAACCCAAGACCACTGAAAATCATGGAGACTGAATAGCAAGCTATTAAACAATGAATGGGTCAAAAATGAGATCAAAGAAGGAATAAAAAAGTTTCTGGAAACAAATGAAAATGAACACATAGCAATCCAATACCAATGGGACACAGTGAAGGCAGTCCTGAGAGGGAAGTTCATAGCAATACAGGCTTCCCTTAAAAGACTGAAACATTTCAAATAAACAACTTAACCCTCCACCTTCAAGAACTGGAGAAACAACAAAAAACAAATCCCAGAGCAAGTAGAAGGAAGGAAAGAATCAAGATCAGAGCAGAATTGAATGACATAGAGACTAAAAGAACAATTCAAAGGGTCAACCAATCCAGGAGCTGGTTCTTGGAAAAGATAAACAAAATCAATAAGCCTGTAAGCAGACTCATCAAGAAAAAAAGGGAGAGGACCCAAATGAATAAAATCATAAATGAAAGAGAAGAAATTACAGCTGATACCACAGAAATACAAAGGATTGTAAGAAATTACTATGAGCAATTATATGCCAAGAAATTTGAAAACCTCAATGAAATGGACAAATTTCTAGAAAAATATACCCTTCCAACACTGAATGAGGAAGAAGCAGAAAGCCTGAACAGACCAATGATAGCTGGTGAAATTGAAGTAGTCATCAAAAAACTCCCGACACACAAAAGCCCTGGACAAGATAGTTTCACAGGAGAATTTTACAAAGCATTTAAGGAAGAGCTAACTCCTGGTCTTCTCAGACCATTCAAAAAATTCAAGAGGGAAGACTCCAAAACTTTTTTGATGAGGCAGCACCATCTGAATCCCAAAACCAGATTAAGACACAACAATGAAAGAAAATTACAGGCCAACATTGCTGATGAACATAGATGTTAAAATCCTCAACAAAATATTGGCAAACCGCATGCAGCAATATATTAGGAGGATCATCCATCATGATCAAGTGGGATTTATCCTAGGGATGCAGGGATTGTTCAATATTTATAAATCAATAAATGTAATACCTCACATATACAAAAGACAAAAATCACATGATCATCTCAATAGATGCAGAAAAGTTATTTGATAAGGTACAGCACCCATTTATTATAAAAAACACTCATCAAAGTGGGAGTAAAGGAGCACACCTCAACATACTAAAGGCCATATATGAAAACCTACAGCCAACATCATACTCAATGGGCAAAAACTAAAAGCTTTCCCACTAAGATCAGGAAAAAGACAAAGATGTCCACTTTCACCACTCCTTTTCCACATAGTATTGGAAGTCCCAGCCACAGCAATCAGACAAGAGAAAGAAATAAAAGGCATACAAATCGGAGAGGAGGAAGTAAAACTATCATTGTTTGTAGATGACATGATAGTGTACATAGAAAACCCCATGGGCTCCACTAAAAACCTACTAAACCTAATAAATGAATTTGGCAAAACAGAAGAATACAAAAGTCAATATTCAGAAATCAAAGGCATTTTTGTACACCAACAATGAACTATCAGAAATAAGGAAAAAAAATCCCATTTGCTATAGCAACAAGAAAAATAAAGTACCTAGGAATAAACTTAACAAGGGAAGTAAAAGACCTGTATGCAGAAAACTAGACAACACTGAAGAAAGAAATTAAGGAAGACACAAATAAATGGAAGCATATACTGTGTTCATGGATTGGAAGAATTAACATCATCAAAATGTCCATACCACCCAAAGCAACTTATAGATTCAATGCAATACTTATTAAAATACCAATGATGTATTTCACAAAGAACAAACATTCAAAAAATTTATATGGAACCATAAATGACCCTGAATAGCCACCACAGCAATTTTGAGAAATAAGAACAAAGGAGGAGGGATCACAATACCAACATCCAATTTTATTTAAAGGCCACTGTAATCAAGACAGTCTAGTACTGGCATAAAACAGGCACATAAGTAAATGGAACAGAATAGAGGGCCCAGAAATGAACCCATGTCTCTATTGTCTATTAATATTTGACAAAGGGGGCAGAAGCATAAAATGGAGTAAAAATATCCTCTTCAAGAAATGGTGTTGGGAGAGCTGGACAGCTACATGAAAAAATTGAACTTCGACGACCAACTTACACCACACACAAAAATAAGCTCAAGATAGACAAAAGACTTAAATGTAAGTCATGACAGCATGAAAGTCCTAGAGGAGAACATAGGCAGAAAACTCTCAGATATCCCTTGCAGTAGTATTTTCACAGATATGTCCCCTAAAGCAAGGGACATAAAAGAAAAATAAACAAATGAAACTTCATCAAAATAAGAATCTTCTGCATGGCTAAAGAAAACATCAGCAAAATGAAAAGGTAACCAACCACATGGGAAAATACATTTGCTAATGGTACCTCTGACAGCAGTTTGACCTCCAAAATATATAAAGAACTCACATGACTCCACTCCAGAAACAAACAATCCAATTAAAAAATGTGCAAAGGACCTGAATTGACACTTGTCCAAGGAGGACATAAACAGGGGCCAGAGACATGAAAGGATGCTCATTATCACTAGCCATCAGAGAAATGCAAATCAGAACCACAATGATATACCATTTCACACTGGTCAGAATGGCCATCATAAACAGATCAACAAACAGCAGGTGCTGGCGAGGCTGTGGAGAAAAGAGAAAACTAATACACTGTTGGTGGGAATGCCAACTTGTGCAGCCACTGTGGAAAACAGTTTGGAATTTTCTCAAAAAGCTAAAAATGGAACTGCTTTTTGTTCCAGTGATTACACTGCTGGGATTATACCTAAGAATCCTGAAACATCAATTCAAAATAACCTATGCACCCCAATGTACACAGCAGCCCAATTTACAATAGCCTAGTGCTGGAAACAACCTAAGTGCCCATCAGTATATGAGTGAATCAAAAAACTGTGGTACATTTACACAATGGAATACTACACATCAGAAAGAAGGAACTCCTACCCTTTAGGATTGCATGGATGGAACTTGAGAGCATTATGCCAAGTGAAATAAACCAGGGGGTAAAAGACAAATTATCTTTGATCTCACCTATAAGTGGAACCTAATCAAGAAAACAAACAAATGAGCAAAATAAAACCAGAGACATGGAAATAACAAACTGACAATAACCAGAGGGGACATTTAAGGGGGATATTGGGGGAAAGAGAAAGGGTCAAGTCAAGTAACATGTATAAAGGACACATGGACAAAGACAACAGGGAGAGGAGGATTGAATGTGGAAGGTGGGGTATGGGGAAAGTAATAGGGGAAAATGGGGACAACTATAATTGAACAAAAATTTTAATTTTTTTTTAAAAAGACTTATTAGGTATAGGAGAGTCAGGGTGAAGATGATGTAAAATTGAAAACAGCCTCCTAACATACATGCAGTGAAACAAATTGCATAAAAGTAAATAAGTAATTATTTATAATATGCAATACATAAAAACATTAATATTTACTTCATCACTATGTAATATAGAAAAAAACAAAGGAGAAAACAATGTTATACAAATTTTCTTTTTCTTACATAAAATTATATATATTTACTTGGTAAAAGACTGCATGATCCGCCCTGGCTGGTGTGGCACAATGTGATCACCAGCCTGCCAACCAAGGGTTGCTGGTTCAATTCCCAGTCAGGGCACATACCTAGGTTTGGGCCAGGTCCCCAGTAAGGGGAGTGCGAGAGGCAACCACACATTGATGTTTCTGTCCCTCTCTGTCCCCTCCCTTCCTCTCTGTCTAAACATAAACAAATAAGACCAGCAACACAGAAAGGAAAGGAAACCAACAGAGACAACAGGGAAGGAGGGAGTGGGGGCATTAGAAAAGGAAGGGAAGGGGGAAAGTCAAGGAACATATAGCAAGGACTCATGGACAAAACCAAAGGGGAAGAGCTGAGGGAGGGAAGGCGGGAGGGGGCAAGGGAAAGTGGTGGGGGGTAGACAGAGACAAATGTATTTGGAAAAAAAACATTAAAAACCATCTGCCCAGGTCCTTTGCCCATTTTTCGATTTGATTGTTTGTCCTCTTGGAGTGGAGTCAAGTGAGTTCTTTATTTATCTTGGAGATCAAACCTCTATCTGATGTATCATTAGCAAATATATTTTCCCATACGGTTGGCTCCCTTTTCATTTTGCTGATGTTTTCTTTCGCCGTGCAGAAGCTTCTTATTTTGATGAGGTCCCACTTGTTTATTCTTTCCTTTAGGTCCCTTGCTTTAGGAGACATATCAGTGAAAATACTGCTGCGTGGGATATCTGAGAGTTTCCTGCCAATGTTCTCCTCTAGGACTTTGATGGTGTTGCGACTTATATTTAAGTCTTTTATCATCTTGTGTTTATTTTTGTGTATGGTGTCAGCTGATGATCCAGTTTCAATTTTTTGCATGTAGCCATCCAGCTCTCCCAACACCATTTGTTGAAGAGGCTATTATTGCTCCATTTTATGCTTCTGCCCCCTTTGTCAAATATTAGATGCCCATATAGACCTGGGCTTCTTTCTGGGCTTTCTACTCTGTTCCACTGGTCTATGGGTCTGTTCTTGTGCCAGGACCAGATTGTTTTGAGAATAGTGGCTTTGCACTACAGTTTGATGTCCGGTATTGTGATCCCTCCTACTTTGTGTTTCTTTCTCAAAATTGCTGCAGCTATTCGGGGTTGTTTATGGTTCCATATAAATTTTTGAAATGTTTTTTCTATTTCTGTGAAATACATCATTGGTATCTTAAAAGGGATTGCGTTGAATCTATAAATTGCTTTGGGTAGTATGGACATTTTGATGATATTAATTCTTCCAATCCATGAGCACAGTATACGCTTCCATTTATTTGTGTCTTCTTTAATTTCTTTCTTTAATGTTGTATAGTTTTCTGCATACAGGTCTTTTAACGCTTTGGTTAAATTATTCCTAGGTACTTTAATTTTCTTCTTGCTATATCGAATGGTATTTTTTTTTTCTGATTTCTTCTTCTATTTCATTGCTGGTTTACAAAAATGCCTTTGATTTCTGAATGTTGACTTTGTATCCTGCTGTTTTGCCAAATTCACTTATTAGGTTAAGGAGTTTTTTGGTAGAGTCTACAGGGTTCTCTATGTACACTATCACGTCATCTGCAAACAATGATAGCTTTACTTCCACCTTTCCTATTTGGATGCCTTTTATTTCATTTTCTTGTCTGATCGATGTGGCTAGGACTTGCAATACAATGTTGAAAAGAAGGGGTGAAAGTGGACATGCTTGTCGTGTTCCCGATCTTAGTGGGAAAGCTTTCAGTTTTTGCCCGTTGAGTATTTTGTTGGCTGTAGGTTTTTCATATATGGCCTTTATTATGTTGAGGAATGCCCCATTTATTCCCATTTTGCTGAGTGTTTTGATCATAAATGGGTGCTGTACCTTATCGAATGCCTTTTCTGCATCTATCGAGATGATCATGTGGGTTTTGTCTTTTCTTTTATTTATGTGATGTATCATGTTTATTGACTTGCATATATTGAACCATCCCTACATGCCTGGGATGAATCCCATTGATCGTGGTGGATAATCCTTTGAATGTATGGCTGGATGTGGTTTGCCAATATTTTGTGGAGGATTTTAGCATGTATGTTCATCAGCGAAATTGGCCTGTAGTTTTCTTTCTTTGTAGGGTCTTTATCTGGTTTTGGGATCAGGGTGATGCTGGCCTCATAGAAAGAGTCTGCGAGTCTTCCCTCCTCTTGGATTTTTTGGAATAGTCTGAGAAGGACAGGGGTTAGCTCTTCCTTAAATGTTTTGTAAAATTCTCCTGTGAAACTATCCGGCCTTGGGCTTTTGTGTGCCGGGAGTTTCTTGATTACAGCTTCAATTTCCCCAGCTGTTATCGGTCTGTTCAAGCTTTCTGTTTCTTCCTCCTTCAGTGTTGGAAGATTATACTTTTCTAGAAATTTGTCCATTTCATCAAGATTTTCAAATTTCTTGGCATATAATTGTCCATAGTAGTTTCTGACGATCCTTTGTATTTCTGTGGTATCACTTGTTATTTCTCCTCTTTCGTTTCTGATATTATTAATTTGGGTCCTCTCCCTTCTATGCTTGATGAGTCTGCTTAAAGGCTTGTCAATTTTATTTATCTTTTCAAGGAACCCGCTTCTGGATTGGTTGATCCTCTGAATTGTTCTTTTCGTCTCTATGTCATTCAGTTCTGCTCTAATCTTGACTATTTCCTTCCTTCTACTTGCTCTGGGATTTATTTGTTGTTGTTTCTCCAGTTCTTGAAGTTGTAGTGTTAGGTCTTTTATTTGAAATCTTTCTATCTTTTTTAGGTAAGCCTGTATTGCTATGAACTTCCTTCTCAGGACTCCCTTTGCTGTGTCCCATAGGTCTTGGACTGTTGTCTGTTGATTTTCATTTGTTTCCAGAAATTTTTTGATTTCTTCTCTTATCTCATTATTGACCCATTCATTGTTCAATAGTCTACTGTTCATTCTCCATGAGTTTGCAAGTTTTTGAATTTCCTTTTGAGGTTGATTTCCAGTTTCAAGCCCTTGTGGTCCGAGAAAAAGTTTGGTATTATTTCAATTTTCCTGAATTTGCTGAGGTTTGCTTTGTGTCCTATCATGCGATCTCTCTTTGAAAAACTGCCATGAGCATTTGAAAAGAATGTGTATTTTTCTTCTTTGGGATGTAAGGTTCTATATATGTCAGTTAAGTCTCTTTGATTCAGTGTGTCATTCCGCGCCACGATATGTTTATTAATGTTTTGTTTGGAAGATCTGTCCATTTTTGACAGTGGGGTGTTGAAATCCCCTACTATCAGTGTGTTGCTGTCTATATCTTTTTTGAAGTCATCCACCAATTTCCTTATATACTTGGGGGCTCCTATATTGGGAGCATATAAGTTTACAATGTTTGTGTCTTCTTGATAGATTCTTCCTTTAAGGATTATAAAATGCCCCTCTGGGTCTCTTTTTATGGCCTTTGTTTTGAAATCCACTTTGTCTGATACAAGTATGGCAACCCTGGCCCTTTTTTCTTGCCCATTTGCTTGGAATATTATTTTCCATCTCTTTACTTTCAGTCTGCGTAGGTCTTTTGCTCTGAGGTGGGTCTCTTGTAGGCAGCATATGTGTGGGTCCTGTTTTCTTATCCATTCAGCTACCCTGTGTCTTTTGATTGGGGCATTTAGTCCATTCACATTGAGAGATATTACTGATAGAAACTTACTCACCTTTTCTCTTTGTACCTGTGTTCCTTCTGTCTCATTCTTTTCCTTCATCTGTTTAAACCAGTCCCCTTAGCATATCTTGGAGTGCTGGTTTGGTAGAGATGTATTCTTTTAGCCTTCTCTTGTCTAGGAAACTCCGTATTTCCCCTTCTATTTTAATTGAGAGCCTTGCTGGGTAGAGTAGCCTTGGCTGTAGGCCCTTGCTTTTCATGACTTGGAATATTTGTTGCCATTCCCTTCTGGCTTGTAGTGTTTCTGTTGAGAAGTCAGCTCCTATGCGTATCAAGGCCCCCTTGTATGTTACTTTCTCCTTCTCCCTTGCTGCCTTGAGGATTCTCTCTTTGTGTTTGATAGTTGCCATTTTAATGATGATGTGTCTTGGAGTGGACCTCCTTGAGTCCCTCTTGAGTGGGGTCCTCTGTGCCTCCTGGATCCATGAGAGCCTTTCTCATCATTTTCCTTCATTACTTTTTCCACGAGGTTCTCTATCCCTTGCTCTTCTCCTTCTGATATCCCTATTATGCGGATATTATTGCGTTTCAGGTTGTCCTGCATTTCCCTCAATGCCTCTTCATTCTTTTTGAGTCGTTTTTCCATTTCTTGCTCTTTCTGGGAGCTTCTTTCTACCTTATCCTCCATCTCACTGATTCGATCCTCGGCTTCATCCAGCCTGCTTTGGATTCCTTCTACTGTGTTCTTCAATTCAGAAATGGTATTCTTCATATCCTCTTGTGTCTTCTTGATCGTTTCTATGTCCTTTTCCAGGCTGATATAGTTTGCTGTAAGATCCTGATAGTTTCTCTGCAGTTTCTCATAGTTATCTTTGAGCTGGCTCACCTCATTCAGCTGCCTTAGAACCATTGTTCTGAATTCAATATCTGATAGTTCCCTTGCCTCTATTTCATTTAGCTCTCTCTGTGGGAAGTCCCCTTTTCCACCCGTTTGGGGGGAACTTCTTTTTCTTCCCATTTTTGTGAAAGTCTGTTAAGTAATTTACTTACTTATTTATTTATTTATGCTTCTGCTTCAATTGGGCTCTCTAGATTTCCTGACTTTGTGGATTAAACTTTTAGGGTAATAGGTGGGTTATTTATTTATTTATTTATTTTTCCCTTTACTTTTCTTTCTGAGCCTGCCTCTGATGATGTCAGTTGTTGACATCATCAACAACCCTATATGACCTTGGGTTGTTTGTTTGAGCCTTCCAGGAGTCTACTGTGTCCGACTCCTGCTTGGGACAGCTCGTGACCCCTTCGGTCAGGGATGGACTATTTTTTTGTATTGCTCTGCACTCTCAGGCCGGCTCCTTGAGTGCGCTCCCCAGCATGGCAGGATCCCCCGCGCCGCCTGGGCTCATGCGTGCTTGCCCCAGACCAAGGGGCTTATTCGCGACCTCGCGTACTCCTCTGGCCCCCATGGCTGGCAGGCAACCTGGCACTGGTCAGTTTAGGGTCTTCTATTGCGCGTTTTCCCCGCTTTTGGCTCTTTGGGTGCATTGCTTGCCCTCGCCAAATGGGGACTATGGAAATGGGAGGAAGTCAGCTCCAGGACTCTCCAGTTAATCCTGCCTCGGGTCTCTCCTCCAGGGACTCTGGGCAGCTCTGTGACCCCTTCAGCCCGAGATCTACTAATTCTGTGAGCCGCTCCGCAATCGCAGGCCGGGCCAGTCAATTTACCCCTCCCTTGCCTCTCTGAGCACTCCCTCGCAGGCCATATCGGTGCCAATCTGTGAGAGGCCTTGCCAGCCAGTGTGAGCCATTGCCAGCCCACGCAGGTCACACACACGCTTGCCAACCCTCTCCGGCCACTGGGTGCAAGTGTGCGCGCCTGCACTGGGTGGTTTTGGGATGTCTATGTGTTCTTTTCGGCTTTTGGCTCTTTGGGGGTGTGGCCTCTTCCCGCACAATGGAGACTAGGGCAAGGAGAAGTCGGGACTCCCCAGTTCCTCCTCCTGTTCTTTCCCCAACGCCTCCGTTTCCAGTCTCTCCTCAGGGGTCTCTGGGCAGTTCTGTGACCCCTTCAACCAAGGATCCACCGCCTGTGCGGACTGCGTTTCAATCACGGGCGATCTGGTTCGTGGTCCTTCGGCTTCTGCCTCTTGGGCGTGCGCCTTTCCAGCCCACAATGGAGACTACGGAATGGGGAGGGAGTCAGGACTCCCCGGTTTCTCCTGCCATTCTTTCCCCAATGCCTCCATCTCCAGTCTCTCCTCAAGGCTCTCCCAGCCAGTCTGCACTCAGCCCCGCAGCTTACACATACACAAGCTGTGTGCAGAGCACACAAAAGGCAGGTTGATTGATTCCCTTATGCCTGAGCGAGATGGTAGCTGCAGAGTGGGAGATGCATTATCACTGGGGCTCCACCGGCCGCTGTCTCAGTTCTCTTCATTACATCGTTTTCCTCGCCAGTCTTTTCCCAGGCACCAGCCCACCCTGCTGCCGCCTCTACCCAGAGATCAAGGAGGGTGGCTGCCACTGCAACTTTTGCATTGGCCCTTTAAATGTCTCTTTGCATCCCCAGCCACCTGTCTCTGGCAGAGAGTGCCCCTAAGCTTTCCGGGGTTGCGTTTTGTCTGTATTTTCTTGGTTTTGGCTGCTGTAGTTTAGGGGTCCCTGTTTAAGATTCAGACCCCGTTCTTCTCGGGGGGAGCTAACTGGCCGTTTCAATGTCCCTCTGGTGCTAGTGCCCGTGGGCACCCAGCCCACCCTCTCAAGCCTCCACCGCACTTCTCACCCGTTGGGATGTGTGAGGAGAGTCCAATCCGCTGTCCGCGGCTCCCAAGCTCCTCTCCCACTATTGTTCCATTGTTTTCCAGGTGATCACTCCACTATTTAGTTGCAATTCCAGTTTGGTCTTGAGTGGAGGAGGTCAGCGTGACTCCCATTCACTCCTCCGCCATCTTCGGAAGTCTAATTAATTTTTTTAAATATACAAATAAAATCTTTTTTTAAAAAAGATTGCATGATCCCAGTATAAAATGAATCATAAATATATATAAAATATAACAATATTTAGAACAAATAGCAATGTCCAATATTAGGTTTAATGTCTTCTAATAAAATAGGATACATTGAAATGTATAAAATAGAAGACAATTTACAATTAGGCATATCATATGAGCCAGCTGAAGAAAAATTACATATGATCAATAAACATTTAAAATATAGTAACTAAAGGGGAAACAAAAATGACATGGTTTCACCATGATTCCATCAAATTGAAAATTAAGAGACATTCTCCACACAAAACAAAAAGATATTATGGCGGTGGAAGATGGCAACCAAGAAGGTGGAAGCTGAGTCCACTTGCTCTTGCACCCAGATCAGACACTTGGCTGATTTTCCAAAAAATAAACTGAACATTCAACAGAATCTTAGCTCAACAGAATCTTAGCTGATATGAAGTCTGGAAGCCAAAGAGTACAGAAGATTTTTTACAACAGTAAAGATACTTTATGGGTGGAAAGGGAAGTCCCCCATGAGTGGCGCCTGCAGCCACAGAGAGCCTGGTCAGAGAGCATAGCTTTATGGTTACCTCCCCACCCAGGGGAACCCCCAGACCCAGGCTGGGAGCAGCTTGTATACACAAAGTCAGGAAGATCCAGGTTATACACACACAGGAAGTGTAACACTCATAGCTGTAGTGACAAATGCCAACCAGGAGAGTGCCAGAGAGAGAGGGATTCTATCTGCACCTGGGTCAGCCAGGGGAGGCTGGTTACAGCCATCCATGACTGTGAGAGACTCCAGTGTTTGGAGAGCTGTTGTGTACTAAAAGCTAAACAGTGACTCAATGCTGTAGTGGGAGTGCCCAGAAAGACTTTTTATAAGGGGAGCTGAGGCGTGCTGGGCAGGGACCCTGTGTGCCGCTGCCCTGCCAGCAAGGGGAAAGGACTGAGGGTGTTATTTGCTCCTAGTCAGTGCAGCTGAGCAGATTGACCACAAAGGTGCAAAATGAAGGGATTTCTCAGCCCCAGCCTGGCACAACTGGCTGGGTGGAGGCTGCACAGAGCAGAGAATGTGGGACCCTGTCTGCTGTGAGGGCAGTGAACTGGGAACTATAAGGGCAGGAGTTGATCACCTGAGAGTATTTAAAGCCAAAGAGAGACCCCTTTCCTGGCAGAAATTGAACCTCCAGGAAAGGAAGGCTGCACCCTGACCCCAACTCCTGCAGAAAGGAATAAGATCTGAAAAACAAGCACATCAGGCTCAAAAAAACCCTGCTGGGTGCATTTCTGCAAAAGAAAGAGAGCAAGAGGAAAACCTAAAGGGCTTACTTTGAACTTCTCTCAGAGAGCTAAAATACACTGGTTCTGAGGGCCCTATATCATAGAACCAGCAAAGCAGGGAGATCAGAAAGCAGTGCAGCAAAGGGGAATCAGGGTCCCACCTAGCTTTGGCTCACACACAGAGTTGCCATCAACACCAAGCAGGAGAGAGCTGACCTTCTTTCACAGATTTCCCCCATGACCATGAAATGGATAGCTAATTAATCAAAAACTATACATTATTGGAAATAAGCTGGTACAGACCAAGACAAGTGGCACAGGGGCGGGGGAACGTACCCACAATTCTCCAGGAAGACTGAACAGTCCCTTCCAGGGGAGACCTAGGGGTTCCTCCCAATCACATGAGACGCTCCCTCTAGGGGCAGGTGAAAGTAATACTAGGAGTATTGCCAGAAGTTGGACAATCAGAGAGAAAATCAAGATGGTGGAAGGGCAAGTGTAAGTCACACTGACCTCCTCCCAGGACCAATTTGGAATGACAACTAAATTGTGGATAAATCACCTGAAACAAACCACTGATAGTGCCATGCTTTAGCCATGCAAAAATAGTGAGAGAGGAGCCTTATAACCTCAGACAGACAAAAAAATCATCTTTACCATAACCTAACTGGAAAGACTGCAGTAGAGACACAAGAAGGTGAGTGGGGTGCCCATGGGCAGGGTGTCCACAGGAGGCAGCACCAGAAGGATATTAAAATGGCCAGTTGGATCTCCCTGAAAAGAACAAGATCTAAACCATAAGTGGGCATCTTCAGCCTACACTGCACAGCCCAAAAAGTACATAGATAACAGACAGTTGGAAAAACCTGCAGGGTTGCTCTGTCAGAGACAGGTGGCCAGAAAAACAAAGAGCCTTTTAAAAGGCCAACGCATAAGTTTTTATTTGCAGCCTTTTACCCTGGGTTTCTGCAAAGACAGGGGCAGAGTGGGCTAGAGACACCTGAGGAGAGACTGGGGAAGGAGACTATGGGGAGAGAACAGAGACAGTAGCCGGCAGGGCCCCAGTGCTGACTCCCCGCCCCCCACCATATGGCAGCAGCCCCTAAGGCAGCAGCATGAGAGGACCCAATAATCCTGCCACCAGGAGGGGCTCTTCCCCACACAGTGGTGTCTCTAAGCCCACCGGCTGAGTGCAGTGACTAGATTAACAGCTGAAGGAGACAACCACAAACAGTAGATTCCTGGAAGTCTTGAACAGACTTCCTAAAATCAGGCAGGGTCAACATCTGACATCACCAGAGGCAGATCCAAAAAGAAAAAAGAAGTGGTCTCCTACCATAGACTCACACCACAAAGGCAGGAATTCAAGATGGATCAACCTAAGAAGCAGAAGCAAAAGAGGAGAGCCTCACAAATAATGGGAACACAAAGAGAAAAACCCAGTCGAAAGGAATGGAGGAATCTCCAGAAAGAGAACTAAATGAAACAGAGGCGAGTAAACTATCAGATATTGAGTTCAAAACAATGGTTCTAAGGAAGCTCAGTGAGCTCAGCAAGCTCAGAGAGAATTACCAAAAACTACAGGGAAACTATGAGGAACTTAGTGCAAACTATATCAGCATGAAAAAGGACATAGAAACTATCAATAGGAGACAAGAAGAAATGAAAAATACAGTTTCTGAATGGAAGAACGCAGTAGAAGGAATCAAAAGCAGACTAGATCAAGCAGAGGATCGAATCAGCAAGCTGGAGGATAAGGTAAAAAAAGGCTCCCAGAAAGGGCAAGAATATGAAAAAGACTCAAAAAGAATGAAGAGGTGTTGAGGAAAATGCAGGACACCTGAAATGTAATAATATCCATATAATAAGGATACCAGAAGAAGAAGAAAAGCAAGGGATACAGAACCTGTTTGAAAAAGTAATGATGGAAAGCTTCCCTAATTTGAGGAGAGAAAAAGTCACACAAGTCCAGGAAGCAAGAGGGTCCCATTCAAGAAGAACCCAATGAGGCCCACTCCAAGACACATCATAATTAAAATGGTAAATATCAAAAACAAACAGAGAATCCTAAAGGAAGCAAAGGAGAATATATATAAGGGAACCCAGGTACAGCTAGCAGCTGATTTCTTAACAGAAACACTACAAGCCATAAGGGAATGGCAAGAAATATTTCAAGGAATGAAAAGCAAAGACCTGCAACCAAGACTGCTCTACCCAGCAAGGCTCTCAATTAAAATGGAAGGTGAGATAAGGAGCTTCCCAGACAAAAGAAGGCTAAAAGAATACACCTTCACCAAACCAGCACTGCAAAATATGCTAAAGGGGCTGCTTTAAGAAGATGAGGAAAAAGAGTCTATGAATACCCTGTTCCTTTCACAGTCATCAATACTTGATATTACCAATATTTTTAATACATATTAATCTGATTGTGACAATGATATGTTATTTTAATTTTCCTTTATGATTTCTTAAAACTATACCTCTTTTTGTATATTTCTTGCCTATTTCTATTATTTTTTTTAAAAAGCTTTAAATGAGTTTTTGGTGTTCTTTATCCATTTTTTTATTAAATGTTTATAGAAATTTTTCCCTTAAAAAAATAAAACTATTAACCTTTTTTAGGTGTGTTGCAAATGATTTCCTATTCTATTACTTGTCCTTTGACATTTTTTATGTAAATTTTACTGTATAGTCTTAAATGTTTAATATAGCCATATTGTCAATATTTTACCTTATAGCTTCCGGGTTTGAATATTTTACTTCAGCGTAAGAAAAATATTATTTTTAATTTTCTCCTAAAAATCCTTAAATTTTACATATTGCTTTTTGGATCACCTGAATATTTGTTGTATAATGTGTGAAACAGAGCTCTATATTTGTTTTATTTCAAGTAATAGTGGTCCATGCATCTTATTTGTTGAATAAGCCTCATTTTCTCCATTGATTTGAAATATTAATTTAATCATATATTACATTGTTAGACAGATATATACATTAGTTTCTAGATTGCTCATTTTATTTCATTGATATACTTGATTATTTCTGTGCAGGTGTCATGATTGTTGAGACTTTATAATGGATTTAAATTTTTTAGTATTGTATAATGGTCTTGACATTTAAAAAATAAATAAATAAAATCAATCTGCATTTAGAAAGAAAGAAAGAAATTTCTGCTTTTTGCAACAACATGGATAGAACTGGAGAGTACTGTGCTGAGTGAAATAGGCCAGTGGGTGAAAGACAAATATCTTATGATCTCACATATAAGTGGAATCTATTCAACAAAATAAATTAACAAACAAAATAAACCACAGGCAAGGAAACATAAAACACACTGAAAGTACCAGAGGGGATGGATAAGGAGGACCATGGTGGAAAGGAGGAGAAGGAACTAAACAAAAAACATGCATGAATGACTCATGGACATGGACAACTGAGTGGGAATTGACTGTAGGAGGAGGGGGCAGGGTGGGATGGGTGGAGAAGGGCAAAGGGGGAAAAATTGAGACAACTGTAAAGAATAAACATGATTTATAAATAAAATTAAAAAACAAAAAATACTTATATCAGACAAAATAGACTTCAAAACAAAGACCCCCAAAAAGGACAAATAAAGTCAATACACAATAGTTAAAGGAATAATCCAACAACAGGATATAACCTCTATATACATATATGTACCCAAAATGGAAACACATAAATATACAAAGAAAATCTTGGAGGACTTCAAGAAAGATATTGACAACAGCTCAGTCATTATAGAGGATTTTAACATGCCACTTTCAACAATGGATAGATCTTTAAAAAAAAAAAACAGAATCAGCAAGGATATTGTGAACTGAATGACACTCTAGATCAGTTAGATATAACTGATATATACAGAACTTTCACCCTAAAGAAGCAAAATATAAATTATTTTCAAATGCCCATTGAATATTTTCAAAAATAGACCACATGATAGGACACAAAACAAGACTTAAAAATTCAAGAAAATTGAAATCACATCAAGCCTATGCTCAGATCACACTGGCTTGAAACTAAAAACCAACCTGAAGGAAAAAACTCAAAAACATTCAAATACATGGAGATGGAATAACACGTTATTAAATAATGAATGAGATCAAGGGAGAAGTCAAAAAGTACCTG
The DNA here is from genome assembly GCF_021234165.1 of Pteronotus mesoamericanus. Classification (NCBI taxonomy): domain Eukaryota; kingdom Metazoa; phylum Chordata; class Mammalia; order Chiroptera; family Mormoopidae; genus Pteronotus; species Pteronotus mesoamericanus. The sequence continues at coordinate 9,082,879 of NW_026555307.1, forward strand.
GAAACAAGTGAAAATGAACACACAACTCAAAACCTATGGGGACACAGTGTAAGCAGTCCTGAGAGGGAAGTTTATAGCAACAGGCCTACCTAAAAAAGATAGAAAAATCTCAAATAAAGAGCCTAATCCTACATCTACAAGAATTTGAAGAACATCAGCAAACAATGCCCAGAATGAGTAGAAGGAAGGAAATAAGATCATAGCAGGGTTGAATGACATAGAAACTAAAAGAGCAATTCAAAGGATCAATAAATCCAGGAGCTGGTTCTTTGAAAAGATAAATATAATTGGCCCACCTTTAACCAGACTCATCAAGGAAAAAAAAGAGAGAGGACTCAAATAAATAAAATCAGAAATAAAGGAAGATACGTTACAACTGATACCACACAAATACAAACAATTGTAGAACTAACTATAAACCAATATATGCCAAGAAATTGGAAAACCTGGGCAAAATGAACACATTTCTAAAAACATACAATCTGCCAAAATTGAATCAAGAAGAATCAGCCTGAAGAGATAACAACTAGAGAAATTGAAGCAGTAATCAAAAAACTCGCAATGCACAAAAGTCCTGGACCTGATAGCTTAAGAGGTATATTTTAACAAAAATGTAAGGGTGAACTAACTCCTATCCTTCTCAAGCAATTCCATAAAATTCAAGAAGAGGGAAGACTCCCAAACTCTTTATATGAGGCCAGTATCATCCTAATTCTAAACACTCATAAAGACACAAGAAAGAAAGAAAACTACAGGCCGATGTCACTGGTGAACATAGATGCTAAAATCCTCAATAAAATATAGGCAATCCATGTTCAGAAATACATCAAAAATATCCACCATCATCAAGTGGGATCCACTGCAGGGATGCAAGGATTGTACAATATATGCAAATCAATAAGTGTAATACACCACATAAACAATACAAAAGACAAAAACAACATGATCTTATCAATAAATGCAGGAAAAGCATTTGATAAGGTACAACATCCATTTATGATAAAAACACTCAGCAAAGTGGGAGTAAAGGGGGCATACCTCAACATAATAAAGGCCATATATGAAAAACCTACAGCCAACACAACACTTAACAGGCAATAACTAAAAGCTTTCCCACTAAGATCGGGAACAAGACAAGGGTATCCACTTTCACCACTTCTATTCAACATAGTATTGGAAGTCCTCGCCACAGCGGTCAGACAAGAAAAAGAAATAAAAGGCATCCAAATTGGAAAGGAGGAAGTAAAATTATCATTGTTTGCAGATGACATGACAGTGTACATAGAAACTGTATAGAATCCACCAAAAAACTACTTGATCTAATAAGTGAATTTCGCAAAACAGCAGGGTACAAAGTCAATAGTCAGAAATCGAAGGCATTTTGTACACCAACAATGAAATAGCAGAAGTAGAAATCAGGGGGGGAAAAATCCCCTTTCCTGTAGCCACAAGAAAAATAAAGTACCTAGGAATAAATTTAACCCCAGAGGTAAAAGACCTGTACACAGAAAACTATACAACACTGCAGAAAGAAATTAGGGAAGACACAAATAAATGGAAGCATATACTGTGTTCATGGATTGGAAGAATTAACATCATCAAAATGTCCATACTACCCAAAGCAAATTATATATTCAGTACAATCCCTACTAAAATACCAATGACATATTTCACAGACACAGAACACACATTTCAAAAATTTATATGGAACCCTAAATGACCCTGAATAGCCTCAGCAATTTTGAGAAAGAAAAACAAAGTAGAAGGGATCACAATACCAGACATAAAACTATATTACAAGGCCACTGTAATCAAAACAGTCTGGTACTGGCACACAAACAGAAACACAGATCAGTGGAACAAAATAGAAAGCCCAGAAATAAACCCAGGTCTCTATGGTCAATTAATATCCAACAAAGGGGGTAGAAGCATAAATTGGAATGAAACTATCCTCTTCAACAAATGGTGTTTGGAGAGCTGGACAGCTACATGCAAAAAATTGAAATTCACCACCAGCTTACACCATACACAAACTCAAGATGGATAAAAGACTTAAATATAAGTCATAATACCATAAAAGTCCTAGAGAAGAACATAGGCAGGAAACTCTCAGATATCCCATGCAGCAATATTTTCACCAATATGTCCCCTAAAGCAAGGGGCATAAAGGAAAGAATAAACAAGTGGGACCTCATCAAAATAAGAAGCTTCTGCATGGCTAAAGAAAACATCAGCAAAATGAAATAGGAGCCAACTGTATGGGAAAATATATTTGCCAGTGATACATCAGATAGGAGTTTGATCTCCAAAATATATGAAGAACTCACGTGACTCCACTCCAGGAAGACAAACAATCCAATTGAAAAATGCGCAAAGGACCTGAGCAGACACTTCTCCAAGGAGGATACACACATGAAAGGATGCTCATCATCACTAGCCATCAGAGAAATGCAAATTAAAACCACAATGAGATACCACTTCACACTGGTCAGAATGGCCATCATAAACAGATCAACAAACAACAGGTGCTGGCGAAGCTGTGGAGAAAGGGAAACCCTAGTACACTGTTGGCAGGAATGCAGACTAGTACAGCCACTGTGGGAAACAGTTTGGAATTTCCTCAAAAAGCTAATAATGTAACTGCCTTTTGATCCAGCAATTCCACTGCTGGGATTATATCCTAAGAATCCCAAAACACCAATTCAAAAGAACCTATGCACCCTAATGTTCATAGCAGCACAATTTACAATAGCCAAGTGCTGGAAGCAACCTAAGTGCCCATCCGTAAATGAGTGGATCAAAAACTATGGTACATTTACACAATGGAATACTATGCAGCAGAAAGAAAGAATGAGCTACTATACTTTGCGATAGCATGGATGGAACTGGAGAGCATTATACTAAGTGAAATAAGTCAGGGGACAAAAGACAAGTACCATATGATCTCACCTATAAGTGGAACCTAACCAACAAAACAAACAAGCAAGGAAAATATAACCAACATTGAAATAAAAAAAGAAACCAACAGAATCAAGAGGGAAGGGGGGGCGGGGAAAGGGAAGGGAAGGGTCAAGTCGAGGAACATGCAAAAAGGACCCATGGACAAAGCCAAAGTGGGAAATGATTGAGGGAGGGAGGTGGAGGGAAGGAGTTGGGGGGAGGGAGGTGGAGGAGTAGCTTTGGTGGATTACTCTATCCAGCAAAGCTATTACTTAGAATGGAAGGGCAGATAGAGTGTTTCGCAGATAAAGTCAAATCAAAGCAGTTCATCATCATCATGCCCTTATTCCATGAAATGTTAAAGGGACTTATCTAAGAAAAAGAATATAATAAACTATGAACAGTAAAACAGAGGAGAGGGAAAGGGAGAAGAATGGGGGGAAAAGATACAGGCAATAAGCAGCATAATAGTAGGTACAAAATAGGCAGGGGGAGGTTAAGAATAACATAGGAAATGGAGAAGCCAAAGAACTCATATGTGTAACCCATGGACATGAACTAAGGGGTAGGGGGAATGCTGGGGGTGGGGTGGTAAAAGGTGAAGGGGAATAAAAGGGAGAAAAAAATGGGACAACTGTAATGGCATAATCAACAAAATAAAAAATAAAATACATGAATAAGAAAATGTTAATAAATACATATCATATCATATCAAAATCATATCAAAAACATATCAAGTTTAAATGCAAATGGATTAAATGTTCCAATCAAAAGACGTATGGAGGCTAACCCTGGCTGGTATGGTTCAGTGGATTGAGCACTGGCCTGCGAATCAATTGAACCAGGGTCGCTGGTTCAATTCCCAGTCAGGGCACATGCCTGGGCTGCAGGCTAGGTCCTCAGTAGGGGGTGCATGAGAGGCAACCACGCATTGATGTTTCTCTCCCTCTCTTTCTCCCTCCCTTCCCCTCTGTCTAAAAATATGGGGACTGAATAGATAACAAAATAAGAATCCCACATAAGCTGCCTATAAGAGACTCACTTCACACTGAAAGACGCACACAGACTGAATAGTAAAGGGATGGAAAAAGACATTTCATGAAAATGGAAATGGAAAAAGAAGATAGGGTAACAATACTCATGCCAGATAAAATAGACTTTAAAACAAGGGCTATAGCAAGAGACAGAGAAGGACCCAGCAATTCCACTTCTGGGTATTTATCTGAAGAAACCCAAAGCACTAAATCAAAAAGACACATTCATCTATACATTTGCTGCAGCATTATTTACAATAACCAAGATATGGAAGCAACCTAACTGTCCCTCAACAGATGAATGGATAATGAAGTGGTGCATATATACAATGGAATATTACTTAGCCATAAAAAAGAATAAAATCTTGCCATCTGCAACAACATAGATGGACCTAGAGAGTACTGTGCTGAGTGAAATAAGTCAGATAAAGACAAATGCCATATGCTTTACTTATATGTGAAATCTAAAAAACAAAATAAATGAACAAGTAGAATAGAAAAAGACTTAGACATAGAAGACATTTTGACAGTTGCCAGATGGGAGGGGTGTAGTGGGGTGGGGGAAAGGAGAAGGGATTAAGAAGTAGAAATTCATAGTTAGAGAATAATCATAGGTATGTAAAGTACAGCATAGGAAAAATAGCCAATTATATTGTAATAACTATGCATGGTATCAGATGGGTACTTGATTTATCAGGATAATCACTTCATAAGTTTTATATATATATATATACATATATATATATATAGTACATATATATGTCTAATCACTGGGTTGTCCACCTGAAACTAATAAAATACTGTATATCAACTATAATTTAAAGATTAAAAAATTATTTTTAAAATGGAAAAAGCAAAAAGAAACAGAAGTAGAATTACTTAGAAAAATAATATATAGTTTCGACAAATGGTACTGAGACAACTGAATACCCACACACAAAATAATAAACTGCTACCTCACACCATAAACAAAAATCTAGCTCAGAATGGATCAAACATCTAAATATAAGAACTAAAACTCCAAACCATTTAGAAGAAAACACAGGTATAGAAAGCATATGAGATCTTGCTCCCTGGCCTATGTCATCAGTTTGGTTCAAATAAACTCATAAAAATTTTAAAAAACATAGATATAAATCTTTCTGATACTGGGGTAGGCAGTGGTTTTGTAATAAGACATCCAAACAATAAGCAACCAAAGAGGGGAATGGACTTCACAAAAACACTTTTTTACATAAAGTACACTATTTAAAAATGAAAGGACAACCCCCAGAATAGGAGAAAATATTTGTAAATCATCAATCGGGTGAGGGTATATTATCTAGAATATATAAAGAACTGTTACAACTCAACAATGAATAGACAACCTAATTTAAAAATACAATCATGCTCCACAGAATGGCATTTTGGTCAATGAAAACAACATATAAGATGGTGATATGCCATAGAGCCTAGGTGTGTAGTAGGCTATACCATCTAGGTTTGTGTAAGTGCACTCTCTAATCCTACAATGATGACATTGCCTTATGACCCATTTTGTTACATGGTGCATGGCTGTAGGCTAAAGATTTGAAAAAACATTTCTGCAGAGAAGAGATAAAAATAGCCAACACCCTCATGAAAAGATGTTCAACATCGTTAGTAATTGGAAATTAAAATCAAAACCACAATGAAATAAAAAATGGAAAATAACAAATGTTGACAAAGATGTGGACAAATTGGAATCAAATTGCCAAAACTTGGAGGTAACTGAGAATGGATACATAAACTGCAGTACATACAGACAATGGAACATTATTCAGAGCTAAAAAAAAGAAATGAGCTGCCTTGGCCAGGTGGCTCAGTTGGGTGGAGCGTTGTCCCACACACCAAAAGGTTGCAGGTTTGATCGCCAGTTGGGGAGTGTACAGGAGGCAACTGATTGTTTTCTCTTTCACATCAATGCTTCTCTTCCTCTCTCCTCCTCCTCCTCCTCCTCCTCCTCCTCTCCTGCCACACTTTCTCTCTCTCTCAAATCCATAAAAACATATCCTTGGATAAGGATTTAAAAAATGAGCTATCAACTCATGAAAAGACATGGAGGAACTTTAAATGCATATTACTAAGTGAAAGAAACCAATCTCAAAAGGCTACATACTCTATGATTACACTTATATGACATTCTCAGAATGCAAAACTATGGAAACAATAAAAAGATCTGTGATTATCAGGGTTGGGGGAAGAAGAACAGGCAGAACATAGAGGATGTTTAGGGCAGTAGAAATACTCTAAGTAATACTATAATGATGGATATATGTTAATATACATTTCTCCAAACCCATAAAATGTACAACACCAAGAGTGAACCCTAATGTAAACTATGGGCAGAGTCATTATATCACATGGTCAATGTAGGTTAATCCTTGATAAAAATGTGCCATCCTGGTGAGTGATGAAAATGAGGGAGGCTATGCATGTGTGGAGGCAAGTAGTATACGGAAAATCTCTGTACCTTCCTCTCAATTTTGTTATAAATCTACAAGTCCTCTAAAAAAATGAAGTCTTAAAAAATAACATATCTTCACTCAAAAACTTGTAGATAAATGTTCACAGTAGCATTATTCATAATGGCCTAAAAATAGAAAAAGTCTAAATGCCGTTAACCGATGGGATAAACAACACTTGCGGGTATGTGTGTGTCTGTATAATACATATACAATGTGTTTATATATATGTATAATATATACAATAGTACTCCACAATGGAATATTATTCTGCCATAAAAAAGAATTAAGTATTGTTACATGCTACACTATGGATAAACTTTGAAATTATGCTGAGAAAGCATCTAGACATTCGATAATTACACAAAAAATTGATGACAATGAATTTCAAATGTAAAATTCTGAGTCGTAGGGACATGAGTGTTTGCTCTATTATTCTTTATACTTTTCTGCAACTTCTGTAAATTGAAAACAAGTTACAGTTGTATTAAAAGTTAAGGACAGTGTATAGTAATAATATGTAACAAAGGGACCTACTCCACCTCTCTGTAGAAGATGGGTGCTTCACACACTGAGATAGGAACTTTCAGAGGCAGCTTTCCTGGAACAGAAGTGCTATTTATTTTTTTTCACAAGGAGGAACCCTTTACAAGGCAGATACATGTGACTAGAAGGGCTGGCTGAAAGTTCTGGGGTGAAAAATATTTCTCCAGAGCTAAGGGAAACCAACATATAGTAAGCACCTACCACATGTAAAGTATTACACATATATCTAAGTCTATAATTTATCTATCTTCATTTAATACTTAAAACAACCTATGAGATGGCATTGTAATAGGCAGAATGGCCCCACAAAAGATGTCCCTGGAACCTGTGAATATGTTAAATTATATGGCAAAAGGAACTCCGCAAATGTAGTTAAGGTTACAGACCTTTAAATAGGAAGTTTATCCTGGATTATTTGGGGAGGCAATCTTATCACATGAATCCTTAAAAGCAGAATTTTTCCAGCTGGAATCAGAGAGGTGTGGCATAAGAGGAAGCAGAAGGGAGAGGTGGCAGAAGGTTACGTTAGAGAGATTCTAAGGGGTAGGAAGCATTTGATGTTCCATTGCTGGCTCTGAAATGCAGGGGCCCAAGTGCAAGGACTGGAGAGAAGCTCTAGAAGCTAAGGGTAACTCCCAGCTGAAAGCCAGCAAGGAAACAGGCTTCAGTCCTACGATCACATGAAACTGATTTTTACCAAGAACCTGAATAAACTTGGAAGCAGATTCTTTCCAGAGCCTTTAGATATGAACCTAACGAGCAGACCCCTTGATTTCAGCTTTGTGAAACTCAGTGCAGCGAAACCAGTCAAGGCTACCTGGATTCCTGGCCTACCAAACTATGAGGAAGTAAATGTATTGTATTTAAAGCCGTTAAATTTATGGTACTTTGTTACAGCCTCAATAGAGAATTAATACAGGCACTAGCATTGTTTTGAAAATTTACTAAAGCAGCAAGTACTTTCTGTGCATTACCTCATTTAATACCAATGATCTTCTGAAGAGCTAGCTGGCTTTATTTGCATTCTGCAAAAGAAGTTAACTAGCTTACCTACCTGTGCACAGCTAGTAATTGGCAAAGCCAGGAGTCAAACCCAGGAAATAATGACTGCAAAGTACAACTTTTGGGCTATTGAGCTACACAGCCTTCCTAGAATTAAGGGAACTCAGAGAGCTTATAGTGTTTCCAAGGTGAAAGAGCACCTAATTAGCTAAGTTCAAATGTGATCCAGGTTTGTCTAGTTTCAAACATGCTAATTCAAAGACATTCAACAAATACTTGTTGAGACTCTACTTTGTAGCATGCATTCTGCCTTTCTACTGGGTAGCCTAACTTCAAAAGTAATCACTGTCCTCAAGGAACTTCATTTGCTAAAGCCTGGTAATTGCTGCAGGGGAACACCTGAAGCTGCACAGGGGCACCACAAAAGACTCTAGGGAGAAAATACTGGCACTGAGCATAGGAGGAGCAGCACCTACAAGGTTGCCAGGCAGGTAAGGCTTCCTAAGGGATTCTGGGAACAGAGAATGGCTCAGACACTTAAAACTGTGATTTGTGCTAGAAACCACATAAAAATTAAATATCCTTACAGCACAAAGTTCAAAAGGGTAGTAGAATAAAAATGGCTAGCTAGGTGGGAGTTAATATTAAGGATCATATTGTAGAGTTCAATTTTTATCTTCAATAAGTGTTGGAGAAACACTGAAGACACTTTTAGCAGGACAGTGACATCAGATTAACTTTTTAGCATGTTCACTCATCCAGCCTGGGGCTGTATTATGGATCAGGCAAGACAACCAGCAAGGAGGCTACCGTAATAGTAGAGATGAAAGATAATGATACATTCTGAGTTAGAGCTGTGATGTTTTTTTTTTTTAAGGGCGCAAATGATGACAGCAATGTAAACTATTTAGAGGCTAAAATCTATGGGTCTTGAAGATTAATCAGGGAAAGAACTCTAGAATGGTTCCCAGGTTTCTAAGCTAGATTCTGAATGAAATTTGACGCATTCAAATGAATTAAAGAAGAGTAAGAGCAGGTATGGAGGAAAGAAGATCAGTTTGATCCTGCATTTGTTGAGGTGGTTATAGAATATCTGAATGAAGACAACTGGATATGTAGGTACAGAGATCAGGAAAAAGGTTTGAACTGGAAACAAATATATGGAAATAACCAACCTAATAAAGAGAGCTGAAGCTAGGTATCTGGAGGAGTATGCAGCATGAAAACACTTGATAACCAGATTATTATAGGGAAGCACACTGAGAAGGAGCAACTATAGAATGTCCTCCCAGAAACCAGAAGAGGAGTTTCATGATGGTAGAGCAACTGATTCAGAGAAGTCAAGTAAGACCAACCAAAGAGTGGATTTGACAAATGGTATTGTTGGTATCCTTAATGAGAACAGTATTGACAGAGTAGTGATTCCTGAAGTCAGACTAGAGAGAGTTGAAGAGTAAATGAAAAGCAATTTAAGATAAGTTAAATGCAGCTTTTCAAAAGCTTAGGTATTAAGGGAGAGAGAAAGAAGGGGAGAAAGCAAGAGAGAAGGAAAAAGGTAGAAGAGTACATAAGGTAAAGATTTTCTTTTTACTGCAGATTTTTCATTATTAAGTTCAACAGATGTAATTACTCCATCAAATTGCTATAACAGTTCCTAAATGCTTACTCTGAATTTCTGTACTTATCTTGTTGAAGACCAGAACAAATAGTTCCCCGATGGTACCAGAGTGCCATGGATGACCACCTTGGGGATTCCTATCTCCAGCTGAACGATTCCAAGCATTTTTCTTCTGCCTAGCAACAGTTACTACCTCAATTCAATTTCCACCGCAATAGTTTAAACTCTCCACAATCCTGCATATGACCCTCAAGGACATGCATGGGAAGACCAAATGATTGGCTCCTGAAGAAGACATTTTAAAAATCAGATAATTAAATATATTTAAATGTCAAGAGTAATAAGTCTTAAGGAGAGAGAGTGAAAATGCAGAAAAAAGAACAGGCTACTATGCCAAGTTGATGTGAAGAAAAATGAGGGTTAGATCCCACAATTTCAGAGACTCCCTAAAGTTTCCTTTAGTAGTTTACAACTAGAAGCTCTGACTGGGAGAATGGAAATTGTCTGGCACTGTCTGAATCCTGGGCTAATATTCCTTTCTACCAGGTATGCAGTGAGAGGCAGGCATCTCACTTTAACCTCTCTTGGCCTGAGAGGAATGCCCACCTGTTTTTCCACATGAAAATCTTTACAAAATTACATTAGATAATAAAATTCATAAGACTTTATAATGAAAAAGTGCAATATAAATTTAGGGTGCTGTTATTGTGAGAGAAGTGAAGGGGCGTGCTGAGATTGAGGAAGAATAGTAGAGAAGGTGAAAGAGAACCTTTAGAGTGAAACGGACTTACATTTATAGTCCTAGGTTCTGCCACTTCAATATTTCCTTTTTCTTTGGACTTCTCAAACTGAATACAATGTTATTTCATATACGGTAGGTGTCTTAATGAGCTCAATGGGACACACGCCATTCAATATACATTCTTTAATCTGGGGAAACCTGTTAATAATATCACACAACATTGTAGGTTTCCCCATTTACCCCTCCATTCCCTCCTCACAAACTTTTACCCTCCGCAGAGGATAACATGTTCCCGATTCTAGAAGAGACAGACTCTAATCAGAGCTTCCCATAAAAAGAGAGTCACTGGCTCCAACATCATAATGGTTCAGACTCCCCCAACCCCGTCTCCCCAACACTTGTGTCCAATTACACGGCACCAACTTTACTAAAAATCTGAATATCCCCACAAGAATGTGCCAAGTGCTGGGAAAGCAGGAGGAATCTATCCTTTTGTAGTAGTGGAGCACGGTCACTATAGCACAGTGGGGTAGGGAAGACATTTAAACTGACCATGTATGACAGCATGGCTTTCTGAGGATTGGACATTTCCGATAGTACAGCCAGATGACTAGAGACACGTGTTTGAGGGGAGAGGGGGCTTAGGTGGGAGGAGTTTGGTCTTTTTAGATAAACTTTATTGCATGTTTACACATGCCAGGCACTATTCTAAGGACTATTTGTTCATGCATTGTCTCCTATAATGCCTTAAATCAGAGTTGCCAGATAAAATCCAGTTAAATTTAAATTCAGACAAACAATATCTGAGACCTACATGCTAATAAATTAACTTGAGTGTCGAGGGCAGATTGGTCACAGCTGGGTCGTGTGTCTGAGCCGAAGTCATCGCTTCCTCCCACGCCCGCCCAGTCCTCTGCAAGGGACTCGCCTCAGCCTTCCTTGAGCTGGGAAGTAACGCCGCATTTGGGCGGGAAAGCACGCTAGAAGCCTCGGCCACACGTGAGGGAAGGCACTGCGGCGGGGCTAGGACGCGCGCCCGTGAGAGAGGATTTGCCCTTGCCAGGGACCTGCCCCACTTCCCGTCCCCATCCCACCCCACTTCCGGAGCGCTGAGCCCCGCGAGGATTGCCCCGCCTCCGCCGCCTCCGCCGCCTGTGATCTCTTGGTCGCTGTTTGTTGTGTACGGGTGTCCGGGCTCCTATCCTTCCAGTTCGGAGACGGACTCAAAAGGGAGGGGCAAAGGGACCGGCAAGAAAGGGTGACTAGGCGGGAGTAGTGCCGAATCTCTCTCCGCGGGACCCCTCTCCGCGGCACCCTTGTCCCTCAGGGCCGGGGACTTGGAACAAAACTGGGGAGGGCAAGTGGACCACAGCTCCCATTTTGGGCTGCAGAAGTGGGACTCTGTTTCCCGGTGTCCAGGCTGCGGCACTTCCGAGGCCACGCCTTTCTCCATCTCTCCAGGGGAAGGCGGCAGCCAGTATGCAGCTGTGTTCTGCTTTGGCGAAACTGCAGTTTACAGTACTATCTCTTCCGCGTCCCGAGAGTTTCGCCTTTCCCTCCAGCCTAGCCTGTTCACCATTGCCCCTGGCGGTAGAAGGGAGGTGATGGGGTTAATCAAGCTCTCAGTGGGCCTGCCTTTAGAGACGACAATTTCCAGTAGGCTGGCGGTGAAGCTCTTCGGGCTTTCCTTCCCTCTCAGGCCAGCGTGTTACCGAACTCAAGGGGTTCGCTGCTTGGGGTGTTCCATTCAACCGCAAGATGTGGTTGTTGTTAGGTAGTTCTATTTACTTAGAGCAAGAAGAGATGGAATTCACATCCAAATCTTTGTTTTCCAGAAGGAAGCTTAGCTATTTCTTACACGCAGTATTTGGTCAATTGCACATTGATTTCTTTTTCTTTTTTAATAGTTGGCTACATTCATTCCCCATAGAGTTCCTGTCAGGCTCATCCTATACAGCTAGTCTGCTAAAATACTGTGCTACGTTTTAACATTTAGCAAGAATAATGTTTAGTAAGAACCTCGCAGACCTTGAGACCTCGGTCCTATCTAACGCATGGAGGGGTGCTGCCTCCTGACCAGGGACATCTGCTACGTATACAAATGAAAACTAAGTCTCAATACCCCATTAAGCTATTGAAATTTTGGTGTTTATTTGTTAACAGTAGCTAGATCCAAATCTGCCCAATAGTCCTCACTTTTACTGCTTCTTTCTCCTTTGTTCAAACCCACCATCCTCTTTCCTCTGAATTATTGTAGTGGCCTCCTCACTCATCTCCCGGCTTTCAGTCTGTAATTAATACAGGTAGGTGTTGATAATATACCCATTGTACAGGTGGAGAAACTTGCCCTGAGAGGCAGCTCTGGGATTTGAATCTAAGAAATCTGACTCCAGACCTCATACTGCTTTTCTTTAGTATTACTGGACTGAAGTCTGTTTCTTTCCAACTGCATTTTACTGAACACTGCTCGTGATATCAGACAAACACTGATATTTTTACATTTGGCCTCCAAATCCGTCAATAACTGACTTTCATGAGCATGTGGTCTGAATCTCAAGAGGTCACAGATGCAACCAGAAGAGGAGACAGAGGAGGGACTCAGGAAATCAACTTGTTATACTCACAGGTAATAGAGACAGGGATGGCAGAGACATCAGGTTGGTTGGGAGTCAGAAGACAGGAACAAGGGGAAGGCATTGGCCACAGCTTTTATTGGGGTTTCTGTGGAAAAGGCAGAACAGAGTAAACCCTTTAAGACTGGCTAGTTTAAAGAATTTCAGCACGTTTTGGACTACAGTGGTTCCTAGTTGCCTAGCACCTGGACCTGGGATGATTAAGCCAGAGAAATACTGCCTCCTGTTCTTTTGTTTACAGTTTGCATACTTATTCTTCAATTGTGTTAAGGTCTTTCACCCTGTTGATCAGCTTTTTCCTGACTTTATTTCCTTCTCTATCCAGCCTAGATACCATGAGAATTTGATTTATCTATTCTGCCAATACACTTAATCCTCGTTGCGTATTTTTCCCCACACTCAGCAAAACCTCCTACTGTAGATCAGTCCAGCTGTCCACATTGATCAAGTGTTCACAGTTGCCCATTTTTTCACCCTCTGCCTTCGCTTGACCAAATTTTAGTCAAGCTTCTCTCTTTCCAACAAGCCCTTGAAGTTTAGCTTGATTTCAAGTCTAAGCAAGCACTAAAAGCAGAACATCCGCCCTTAACAGTTCTTCCCAAGAATCAGCTATCAGCTAAACACAGGGAGAAATGTTTTTTTTTCTATTTTTTAAGTATATTTTATTGATTATGCTATTACAGTTATCCCAATTTTTTCTCCCCTTTATCTCCCTCTGCTCTGCACCCCTGCCCACCTTCCAGTAACCGCCCCCCCACCTTAATTCATGCCCATGGGTTTTACATGTAAGTTCTTTGGCTTTTCCATTTCCTATACTATTCTTAACCTCTTCCTATTTTGTGCCTACCAGTTAGGCTTCTTATTCCCTGTACATTTTCCCCCATTCTCCTTTTGCCCACTGATAACCCTCCCTGTGACTTCCATTTCTGTGATTCTGTTCCTGTTCTACTTGTTTGCTTAGTCTGTTTTTGTTTTTGGTTCAGTTGTTGATAGCTTGAGTTTTTTCTCATTTTACTGTTGATAGTTTTGATCTTCTTTTTCTTAGATAAGTCCCTTTAACATTTCGCATAATAAAGTCTTTGTAACGATGAACTCCTTTAACTTTATGTTGTCTGGGAAGCACTTTATCTGCCCTTCCATTCTAACTGATATCAGCTGATAGTCTTATGGTAACTCCTTTGCAGGTAACTCTCTCCTTTCCTCTTGCAGCTTTTAAGATTCTCCTTCCTGGAAGTCTATTTCCTTTGCCAGATTGGGGAAGTTTTACTTCATTATTTGTTCAAATGAGTTTTCAATTTCTTGTTCCTCCTCTTCTCCTTCTGGCACCCCTATGATTCAGATGTTGGAATGTTTAAAGTTGTCCCAGAGGTTCCTCAGCCTCTCCTTATTTTTTTTGAATTCTTGTTTCTTCATTCTGTTCCAGTTGGATGTTTATTTCTTCCTTTTGTTCCAAATCGTTGATTTGAGTCCCAGTTTCCTTCCCTTCACTGTTGGTTCCCTGTATAATTTCCCTTATTTCACTTTGTATAGCCTTCATTTCTTCCTTCATTTTGTGACCAAACACAATAATTTCTGTGAGCATCCTGATTACCAGGGTTTTGAACTCTGCATCTGATACGTTGTCTCCTCATGCTTAGTTCTTTTTCTGGAGTTGTGATTTGTTCTTTCATTTGGGCCATATACATTTTAAGGGACGGAGCCTTGGGTATTTGCCTGGGCAGGGCAACCCACTTCACTGCTGTATTGTGGTGCTGTATGTGGGGAAAGGGTCAGAGAGGGAACAATGCCACTTGCTCTGCTCTCGCCCTACTTTTAGTTACTTCCCCTCTACCCACAAGCAAATTGGGCCCTTCTGGTGCTGATCCCCAACTGGGTTTGTGTACGTTCTAGGACCCCATGGGTCTCTCCAACAAACTCTCCTGTGACACTGGAAGTATTTCCTGCCACTGCAACCCCCACAGATCTTTACAGCCAGAGGTTTTGAGGTTTTAGTTTCCCACACTGGAACCCTGGGTTGCTCAGGGTCTCAATCCCAGCTGTCCTCCTGGCTTATCTGCATGTGAATGTGGGACCACTCGGTCCACCAGCTGCCTCACCCACCTAGTCCGTGGCCTTGCTGTGCATCCTCTCCGCCCAGGCTGCCTGTCTCTGCCCCTACTACTGGTCTGGATGAATGTTTGCTCTTTAACTCCTTGGTTGTCGGACTTCCAAACAGTTTGACTTTCTGGCAGTTCTGGTTGTTTTTCATTTTTAAATTTGTTGTTGTGTAAGGAACACAACAACAAATTTTTTGGTTGTATAAGGAAGCAAAGTGTATGTACTGTCCAGAAGTCCAGATTTTCTTTAGTTATGATTTAGTCTTCATAGGTTTGTATGTCTAGGAATTTCTCCATTTCATCTATGTTATCCATTTTTTGGCATATTATTGTTCATACTACCCTCTTATAATTCTTTTTATTACTGAAGAATTAGTAGTAATATCCTAATTTTCATTTTTGATTTTAGAAATTTGAGTCTTCTTTTTTGTAGTCCTTATATCAATAGCTAAAGTTTTGTCAGTTTTGTTGCTTTTTCAATGAACTAGCTTTTTATTTCATTAATTTTTTTCTGTAACATTTCTAGTCTCTATTTCATTTACTTCTGATCTAATATTTATTATTTTCTTCCTTATTCTATCTTTGGGTTTGGATTGTTCTTCTCTTTTAGTTTAAGTTACAAAGTTAGGTTGTTAACTTGATAACTTTCTTGTTTTTCAGCGTAAGTATTTATCGCTGTAAATTTTCCCCTTAGGACCGTCACTGCATCCCCTAAGTTTTTACTATTATTCATCTCTCAGTTTCCCTCGTGATTTCTTTTTGACCCATTGGTTGTTTAAAATTGTGTTCTTAAATATCCCATTTTTGTGAATTTTCCAGTTTTCCTTCTGTTCTTGATTTGCAACTTCATTCTATTGTGATCAGAGAAGATATTTTATATGATATCTATCTTTTAAAATCAGCTGAGACTTAACTTTTCCCCCCAGCCAGAGGAGCTGCTCTGTTCACATGGTGCATTCTGGGGACCTAGGTAAAGTCGCTGTCGCCACTGTCATCTGAGGGAAGCAAGAAGGGGATCACTGGGCAGAAAATGCTGGAGTTGCCCCCAGAGAGGAGTCCACTGCCCAATAGCTGCCATTGGAGAGGCCTGCCAACCCATTCACCAATCCCCCTGCCCCATTCACAGTGCAGCCAGCTTCTGCAAAGTGGTGCAATCAAAGGGACTGTCTTCATTGAATTTTGTGTTGAAGACAGTAAAGATGTTAATGTAAATTTTGAAAAATCTAAACTTACATTTAGTTGTCTTGGAGAAAGGGATCATTTTAAACATTTAAATGAAATTGATCTTTTTCACTGTATTGCCCCAAATTATTCCAAGCATAAAAGAATGGACAAGTAAAATTTTTGTTATGTACAAAAAGGATAATCTGACCAGTCATAGCCAAAGTTAACAAATGAAAGGGCAAAGCTTAGTTGCCGCAGTGTGACTTCAATAATTGGAAAGACTGGGAAGATGATTCAGATGAAGACATGTCTAGTTTTGATTATTTCTCTGAGGTGACGAACAACATGGGTAGTGAAGAGGATGTAGATTTACCAGAAGTACAGTAGATGGAGCAGATGATGATTCATAAGGCAGTGACGAAAAGTATGCCATATCTGGAGTAAGGAATGTTGTCCTCACCAGAGTTTGAGAAAGAAAAGTAACTTCTCTGCAAGATTTCATGATTAAGAGCATTCCTATTTTGATGAGGTCCCACTTGTTTATTCTTTCCTTTATGTCCCTTGCTTTAGGAGACATATCAGTGAAAAAATTGCTGCGTGGGATATCTGAGAGTTTCCTGCCAATGTTCTCCTCTAGGACTTTGATGGTGTTGCGACTTATATTTAAGTCTTTTATCCATCTTGAGTTTATTTTTGTGTATGGTGTCAGCTGATGATCCAATTTCAATTTTTTGCATGTAGCCATCCAGCTCTCCCATGGGAGGGGGCAAGGGAAAGAGGTGGGGGGAAGGCAGAGACAAATGTATTTAAAAAGTAAATAAATTAATTAAAAATTAAAAAAAAAAAAGAGCATTCCTGAGTTGATAGGTCTAAAGGCAGAGGCTGCATTTGCCTCCTTTAACTGACTTTTCAACCTGTTTGTTTTCTTAAAGGTTTCATTGTATGAGGTAGTTTTAAGTCAGCTAAGGCAATAACCTTATGCATGAACATTTCCCAGGCTTCCGTATACTGTTGAGGTCCTAAGCAATTGTATAGCAGTTGTGTTAAATAAACATTTCACCTGAGACTTCCGTCTTTACTTCATAAAATAGATACTGACATGAGAGGAAGTTCTTGATTACAGAAAGATAACTAAATATTAGATTTTGGAATATGGACTCAAACTGGCTAAAACAGATTAGTTGATACCTTAAATTGGTAATCTGTTGTTCTGGTATATTCGTTGGGACTGTTCCATTAAAGTTTCATTTTTCAAAAAATTTACTTCACATTATTATACATAAGTAATCACTTGTCAGTATTCCAGATGTATCTTAGCTAAAAACTAGTGAATACCCTACATTTAGATGGTTTTTGAAGCCTGTACAATCGGTATTCATTGACCCTTCAACTTTTGCATCTCTTAGCATGGAGAATGAAGAAAGGCTGTACATTGTTGCTTGAGAGTCAGTACATTTTTACCAAATTTGTATTTGTACTATAAGTATGGCAAATGAGTGAAAAAAGGTTAATATACTATTGGATTTTTTCTTTTTTTTTTTTTTTTCATTAAGCTTGTACCAGGGCTGAAAACCTCAATTCATGTTCATGACAGTGGGGGTATTTTCTAATGTGTACATTCTCTCTAATAAACTGGTGGAAACTTCTTGGCTCTCCTTTTAAGGGACTGGTTTGCTGTGATTTCATGTAATTACCATTTACTGGAATAGAGTTCATTGATGGAAGAATTTGGGAATATTTCTCTTTGAAAAAAAGAGACTTGCTGTAATGTCACAGGAAGCCTTTTAAAAGTAGATCTGTAATAGTAAACTGTAGGTACACTTTGCATCAGTTGTAAAGAAAGTGTTGCGATTTGATTAAAATAAAACTAAATGTGTTGCCCACCCATAAGAGATAAAATTTACTGAAATGTAACTCATGACCTAATATAAGGTCTGTCCTGGCAATCAGGAAGAATGTATATGTGTTAAGTTCTCTATTTCCTTATCTTCTGTATGTTTTTTTATCCATTATTGTGAGCGGTGTACTGAGGTCCCCAACTCTTACTGTAGAACAATCTATTTCTCCCTTCTGTCCAGTTTTGCTTCATATATTTTGATGGGCTGTCAATAAATATTTACAGTTGTTATATCTTCTTGCTGTATTGAAACATATTGATATACAATATATTTTTTTACCTCTTGTTACCTTTTTTGATTCAGTGTATATTTTTTAATATTAGGATAGTCACCTTCAGCTTTCTTTTAGTTACTATTTGCGTGGAATCCCTTTGTCCATCATTTCAATTTCAATCTATTTGTGTCTTTGGATTAAGAAAGAGTATCTTGTAAATAGAATAAAGTTGGGTCATGTTTTTTTAAGATTTTATTTATTTGATTTTAGAAAGGGGAAGGGAGGAAGAAAGGGAGAAAAGCATCAATGTGAGAGAGCAACATCTCTACATGCACTGACCAGGCACCAAATCTACAATCCAGGCAAGTGCCTCGACCAGGAATTGAACTGGCAACCTTTTGCTTTGTGGAATGATGCCCAACCAACTGAGCTACACTGGTCAGGACTAGATCATGTTTTTATCCATTCTGCTAATCTGTCTTTTGATAGGAATTTAATCTATTTACATTTAAAGTAATTACTTATAAGGATGGACTTACTAGTACTTCTGTCATTTTGCTATTTTCTATATGGCTTATAATTTTTTCCCTCATTTTCTCCTTACTGTCTTCTTTTGTATTGAGATGTTTAATTTTTTTCTCATTTCCTTTTGTACATATTCCATAGCTATTTTCTTTGTGCTTACCATAGGGATTACATTTAACACCCTAAAGTTCTAACACTCTAATTTGAATTTATACAAGCTTACTTTTAATAACATACAAAAAACTCTGCTTTATAATCCTGTCACTGAATTACATCTTTATACATTGTGTGCTCCAAAACATAAACTAGCAATTCTTTACATGCACTAGTCTCTTAAATTATGCAGAAAACAAATCTAGAGTTATAAATCAAAGTTACAATAATACTAGCTTTTTACTAATAATTGTTTTTATTTAAATATATTAATCTCAAATCATGTAGAAAACAAAAAGTGCACTTACAACTTTTACAGTAATATAAGCTTTTATAATTGCCCATGTACTTAAATTTATTATGTTCTTATTTATATGGCTTTGAGTTACTGTCATGTCCTTTCAGGACTCCCTTGAGCATTTTTTTACAGAGTAGATATAATAGTAATGAACTCCCTCAGCTTCTGTTTATCTGGAAATGTCTTAATTTCTCCCTCACTTTTGAAGGATAGTTTTTGCTGGATATAGGATACTGGATTGATAATTTTTTTTTCTTTTAGCACTTTGAATATATCATCCCACTGCCTTTGTGTATCCAAGGTTTCTGATAATAAATCTGGTAAGATTCTTTAAAAAAAAAAGATTTATCGATTTTATAGAGAGAGTGAGAAAGAGGAAAAACAACTTCTTGCTCCATATATCCATGTACTTCATTGGTTGCTTTTTGCATGCTCCAACCAGGGATCAAACTCACAACCCTAGCATATTGGGACAATGCTCTAACTAACTGAGCTACCCAGCCAAGGCTACTGATAAGGCTGTTATTGAGGATCCCTTATGATGATTCACTTCTCTCTTGTTTTTAAGATTCTCTCTTTGTCTTTTGAAAGTTTGATTACAATGTGTCTTAGTTTCAGTCTCTTTGAGTTCATCCTACTTGAAGTTTGTTGAGCTTCTTGGATGTTTATATTCATGTCATTTGTCAAATTTGGGAAGTTTTTAACCCTAACCATAACCCTAAGCCCTAGCCAGGTGGCCTAGTTGGTTGGAGGATCATCCTGTACACCAAAAAAATTGCAGGTTTGATTCCTGGTCAGGGTACATACCTATGCTGTGGGCTCAATCCCTGGGCAGGGCATATAGGGAGGCAACCAATCAATGTCTGTCTGTCTGTCTCTCTCTCTCTCTCTCTCTCCCCCCCACCCCTCCTCCTTGCTTCCTCTCTAAAAATCAAATCCTTGGGTAAGGATTAAAAAAATTAGGAAGTTTTTAGCTATCACTTCTTCATATATTCTCTTTCTTCTTTCTTTTTTTTTTTTTTTTTGAAAGTTCTTTTCTCTCTCTCTTCTCCTTCTAATATTCACACAATGCATATGTTGGTCTCCTTATACTGGTGTGCCTTAGGTTCTGTTGACTTTTCTTCAGTCTTTTTTACTCCTATTCCTCTGACTTGATAATGTCCATTGTCCTATCTTCAAGTTTGCTGATTCTTCTGCCTGCTTAAACCTGCATTTGAATCCCCCTAGTGAATTTTCACTTCAGTTGTTGTACTTTTCAGCATTTCTTCTTAGGTTTTCTCTTTACTAATATTTCTATTTTGTTCATATATCTTTTTTGCTTTTTTTACTTTCACTACATTGTTCTTTAGTTCTTTGAGCTTAAGACAGCTATTTTTAAGTTTTTGTCTAGTATACCTGCAATCAGATCTTTTTCAGATGGTTTCTATTGATTTTTTTCCTTAGAATGCTTCATATTTTTCTATTTCTTTGTATATCTTGTGGGGGGTTTTTTATAGTTGAGCACTGGGCATTTGAACCTAATAATGTGATAACTCTGGAAACGAGGCTACTTCTCCAGGTTTGCTGTTGTTATTGTTTTAGTTTTTTTAATTTTATTTTCATAGTCTGTCTCTATGCCAAGGGGTCAGCCTGATGTGTAAACTTAAGGTCTTCTTGGGTCTTTCATGATCCTTTTTCCCAGGCATATATGGTCACCTTCTAAGTTTCCCTGCAAATGCAGTTGTTTTTAATGTTTAATGCCTGGCTCCAAAAATGCAGGGAAAAAAAGAAGAGGGGAAACAAAGGGCACCAACCACTTAAAGCCCCTGGAAGTCACTTCAGCCAGAAGGGGAGGAGCTTGAAACTGTGGGGGAAGTACACTCTTTAATGGTTACCCACTTCTTTGTCTGAACCTCTGTGATCAGAAGCAGCAGTGAGAGCACAGATATCCAACATTTGGAGAACAGGGTCCATTCTGCCTATTCTGGCTCCTACTAGTTGTGTACAAGCTGCTCTAGGAACATATATGCATAGCTACCTGCCACTGGGCTGGGTATGGGGAATTGGTAGCTGCTACTGTGCTAAGAGATGAAATTGATCAAAATTAACTTCAACTCACCATCCAAGTCTTCCTCTGGAGGTTGCAAGCCTTCTACAGGCTCCAGAGTGCCAACAAAGTTACATCAGACAGATTCAGCCAATGCAATTGTCTAGGTAGAGAAACAGATTACTCATGCCTCTACTCTGCCATCTTCCCAGAATCCTCTCCTGGTCTGCTTTCTTTTTTAGAAAAGCCCAATGACTCCATTACAAAAAGTAACACAGGAACAATAAACCAGGAAACATTGAAGCTGATTTCCTATAAGAACATGTAAAAAAATGGGGTGCATGGATATAGGAGGCAATAATACACTTCTCTGAGTATACTTTTTGTGTATGGTTGACTTTTTTATTTTTATTTTTTATTGATTGATCTTAAAGAGAGGAATTGGGGAGAGAGGGAGAAGCATTGAACCCAATTGCCCTTGGCCTCCAAGGTGAACTCAACTTTTCAGAATGTTCTCTTTCCCTCATGTGGAGGAAGTAGAAAAACAAAGAAGAGGTGGGATGGGGAGTAGCAAATGGCAAAGGTGGGCTACTTGCGAGAAGCTGTTGGAGGACTCAGCTTACCTGGAAAGAAGCAGTTCTAAAGTCTCCATGGTAGAGAGAAATCAGGAAAGGAACATGTGTACTGACAATAACAATTTCCTCCACTTTACTAGCTCTTTCTTCTTTAGTTGTTAGAAGGAAGTATTATAAGTTCCTAGGCTGCAGGTGGCCTATTTGAGCTTTCATTTAGTCTTCCAAATTCTATCATCTTCCCCAAATTCTATGTCCAAGATAAGCTTCCCTCTCTGCTTTAACATCAAATGGCCTTATCCTTAGTTCCATCCAGTAATGAGGTACTGGCTGGAACATGTTGAAGCTTTTTCCTTTACTCTGAGGGTCTCAACGCCCACCACATCTGCTCTTTTGGATTCAAATCATCAACATACAAAGCTATGATCAAGGAAATAGAGTCTGCCTCCACTGTGCACCTTCTAAAACTAAGGGACAAAATGCTGGGTTTTCTGACTCTAAAACCCATCTTCTTTCTACTATATCAATGCTTCATATTAATTTTTGTGTCAGGAGCTTTCCTTCCTATATAGTCTTTAGGAGAGGATGATGGGAGACAAGAAGAAAAGAGGACAAGGACAGGCCCTTCTATCTGAAGGCCTCCAGAAATGAGCACCACTCACTTTTGATGTTTTCCCACTCTTTGGAGTATGTATCTGGTCTCACTGGCTACCTTTCTAGAGAAGTAATATTTGGGGGAAAGGGACACATCACAGAGCTTATTGGAAATAAGAACTTCCTCTTTATTCCACATACAGAAGCTGGCTTTTGGAGCTGGGTAGAATAATGGCTTTGGCCTTGCCCTACCTCTGTATGGGACCTAAGAATGAAAGTCTAGACCTGGTGACAAGGTCTTTCTTCAGGGGGAAATTAAAAGTCCTGACATCCAGTCAGTCCCAAATTAGGGGGCAGGAGCAATGATGTTGGGCAATTCCTTGGTGAGGTGAATATCAGCTTGGGGCAGGCTCTTCCAGGCAAGTTCTAAGATGCCATAGTGGGCAATGCCCATGGGAAGCATGGTGTGCACATTGTTCTGCCCTGAGAGGGACACAACCTCCTGAAACTCCAGAGGACCTCTAGGCATGTGAGAGTGACCACAAAACAGGTGGTAAAACAACCGCTCCCCCGGAACTAGCTCCATGGCCTTTAGGGCCTCTTTGTCAATGACCTCATGGGATCGGGGTTCCTCTTTCAGTAGCAGCTCCTGTAGCAATCTCTGGATTGCAGGGGACCTGAGTTGGTACAGGTCCATGAGGTGGTAGAACTGTTCTCTCCAAGCAGCCCTATCTTCTGCATATCGCTCCTGCAACATCTGCAAAACATGGTACAGTGCCACAAATGTCTCCCATAGAGGTACCTTTTCCTGTTTTTTAGAGCTGGGCTGTGCCTTCTTCTCCACCTTGGGCAATCTGGGAAACCTGCCCTTATCCTTAAAAGCCCAGAAGTCCTTTTGAAACATCAGTGCTAAAGTTTGTTTTTCCACAGAGGTATGAGCACCTGTGAAAATGTCTCTTGTGGCAGGATAAAAATGTTGCGTCTCTATTTCCTTGAGGGCATTGGATATCTGCTCAGCCCGGGCACTCCTGTAAGGCTGTCCTAGAAGATGCCAATTTATAGCTTTTGGATCTGGAATTCTTTTTGTAGCTAATGAGTACTTTGGTGTGGCAAAAGTCAAAGGTTTTAAACAGCTTTCATTTTCCTTTCTTTTTATAGGAGGGATCACTTTCAGGTATTTTGGACCCATGAACTTTGTACTGGTTTTTGAGATATGTGTACTTTGTGATTCCAGGACCGGCCTGTGACGGTAAGTGATAGCTTCAAGTTTGGCTAGATGCATCCACTCTAAGGTTCCCTTTGAGGTGAGATCTTTGAGAAGCTGGCACAATCTGTGGAAACTATCTCTGGAAGGCTGTTCTCCTGCCTCCATTCGTTCTAGGACGTGGTGGAGCCACTCTATATCTGAGAGGCTCACACCTGCATATATTTCCTCAGCCAGGATTTGGGACACAGGTAATTGTATCTCAGTCTGTTCCACCAGAGATGGATCACCATTCAAAAGCCACTGCCACCTATCCCGTGGTGGTTTGCCTGGGACTTTCTGAGGTTCTGCGGTCTTCCTCAATATATGGGATAAATATGGGGTCTTTAAGTCTGGCTCTTGGGACTCCAAAACCATATCCAAAGCTTGTAGAGGGATGGGCTGATATTTCTTCAACAGTTCTCCTTGTTTATCCATAAACCTTGTCTCTGTGAATATCCTGGGTGTCTCAAGTACAGTGGCCTTATTTTTCCAGAATGACATTGGCCCTGGTGTAGTCTTTTCCCTCCCCAGAGCTATTGAGATCAGTTTCTTGGAAGGGATTTTCAGAACTTCCAGGTTTATATCACTGCCTTTGACCTCAGGGAATCTTTTTCCAATAGAAGGGACTGTTTCTCTTCTTCTTAGGTCCTTTCCTCTTTTTTCTTGTAACTTAAATAGTTTCTCTCTTTTTAAGATCTCCTTTTCCTTGTCTACCTCCTCTTCCTCTTCTTTTTCACTCAAATTTTCCATCTCTTCCTCACTCATACTCTCATCCTTCTCCAACACTTCCACCTTCATCTCCTTCTCTTCCTGCACCTTCTTCTTCTTCTTTTCCTTCTCCTCTTCTTCCTCTTTCTTCTCCTCCACCTCTTTTATGTCCTCCTGTTCCTCCTCTTCTTCCTCCTCCTGTTCCTCCTCTTCTTCCTCCTCCTGTTCCTCCTCTTCGTCCTCCTCCTGTTCCTCCTCTTCGTCCTCCTCCTGTTCCTCCTCTTCCTCCTCCTCTGACAAACTCTCTCGCTCTACTTCATCTAACAGGCTGTCTATTTCTCCAGAAAAGCTCTCTTCACTTTCCACCTCATCCCTTTGACTGGTAAATTCTTCCTGAGGCTTATCAACTCTTTCTGATGTTTTTCTCTTTCTTGACTTTTGTTTAAAGAATGACATTTCTTCTTCTTCCTCTGTTACTTCTTCCTCTGTTACTTCTTCCTCTTCTTCCTGTATGGCTTCTCTGTGTTGTCTGGTCAATCTGCTTTCTTCCTCAGTTATTTTTTTCTCTTTCTTTATCATTATACTCATTTCCTTAGCCAGTTTTCTCTCTTTTTTAGTGAGTTTCTCCTCATCTTTGGTCATTTCTGATTGTTCCTCAGAAATATCCCACTCTTTGGCATCAAGTTTATTTTGTTCTTCGTTCAATCTTCTTTCCATAACCAAGAATGACCTCCTTTTCTTTGTCAGCTGTATTTCTTCCTGCGTTAGTCTCCTTTCTTTTTTGATAAGGTCTTGAAATACCTTTAAGATTTTTCTGCTCACTCTTGATGGTTCCTTGGAAATGTTTCCTTTAGTCAGCTTTCTTATTATTTTGGCTAGCTTCCTTTCTCCCTGAGCATATACTCTCCCTCCTCTAGCAAATTCTAATTTCCTCTTGACAATGTCTCTTTGCTTTGTGGCCAATATTCTATCTTCATACACCATTATCTTCTCTTCTAGTGACAATTTCCTCTTAATTAGTTCTAGTTCACTCTTACTCTGTTTCCTCTGTGTTGAGGTTTCTTGAGTCTCTCTCTTGGAGAGAGTTTCCTTTTCCTCAGCTAGTCTCACCTTCTCCTGGGCCAGTTTCTTCATTTCCATGCCCAATCCCTTGTCTTTCTTAGTAATATCCCCTTCTTTATTGTGCAGTTTCAGTTCTTGAAATATTTCCCTCTGTTCCATAGCTATTTTCATTTTGTCCTGAACTAGCTTCTGCTGTTTCTCAGCCAGACTTTCCTCTACTTGTGCCAGTTTTTTCCCTACATCAGCCAGTTTCTCCTTCTTCTGGAAAAGTTCCTCCTTTTTCTCCATTAGCTTCTCCTCTACCTGAAATGATTTCTTCTTGTATATGTCCACTTTCTCCTTTACATCCACTAATTTCTTTCTGTCCTTGGCAAGGTTGTCTTTGAGCTGGTGCAAGTTCTCTTTCCTCTGAATCAATTTTACCTCCTCCTGAGCCAGCTTTTCCTTCTCCTGGTCCTGACTCTCCTCCCTCCTGGCTAGTATCTTCTTACTGTTTGCAAGTTCCACCTTCTTCAGGATCAATTTTCCCCTCTCCTGGGCCAGTTTATTTTTATTCTCCATTAATTGTTCCCTTTTCTGGGCAAGTCTTTCTTCTTCCTCAGGCAGATATTCCTTGGCCTGGGCCAGTTTCTTCTCTTCCCGAATCAGTACCTCTTCTTCTGGGACGAGTTTTTTCTCTTCCATAGCCAGTTTCTCCTCATTCCAGGCCAGTATCTTCTCCTCCTCAGACAGTCCCTCCAATTCCTTAGCTAGTTCCTCCTCTCCCTGATTCAGCTGCTCTTGTTTCCAGGCCAGTTCCTCCTCTTCCCACATCAGCTCATTTAACTCCTGGGCTAGTTCCTTTTCTTTCCATGACAGATCTTGCTCCTTCTGAACCACTTTCTCCATTTTCTGGACCAGTATTTTTTTTACCTCAGCCAGCTTCCCTCCTTTCTTTGCTATTTTCTCTTCTTCATGAGCATGTTTCTCTAATTTCTTGGCCAGTTTCTTCCTATTCTGGGCTAATTTCTCTTCTCCCTGGCTTAGCCGTTCCCCTCTTTGGGCCAGCTTTTCCTCTTTCTGGACAACCTTCATCTCTTCCTGGACTATTTTCCTGTACCTCTGAGCCAGTTTTCCATACGCTCTTGCCAGTTTACTCTCTTCCTGAGCGAGTTTTGTCTCTTCTTGTGCTAGCTTCTCTTCTTCTTGAGCCAGCTTCCTCTCTTCCTGAGCTCGTTTTCTTTCAGCTTGGGCTCGTTTCCTCTCAACCTGGGCCTGTTTATATTCTTCCTGGATCTGTCTCTGCTCTTCTGTCACTAGCCCTTCTTCTTCTTTCTCTTTCTCTTTCTCTTCCTGTTCCTCTCCTCCTTCTCCTCCTCCTCCTTCTTCTTCTTTTTCCCAATCCTGAGATAATTCTTCTACTTCCAGAGTCAATTCCTCTTCATCCTTGAACTTATGATCCCTGGACCTGCCTAACAACATCTTTTCCCTGGCCTGTGCCCCCTCATCCCATTCCAGCTTCCTATTTCCCTCTTCCAACTTTTCCTCATCTGGGAATAGCTTCTCTTTGTCCTCTTGTGGTTTTTTCTCTTCCTCAAGATGCCCCTTGTCCCAGGCTTTCTTCCATTCATTCCAAGATATCCTCCTCTCACCGTGGACCTGTTTCCACTGGTCCAAGGACTTCTTCCAATCCTGTAAAGACAGCTTCCTCTCATCCATAACTGGTCTTTCTTCTTGCTCAATCAATTTTCCCTCTAGTTTGGCCATTTCCTCCACTTCCTGACTCCCATCCCTCTCTCTTTTGGTAATTTTCTTCTCTTTTTTATCCATTTTTATTTCTTTTAGGACTGCTTTTCTTTTTTGCTTAAAGAGCTTCTTAGAAGATTTCTTCTCTTCTTTCTTTAATATTTGTTTCCCTTTGATTAGGCCACCTGGTTCTAAAAAAATAATTTTCTTTTTCTTGCCCTTTTTGGGAATTACCTGGGTTTCCCATAAGTCCTGTATGTCCCCTGCTTCCTTTTGCACTTGTCCCTGCCCCTGTGGTATCTCTTCAATATCTCTGATCACCATGTCCTCTCTAATTGCTCCTTCATGAATAAAAATTGGTTTTTCCTCTGGCCAGGCTACATCCCAGTCAAGGTCCTCAAGCAGAACCTCACTTCCTTTCTTTAGCAGGGGGCAGATCTTCTCAAAGAGCTCCCAGCTGGGGTGCTTATCTGCAAGCACCTCCTTAGCCATGGTCACTAACTCAGTATTTAGAGATTCTGACATTTTTGTTTGGGAACCAGATATCCTCAGGGTCATAAGACGACATAGATCATCCCGCCATGATGAGCCATCTCCAGGGGTAGCCCTGTGGCCAGGAGTTCCATAGGCACCCCGCCCCAGGGTGTTCACCTTCTTCACAACTGGTTCTTCCTTTACACTAGACAAGGGTTCCTCCTTAATTATAACTTCAGCTTCTTTTTTCTTCTTCTTGTGCTTCTTTATGCGTTTCTGGACTGTTGTTTTCTTGCCTCTTTTGTCATGTATTTTCCTTAGCGTCTTCAGGGTCAATGCAACATCCTTTGAGACATCTTTCTCTGGAGGCTGTTGTTCAGCATCTTTTGAAATCTTTAGCACACTACAGGTTGAAGAACCAGAATAGATGGTTGTATTCTCCGCCTCAGTTGGTGCAACTTTACTCTGATCACTTTCACCGTCTAAAGGACTTGGCTCTGTGCCAGTCTCTTTCATCTTCTTGAGGATCCGCAACAATTTTGGGGCTGCAGAAAAAAATCAGGAGATGTAGATAAGGACAGCATGGGAGACTTAAATGAAACCCTTCTCAATATTTGGTATGAGCTAAGAGGACTACCATAAAGAAATAACAACAGAGGGAGCTGAGGTCTTAAGGAAAAAAAAAAAAGACATTATCCTTTCTTTATTCCCAGTGTTCCCACCCGAAACCATAGAGAGAGGGGCCTTGAAGTCTTCCTGAGTTTGGGTGAATTTTCCCTAGATCTGTGAAAAGCTCTTTCCACTTATCTCTACTCCTACGTGATATCTCTTGACTCACTTTAGCCCTAACTACACTGCTTCTTGAAGACCGTAGGGCATGAACTGCTTCACCCCATACATACTATGTTTTTTTCCCCCTGCTTGGCCCCATCTTTGGCCTTTGCTGGGCTTGATGGCAACTTCAGATTCTTCAGTAATTACAATAGATTGCTTGGAAAGGGACATAACTTTAGAAACCCTTGGGACATCTAAAGAAAAAGCAGGCTTTTCATCTCCATGTGACAAAGTCAGGTTTTCATTCAATCGCTGTTCCACTTGAGTATGAAGGATTTGGAGATCTGTGGCATGCATCCCCAGCAGACTGTCCAAGGTTTCCTGCCCAATCATTTCCTGCCTATGAGAGTCAAAGGAGAAAAGGAGCATGCTGAATTATGGGGAAAAAAAGAGAATGAGAGGGAAAGAACTGATATGGAACAGGCAGTGGACTTGGCAAAGTGACCAACAGAGACTGTGTATGTGAAGGTAAAAGATGGCCAAGAAGGAAAAAAGTGTCTAGGAAGATAAGATGGCAATAAATGGAATGATCTGTATGGAGGCTGCAATGGTAGGAGTAGATGATTGAAAGGGGGAACTTGAAGAGGTATGGGACAGACAGGAATAGAAGAAATAGAGAAAGGATTGGGCAGTCAGGGGATTATCAAGATAGTCTAGGAATGGCAAAAGACTATGAATAGGGTAAAAAGACAAGAAAATCCAAAGAGGGATGAAGAAATAGTGAAAGAATGGAGGGTAAAATGAGAAAGGGGAGAAGAAAAATAGAAGCTAGTAAAGAACTAAAGAAGGCACAAAGAACTTACTGCATCTCCCGGAAAGTCTCTTGGTTCTGAATCAAGTTTAAGAGTGAGGTCTTACAATGGATTCCAGTGTCAGCCATAAGGCTCAGTGCCTTATTTCTCACTCTTTGGTCCTTGTCCATTAACCCTTGGGCCAGAGGCACAGCAAAGAGATGAGTAATCATTCCGAGACGCTTCAGACCTTCCCAGGCCAGCTCACGGATCAGTGGATTAGAATTGGTTGTATCATCCAGCAAACGATGGGCTGTTTCAGAGCGCAAGGCTGGAGACACCTGGTAAGAAGCAAAGATTTGCCCTAGTGCACCAACACAGCACTGGTACTTCAATGGAGGAGGAGCATAGATCATAATGTTGAGGATTGTCTCAATCAAGCTATTAATAGCTATCTCAGTCATCTTTCTTCCCAGCCAACTGCGGTTTGTTGGGTCTGTAAGGACACTATAAGTTATATCCTTGGACATTCTCATCTCAATGAAGTCTTCATCTTCCTTTTCCTGTGGATGTTCTTTTACATCATGTATCAGCCTTATCCTATTGTGCCAGAAGAATTGTTGAGGCTTATCCCATTCCAGCTTCCTCATGGGTGAATGCAGGTTGCACTGTAAGTAAATTGGGCTGCCCTCTGGCCAAAGACGGGCACGAATCACTGAGTTAGGGATGTAGCAATCAGGAGCAAAGGGCCATTTCCGCCCATAACCAAAGTAGCATTGCAATACCTGATAAGGGTTGAGTCCATCCCATGTAGTCAACTGTAGTTGGGGAGGAACCACATAATGGGAATAAGGTTTGCTCAACCTCATATCCGTTTTCTCCTTATTCAAGGAACCACATCTTGGGGTAGACAGTAATATGAGGCTCCCTTGCTCATCTTCTTCTATGACATGTGGCACAGTATGGTCAAAGGCAATGGCCCGTTTATTGACGAGTTTCTCCAGACCCACTATTTCCTGTTGCCCTTGTCCAAGGTAGGTATACTTGGGCACAAACATGGTCTCAAAGGAGAAGAAGAAGCTTGGTAAGAAAGGTTTAGGGATTTCTAGCACTTCATCTGTCAGGCTCATAAATGAAAGGTGAACCAGCTGGGTTGGGGGAAGCAGTTTTAAACAGGATACCAGATAAAGACTCTGGTTGAAAGTCACAAGCAAGTCACCCCGGTCATTTGCAAAGCAGAGTGGGCCAAAGTGCAGTGATGAGTCCAGCATGGCTACAAGTCTACCGTGAAAGTTCCAGATCCGGACAGAGCCATCAATACCACCTGTGACAAAAAGACTCAAGGTCAGACATACATCAAATGATGTAATTGCACACTGGTGCAGAGGCAAGGTCTCTATAAACTTGGAGCCTTCCTGTGTCTCAGAGGACAGAAAATCGTGGAATTTCCAGAGACGCAGGCAATTGGTCTCTGTGATGGCACCCACAGACTTTGGCAAGAGTATCAGGTGTTTTAAGTGACAGCTGCTGAGAATGCTGGCTAGAGGCTGTAGATATACTTTGGTCCCATCAAGCACAGCTTCTGATAGGTGTATGTAGTCATCCATTCCATAGGAACAGAGCAAAGAGTTTTCTCGGCCACCTAAAAGCCCTCCAGGCAGTGTAGAGAATGCCAATATAGCCCCAAAGTGCACGAATTTCTCTATTCGGGCACAGCTATGCTGAGAAAGCACTCTTATAATACCACTCTGGTGTCCAGAGAACATGAGTCCTTCTAGCCCCCTACCCAGGTGGAAATGCCCATAAGCCAGGCATTGTACTGAGTCCTGAGAATTTGGTGAGGTGCATAAAAGATACTTGGCTGGGCAAGGGCAACGGGTTGTATCAAAGACCAGCACCTCTGAGCCCCCTGTTGCTACAAAGAGCTCCTCTTTATCTGGGTCATAGGCCCAATCGACAGCCTGGTCCAGGATTGAGAAGGGCCAGGTGAGAACCAGGAGATCCCCTGTTAGTGGAGACACAAAGCGCAACAAGCCATCCTCAGTAGTGCATAGGATCCGGAACCAGTTATTACCACAGCGGACCCGACGCAGCTGCTCTGGAGCAGAGCCACAGACATGGAAGAGGCTATAGAAGCAGGGCAGACGGCGCAAGGAGAAAGTATGGGTAGTTTGACAGAAGAAGGTAATGTTATCAATAAACTGGAGTCGATACAATTCCTCTCCAAGTTCCAGTTGCCGCAGTAGGTTCCCAGAAGTAAGGTTCCACTCCTTGATGCAACCCTCCTTGCCAGCTGTTAGCAGGGTGTGGGCTTCTGACCTGCTGCGGATACATATCACTGACAAGGAATGGGCCTTGAAACTGTGGAGAGAGTAGCTCTGACTGAGGCTCCATACTTGGATATCCCCAGTCCTATTTCCAGCATAGAGATAGCCCTGATCAAAACAGGTGAAACAACAAGTAATAGAGGAGCCACTAGTGGTAGAAATGAATCTCTTCACCTCTCCCAGCTGGCTCAGGCCCTGGTGCTCAAGGACCCTCACCACAGTCTCACACAGGGCAAGGAGGGAGCCATCAGGGCCATTCAACATGATGTCCTGGACAAGTTCATCACCAGGCATGGAAACCATGTGGGCAATTTGGAGGCCCTTGCCACTCTGCTCAATGGTCCAGACAACGACTGCCCCAAGGATGCCAGACAGAAGCATCTTCATTTCTGGGTCATAGCAGAGGCAGTTGATGTTAAAGCGACAAGGCACTATACCCAGGGGTTTGAATGACCGAAAGTGGTCCCCAAAGAGCCGCAGGAGCAGGTCACCACAGTAGGCCACGAGGATATGAAAGGAACCTGTGTGTACCATACACTGGATGGGTGGCAATCGTTCAGTCATGGAAAATGTTCTCTTCTCGACCATGTCATCAGTTTTGCTCTTCATCCATACTACAGCCTAGAAGAGAAGAAGATGGGAACTGCCTAGAAAATATGGTAGAAGAGGAAACAGCACAATATTCAGCTGTTTTTCCCTGTTCTTGTGCTAAGGAGGAATTGGAGGATTCTAGAGTGATTTTATCCCATGGTTATGGTGGTTGGAAATACTGTAGAAGCAGGAAGACTAGGACTCTTTCCCTAACCTTGGCCTACTTTAGGGGAACCATAAAATCTATTCAACATGAAGAGTATAATTGGAGGAAGGATGAGGGGGGCATCCTGCATCCAGGTCACTTTATTTATTTTTGTCTTTTTCGACTTTTTATGAGTTTATTTGAGCCAAAATGAGGACATATGCCTGGGAGCAAGATCTCAAATGTTCCCCAGGTCACTTTCATTCAAGGTGTACATCCTCCTTTGTCAGTCTGGGGTGAGGAGTTTACATGGACATGGCCCCTGTAGAATGAGCTAAGAAGAAGAATGACTAGGGAGTTTTACCTGTATTTCCTTTGTGCTTGTTACCCACGAGAGGGAGGCAAAGAAGTTGGCATCACTGAAGTAATAGCATATAAACGGCATATTTTGAGGATGGCGAGACTCTTTGAACAGTATCTGGGACCGGTCACTCAGCACAACTATGTCACTCTTTGGGTCATCTAAAGTTTGCTGGGGAGAGGCATGGCATAAACTAAGAGACCAGAACACACATGCACTAAATATATTCTCACTCAAGCCACAATCAAAGCAGTTCCCAAAGTCATACCACAACCCCAAGGGCCACTCCCTTTACACCCACATATGCACAACTTACCACCTGTGGGACACCTACACTTCACAAGCATGTAACGTAACTCCCAGTATGAAAGAACCAAACCTCCACTGGGCCTCTATGGGCAAATTTTATAGTCTGAGCTCAGGGGAAACTTATGTTCTTCTCAACATGAAGTTAGCTACACCTGTCCTCTAACTTTCCCTCTTCTGTCTAAAAGGTATATATGCCATAAAAGACACATTTAACATATTATCAGGCAAGTAAGTGCACTGCCATATACCCACATGCAATATAACAGGATGTCCCAAAAGTCAGTGCAGCTTTATATTAAAGTTTAAAACTGCACTAAGTAAGACTTCTAGGACACCCGACCTGGCCTTTAAATTTGACAGAGGAAGATGATATATATACAAAATATATTATCCCACAGTGACAGAGCATGTGCTGTGCAACATGAACCTAGGATCCTTTTACACAGAGCCAAGCATAGAAAAACTGAGGTTGGCAAATGTTCTCTCTGGTGCCTTCTCCCTTCCCTTTTAGAAAAATCTCTCTTCCCAGAGGGTTGGTTCTTCTGACCAGCCTCCAAAGTATTCACTTTCCACTATCAAAATGTCCTTGCAAGAGGTCTCTTGACTCATTTGGAAATTGATGGCCCACTTCCTAAGGTGACAATTGTCTTTATGGTCTCCCCTGGAGGCTCCCTTCTTACATGGAAATCTATGCGCCTCAGATGTGCTTACAATTATATCAAGATAGACAGAGGCCAATAACATGTTTATGTCCTACATATACATTACCTTGCTTTTATATATGTCACTTATGAGGTATTTAAAATCCTTCCAGAGGGGAATGAGTCTGGGGGAAGACATCACCTTGATTATCCCCTTGTTTTGCTCAGTACCATTGCTTAAAAACCTGCAAAAATCCACAAGAAGCAAGATAAACCACTACTACTTTTTGAGGAGCTAGGAATCAGAAGGAAAGATGCATGAACACATGTTTATTGCATACTTTTTGAATGTCAGGAACTATACATAAGACATACCTTCTCATTTAATCCTCACTCCAGCCCAGTGATTACCTCACGTTAATGATGAGAAAACTGAGGCTTGGAGAGGGCACATAAAGAAGTTGGGGGCTGAATCTTAACTATCATAACCCAGGGGGGTACTGTGGGTAAGGGAAGCAGATGGGGGCTAGAAAGGAATACCATCACAGGCAGATAGTTCTTTGCTGATTGTGGACAGTTAAGAGAGCATTCTGCAAGGACTAGGAGTTCCCAAAGTTCCCTGGGGTGGAGGTATGTATTAAAATGCAGATCCCTAGGTCCTGCCCTAGTCTTACTGAAGAAACTTGGAGGTGAGACTAAGGAACCTTCACTTGTAACAAGCACCCTAGGTGATTCTATGGACATTCAAGTCTGAAAACTAAAACAAGACATTGACATGCTGGTCCCCAAGGACAAAGGGTCAGCCCACCTAGCACAGTGGGAGTAAAGATCCAGCCATTTGGCATTGCAGGTTTTCCCAGGCTAGTAGAATCAAGTTGCTCCCTTACGTGTGACTCATCTATCATCCTCTTCTGCACTCCCTTGTCTTTAGCCTTCATGAGAACAAACCTCCACTTTTCTCTGCTGGGTTGTGAATAAACCCTACTTTTTTGTCTTAACCTCACAGTGAAGAGGATATATGGATATATTCACTGATGAGAGAGAGAGGGAAACATTGATGTGAGAGAAACATCAATCTGTTGCCTCCCACATGAGCCCCAATTGGGTATCAAACCCACAACCCAGTTATGTGCCCTGACCACAGATGGAAACTGCAACCTTTTGGTGTATAGGACAACACTCTAACTGAACCACCTGGCCAGGGCAAATCCTACTTTTAACAAGCCCCCTCTCCCAGGGCATTTCTCTTCTGACAACAGGCTTGTTTTTCTCATTTGTACGATGAAAATGCCAGTGTTGCCTGCTTCACAGAATTGTTGCAAAGATCAAATAGTTTTGTTGATACCTTTAAAGTATATTCTGAAGCAACAAACAATTATTATGACTACTGTTTTTAGACTGATTTGGTTGTCAGACAAGTATTTATTTCCTTCCAACCTATACTTTGTACTTACCCGTTGCTCTGGAAACAAGTTAAGTTTATAGTCTGGCCAGCAGAGGGCAATGAAGGCGAGGCCACCCTTGTGCCTGCCAGATGAAGGAAACTGGTGAACTTTCAGTTTCGAAGAATGATTCCCCAAAGTATGATCCCCAGGCCAGCAGCATCAGCACCGCCTGGGAACTTGTTAGAAATGCAAAGTATTGGGCCTCACCCCAGACCCACTGAATTGGAAACTTGAGGTCAGTGCCCAAAAATCTGAGTCTTAACAAGCTTTCCAGCTGACCTTACTGCACAGTAAAATCCGAGAACCACTGGAGGACCATTGGAGAGCTATTAAAGTTCCAGATCAGTTTGTCCTGGGCCTCCTAAGATAATGTCAGCAGAACCCATCTTCTAGTATGGCTAAGCCTAGGCCCTGTGTTGCCAGAGACTTCACGGCTGAATTTGGGGGGAAGTAGCAGGCAAAATGTATCATCATCTCACATGTAGAAAGTGAGAGCCCACAAAAAAGGTTTCACATCAATTGCCTCATTAGTTCTTGAAAGAATTCTGAAAGACAGATCATCATCTCCATTATAAATATAAGGAATGTAAATTCAGAGAGGAACAATGTTCAGTGCTACACAGATTCAAGACTAAATTCCAATCCACATTTCAGGATTCTTCTCCATATCAGACAAAGTCAGGAAGAGACTCTGCTAGGTGATGCTAAGGAAGCTCTCTGACCCACAAACATGGGACCCATTATGGGAACTGGGTTAGGTCATTAGCATCCTTTTTGTGTCCTCCCATTCTTCCCAAGACTGAATCCTGCCTTCCTGCCTTATCTTTTTCCATTCTGTTCTGAAACCCTGCACTTGTAGCTGCTTTGCATCACCTTTCAAGAACCAGTGGGACCTGCTTCATATCCTGCACATTAGCGGATGGCCCTGTAAGCCAGGCCCCGAAGTTCAAATTTACCTCACTGGCTCCCTGAGGCCCCAGAGCTGCTGAGAGAGTCATCATTAGTAACAAATTTGCAATCACTGCCATCGGTTTCCACTGCTTCTAATATCTCCTCTGGGTCCAACTTCTCTTGACCAGTTTACAAAAAGCAAGTGGTTGGGCCCCTCTGGGAGCACATTCCTTAGTGGTTAATGAAAAAGGCCTTCAAACCTCAAACCTCTGTTTATTTATTTGTGTTTTGCCACTCTCTCCCATCCCATACACTAGCTTCCTCAGGTAATCCTCAGAGGAAACTTCTCTAAAATTCACCACAAATGATTCCCTTATCCTATTACCTGTCTGTAAAAGCAAGTCTGGAATGAACTCCAGATGTCTTAATTCCAATGGTCTTGACCGTTTAATATCTTAATAACTCAAAAACGATCTAATGGGAGAATTCAAGCCTTCCAGCCAACTTGGAGGTAGGGGTCAGTATTTGGGGCTGAGACATGGTATGTCCTGCTGACTATGGAGACAAATCAGGTTTGTGACTGGGCACTGATGCTGGCACTACATCCTTTTTCTTAGCTGCAGTCCACTCCAACATACTGTCAGTGGTTGGTAAGTTGGAAGGAAAACATCCCATTAGCCATGCCTTTGTAATCGAGAATTAGCTCTAGGGGCACTGCACTCCACAACACTAATGGCCCACTTGGGCTCCTTTTGAGTACTCATTGGCTCAATATGCTCTGTTATAGGAGCGTGAGGGTATACAGTTCTTGCCCCAAAGAACTTAGAGTTCAGCAGGGAGGGCATACATCAAAGAATAGTCATAAAAGTGATTACAATGGAAATTCTGGTTATAGTATTCTTTGAACCTTTCTCCAACTTCTCAATCTTAAAACATTAAATTATGCTAGTGTATTAGTTTAAGGAAGGAAAAGAACAAAGTGTAATGAGTATATATAACAAGAAGGGTGATATGTGTTCCACTCTTTGAGGTAGGTCCCTACATGGGTTCCTGCAGCTTTGCAAGTGGCTCTCATGTTTGGGGACAGGGTGCAGAAAGCCAAGTTGGCATTAGAAAGGCCTAATGAGTTGGCTATAATGTCAGAGGGTTGTAAAGCCAGAGGTAAGTCTTGGGTTACTTACATTTTTTTAAAAATGATATTACTGATAAGGAGCCCAAGTCTGTTCCCAGGGCCTGGGAATGCTACTCTGGCCCTACAGGCAACTTCGCAGGTGAAATAAACTTAACCATCTTTATAGAAAAAGCAATTTCCAGGCTAACAAAGATACATTATCAGGATGAACTAGCTTCTTTTGAGTGGAAGAGTTACCTGGGAGTAATGATAACATTCAGAATTGATTAGGTTATAAAGTGGTAGGCAGGGATTTTACACATTGTTTAATTTATTTCTTACAATGATCCTATGACTTAGTTATCATCCTCCATTTAACAACTTTTAAAAATGGACATGGTAAAAATATTCAAAACCTACTAAGGAGCATATAATTAAAAGAAAGTCACCTTTTCACACATGATCACCTGTCCTGTTTCCCTTCCACAAAGGTGCCCTTGTTATGTCTTTATACAGTTTTCTGCACATACACAAACATATATGTAAAAAATATTTTTTCTTATACAAATGGTAGTATGCTTTATACACCGTTCCACACATTTTTCTCAATATATCTTAGAGATGAATTCATATTGATATACATAGCTCTGTCTCATTTTCCAAGAATTGCATGATTTCCACTGTGTGGCCAAACTATCATTTATTTATTATCCAAATTTCTATTAGTGGACATTGGGCAGATTCCAACCTTTTGCTATAACATCTGTTAGTGCGTGTTTTAATTTTAACTAAAATTTCAAAATTGAAGCAATGTAAATCTTTTTTATTAAACCTAACTTATTTTGCATATATTGGCTTAAATTATTTAAATTAACTTGACCTGTTTTATTTGTTTGTTTTGTTTTTATCCACACTAAGGACATATTCATTGATTCCAGGGGGCAGGGGCGGAGATAGGTCAGCCTCCTCTCCTAAGTGCCCTGACTGGGATTGAACCCTTGAACCTGAAACCTAGGTATGTACCCTGACTGGGGATGGAACCTGGACCATGCTCCAACCAATTGAGCTACACAGGCCAGGGCTGTTTCTTTTTATTTTTAATGTAAAATTTAAAATTGCATATGTGGCTTGCATTATATCTCTAATGATTTAGACGGTCACTGTCATGTGGTGGTCTGACATCCACACTGGACTTCTCTCCTTGAGGGTAGGAACCTAGTCCATCTTTATTTCTCCTGTGTCCCCTGTGCTTTATTACATTTCTGTTTAATGAGCAGATGAATGACCCTTACCCTCTCTCAAGAAGAAATGCATGCTTCCCAGCTTCAAGTCTTACTGATCTTCTGGGAAGGACGGATGACATGGGAAGGGGACTGACTGGGTTTATTTGATCAGAGGTCCTTGCAATTCCAGCCAATTTCCCGGTAAACCGCTACGAAGTAGGAGCAGCAACGCCCATTTAAAAATGGGGGAGGGGGCGTATCGAATATTTATTATGTGAGGAAGTGGAATGAATTCGGACGATATTTTCCAGGTCACAGGTACTCAACAAACACTAGGTTCCCTCAGAACATGTGATCAACGAATGTACTGTAGACAACGGCCTTCTGGGCAGTCCCCTGGGTGGTGCTACTGAAGCAAGGCTCTGGAATTCCCTAAGCCGGGGAAGGACGACCACACTTGTGTCCATACACATTGGGACATCTGGTCCACCGCGTGGGAGGGAAGGAGGCCTTCTCGGCCTCATCAAATCCGGGGCGGCACCTATTACCTGCGACGACAGGACTCTCAACAAGGGATGGCTAGGACGTGTGTGGTGGCACACCCACAAGTTCCCATGTGAAGAGCCAGACCGAGAAGGAGGGCCTCAGGAGCGACCTTGGGGAATGGTGCCGTGACACAGCTCGAACACAGCAGTTAAACCCCTAACCCCGCGTCCCACTGACCGACCCAAACGAGGGGAGTGAGCACGCGTGCGCACTGGCGCGCGGCAGGCAGTAAAAGGCCCAGCGCGCGACCTAGAGCGCGCGCGCGTTCTAAAGGAAAAGGAGTCCTCCCCGCGGGGCCCGCGGCAATTTAGACCGGAGTTGGCCGGCCAACGCGCGTGCGCGAGCGGGAGACCCGGCGGACTGCCTCCCTCACCGCTCTGCTTCATTGGAGGTCTAACGCGGCGCTCTGTTGTCCCCGCTTCTCCCCAGGCTCAAGCCCTCGGGGTAAGTAACTCGCGCCTAGCGGAGGGGGAGGGAAAGGATCCGCCAAAGAAACAGGCGGACTGGGCTGGAAGAAAGGGAAAAGCCGCGCTTGCGGAGCGAGGAGAGTGGCAACAGGGTTGGAGTCTGCAGAAGACACGCCTCCATCCTTCACTCCCCGCGGGGCTGCGGAAGTGCTCTGGCGATTGGAGCGCCACGGAGATAGCAGGTAAACTACCATTCCCAGAAGGTGGCACGGTGCTGCGCCTATTGCTCCCGGCAGCGCCTGCGCGCCAGGCTTTTTTCGGTTTGCTGCCCCCTAGGGTAAAACTACAGTTCCCAGGAGGCCTAGCGCGAAGCGGCTTGGAAGTGGGCAGCCTGGAAGTCACTCGGGCCACTGGAGCTGGCGGTGTCTCCAGCAAACGGTGCGGGGCCGGGCGTCGGGGTCGTGGGTCCCGCAGGGCAGGCATCCGAGACGCCTAGGTATGTGGCTCCAGGTGCAGGGGAGGGCTCACTCAAGGGTGGCGGGGAATCGGTGTCTACTCGAACGCCGAGGGTCAGCGCGAGCGGGAGACCAGGCGGACGGCCGGGTGTAGGCACCGGTTGTGGTGGCGGCGGCTCCAGGACTCGCGCCCTCCGGACCTGGCCGAACTCGGTTCCGCATGACTCAACTTTCCAGACCTACTATACCCGGCGCTGTGCGGAAGAACAAGAATGGGAGTCAGGGTGCAGTGGGTTCGCGTCTTTGCTCTGCCACTCCGGTGCTTCGATCTAGGGAAACCGTGCTGAACTCCGTTTCCCCTTTTGGTAAAACGGGTGAAAAAGAGTATCTGTCCTTTGCTGGGGATTCTGTTGAGAGGTTGAGATCTGGCGGTTACATGTTTGCGCTATTGTTGGCTCCCTAGAAATGGGGTGAAGGTATTAGCGACCGCGTAGGGTTAGTTGAGGATGTGCATGTAAAAAGCGGAGTCCATAATTATCAGTCAATACACAGTGGCTGCTGTTAGCTGAAATTATTTTATTAAGAGCTTTGGTTTGGAAAGCAAAGAGACCCTAGTTCACATTTAGGCTCTGCCACTTACTAACTGTGTGACCTTGGGAACTGACTTCACCGATCTGTGCCTTGGTTTTCTGATCCATAAAATGGGGATTTTTATAGTCACCTCATAGAGTTGTTTTGAGGATGCAGTGCAAATACCATGTGTAAAGTGTTTAGAACAGCAGCTGGCACAAAGGGTTCAACAAATGGTCCCATTTATTCAGCGTTTTTCCAGTGTCCCAGAGACCCTTTGAGGGTGGGGCTCTGGCTATATAGTCTTAGTCTCCCCAGTGGGCCAGATTCAAAACTGGTCTAGTTCACTTCCTGTCCTGCAGCCTCATGCTCCTCATCTGTAAAAGGGGAGAACAGTATCAGCCTCAGAGGACTGTAAAGATTTGCAGAGATTGTATTCTGTCACTAAGTAACAGCTCTTATGTGAAATAATTGTTTTCCTTCAATGTTCTCCATCTGGTCTAGAGACTGCCTGACTGTGGGCTGTGACATGACAGCCCTGAGCTCTCCCACAGTTCACTCCTAACCTTAGTATCCCATCTGTGAAATGGCTGTCATCAGACTTTTGTGCCAGGGCTGTTTCGATGATCCCAGGAGATAATGTTTAGTGTTTAGCACAGAGCCTGGTGCATAATAAGCACTTGATAAATGCATCTTGTTTTTCTTGATAGGCCTTTGCTGCTAATTTATAGGGCAGAGCAGTGACAATGTTATTGACCTCCTTCCCCCCCCCCCCCCCGTTTTGTTCACTGAAGTTTAAATTGTGCAACGTACTTCAGTGTAAGGGCCTGAAAAGAAGTGGTGCCAACCTGCTATAAGCAGCCTCCTGCTCAGTCACACATTCACTCTTTCTCCAAGCCAGCACATTCACTGCTTTATGTCAGCACTTGACTGTTTCAGTGCCTTATCAGCCCCCTGAGCTCCTTGTTGCCTGTGCTTCCTTGATGTCCCCTGGTAACAGTCCCGTGGGCACCATGAATTCAACATATTCAGTCTAAACTTCTTTTCCCAGAACCAGTAGTCACCATCCTGGCAAATGGGCCAACATTGACCCAATTGCCCAACCCAGAACTTTGGGAGTTGCTCTTCTCACCCAGCCTTCCAAGGTCCAGTTGAGTGGCAAGGAGGATGGAGCTGCCATTTTCTGGAAACACCATTTCTTTGGCCCACCTTGATCTCCCATCTTGTGGGCACTGAAAGTTCCCCTAGGCCAATGGAGGTGGCCTTTTTTGACTAGGTTGAATTTTGTTTTGTTTTTTAAGTCACCAAGGATTAATGTATTCAAAACATTTATTAGTGAGGAGCAGAGAACATAATATAGATTTGGCCCAATTGCAATGGCCACAGGTGTGGCATCAAGCGAGGCTTTGCTTTCAAAGGACCCATTTCTATAGTTGTAGCCTGGCGAAGTTTGGCTGAGTTGTTCATTCCTTTCTGAAAAGTTATACCTTGTTAGAGGGTTAAATATTCTGTATGGGAAGATCCTCCCTGGCATTTCAGGAAAGCAGCACATACCCGGAAGGAGGCTGGGAAGGGAATTTATGAGATGCCCATTTAGGTTGAGTCTGTTGTCCAGAACCTGTAATTGTGGTTTCATTTAATGATGGGAACCTGTGGTTTCAATTAAATTTGTGTTGACCACCAAATCTACCTAAGTGTTTTTTTAATCTGATGAAATAAAGCAGTGACATTTAAAAACTTTTTGGTTTTAGTTGTTAGTGACAACAGGACATGATTTTTTACCAGTCTGTGTAGAATGGTCTAAGATTTAAATGTGAACCTGTTTTTCAGACATCGCAGTTGTTAAGTGGTAAATCAGAAATGGAACTTAGAATGTACAGTGTGATTGATGCCTTCTTTTTTTCTGTAAAACAGATTTTGCTAGTATATTTCAAACTTATGTTTAGAAAATGACACACGTTATGGTAACAGCGTAACCTTGTTATGTATTTAACTCACAAAATCAAAGTTAAATGTATTCATGTTTTAATAAAAGAATTAAACAGTCATTTCCTTTAACATAAAGTGTTTTCAACTGGTAGAATGAGAGGCTATGGCGTTTTCCATTAGACTGGTATAGCTCCTGTTTCTTAGGACTGTTTTGGTCATAGCCTTAAATTGTGTGTGTGACAATGGGTTGAACTTGCCTTTTAAAAAATTATGAAAGAAATACATGTTCATTGTAATATGTCAAACAATACAGAGATGTATAAGGAAAATAACAGGGTGCCATCCTCCACTCTAAAATCCCTCCCCTAGAGATAACCATTCACTGAAACACAGATTTTACCAAGTGTCTACTGTTAGGGTTTGGAGATTTAGCAGTGAACGAAGTGGATATGCTCTCTTCCCTTGGGGATATGGGTGGATGCTGTCACCTCTTTCTGTGCTTAAATGGATGTATATACTTGTATATTGATTGTTTTGTTTCTTCTCCCTCACCACTCCCAAAAAGGAGGGGCAGGGATCAAGCCACACGTATTTGTAAACATTATCATTTCAACATGTAATTGATATAAAGATTATTGAGATATTTTATGTTCTATTTTTCCACATGAAGTCTTTGAAATACAGTCCATTTTATTAATTTTTTTAAAATCTTCACTAAAGGACTTTTTTTTTAAATTGTCTTTAGAGAGAGAGGAAGGGAGAGAAAGGAAGAGAGAGAGAAGCATTGATGTGAGAGGGAAACATTGATTGGTTGTATTCTCGTTTGTGCCCCAGCTGGGGATTGAACCCACAACCTGGATATATGCCCTGACTGGGAATCAAACCCACCACCCTTTGGTTTAAGGGATGATGCTCCAACCAAGCCATACCAGCCAGGCCAGCCAGGGCACTTTTTATACTTTCAGTGCGTTTCCATTTGCACTGGCCACATTTCATTTGCTCAGTAGCCACATGTATTGGACAGTGTAGGCCCTAGGGTATGAGGCTCATAAATCAAGGGTGCCATCTGTTTTATCTTGATGAATAAGGACGGATGAGTGATGAAAAGCATATTTATCATAGGCAGGTATAGCTACCCTCACAGCTGCTGTTCACTTAGAGACACCTTACAGGTCTGGCACCTTTCTTAGTGCTTGGGGTATGTTCCTTGAGTTCTGAGGTGGCAGGGACTATCTTTATCCCTGTTGCATAGATGTATGGTGATTAGGAGCCATTTGCCCAAGGTTAGGCAGAATTGAACTCAGGTCCAGAGACCATACTCTTGTATGTGCTTTATTAGATGGTGTCTGAGTTTTGAGAAATGAAAATCATAGGAAGGACTCACCACACAACATGGATTCCCAGAGTTTGTCAGCATTGATCCTTGAATTTATGTTAGTGCTGGGGTGCTGGTTTAGACCTGAGCAACTGACAGGTCCACCCCTTAAGTTGAGCTCTAGGTTTGGTGGAAACAGGTCTTACCTCCCAGGACAGAGTGTGTTTTGAGGGGATTGAGGAGGAGGAGGAGGAGGAGGGTGAGCAACGATAATGAGGAAAGTAAGAAAAGGGTCCAGCCTGTTGAAATTTCATTTCTAAATGGCTTCTTTGGGCATGAAGCCTCTTTTTTTTCTCTTTTTGTCTGCTTATTCTGTCCCTCTCAGCCTTAGCCTCCTGTGGAAGCCATGTAGTGTCGTCCTGTGAGCTCAGCAGGGCTTACTCTACTTATGAATCCTGCCCTTGCTCTGATCCAAAGAGGCTTTGCTGGATGGGAACATGGGGAGAGGGATGTCACAGAGTTTTCCCTCTATCAACTCTATGGGAGTCATTGTTTTAGACTTTTAGTTACTCTCTTGGTTCAGGATACTCCATCTCAAGGGCAGGATGAATCTGGGCCCTCCTACCCAAATAAGGTAGGTGCTAGAGATTCTGAGTCTGTTTATGTCCCCAGGTGGTGATCTACTGTCAGTCCTTATCCCCAGATGGTGATTCACAAGTTTTAACCTTCTCATCACTGTATCTCCTACTGTTGAACAATGCCTGGCATGTAAAAGATGCTTTAGTAAGTGTCTTTTGGCTGAATTAATGATACCAACCATCATCTACTGAGCTCTTACTGTGTATGAGGCACTGCTGTGCCTGCTTTTCAGGTATTATATATCTCATTTAATTCTCATAACTGCCCCATGGGGTAGGTACTGTTACTATTCCCATTTCCCATATAAGGATACTGAAGTCCTGAGAAGTGCATGTCACAAAGCTGGTGAGTATCAAAGCCAGGATTCAAACCCAAGCCATTGGCTCCAGAGTCCAGGCTCTTAGACACTCAGGCTGTGGTGTGTCCACAGAAAGAGACATAGATGAGTAGGGTGGATAAGCAGGACCATACTGACTAGTTCCAGCCTCTGGGCATAGGCTCTTTTTCTTTTCTTTTCTTTTCTTTTTTAAATTTTTTAAATAATTCGGGAACCTGCACTTCTCCTTTTTTAAAATAGAAAAATGAACTGGATATTTGATATTATAAAGGAATTCTTGTTAATTTTTTAGACGTGATCATGATACTGTGGTTCTTCTTAAAAA
Organism: Pteronotus mesoamericanus; assembly: GCF_021234165.1. Taxonomy (NCBI): domain Eukaryota; kingdom Metazoa; phylum Chordata; class Mammalia; order Chiroptera; family Mormoopidae; genus Pteronotus; species Pteronotus mesoamericanus. Next base: position 9,127,764 of record NW_026555307.1, read on the forward strand.
CATCCTTGTCTTTTAAGACAAGGTAACCTTCAGAAATACCTATGAACTGTTAAGGTGTCTGGGATTTGCTTCAAAATAATATGGATAGACAGGTTGAGAGGATAAGTGTATGGGTAAATAAGGAGATGAAGTGAGATTTGCTGTGAGTTAGTTGGTAACTGTTGAAGCTGGCCAGTAGGGTTTGGGGTTTTTTTTAACTTTTTTTTTTTTTAAGATTTTATTTACTTTTAGAGAGAAGGGGAAAGGAGGGAGAAAGGAAGAGAGGGAGAGAAACGTTAGTGTGTGGTTGCCTTTTGCATGCCCCGCACTGGGAGACCTGGCCTGAAACCCAGCTTTGTGCTCTGACTGGAAATTGAACCGGCTACCCTTTGGTTCGCAGGTCAGCACATAGTCCACTCAGTCACACCAACAAGGGCCAGTAGAGGTTTATTATACTCCTCTTTTCACCTTTGTGTGTTTGAAATGACTCATCACAAAAAGTTAGGAATAAGTATTAAGTACAACAAATTTTACTCAGCATTTGTGTGTTTCAAGCCCTAGTGTGTTTTGTGGGGGAATTCCCTGCCTCTGTTCAGTCCACTTGCACAATAAACACAGGGTGGGTTGTTTCTTTTTGTTTTGTTTTGTTTTTTTTTCATGAAACAAGTCAATACTTGACCCATGGCTTCAGAAATGCTTTGGTAAAGTAACATCTGGTAGTGTTGAGGACATCTGTGAGGCCCCAGTGGCCACACACTTCCCCAGCTGCTCTGAGTACTAGCCACAGTGGCATTGGTCCTCTGAGTCAGTTTGCTGAGTCCCTCTTTCCTAAAATGTTTCCCTCCAGCACCTGACCATGGGGCCCCTCCTACATTTTTTCCCAGGACGAGTTCCAACAAGATCCTCAGATCCTCTCCCATCCTCCCCTCAGGACAGACGTGCACGGATCCTTCCACTGATGGGGCTTTGTTAAGGCCCCACACAGGACCAGAATCCACCTTTTGATTTGCCTCCAGCACTGCAGTGGGAGACAGGGAAAGTGCCCCCTTTCTGTTCTGACACCTGACAACAGAAGGACAGGGCAAGATGTGGCTTGTTACAATTCCTTGGACCTAATGATATTTTACATCAAGACAGCAATTAAAACTCCTTTACAGCAAACGCACAACTCCCCGCCCTTTACATTGACTAGAAGCTCTTATTGCATTTGTTCTTCTGGGATCTGTAAGTTAACAGTGAATCAGTGGGTGGCAGAAATCCTTGTGTGGAAGGGGCAGGAAAAGAATGCACCTTCATTTGGGGGTTTCTGCTTATTGTTTGCTCACCAAGTAGATAGAGATGGTTGATGGGAACAGGAGCTCTGATCCTATTTGTGTACATCACATTCTTGGTGTATGGGATGGAAGACAGGGGAAGTCCTGCAGCCCCTCTGGCTTCCTCGATCTTTTGCCTCTGCCACCCTCTTTAGTTTTGTTCTTTCTTTTTCTTTCAAAGGCTCTGAGGTGAGTCCAGGGTGGAGAGAATATTAAAAGCATTGTCACCAGTTTCAGCAGCTTGAATTTTTTCAGTGTTCCACTGTGGAGCTGCACATGTTGGATCTGCAGGCAGCAAATTCCAAATACTCACACTGCATCTGATTTCTAAACTTTAAGTATCCACCGAGCTGAGCACTCTTCTAGGTACTAGGGATATAGCAGTAAGCAAAGCAGAGAATGCTGTTTGAATGGGGCTCTCATTTAAGTGGAGGATTCAGATGGTAAACAAGTGAAGTATATACTGTGTTAGGTGACTGTAAGTGCTAAGTGGAAGAAATTAAGCAGGGAAAGGGATATAAGGTATTGGGGTAGAGGGAGTTAAAATTTTATATCAAGTGGCCAGGAATGGCCTCCCTGGGAAGGTGACATGAGTACAGACCTAAAGGAGGCAAGACTGTGTTTGTGAGCAGGTGTGTGTGAGCAGCAGAGATGTCTGGGCAGAGGGAGCAGGCAGTGCCAAGGCCCTGAGACCATGGGCCTGATAATAAATAGGAGTTCACAGTGAGGCCCGTGTGCTGGAGCAAAGTGAAGGAGGAGAGAGTAGGAGGGGATGAGGACAGAGAGGTGATGGGTATACAGGTCACTTAGGATCCAGTACAGGTTTGTTTATTGTTTTGTTTTTGTTTTTTGTTTTTTTTTCCTGAGATAGGAAGAAATTGTAGGGTTGATTGAGTTATTAAATTTCATTAAATTTGAATAGTGACCACACATCTGTGGAACCAAAGGAACAAAGATAAGGCAACCCAGTTCCCTTCCCCAGACACTAACGCTATCCCAGTTTCTTACTGGTGAACAGTTCCTTGACATTGCATTGTTTGAATGAGTTTCCTGGTTTATATTAGGTTAAACCATGTTAAATTGCTTTTTTGTGGGTCAAGAATGGTTGCATATTGACAATTTTATGAGGCTCAGCCTAATAGCTCCCTTTTGGGAGCCCAAATAATTTTACCAATCCTTTCTTGCCCCAGGTGTGGGTGGTCAGAAGTGGGGACCTCCTTGGCCTTTCTGCATCCCACACTTCTCTTTTGGTGACTTGCCAACAATGTCAGTGACACCAGTGAGTGCAAAATCCCTGCCTCACCCATAGCCCTAAACTCAGTGTTGCTGTTAAGCCTGACAAGAGGCTGCTGCTTGCTATTGGGACCTTACCTGGGATGGCATTAGTCATTGTTTGGCTTTCTGCATTTTGGTGCCACCAGTTTTGAAATCTTAGCTCCCAAGAGGGAAGGGCACCCCTGGACTCTTGCCAATGTTCAGCAATGTTCAGGGGGTGCTCTCCGGGGTCAGGCAGAACTTGTGAGCATCCTGGATCAGTAACTGGGCATGTTAGCCAGAAGAGTGCCCAGCTTGGAGTGTCCATGGGAGTGTCTGCTGGGACTGCAGAGGTGGGGGTCTGGGGGGGGTGATGGTCTGGACTTGGGAGAAGGCCTTCAGCACCTCTTATGTGTCACACCCCTGTGCTGACCAGAAAGTCACATGTTTCTGGAACCCCTGGGCACTGGGCTGGGTCCATCGAGGGGCAAAGGAAACATCAAGGAGTTATGGATGCAGTTTTGGGGAGCTCAGTCAGGAGGTTGTGTCAGTTGGTATGCCTTTGGGTGCAAACAGTAGTAATATCAACATGTGATTTATGTAACATGTACTAGATGATAGCACTGTGCTAGGGCTTCCCATGAAGTGATGCAGTTAAGTCTCCCTGCAACCCTGTAAAATAAGTTGTTTTTTCCCCCTTAAGAATTTATTTATTTATTTATTTATTTATTTATTTATTTACAGAGAGAGAAGAAAGGGAGGGAGAAAGAGAGGTAGAGAAACATCGATGTGTGCTTGCCTCTCACACACTCCTAACTGGGGACCTGGCCTGCAACCTAGGCATGTGCCCTGACTGGGAATCAAATCAGCGACCCTTTGGTTCACAGGCTGGCACTCAATCCACTGAGCCATACCAGCCAGGGCCTGATAAGTATTCTTACTATCCCCCTTTTGCAGATGAGACAACTAAATTTAAATAACTTGCCCAACGTAACACAGCTATAAAATGTTGGTGATGCGGTTTGGATCCAAGGAGCCTTGACTCCAGAGGTCTCACTCTGAACTCTTTATTACTGTGTGTTTCTGCAGTGGTTCTCAAACCTGAGCCTGTATTGGAATCCCCAGGAGAGCTTGTTAAGACACAGAATACCAGGCCCCACCCAGAGTTTCTGATTCAGTAGGTCTATCTTAAGAATTTGCATTTCTAACAAGTTTCCAGGTGATGCTGGTACTCCTGGGCCTGGGAGCACATTTTGAGAGAATCACTGATCTATTCCAATAGGAAACCCAGCTGAAATTTGCCTGAAATGAGAATTATGAACTCATATAACAAAGAAACTTATGGGTAGGTAGCATCAGGGTTGACTAAGCAGTTTCATAATGCCTGCAGGCAAGCCCTCTCTGTTACGTCACTCTGACATATTTGGTGTCTCCACCTCAGGTGTGTCTGTGTCCACAGGCTCCCCTCATGGCCACAGGATGACTGCCACAGCTCCAGTCGTCACATTCAGCAGCAGAAAGAGGGCATCTCTCATTCACTATGTTAGTCTCTTAAAAGAAGAAACCTTATCTCAGTTCTCCACCTCCCAGATTCCCCTTACATCTCATTGGCCAGCATTGTGACACATGACCATGCCTGGGAAAATCACAGGCAAGGGCCAGTCAGGATTTCCTTTGTGGCTGGGGATGGACCCATCCTCACCAGAAGCACATGACTGCTGGGAGGAGAGTGGCTACAGGAATAAAATTGCTTCACTGTTTGGGAAAGAACTGCGAGAAGGGGATGGATATTGGGTAGGCAAACAATTGGATCTGCTTCCAAAGTTAGTGAAACAAAGTGGAAGCATAATACCCATCTACATTTGTGTTGCCATATTTATCAACTTCGTTTTGTAATTTCCTGAATCAAGACATGGCTTTTTTTGTTCTCTCATCATGTCCACCTTTTGTCTGAAAATTCAGGTAAACTCAGGCTGGATGACAAGGCAGCAGTGTGAGGAAAAGTGTGCATGGTGTTTGAGAGCATTCGTTATGGTCAGAAACACCTGGATCTCACCCCTCTATCTGCTCCTGACCAATTCCTATGCAAGGTGCTCACCTCAGAGACTCAGCTTCCCCCTCTGAGGACTGCCTCATAGGATAGTTGTGTACAGGAAGGGAGTGGATGAAGCTTAAATGCTTACCTCCCTCAGCTGGCACATGGGAAGTGCTCAAGAATGTGGTCTCTGCTACTAATGTACAGTTGATCCTTGAACAACTCAGGGGTTAGAGGTGCTGCTCTCCAATAGTCAAAAATCTACATATAAATTTTGACTCCCCAAAATTTTACTGTTATCCTACTGTTGACCTTACTGATAACAGTCAATTAACACATATTTTGTATATGACATGTATTATTATATGCTATATTCTTACAATAAAGTAGGCTAAAAAAAGTAAGAAAATCATAAGGAAGAGAAAATACATTTACAGTATTGAATGAGGAAAAAAACCCCACATATATAAGTGGCCCACACAGTTCAGATCCACATTGTTCAAGTCGGCTGTATTGCCTTGGCTAGAAAGCTCGGCTGAGGCATTGTCCCGATACACCAAGTTGCGGGTTCTGCCCTGAGTCAGGGCACATACAAGAATCAACCAATGAATCCATAAATAAATGGAACAACAAATCGATGTTTTCCTCTCTCTGTCCCCCACTTCCTCTCTCCCCCTCCCTCCTTCTCTAAAATCAATCAATCAATACATTAATTTAAAAAGAGTCAACTACATTGTGTTGCGTACTATTGAGTCAGCTCCAATACCTGGTGACTCTGAGAATGAGTGATGTTCACAGCATCCTGTCCTCAGCAGCCCTGCTCAACTGCTGTAGACTCATGCCTGTAGCTTCTTTTGTGGAGTCCATCCATCCCCATATTTCGTCATCCTCTTTTCCTGATGCCTCTTTTTTTCCCAGCTTTATTGTCTTCCCCAAGGAACCCTGCATTCTCATGATGTGCCTGAGGTAGGACAGCTTCAGTTTTGTCATTTTGCATGTAGCAACATTTCAGGCTTAGTTTGCTCTAGGGCCCACTTGTTTGTCTTTCTGGTAATCAAGGGTAGCTATAGAGCTCGCCTCTGACATTATTTAAATTTTTTTTTAATATTTTTTTTTATTTTTAGACAGAGGGGAAGGCAGAGAGAAAGAGAGACAAAGAAACATCAATGTGTGGTTGCCTCTTGTGCGCTCCGTACTGGGGACCTGGCCCGCAACCCAGGCATGTGCCCTGACTGGGAATCGAACCAGCAACCCTCTAGTTTTCAGGCTGGCACTCAATTACTGAGCCACACCAGCCAGGGCTGACATTATTTTAAACGAATCAATTTTTTTCCTGTCAACTTTCTTCACTCTCCAACTTTCACATCCATACATTGTAATTGGGAATACAAGGATGTATGTGACCTTAACTTTGGTTTATAATGACACATCTTTGTTCTTAGTAATCTTTCCTAATTCTTCCATTGCTGCCCTTTCAGTTCTCAGCCTTCTCATGATTTCTTGGCTGCAGTCTCCATTTGAATGAATGACTGAGCCAAGATAAGCAAAAATCTTTAACAATTTCAGTGTCTTCATTGTCTATATTAAAGTTGTATACTTCTTCTGTGGTCATGATTTTTGTCTTCTTGATGTTCAACTGCAGTTCTGCTTTGGTACTTTCTTTCACTTTCATTAGAAGTCATTTCAGATCATTCCTACTTTCTGCCAATAGAATAGTGCCATTTTCAAATATTAAATTATTGACTTTTCTTCTCCCAACTTTTACTCTTCCTTCCTCTGAATTCAACCCACTTTATTAGCGCATTAAATCATTTAATTGAATAATTAAATACCATGTTATAATCCTGCCCTCTCCCCCCAACAACCTATGAAAGTGACCATCCATGTTGCAGATTAAAATTTCCTGTGGATGCATGTTGCTGCAACTTATGGATACAGTGTTAAGTTGTTGCTATGTAAGACTGCAGAGAAACTAAGGAATGGAGCATGGGCTCTGGAGCCAGACCACCTGGATGCAAGTCCTGGATCCATCTGGGTTCCCTGTGTGACCTTGGGCAGGCTACTTATCCTTGCAGTGTCTCAGTTTCCAAATCTGTTAGGTGGGGCTGGTAGTGATACTGTCCTCTGAGGCTTTTGGGAGGATTCAATGTGTCAAAGCTTGTAAAGCACTTAGAATGCTGGGGTGCCTGGCCCTAGTAATTGCATCATACAGATGCTGTGCTATCCTTTTGCTGTTTTGTGCCAGTTTGTTTCCAGACAGCTGACTATAAGCTCTCTGAGGGCAGGATCTATGTTGTTTTTGTTTACTATGTCTTACAGCCTGACTCAGAATAAATAGGTTATATATATGTTTTTGTGGATGAAAAGAATGACAGTTTCCTTATTTGTTTTCCTTCAGTTGCCCAGAATTTAAACTCCATGACCATGGATTACCCCCATTTTGAAGAGATAAGCTGAACCTGATTGAATGTGGGGTCAGCCTGTGATAATTGCAGCTGATAGTTACTGAGCATTCTTGTGGATCGGGGCTAAGTGCTCACCATAAAGATCTCACTGACTTCTCATACTCACCCGATTTTACAGATGAGGAAACTTAGGCCCAGTGGGGAGGACAGCACTCTCTTGAGAAGAGATCTAGTGAAGTTTTTAAGAATTGGAAACCAAGAGTTTCTGTGCTTGGGTTAACTCTCCACTTTACCACGTTCTTGCTGTGTGACTTTCTGGCTTGTGACATCTCTGTTCCTGAACTTTCTCATCTGTAAAATAGGAGCGATAATAGTACCTACTTAGTGGGTAGCTATGAGGATTAGGTGAAAGAATTCCTATGAAATGCTTAGAATAGTGCTTTGTGCAGTGAAGCTCTTGGGTTTTGGTTGTTATTATTAGGCTCAGCCATTCAGTTGTTCTTCAAGAACTGACCCAGGAGTCCAGTGGCACTGCTTAATCATTAAACCATGTTGTCGCTTCTTTGAGCTAGCTCCCTGTCTGCACAGTGAAAGGAGCCCATCTTTGGATTGTGAGCATGTGAACAAAACAAGCAAGCATAAGCCCAGGGCAGGGGATGCTGTGGGCACAGATCCAGCCCTGGCTCCTTGAGCAAACAGGTGGCCCATTCCTGGATCAGAGGTAACAGGCGAGCCCTCTTTGTTACCTTTGAGCTTTCCGTTAAGCCCATTCAGGCTCCTCAGACCACGTGTCTGATGAGTAAGGAGTCCTTTTATTTCCCTCCCCCAAAAGGAACGGTTGGTAAAACAACCCTCTTTGGGAATGTGCCTGTTCACAAAGACCAGCCAGCCATCTCTTGGGGAACTCCAGTGGTTGGCATGTTCTTGTGGCTGCTGAATTAGTCTGCTGTTAGTAGCTAGCACGGCAGATTCCTGCTTCCGCATTCCAGACACACACGCGGGCGGAGGAGACACCACCAAGGCCAAGGGCAGCCTGCAGAGCTCAGGCAGGTATATTTCTCGCGGAGAAGACCCAGGACACCCGAGTGCCTGGAGCTCCTCTCACAGTCACCTGCCTACTTTGTGATCAGAGCTGTGTTTGGGACATCTTTTAGGTGAGTGAGTAATGTTTGTTAGTTTTGGTAGTGACCTGTAAAGAAAGTTAATACTGTTTCTTTTTTTTAGGAATTAGACTACTGGCTTTTTTGTCTTCTTTTTTTTTTCCTCCCATCTTTCCCATGAAATATTTACCTGTCTGCTCCAAACTGTGAAGAAAGGGTAGGCAGAGTATTTAGGGAGTGAGAAGGAAATGGAGACTATTTCTCCCTGGAGAAGGAAAAGGTGAGTGTTGAGCTCCTGTGGGATGTAAATTTCTGTGCCATGTGTTGTAGGGTATCCCAGCCAGTTACAGACAAGCTGTGTGGTCTCAGGTGAGTTCCTTTTCCTCTCTGGGCCTGTTTTCTCATCTGATGAAATGGGAAATAGGAGGAGTACTCACTCACCTTTCTAGCATATGTAAAGTGTTCATACTCTGGGCATGGAGTGGTGCTCAGTGTCAGCTATCCCTGTGCCCCCACCCCAATCTCCAGCCCCAAATCCTTTGTCTACCTTATCTTAAACTTCTCAGCTGCTACTGGCTGTACTCCAGCAACATTGGCCTCCTGTTGTTCCTCCCTCAGGGCCTTTGCCCTGGCTGTTCCCTATGCTTGGAACACTTGCCCGTTTACCCAAAGCTCCCTATCCAGGTCTCTGCTTAAATGGCACCTTCTTAGTGAGGCCTTTGTCCTTAAATAGCACCTTTTCCATCACTCTCTAGCTCTTTACTGTGCTTTATTTTTCTTCATAGTATTGATTCCCACTTGACATGCTTATATATTTGTTTATTACCTGTCCCCCTTCTCTCCAATTATAGACTCCATGAAAGCACAGGGATTTCTGTCTCTGTCCTTGAAGAACAGTTCTGGCATGTAGTAACTGTGGGATAAATTATTTTATGAATGAATTTATGATATCAGGTGCAGGTGCAACATTGCCCAAGGATGGGTGAGTATCCTATTAGGGGTTTGAGTAGAATGTCAGAATATCCAGAAATGTGCAACTCTTGGGGAGGTGACATGCACACACCCTCTCCTTGGTCAGCCAGCGGGTTCTTGGGCCTTCCTGCAGCATCCAGCCTTCTGGCATCCTGTCCCTCAGCGCCTTCAGTCTTCATAGTCCAGGCCCTGGCATTGGCTCATCGGGACAGCCTGGGTGAATGTCATGGAACACACAGCCTAGGTGCTAGTGAATGTAGAAGATGTGTGTAGGTTAATTAGGTGGGGAAGGCTTTATCGGAGCTACCACTCATACATATACATCCTGCGTATATGGAAAGCCAACTTTGTCACCAGGCCTTGCTTGGTCTTCCTGTTGTAGGGAGGTCAAGGAATGCCTTGGAAATAAGAATTAACTGGCCAGGCACAGTTTATTGGTCTTCCCTGCTTTCACAGGCAATAATTCTTGTTTTGGGGCTGAACAGGTTTTAATTCAGTGGTAAGCCTGAAGAGTCTTGCTGTGTAAAAGCTGATATTTCCTCAGCAGTTTTATGGCTCCCAGTGTCAGCAGTTGATTCTGTAAGAATATCCTGGGCAGGGCTTCCAAGCTCCATGTGACAAGGTCAGTGGTCCTCTGGTATCTCTCCCAATAACATGAGGGACTTGAGGTGTGTGTATTACACATCTTCACACCTGGGGGCCTGCTAGTATTTGAAAAATAGGCAGGGAATTAAAGGAGGTGCCTTTGAGCTCCAAGTACAATGGTTTTGGGGGTTGAGGACCCCCCTGGGAGGCCATTGTGCCAAATGCTCAAGTCCCAGCACTGTTCAAACTCTGGGCATGATACTTATCTTCTCAGGGCCTCAGTTTCCTTATCTGGAGAATAAGAATAATTAATAGTACCTACATTAAATGAGAATTTAAATTAAGATCAGGTAACCCAGTTAGAACTATGTCTAGTACGCAGAAAGCGCTAAAAAAGGAGGGGGGATGATAATTATTTTTATGAATTGATTGCAAGCCCCCTTTTAATTTTTTCAATCTGTCCCATTTTGTGGGCTTTTTTCTTCCTCCTCCTTGCCGCCCCACCCCCACCCCCAGCCTCCCACAATTCTTCACCCATGGTAACAATCAAGTATTGAATGTACCTTTTTTACATTCTTCTCCATGGTTATATAATCCTATAGGGGGAAACATTATCCTATAAAGGATAATATTACCCTCATTTTCCTGCATTTTGCTTTTCTTACATGGCACTACCACGTGGAAATGCCTCTGAATTCTCAGGTAGTGTGCCAATTTGCTGTTTTTAATGGTTCCATAGTACACAGCAGTGTGGGTGTACTGTTATTTTTTTCAGTGAAGTTGTCATTGATGTGTATTTCCTTTGTTTCTAGTATTTTTCTCCCCAAATTACTATTTTTATTGATGGCCTTCTTTAATTAGATTACAGGTGCCTGACCTGTTTTGCCACTTTGTTAACTTAAGCTCTAAGCCTTCGAGAATGAATATGAAGGAGCAGTAATATAACGATGACCCTTGCACGGATAGGAGATATGTTTTCTCAGGGTTCTCTCCAGGTCTAGCACAATGTTGAACCATCTACTTTAAATGCTTTTTAACAACAAAAATGGTTAATAGATTCATCAACCTTAAGGCAAATTAGTTGTATTACTTGTGGGTACTTACGAAGTAAGAGTGACAGAGAAGGTTCATGTTTTTTTCATATTAACAATCTTTGGAAATCAGAGTAAGTAAGAGATTTTATTGAATTTTGTGATCAATTTGCATGTTTCTTTTTTAGGTGGTACTTTAGTTAAAGAGTATATTTGGCTTTATGAAACTTGTGCAGTGGTGTACCCTAATAGCAGTATGTTCCAGTTCTCTGTTGCTACATAATAAGCCATCCCAAAACTCAAGGCCTTAAAATTTATTATTTTCATGAATCTCTGATTGTTTGAAGTTCATCTTCTGCAGATTTTGCTTTGGGGGTTTCTTCAGTGGCTACAGTCAGAAAGTAGATGGGGCTGGAATGGTCACATGGCATCTTGGAGGTAGTTTGGCCTTTTCTCTCCATTTAGTCTCAGAACCTCTTCTCCCATGTTGACTCACCAGCTAGTAGCTAGACTTAGAGCATGGTAGCCCAGGGCTTCCTAAGCCTTCTGAAGGCGTAAGTCCAGAACTGGCCCAGTAACTCTTCAGTCTTCTTCTGTTGGTTAAAGCGAGTCATGGGGTCAGTCCAGATTCAGTGTGGGAGGGAGGACAGAGGAAGAGCTCTGGGAGGTGTGGCCCATTGGTCGCCATCATTGGAGACTGTCTACCACACCGATCATTTTCTCATGAAAGGAGAAATGCAGAGGTCAGTAGGAGCAGCTCACCACATCTCCAGCACCCCAGGCTCCTCTCTATCTGCCCTATCACCTTAAGACAGCTGCTTCACCTTTAGCCCCACATTCTTGTTCAGTCAGGAAGAAGTAAAGCCCCAGGGCAGCAGTTTTTAGCCTTTTTCATCTCATTACACACAGAAACCAATTACTGACCTTCTCTGGCACACAAAAAAATATATTTTTTGCTCATCTGGCCAAAAAAAATAGGCATAATTTTGATTCATTCACACAGGACAGTTACTATGTTGGTTGTTGTTTGTTTTTTTTTTAACCCTCACCCAAGGATATGCCTATTGAGTTTTAGAAAGAGAGGCAGGGAGAGAGTGGTGGGAGTAGAGAGAGAGAAAGAGAAAGAAGAACATCAGTGTGTGAGAGAGAAACATCTATCAGTCACCTCCTGTATGCGCCCCTACCAGGGATCAAACCTATAACCTAGATATGTGCCCTGACTGGAGATGGAACCCACAACCTTTTGGTGTACGGGACAATGCTCCAATCAACTGAGCTGCCGACCAAGGCCAATTGTTGGCATTTTTGTATTTGACAACCTAAGGAAAAAAAGGTCAGTGCCCCTGACTAAATGAGTCAGGTATTGGATGTTTAAAAAATTCTTGTGCCACACCAGTTGAAAATTGTTACTCTAGGGAAAGGAGACAGCACCTCTATAAGGAAACAAAAGCCTTCCATAAAATTCTTAGTGGACTTCTGCTTGTGTCTCTTTGGCTAGAACTGTGTGACATAACTATCCCTTGCTACAAGGAAGTCTCAAAAATCCAGTTTTTACATCTGGGTTTATCACCACCCTGAACAAAGGGTCAGTAAGGAAGAAGTGGGGAAAAGGGAACATGCTGAGTAGGCATCTATGAATAGTCTGCTCAGATAGCCAAAGAAGTGGTGGGTAAACTGAGGCAGCATGCATTCATTTATCAACTGTTCAGTAAATACCTGGATGGGCAATGCACTGAGCTTTTTATTGTACATTGGCTGCAAGGATCAAGGAGGTGAACACATCTGGGAGTTAAACTGATCAGGATCATTTGCAGGCCTTGATCACATAATTGCTTACATCTCCCATGTAGATGTTTGAAATTAGATTAATGATAATAGTAATAGCCAATCTCATTAAGGGCTTATTAGGTGTAGCAGAACTAATCTTCACAATGGCCTTGTGAAATAGGCACTGTTGTTATTTGCATTTTTCAGATGCAGAAACAAGTATCGAGAAGTTAAATGACTTGACTTACCATAGTTGCTATGGCAAGGGAGTTGTGGAATCCACATACTGATGACTTTATTACAGGAAATATTTCCTGTTGAAATAACTATGTGACTACAGAAAAAAACCTGAAGCAGAAACCCCTTACTAGTCTTTCCCCTCCACTGCCTACTGCCCACCCAAGAACAAGAACATTACCAATAACTTATATGATCCTGTGTGTATTGTGTGGTATTTCCCATTTGATGCCCTGCCTGTTCTCCCAGAAGTGACCACCATCTTGAATATTTTGTTTAACGTTTTTTGTCCTAAAAATATTTTTTGAACTTCAAATGATATTATATTGTATATAGTCTTATGGGACTTGCATTGGTCTAGACTGTTTGGTATAACTATAGTCCATTTTTAACTGCTTTGTAATATTCCACTGGCTGAATATACTACCATATTTTTGTTTTACGTATTTCCATAGCTGGACATTCTGTTCTAGATTTTTTGCTATTCATGGGCTACTATGAATATCATTACACATATTTCTGGTTGTGCATGGACAAGAATTTTTTGGGGGTATGTACTAGCATGAGATTAATGAGTTGTAGGATGTGAGCATCTTGAACTTTCCAAAGTATTGTCAAACTATTCTCTAAATGTTCCCACCAAGGATGTATAAGAGTTCCTGCTATTGTGTATCCTTGTCACATTTGGTTTGTGAAGTTTTTTATTTTTGCCAGTGTGATACATATGACATGAAATCTTGTGGTTTTAATTTGCATTCCCCTGAAAACTAGTAGAGCAAATATCTTTTCATTTGCTTCTTTTTCTGGTATAGTTCATCTCTTTTGCTTTTTCTTATTGATTTGTAAGTATTCTTTATACACTTTGGTTACTGATCCTGGGGAGCAGCCTATTTAACCTAATTTAAGTTTTATAATCTCATGTCATTCCCTTGGTTGTCTTCTCTCCCCGTCCACCCTCCCCCCCAACTCCATGATACCTTTTTGTATGATTCATTCTTCTTTGGAAGAGCTCTCAATTTATGATCATTGTTATACATTTGTATAAATATGTGACTGTATCCATTCCACCACTCTACCATAGCTTTTTGATTTCAGGCATGTCAGTTAGGATTAGGTTCAATTGCATATAATAGAAATTATATAACACAAAATGACAGTGGCCTAAGCAAGATAGAAGTTTATTTCTTTCTCACATGAAGGCCTGGTGATAAGCAGGCCAAGGCTGCACTCTTGTCAGGGACCCAGGTTCCTTCTACTTTTTTGCTCCACCATCCTTACCGTATCACCTCATGATTCAAGATGGCTGCTCAAGTTCCGGCCATTACGTCCCAGCAAGCAGGAAAGAAGGGATGAGCATGGGTACCCTGCCTTTTTAAAAAGACTGAATGGAAGTTGTACACAAGAATTTTGTTTATAGATCTTGCCCAGAACTTAGTCACAGTACCATATATAAGCAGTGGAATCTAGGAAATGTATTCTTTATTTTACGTAGCCTTAGCCTTGTTCTTAGCTAAAAATCATATTTTATTACCATGTTAAAGGGGAAGACTAAATGTTGGATTAGGCAGCTAGCAGCTTTACCAGTTCTGAAGTATCCCCCTAAAAATGACTCTTAAAGAAGCTCCCAGACACCAGGATGGTACCTGTAGGTGATACCCATTTTGAGTCTTTATTACACAAATATTTATTGAGCACCTATTTTGTGCAAGCACTGTTCTGCAAGCTGGAAAGACAGTAATGAACAAAACAAATGAAGTCCCCACCCTCATGGAGCTTACATTGTAAATGGGAAGAGAGTTAGAAAGATAGCAGGTGTGAAAAAAATAAAGGCGGATGCATGGAGTGAGAGTTAACATCCTGTGGTGCTATTTTAGACAGAGTGGTTGGGAAAGGCCTCTTTCAAGGGGTGACATTGGAGCAGAAATGAGGGAGGGGAGTGAGGTGTCTGGGGAAAGGAGGGGGAAGAGCATTTGGGGCAAGATATGGTGAAAGGCCCTGAGGTGAGACAATGTTACATGTGCTTGAGGGACATCACGGTGGTCAGCAGGGTTCCAGAGGAGTGAGCAAGGGGGAAAGAGCTGGGAAATCAGAGCAGAGAGACAACAGGAGCAGATTGTGTGGGGCCTTGTGGGCCACAGTGAGGACTTTGGGCTTTACCCAGAGTGGCATGGAGCCGCAAGAAAAATGTGATCTGATCACATTTTTATCACATTTATTATGTGATAGTGAAAGTAATCAGGAGCTGTCTTTTCAGAGTCATCCTGTGTCTTTAATCATATCCAGACACTTTTTGAAAAAGTAAGTAGCTTCAACTCTTATTATCTCATGACTACTCTGGTTTTATACATGTATAGCCACCACTATGCACCCCTATGCATGATCATTTTTAAAGTAAATAGTTCAGTATTTATCTGCGCAAGATAAGGATTCTTGAAGGATATAATGACAACATTGTCATGATTAAAATAACAATAATCGCTTGACATCATCTGGTATCCAGTTAGTGTTAACATTTCAGATCTTCTCATAAATATCTTTTTAGAATTACTGTGTTCCAATCAGGACCCAACAAGGTCCACTGTTGGATTTGGTTCTCATACCTGTTAAGTCTCATTTAATCTGTAGATTTCCCCTCCCTCTGTTAATAGTTTATTTGTTGAGAAAAGCCATGTCATATGTCCTGTAGATTGCCCACAGTCTGTATCTGGCTGATTGTATTCCTGTGGTGGTATTTAACATGTTTTCCTGTCCCTGTGTTTTCTATTAATGGGTAGTTGGATTTAGAGAATGGATCAGAATTCAGGTTTGAGATGTGTATACATACACACATTTTTTGTGTGGGGAAGGGGCAAGGCACTCTCCTAGGTATTGCTACCTCTGCCTGTATATCTATTAGGAGGTATGTAAAGACCATTGTCTCTTTTTGTGATGTTCTGTATTGTTAATGCCGTAAATGACTATTGCCTACACTAGCGGTTTTCAACCAGTGTGCCGCAAGAATGTTTAAAACACATAATACCTGACTATTTAGTCAGGGATACTAACCTCTTTTCCCTCAGATTGTCCAACCCAACAATAACCATCTGGTGTGAAGGAATCAAAATTATACCTTTTTTTGTCAAATCAGCAAAAAAAAAAAAAAATACTTTTTTTTTTTTGATGTGCTGCAGAATTTTAGTAATTAGTTTATGTGTACCATGAGATGAAAAAGGTTAAAAATCACTGGCCTAGACCCATGATCTCATTTAGTGTTTGCAAAAATTGTGACATTGTAAGTCTCTCCTCCTCTGCATTTATTAGCTGGAATATTCCTCTAGAGAGAAGCCTCCCTCATCTATTATTCAGTTATCCTGAGGGTGTACTGACTCTTTTAAACTTTCGTTTACATTAGGGATTTGTATTGAACAATTAAGCTGGTGATTTCTAATGGGCTGATTTTTCTGCTATTTTTATTTTTATGTTCATTCATTCTATACTTACTGGTCTCTGCTCCTTCTCACACCTCATTTGGACTTGGGATTAAATAGGTGAATAAGTAACAGTCATTTCATTGTGTGGGCACAACCGCTTCAGGCCTTACCTTTGACCAGGTGGAGTCCTGTGTTTCTCAGGTAACCAGGGTGAGAAGACTGACAAATGAGTTGGCATTTCCTTTTTTCTCTCTCTCTTTCTCTGACCATGTATTTTCAAACCTACAGCCTCCGGAGAGTTCTTGCTTGGTGCCAGGGGATTAAACCTTTGTGTTTGGGGCAAGGGATTTTTGAGCATTTGAATTTTTCCTGATCTGAACTCCATTTCTAGACAAAAGAACACTCAAGAGCTCTGCTTCACTGGAGAGGCTAGTCCTTCTAGTGGCCTGGCTAGGGGTGAGCTCTACCCCCAGCCACTGTTGTCCAGGTCGTAAATTCTTTGGAGCACCATAATGCTTAAAGTCATTTCGATGTCTTGGGATTAGTTACCCATTGTATTGTATAATCCCTAAGGGCTTTCTTTTCTTCTGGAGATGAGCACACATTTTCTCTCTTGGGGGAGGGAAGGATTTGATGTGGAATGAAGTAAAATTCATTAATTCAGTCAGTCATTGACTTGTTTATTTGGCAGATATTTATTGAGCATCACGTGTGTTCCAAGTGCTGGGGTCAGAGCCTGAGAAGGGCCATTGTGGAATTTATGTGCCGGTTGAATTTAGAGAGGTGATAAACTAGTAAACAAATTAATAACACAATTTCAGGTGGGGATAAATAATGCTATGGAGCCATCAAAGCAGAATGGTGAGAGAGATACATGGGGAAGATGGAGGGGGCTGTGGAAGGCTGGGATATGTGGGAGAGAGCCTCACTGGTGTAGTGACGCATCAGCTGAGACTGGAATGGCACAAAGATGCCAGTCCTGTGAAAGACCTAAGGGAAGACCCTTCCTGGTGGAAGAAACAGCAAGTGCAGAGGTTCTGAGTCAGGAGTTTGGCATGTCGAGGATTAGCAGAGTTTCCAGTGTGGCTGGAGCATCGTAGAAGGTTAGAGGGTAGACAGGGCTGAGAACCTTGTAAAGGGTTTGGGTTTTATTCTGGGTGCTGTCTCACTCATTCCGGCTACTTTGCGGAGCATAGATGGAAGAGGTGGGAGTGGTTGGAAGTGGGGCAGTGAGCAGAGGGATGTGGCGCCAGACTTGAGTGGTAGCCTGTGCGCTTGAGAGAAGTGTGTAGCCCAACAGCTTGCCAAAGGATTGGTCAGAGTGCGTGGTGAGTAGGGTAAAAGGTTTTCCAGGGCATTCTAGCTTTGGTCTGCAGGTTTCGGTGGAAGTAAGAACAGCCCCAGCCCTCCTTTAACATGAGCTGAGGGTCCTACTCACTCACGTCTCATTTAATCCTCATTATAGTAAACATTTATTCCCCATTTTGCAGATGAGGAAACTGAGGCCCAAAGAAGCAAAACCCTTGATCAGTTGGTTGGGACTGGGGCTGGAACCTGGGGAGCCTGACCCACAGTCTGACCTTGTTCCCCTTTTCTCTCACTGCAGCCACAGCTATTAATTTGTGATGTTTACACAGCCTGTGCCCAGCAGGAGCCAAATGTCATTGTCCTACATTTATGAAATCAAGAGGGGATGAAGTTCTCTTTGGTGGCCCTTCAGCCATCCCCGCTAACCTAGATCCCAACTCGCCTTTTATTACAGTATTACAGGTCAGAAAACAGGGACTTTCTGGTGACACATACGTAACTTGACACATGGGCCAGATAAGGTGTATAGAAGCCCAGGACTTCGAGCTCCTGAGCCTGCTTAACTGATTGGGCCAAAAGTCTTCTCACCATCAAATCCTTCTTATCTCCTCCTCCAGCACTCCACATGCAAAGGGAGCTCACTCCCCATGGGATGTGTGTCCTATGTGATACCTCAGCCAGTCACATGGCTTTACTTGGTGTCCTCTAGCAGTGAGTTGACCCTCCCCATGTGGCTTGTGTGAAAGATGGTGTCGAGTTTGGTACTGCCCCAGCTCACTGCTCTCCCTTCAGTGGCACTTTTTTATTGTTCAAATACATTTGTCTCCACCTTCTATTAACTGATTTTTTAAAATTCTGTTTAAAAATCTTTTTATTCAAAAGTTACAGAAGCAACACAGTGGTTATAAAACAGTTCAAACAGAAGATCTGTATGTAAAGCATGTAAGTTTCACATTCTCATCATGACCCTGGCACCTGGCTACCCCTCCCCCGACCTCCAACGCCCCCCGCCCCCTGTCGGCATCTCACCTGTCCAGAGAGACATGAAGTATGACCTTTCTTACTATGTGTGCAGTGGGTTGTGTTTTTTAAGAGCCTGGGCTCAGGAGCCCCAGTGCTTGGGCTCAAATCCAAGTTTTGCGACGTACTGACTTAGGCCTTTACTTTAAAAAAAACACACAAAAAAAACTCTGTGCCTCAGTTTCCCTGTCTGTAAAATGGTAGTAATGATCCTAACCTCTTGTCTTGAAAGGATTCATTGTGTTAATATATGTAGCAGTTAGGGTGGCACCTGGCATGTGATAAGCACTTACATGTTAGTTATTTTTTATTATACATATGTGTGTGGTTGGTTGTTTTACAGGCACACTCTACATTTATTGTGGGCAGATTGCACTTTCCTTTAATAATCTGTCTTGGAGAGCCACGCCTCCCGTGGCTATGGGTCAAGGGTGGCCACATTCTTTTTAATGACTTTACAGTGTTCCATCTTGTCAAGTCCCTATTTTTAGACATACAGGTTGTTTCCAACTTTCATTATTATAACTCTAAACATCTCACACACAAATACCTGTTTGCGTCTTAGGTTTTTGTTTTGTTTTGTTTTTTTAAGACGAAGTCCTGAAGGTACAGTTACTAAAACAAAATGTACAAATATTTTTTAAAGACTTGTGTTGTTTAGTCTCTGGCTGGGTAGCTTAGTTGGTTAGAGCATTGTCCCAATGCATCAAGGTTGCAGGTTTGATCCCCAGTCAGGGCACAAACAAGGAACAACCAATGAATGCATGAATAAGTGGAACAACGAACGAGTGTTTCTCTTCTGCTCCGCCCTCCCCCACCCCGTGCCCTTTCTCTTTTCTCTAAACATTGATAAATAATTTTATTTTTTAATATATTTTATTGATCATGCTATTATAGCTGTCCCATTTTTTTTCCTCCCTTCTATTCCTCTCCACCCAGCACTGCCCTTCCCCCTGGAATCCCCACCCCCGCCCCGCCCCTTTAGTTCATGTCTATGGGTCGTACATATAAGTTCTTCGGCTTCTCCATTTCCTTTACTATTAACCTCCCCCTGCCTCTTTTGTACCTACTATTTATGCTGCTTCCCTCTACCTTTCCCCCCATTCTTGCCCCTCCCTCTCCCTTTCCCCTCTGATCTCCATTTCTATGATTCTGTTCCTGTTCTAATTGTTTGCTTAGCTTGGTTTTGTTTTTGTTTTTTAGGTTCAGCTGTTGATAGTTGTGAGTTTGTTGTCATGATAAATAAAAAAATTTTTAGAAAGGCTTGTGATATTTATTGCTGACTTGTCTTCAGGGGTACGTTTATTATGCATATGTATTTCCTTGTTAGTTTTTCTAGGGGAAGTTTTGTTTTGTTTTGTTTTGTTTTTTAGATTTTATTTATTTTTAGAGAAGGGAAGGGAGGGAGAAAGAGAGAGAGAAACATCATTGTGTGGTTGCATCTCACACACCCCCTACTGGGGACCTAGCATGCAACCCAGGCATGTACCCTACACTGGAAGTCGAACTCACAACCCTTTGGCTCTCAGACCAGCGCTCAATCCACTGAGCCACACCAGCCAGAGTAAGGGGGGGTGTTTTTTTTATTTCTTACTGTTTTGTAGGGGATTTACAAATATTTTTGTTAAATATAACAGCCTTATATTTATATTAATGTTTTTAAACATCATACTGAGGCATTTGTTTTGTTTCGATTTAATGCTTTGGCTTTAAATTTAAATATTATTTTTTCCTCCTAGCTATTTTATGGCTTCATTTTTTACATCCACATTTTGGAGTTCTTGGCATCTGGAGTGAGGTAAAGATCTTAAGCCCACCTTTCACCCACCCCTGCCAGTAGTTAACAGTTGTCCTCATAGTATTGATTGAATAGTCCATCATATACCACTAACTTGGAAAGCTTTGTATGAGCCAGACTCCAGTATAAGTGTTTTAATGTTTACCACTAGTCTGGTCCCTTTTGTCATTTAATAATAGTCATTTTGAGTGTTTCTGTGCCACAGTTGTATGTTTTAGGCTTGCTCCTTGCCTCTTTTCCCTGACCAAGGCTTTCATGACAACGTTAAGTACCAGTGAAGGTCACAGACAGGCAAGGGTGCCTCAGATGTTTTATCCTGCGGGGCCTCCCTCATTAGTGGCCTGGTTAGGCAAGGACCAGGATCTCCTGATTCTTCTTGAGAAATCCATGGTGGCCATTCTGTGACAATGGCATTAAGGACTCATCTGTACCCATGGCTGGCCAAGCCAGAGAAGAAGCTGGTATCCAGGGTGACAACTTGAGTATAAGCAGCAGTGGACAATATTCTGGGGCCTTGATTAACATTTAAAAAAAAGAAAGTCGAGCAAGGGGTTGAGGGGAGCTCGGCAAAGAGCTATAGCAGAGCAAGTCCAAACATAGAGAGAGCAGCCTCAGAATCATCTGCTGGATCTGTGGAACCAGTTGCCCATCACCTGGATATCATGATGCCTGGCATCAGACTGCTAGCTTCACATCACAGCTTTGTCTCTTCCTGGCTGGGTAGCCTTTGTCAAGTAACTTAACCTCTCCGTGCATCAACTTTATTGTTTATTGTATCCTCTCTGTATAGTGAAGGAATAGCTATTACTCTAGGTTTTTCTGAGGATTAAATGATCCATGTAAAGTTCTCAGAATAGTGGTTGGCGCAGAGTAAACCCTCAAATCTAGTCATGGGCCAAATAACGAAGTTATAGTTAACAGACTGGGTATACAAAACAGTGGTCCTGTAAGATTATGATGGAGTCAGAAAATTCCTATTGCCTAGTGGCATCATAGCCATGGTAGGGTTTTAGCAAAATGCATTGCTCACTAGTTTGTGGTGATGCTCGTGTAAACAAACCTACTGTGCTAACAGTTATATAAAAGTACAGCACATACAATTATGTACAGCATGTAATACTTGATAATAAACAACCATGTTACTGGTTTATGTATTTAAAGTACTATACTTTTTATGGTTATTTTAGAGTGCATGCTTTCTACGTATATAAAAAAAGTTTGCTATAAAACTGTGCCATGTTACACCAGTAACATCTCCTACATCTCGTGTTTACCATGTCTCTTGATCACATAATTATTTCTTGTGTTTGTTTTAATCTCATGTTTTATACAATAAAGTACTGTATAGGCTTCCAGCCTAGGAGCAGTAGGCTATGCCATATAGCCTAGGTGTTCAGTAGGCTGTGCTATCCAAGTTGTATAGATGCACTCTGATGCTCACACAACCACAAAATCACCTTAATAATGCATTTCTCAGATTGTATCCCCATCATTATGCAGCACATGACTGTAAATGTTGATCATTATTCCTTTCTCTTTCACTGTTCTTTTTCTGTTTCTGAGAGCAGGGATAAAACTTGCAGGAGACGTGCAAATACCACTCAGGTATTTCCTGAACACCTATAACATGGCACACAAGTACTAAAACTACAGCAGGGCTCAGGATAAGCACAGTTCCCTCTCTTGGCGCTGATGTTATAGAGGAGAGTTAGACACTAAACCAGCAGGTAAATAACATAATGTTAAGTAGTAAGATGTGCTCTGAAAAAATAAATCAGGGGAAAAGCTAGAGAATGATAAAGGGTACTATTTTAGCAGAGGTGATGAGAGCAGGCATCTGAAGAGGTGATGTTTGATCAAGACTTGAAAGATGAGGAGCCAGCATGGAAATATTTGGGAAAGGACATTCCAGACAGCACAGCAAATGCAAAGGCCCTGAGGCAGGAACTTGCAAGCATGTTTTAAGTAGTACAAGGAGACCAGTGTGGCTGGAGGGGTGTGAGGGAATGGAAAGTGAGAGGAGCAGGAGATAAAGGCACTTAGTGAGCCAGGTAGGAAGTTTTTTTCTGTTTTAAAGATCTTATTTACTTATGCTTAGAAAGAGAAGAAGGGAGGGAAAAAGAGAGGGAGAGAAATACTGATGAGTTGCCTTTCATATGTGCCCCGACTGGGGACCAAACCTGCAACCCAGGCATGTGCCCTGAGTGGGAATCGAACCAGTGACCTTTTGCTTTGCCGGTTGATACCCAACCTAGCCTAGGTTCTTTTAGTTGAACACAAACATGTGTCAGATCCACCCAAGCCTAAAAGAATTCTGAGATGCCTTCTGGAGTCTGGGAGAGGCATTGTCTGCGGAAGTCATGACCAATAGGCCCAAGGCCTAGACAGTTTTCTCTCTCCATGTCTTGCCTCTGTCTCCTTGCTTCCCTCTGTGGGTTTCTCCAGACATTTGGCTGTTCTGTAGCTCCTTCTTTTATAAAGTCTCCAGTTCCCAGCCACTGGCAAAGATTTCACTGGCTATCTCTATCCCAGAACGGGAGGGTCTAATTGGCCAAACTTTGGTCAGATGGCTACCTCTCATCCAGTGAGCTTTGACAGGGCA
This sequence comes from Pteronotus mesoamericanus, assembly GCF_021234165.1. Lineage (NCBI taxonomy): Eukaryota > Metazoa > Chordata > Mammalia > Chiroptera > Mormoopidae > Pteronotus > Pteronotus mesoamericanus. The sequence goes on from NW_026555307.1 coordinate 9,150,580, forward strand.
ATAAGTATGACACACACACACACTTCTCAAAAACCAGAGACTCTTGGAAGCCTGGCAGACCCACTTCTTGCCCTCCTAGCCTAGGGCATTATCCCACCTCTTAACATATGAAACATCATCACGTTGCAGTTAAGAACATGGGCCAGATGGCCTGGATTCAGAGCTCAACCACTCACTAGCTGTGTGACCTTGGGTTTATAACTTCACTGCTCAGGGCCTCAGGTTTTTCACCTGTAACATGGATGATAAAGGTTTCTACTTCAAGGGGCTACTAAGAGTGATAAATAAATTTAGTTGAAAGTACTTAGTTTGAGCCTGATAGGTAGTAAGCACTCAGGAAGTACACAGGAAGTATTAGTTATCATCATCTTTATTTGATTTTTCTTAAAGATTTTTTAAATTTATTTTTAGAGAGAGGGAAAGAGAGGGAGAAAATGAGGGAGAGAAACATTGATCAATTGCCTCTCATACGTGCCCTTTCCAGGGATGGAACCTACAACCTGGACATATGCCGCAACCGAAATTGAAACAGCAGCATTTCACTTTGCAGGATGACGCTCAACAAACTGAGCTATACTGGTCATGGCTCGTCATCTTTATTTTCCTTCCTGTAACTGGAGAGTGCTCTATAGTTCAAGCTGGGACTTGGGAATAAAGAGCCTGGGATTGATCCCAGCTCCTCAACCAGCAACTGACTCTGTGACCTTGGCCAAGGGAATAACTTCTCTGGGAGCCTTGGCTTCTTCATCTGCGCAGTAGGGAGAATAACAAGCTGACAGGGCTCATTCGTTGGCTGGACGTGTGTTGTCTGAGGTTTGGGGTGATTTTGGAAAGTCAAGAGATCCTAGGTATCCAGACTCAGTGCAGCCCTGGCTCCTGATTATACCATACCATGAGTATAAGCTAATGGTGCTAATATTAGAAGCCACCTTGCCTGCTTCACAAAGCCTGTGCAGGGGCGTTCTTTACATGGCACAGCACTTAACCTGTTCCCTGTAAGTATGCTAGCCACCAGCTAGAGTGCGGGGTATGGAAGAGAAGGTCCCAGGTCTACCCCACCCATTCCCAGTGCCCTGGCATGCAGGGCCAAGTGGGAGCACAGAAAAGCTCACCTTCATCAGGCTTCTCGTGAAATATCTGAAAAACAGCTTCTCAAGAAATGTATTTGTGGCCGGGCATTGGCATCACCCAGGGAATCCTGTTAACAGCTGGGTCCTCTGGCCATATTCCTCGAGCATCTATTTGGGCAGGTGTAATGGATAGTCATCAGCTAGTTTGTCTGCCCAGCAACCATTCAGCCTTCTTTTGGAGTTTTCCTTTTGGGAACAGCTTCTTCACTATCTAGTCCATTCATTTACTGAGCACTCCCTACTGCGTGTACAACACTGCTGACTCTAGATACTGAGGATGTGGCAGTGAGTTAGCCTGACCCTTGAAAATGGAGTGAGATTACAGTACAGTCACTCATTGCTTAACCACAGGGGTGCATTCTGATAAAAGTGTCCTTAAGCAATTTGTCATTGTAGGAGCATCATAGAGTGCACTTACACTAACCTGGAGAGTACAGCCTACTATACACTTAGGCTGTATGGTATAGCCTATTGCTCCTGGGCTCTAAGCCTGTACAGCATGTTACTGTATTGAATACTGTAAACAGTTGTAACACAGTGGTATTTGTGTGGGTATATCTAAACATAGAAAAGGTACAGTAAAAATATGGTATAAGAAAAATTTAAAAAATGGTACACCTGTAGAGGACACTTACTATGAATGGAACTTGCAGGACTGCAAGTTGCTCTGGGTGAGTCAGTGAGTGAGTGCTGAGTGAATATGAAGGCCTAGAACATTACTGTCCACCACTATAGACTTTATAAAACACTGTATACTTAAGCTACGCCAAATTTATTTAAATTTTTCTTCAATAATTAACCTTAGTGTACTATAACTTTTTTTTGCTTTATAAACTTTAAAGTTTTTAACTTTTGACTCTTTCATAATAACACTTAAATCACAAACACATTGTACAGCTATACAGCTATATAAAGAAAATATTTCTTTATATCCTTATTCTATAAGCTTTTTACTATTTAAGTTTTTTTATAAACTCTTTAAACTTTCTTGTTAAGAACTAGGACACAAACACACACATTACCCTATTTCTGTACAGAGTCAGGATCCTCAGTACCACTGCCTCCACCTCCATACCCCGACCCACTGGAGGGTCTTTAGGGGCAGGGAGCTGTCATCTCCTATGATAACAGTGTCTTCTGGAATAACCTCCTGAAGGACCTGCCTGAGGCTTTTCTTGAGGAGGTGTCACTCTTTTCAGAAACATGTCCATAGTAGTTTGCTTGATTTATTTCATTTCTTTCTTTTTTCCTCACCTGAGGATATATCTGTTGATTTTTAGAGAGAGGGAGAGGGAGGAAGGGAATAGAGAGAGAGTGAGAAAGAAACACTAATGTGAGAGAAAAACATTGATTGGTTGCACCTGACTGGAGTTTGAACCTGCAACTCAGACATCTGCCCTGACAGGGAATCAATCCCACAACCTTTTGGTGCCCTGGACAGTGCTTCAACCAACTGAGCCACCTAGCCAGAGTATGTTTCTTTTTTAAATCATAGATTTGCTTGTAAGCAGATAATGCACCATGGCCATTCTTCTCTACTCATGAAAACCTTTTGGTGTTAGGATCCATATTTTCAAACTTTTTGAGGAGCTGGTTAAGGTCTGCCAGAGTCATTGTTCACACATGCACATTCCAGTCCACTCTTCTTGGTTGCCAGGTTACATAACTGTCGTGCAAACAGTTCTCTTTATATTAACAATGGCTGGACTTTTCCTGGACAGGCCTCATATACAGCCTGTCACTGACTTGACTCTATCTTACAAATTAGGAACTATAAGTTATACAATAGATAACTGCACATTAGATAGGAGGATCATGTCACTGTCACTTTCTGATTTTAGTAATTGAGAAGATATTATTCTTAGGAAACACCAATTGACTACTGTAGGGATTAAAAACAGGAACAAATTCATTGAAAAAGGAAGACAACCAGTATTGGCTGAAAATCATGAAAGTGACTAAAATGTGTCTTTGTGGGGAGGATATTGTCATGAAAATTTAGCCAAAACAAAATGCTGAATAGATTTCAAGAAATTAATGTGTTATATACACAGTTTTGAGTTTAAAGATCTAAAAACTTTAGTTAGTAGAATGCTTATAGATTATTTTTATTTTCTTTATACTTTGATGTATTTTTCACATTTTCTAGTAAGAACTTTTAGAAACAGGAAGAAAAAATAATACACATCTTTTGTTAGAGCTACCAGGAGAGAAGTGCTTTTTTTCTCCTGAATGAATGCCAAGTTGTGAGGCATTAGCCTAATGCTGGTGGGGGTCATCTTTGCCCAGAGGGTTGGATAGGCAGGAGATGAAAATGATTGGTTCCCGATAAATTATTTGGGTAAAGGGAGTTTGGAGTAACCCATGAACGTTTCAGGAACATGAGCCAAAATATTGCTTTGTTGTGTTTTTTTTTTTGAGCCAGTTTGAATTGAGTCTCTGCCTTTGCAACCAAGAGAATCCTACAAGAAAAGATGCTCCTGAACTTACAGTGAAGTTATGTCCCGATAAAACGATCATAAATTGAAAATAAGTAAAAAATGCATTTAATATGCAATTAAAACATTTTTTTTCCTTTTTGATTTGAGAGGAAGGGAGGGAGGGAAAGAGAGAAACATTTGTTTTTCCATTAATTTATACATTCATCAGTTGATTCTTTATGTGCCCTAACCAGGATCAAACCTACGACGTTAGTATATCAGATCAATGCTCTAACCAACTGAGCTACTTGGCCAGGGCCAGTCAAAAATGCATTTAAAACACCTAACCTACTGAGCATCATTGCTTAGCTTAGCCCAGCTTAAACATGCTCAAACACTTAAGTTAGCCTACAGTTGGACAAAGTCATCTCATTGTGATTTTGTGGCTGTCCAGAATCACAAGAGAGCATCTTACCAGATATTGCTCATCCAGGAAAAGATCAAAATTCAAAATTCCAAGTACAGTTTCTACTGAATGTTACCACTTTCACACCATTGTAAAGTAAAAAGAAATCCTAAGGCAAACCATTGTAAGTTGGAAATTGTCTAAAACAGTAGTTTTAGTGGTCTTAGAATTTGAATCTTCAGAATTCTCCACATATGATTTGTATGTATCAGATGTTTAAGAACCACTTAACTAGACTTTTCGGAGTGCTGGTTCTTAGATTTAAGTGAGCAACAGACTTGCTTGCGGGATTTGTTAAAAATATAGAGGCTCTACTCCAAACTGATGAAGATTGTGATTTGGGGCCTGACTTCCTGAATTTCGAGTAATGTGTAGGTGATTGGATGCACATCTGATGAAAGCGCAAGGATCTTGCCCACATTAAGGCCTTTTCCACAGAATGGGCCCCAGGGTCTTTCTCAGATGAATAAAAGTAGAATTTGACTCTAGATCTTCTTTGGGAAATCAATCCTTTCCCAACCATGCACAATGCATGTTGTTTTAGGAGAAATTTGGTAGATAATGTGAGCTTTATTAGATATAATGGTTTAACCAGTATATAGACCCTCAAGTAAGTTTGGAAAGAGCTAGATGTAGTTCATGCTAAAAAGTTGCTTTACATTCAGAACAAAGGCTGCTTTTGAATAGTCATAGAAATATATAGGCGGGTAATTATTCACTAATTTAGTTCAAAGTAATTTATGGTGAATGCTTTGTGTGTGTGTGTACACATGTGTACCCATAGTTACTCAGAGATGATGAAAGGGCCACTGCCCTTTTACTACGGCAAAAAGGAATCTTTTGAGTTGACCCATTGGGCTAGAAAATCCCTTTTTAAATACTGTTTTATAGCAGTTTTGCTTTTAAGGCCCCAGAGCTGAGGGGAAAAAGGGATGTGGAGCCTGACTGATGTGCCCTGTTTGCTCTGACCCCAGGCGCATTTGAGTTTGCCATTCATTGTCTGAATCTCCCTGACCCCTCCAGGATTCGTATCCCATACTGAGCTCCTATAGCTCAGCCATAACGAATTAGGGCATGGGTTGGCCAAAAATACTCAAATTTAAACTGATCATCTTCAAATATTTTTGTTTGTGTCCCCTCAAAAAATTTTTAATAAACCTCACCTCCTTATACATTGTAAAGCTAACATCTATAATAATTTTATGGTACCTTTAAAATGTTCTTATTTGTGGGAGAGAGAAAATAGTCCATATTTTATAAGGTAAGATTAGATAAAGTTGGATTGTAGTTGAAATAAATACTTTATGATATGCTTAGATAAAACAAAGCCCACAGAATCTGAAATAAATCACATAAATTTTTCCCTGGGAATTTTTTTCTGGTACATTTCAAAAATACAGTCGTCCTGTTAAACATTTCACTTACACAAATCTGGGTCACTAACCTATACTGCTTTGACCGTTCTTAATTTAGGGGAGCCCAACATGAACCAGAATATCATTTTTTAAAACTTAAATTTGTATTTATCAGAAAGATGTTAAGTCAGGAAGGACACGCAAGTATAAGGGCTTAAGGAGCTTTATTATTCACTAAAGACTACTTCCCTGAAACCAGTATTTTGGTGTGTTCTGTTGTTCAGCGTCCTGGAGGTTTACACACTCCCTGGACATTGCTCCTTCACTAGAGGTAGGTAATGGTACAGTGAAGAGTCGGCAGTTGAGAAGGCAGTATGGATCACAGTTTTAGGAAGGGGAATTTGTGGAAATTGAGGATCTTACCATGGCTTCTCTTAAAAGCATTTGTGTTGTTGTAGCCATTGAACCTCTGAGCCAGGGGTGATAATGGTGGGGAAAGTAGATAAACACATCCAAGCCTAAAGACTGTCAGCTTCAAGAATATGGCTGGTTTTTGTTGTTGTTTTTTTTCTTCTTACAGAGCAGGAATTCCAGAGGTAGGTAAGGTGTTACAGAGATGGTTGACGGATTCACCACCATCATCATTGCGAACCCAGTTTCTGTCATCTCCTGGCTTTATAGTCTCCTCCTGTGTGCAGGGTTAGGACCTGCTTAAAAAGTAGCCATTAATTTCTTCCTCTCTTTTCTTTTTGTTTAGTCTAACTAAAGGTTTGTTCATTTTGTTGATCTCTTCAACAAGAACCAACTTTTAGTTTTATTGACTTTATCATTAGTTCTTAGTTTCATTGATTTCTTCTCTTTCCTTTAATATTTTCTTCTTGGTCTGACTTTACTTTGCTCTTCAAGTGAAAGCTTAAGTTATTGATTTGAAGTCTTTCTTTTCTAAGTTAGGCATTTAAAGCTATAAATTTCCTTCTAAATAATGCTTTAACTGCATCCAATAAATGTTGATATATTGTGTTTTTGTTTCAACCAGTTCAAAATATTTTGTTTTCCTTGTGATATCTTCTGTGACTCATGAGCTATTTAAAAGTATCTTGTTTAATCCAAAATTTGCTACATAAGGCTACCCTACCAAGACTGGGAGTCATAGCAGATCTGGCTAATACATAGAAACAAACAGAAAGAGGCAGCCAAAATGGGAATATGAAGAAACATAGCGCAAATGAAAGAACAGGAAAAAAATCTCAAAAAAGAAGAGCTAAATGAAATGGAAACAAACAATTTACCAAGAGTTCAGAAGAATGGTTATAAGGATGTTCAGGGAATTCAGTGAGAACTCCAACATGAAGGAGGACATAGAAACCATAAAAATAAAAAAGCCAGCCAGAAATGAATAGTACAATAAATTAAATGAAGAATACACTAAAAGGAATAAACAGTAGATTGGGTGAAGCAGAAGATCGAATCAGCGATTTGGAAGACAAGGTAGCAGAAAACACTCAATCAGACCAACAAAAAGAAAAAAGAATTTTTAAAATGAGGAAAGTTTAAGGAACCCCTGGGACAACACCAGGTATAATGACATCCAAATCATAGGGGTACCAGGAGAAGAGAGCAAGCAAGGGATCAAGAACCTATTTGAGGAAATATTAGTGGAAAATTTCCCTAACTTGGTGAAGAAAAACAACATACCAGTCCAAGAAGTACAGAGAGTCCCAAACAAGATCAATCCAAAGAGGTCCACACCAAGACACATTATAATTAAATGGCAAAGGTTAAAGACAAAAAGAGAGCAGAAGAAAGACAGTTACCTACAAGGAAGCTCCTGTAAGACCATCTGCTGATTTCTCAACAAAATATTTCAGGCCAGAAGGGATTGGCATGAAATATTCAAAATGATGAAAAACAAGTACCTACAACCAAGGCTACTTTACCGAGCAAGGCTGTCATTTAAAATTTAAGAAGAAATAGAGCTTCCAAGTCAAGAAAAAGCTAAAAAAGTGTGTTACCACCTAACCAGTATTAAATGTGTTATCATCAAACCAGTATTACAAGAAATGTTAAAGGGCCTTCTTAAAGAAGAAGAAGGAGTGAGGATAGGAGGAGGGAGAGGAGAAAAACAGAGTTAAAAGGATAAAATGGCAATAAATACATACCTTCAAAAATCATTTTAAATGCAAATAGTTTAAATGCTTCAACTGAAAACATAGGATAGTTGAAATGGATAAGGAAACAAGACCCATATATATGATGTCTACAAGAGGCCCACTTCAGAACAAAAGATAAATGCAGACTAAAAATAAAGGGATGGAAAAAGATATTTCATGCAAATGGAAAGGGAAAAAGTGCTTGTATATCCAAACTTGTATCTGGCAAAATGGACTTTAAAATAAAGGCTATAGTACAAGACAAAGAAAGACACTACATAATGATAAAGGGAGCAATCCAACCAGAGGATATAATCCTTGTAAACATTTATGCAAATCTTGATGAACATAAAGGGAGAGGTGAACATTAATACAGTCACAGTAGGGGATGTTAATATGCCAGTGACATCTGTGGGTAGATCTTCCAGACAGAAAAGCAACATCAGAAAGGAAACAGTAGGCTTAAATGACACACTAGATCAGATGGATTTACATGATATCTTCAGAGCATTTTACCCCAGAGCAGCAGCATATACATTCTCTTCAAGTGCACATGGAAGATTTTCTAGGATAGACCATGGGTTAGGACACAAAACAAGACTTAGTAAATTTAAGAAGGTTGAAATTACATTAAGCGTCTTCTCTAACCATAATGGTATAAAACTAGAAATCAGAAGAAAAAAACTGAAAAACACACAGAGATGTGGAGGCTGAATGACATGTTACTAAACAGTGAATGGGTTAACAATGAGAACAGGGAAGAAATCAAAAAATACCTTGAAACAAATGAAAATGAGAACACAACAACCAAAAATCTGTGGGACAGTGAAAGCAGTCCTAATAGGGAAATTCATAGCATTACAGGCCTACCTTAAGAAACAAGAAAATCTCAAATAAACGATCCAACTTCACACTTAAAGGAACTAGAAAAAGAACAGCAAACAAAGCCCCAAGTGAGTAGAAGAAAGGAAATAATGAAGATTGAAGTGGAAATAAATGAAATACAGTAAAAAAAAAAAAAAATTACACAAAAGATCAGTGAAATCAAGAGCTGGTTCTTTGAATAGATAAACAAGACTGACAACCTTTAACAAGACTCATCAAGAAAAAAAAGGGAGAGGTCCCAAATAAATGAAATCAGAAATGAAAGAGGAGAAGTAACAACTGATTTTAGAAATAGAAAAAATTGTAGGAGAATATATTACAAACAACTGTATGCCAACAAACGGGACAAAATAGATCAATTCCTAGAAACATATGTACAGTATTGCAAAACTGAATCAGGAAGAATAAAAGAATCTGAATAGACAGATCACACCTAATGAAATTGAAGCAGTAATCAAGAAACCCCCAGCAAACAAAAGTTCTAGACCAGATGGCTTCACAGGAGAATTTTCCAAACATTAAAGGAAGAACTAATACCTATCTTTCTCAAACTATTCCAAAAAATTAAAGAGGAAGGAAGACTGCCAAGCTTATTTTACAAGTCCAGAATTATCCTAATTCAAAACCATCCGAAGACACTACAAAGGATGAGAATTACAGGCCAATGTCCCTGATGAACGTAGACGCTAAAATCCTCAACAAAATACTAGCAAACCAGATCTCACAATATGTTCAAAAGTTCATACATCATGATCAAGTGTGATTTATTCCTGGGATGCAAGATTGGTACAATATCTGCAGATCAATAAATGTGATACTCCACATAAAAGAATGAAGGATAAAAACCACATGATCATATCAGTAGATGCATAAAAAGTATTTGATAAAATTCAGCATCCACTTATATAAAAACTTTCAGCAAAGTGGGAATAGAGGGAACATACCTCAACACAATAAAAGCCATATATATGGCCCCACACCCAACATTCATATTCAGTGATGAAAAAGTAAAAGCATTTCTTTTAAGATCAGGAACAAGATAATGATGTTCCTTTTCACCACTCTAATCGACATTGTACTGGAAGTCTTCTCACAAGGCAAGGCAAGAAGATGAAATAAAAGGCATCCAAATTGGAAAAAAAGTAGTAAAACTCATTATTTTCTGATGACATAGTACTGTATATAGAGAACCTCAAAGGTTCCACCAAAAGACTACTAGAACTGCCGTGGCCTGTGTGACTCGGCTCGTTGAAGCATCCTTCCATAGTCGAAGGGTTGTGGGTTTGACTCCAGTCAGGGCACATGCCTGTATTGTGAGTTTGATCCCCAGTCCAGGTGTGTATGGGAGGCAACCAGTTGATGCTTCTATCTCATGTCAGTGTCTCTCTCTCCCTTCCTTTCTCTCTAAAAAAGCAATGAAAAAAAATGTCCTAAGGTGAAGATAAAATAAAAAGTACTGGAACTGATAAATGAATTTAGTAAAATAGCAGGATACAAAATATGTAGAAATCACCAATATATACATCATAAGAACTATCAAAGGGAAACTAAGAAAATAATCTCACTTAAAATTGCTTTAGAAAAATACCTAGGAATAAATTTAATTATTTATTGATTTTAGAGAGAGTAGGGTAGTTTTACTTATTTGTGCATTCATTGGTTGATTCTTTTACGTGCCCTCTAAAAGGACCACAGCCTTGGCACATCAGGTCAATGCTCTAACCAACCTAGCTGCCTGGTCAGTGTCCTACAAATAAATTTAATGGAGGATGTAAAAGACCTGTACTCACAAGATTATAAGACACTGAAGGAAGAAATTGAAGAAACAAGTAAGTGGAAGCATATACCATGTTCACAGACAAAATGAGTTAATATCATTAAAATGTCTGTACCACCCAAAGCAATCTATAGATTCAGTACAATTCCTATCAAGATACCAATGGCATATTTCACAGAACTAGAACAAATAATCCAAAATTTTATATGGAACCAGGAAAGACCCTGAACAGCCACAGCAGTCTTGAGAAAGAACAACAAAGTCGGAGAAGTCATCCTATCTGATATTAAAGTACACTACAAGGCCATGGTAATCAAAACATCATGGTACTGACATTAAAAACAGACATATAGATAAATGGAACCAAATAGAGTCCAGAAATAAGCCCACTTTGTTATGGCCCACTAATATTTGACAAAGGAGGCAAGAGCATACGGTGGGGTAAAGGCAGTCTATTCAGTAAATGGTCTTAGGGAAATTGAACCAATATGTGCAAAGAAATGAAACTAGACCACCTTCTTACACTATACACAGGAATAAACTCAAAATGGATAAAAGACTTTAAGGTGTGAAACCATATAAATTCTAGAGGAAAACAGGCAGTAAAAGCTCAGACATTTCTCATAGCAATATTTTTTTTGATGTATCTCTGGACAAGGGAAACAAAAGAAAAAGGAATGGGACTACATCAAACTAAAAAGTTTTTGCACAGCAAAGCAAACCAGCAACAAAACATATTTGCCAAAGATAGACCTGATAAGGGATTAATATCCAAAATTTATAAAGGGCTTACAAAACTCAACACCAAAAAAAAAAAAATCCTATTAAAAAATGGGCAAAGGACCTTAGTAGACACTTCTGTATGAGAACATGCAGATGTCCAATAGACATATGAAAAGATGCTCAACGTCATTATTCATCAGTGAAATGCAAATTAAAACCACAATGGAATGTCACCTCAATGGCTGTCAGAATGGCTATCATCAGTAAATTATCAAACAAGTGTTGGCAAGGATGTTGAGAAAAGGGAACCCACGTGCACTGTTAGTGGGAATGCAGACTGGTGCCACCACTCTGGAAAGCAGTATGGAGTTGCCTCAAAAAATTCAAAACAGAACTACCCAGTGATTCCACTTCTGGGAATATATCTGAAGAAACCCAAAACAGAATTATTTGCAATAGCCAAGGTTTGGAAGCAGCCCAAGTTCCCATCAGTAGATGTGTGGATAAAAAAAGCTCTGATACATTTACACAATGGAATACTACCAGGCCTTAAAAATGAAGGAAATCTTACCCTTTGCAACAGCATGAGTGGATCAGGAGAGCATTGTGCTAAATGAAAAAAGCCAGTCAAGAGAAAGACAAATACCATATGATTTAACATGTGCATGGAAACTAATGAAGCAAGTAAACAAACAAAATAGAAACAGACTTGTAGATACAGAGAACAGACTGACAGCTGTCAGATGGGAGCTGGGTGAATGAGGTGAAGGGATTAAGCGGAAGGAAAAAAAAATCACAATCAGACAGTGTATGCTAATTACCAGAGGGAGAGAGTGGTGTGGGGAGGTGAGAGACGGTAAATGGGGGATAAGTGGTGATGGAAGGAAACTTGGATGGCGAACACACAATACAATATACAGATGATGTGTTACAGGGTTATACTCCTGAAGCCTATATAATTTTATTAACAAATGTCACCTCCATAAATTCCATTTTAAAAAAAAGATTGTAAAATGATAACCCATAGAATGGGAAAAGATATTCGCAAATCATATGTCTCCTAAGGGATGTGTATCATGAGTATACAAAGAACTCTTACAACTTGATAGTGTAAAAACAAATAACCCTATTCTAAAAAGGCAAACGATTTCAATGCATGCTTCTACAAAGAAGTTATGCAAATGTCCTGCAAGGGTATGAAAACATGCTTAATATCATTAGTCATTACAGTAATGCTAATTAAAGCCACAATGAAATTTTACTTTACATTAACTAGGATGGCTATAACTCAAAAGATGGACAATAACAAGGTTGGCATGAATATAAGGAAATTGGAACCCTCATGCATGGGATTATAAAATGGTGTAGCTACTTTAGAAAATAGTTTGGCAGTTACACATAGACTTACCATGTGACTCAACAATTCCACTCCTAAGTATATAGCCAAGAAAGATACAGACACGTCTACACAATAACTTGTACACAGATGCTCACAGCAGCATTATTAATAATAGAAAGTGGAAACAACCCAAATGTTTATGAACTGATGAATGGATAAAATGCAGCATACAGAGTCTGACAGGAGTAATGCCTGCTTGAGTGTGGTTAGGTCTAATAATTTATAGTTTTAATTTGAACATTTCACTTAAAATGTCATATGATGTGTTTAAATGTGATATTGTTATGTTACAGAACTACAGGCTTATGATTTTGTAATAAAAGATTTTGTAATAAAAAGGGACATTATTTGTGCTGGACCCTGTATATGCACAATACTCTGTTATTCTGCCATAGTAAGGAGTGAAGTACTGATCTATACAACATGATGAACCTTGAAAATATTATGCAAAATAAAAGAAAACCAGAAACAGAAAACCACATATTGCCTGATTCCACGTATATGAAATGTTCAGAGTAAGCAAATCTGTAGACAAAAGATAGATTAGTGTTTGCTTATAGCTGGGGAGGTGATTGCTTTTATTGATTTATTTTTGGGGCAATGAAAACTTTCTAAATTTAGTTTGTGGTTGAGTGGTTGAACAACTTTGTAAATATATTAAAAGCCATTCAGTTATACACATTCTAAGAGTGAATATCTATTCATGTTTGAAGTGATTATTGGTATGTTTAGATTAACAGCTGCCATTTTGCTATTTGTTTTCTATATGTCCTGTGTCTTTTCCTTCGTTATAACCTTCTTTGTGGTAAGTACATATTTTCCATTGTTTTACTTTAATTCCTTTGAGTTTTTGAAAACTTTTTTCTGTTATCTTCTTAGTGGGTGCCTAGGGTTTACAATATGCATCTTCTCATTTATCACCACTTACTTCAGATTAACACTAAAACTTAATTCCAGTTAAATGAAGACACAAATACAGAAACTTTGTTCTACAGTAGCTTTGTTTTCTTTCAAGTATGTGTGTGTGTGTGTGTATTTTTTTTTAAATCCTCACCCGAAGATATGTCCGTCGATTTGAGATACAGAGACAGAGACATTGATGTGAGAGAGAAACATCAACTATTTTTGCCTCCTATACGCACCCCAACCTTTTGGTATACGGAAAGATGCTTCAACCAACTCACCAAGGGTGCCAAGTATATTTTTATTATATGTTTGAGGCCCCACAGTTGTTTTATAATTGTTTAAGAAATCTTACATTTTTAAATCAGTCAGGAGAAGAAAAGAAAAAAGAAATCATGAGCCTTTTTTATTTACTCATGTATTTACCTTCTCTGCTGTTCTTTATTTTTTCTTGTCAGTTGGAGTTACCATATGGTGACATAAGGAATCAATATCATAGGTTCTTTGGCCTAAAGGACTTCCTGTAGCATTTCTTGCAAATCATATCTGCTAATAGTAAATTATCTCAATCTGGGAATGCCTTTATTTCACCTCAGTTTTTTGAAGGATAGTTTTTTTAAAATAAATATTTTATTGTTCTGTTACAGTTGTCACAATTTTTCCCCCTTTGCTCTCCTCTGCCCAGCCCACCTCCTGCTCCCACAGACAATTCCCACTCTGTTGTCCATGTCCCTGCCATGTGTCATTCATACATGTTCCTTGACTACGGAATTCTTGTTTGATAGGATTTTTTTTTTCTTTTAGCATTTGGAACGTGTTATCTGGTGTTTTTGGCCTCTGTTTTTAGTGGGAAAAGAACTGTTGGTTGCATTGATGCTCCCTGTGCATAATAAGCCATTTTTCTTCTCCTATTTAAAAGATTTTCTCCTTGTTTCTGTCTTTTCAACAGCTTGACTATGTTGTATCAAAGTGTGGATCTCTTTTTATCTTATGTGGAATGTGTTGAACTTCTTGGACTTGTAGACTGATGTTCTTCATCAGATCTGAGATGTTTTTGGCCATTTATTCAGATTTCTTTTTCTGCCCTTTTTTCTCTCCTTCTGGAACTTCTACTCTGCTTATGCTGATATCCCACGTGTCTTAAAGAGTCTGTTTATCTTTACTCAATTTTTTTTCTGTTTCAGATTGTATAAGTTTTAGTGATCTGTCTTTAAGCTCACAGGTTTTTTTTCTTCTGCCATTTCAAATTTGATGTTGAACCCCTCTAGTGAATGTTTTATTTCAATTATTATAATTTTCAACTTAAGAATTATCTTTTTAAAAATTGTTTCTATTTCTTATTGTATCTAATTCTTTAAACATGATTTCCTTTAGCTTGTAAACGTATTTACAGAGCTATTTGAAGTCTTTGCTAAGTCCACCTTCTGGCCTCTTTCAAAGGTAATTTCTGTTAACTGCTTCTTTTCCTGAATATGGATCACACTATGTTTCTTTGTATCACAATTTTTGGTTGTTGTCGAAAACTGCATATTTTAGATCACGTATGATAGCAACTCTGGATTCTCATTCCTCCCTCCCTAGGCCATTGTTTGTTGTTGCCTTTTTTAAAGTATTCTTTTGTATTGTTTGTTTAATGACTTGACTGGGACAATTCTTTGGAGTTTCTCCTGTGGTATGGAGACCAACATCTGATCTTATCTTTTAAAAACAAACAAAACTTGTCTTAATTTACTAGGGGTTGCCCTTGGTTCAGTATGGGTTATTGGTCAGCTAATGCTTGATCAGAAGTTGTGCTGAAAATTTGAGCCAGTAAGGCTTCCACCCTTTGCCATTGGATCTGTGTGTGGACTGGGGAATATTCAAAATTAAAGCAGTCTATGAATCTGCCACAGCTATTGCTTTCTGCCTGGCCATCTGATATCTTCTTTGCACATTCCTGAGGCCTCATGTTCAGCCAGGGATGTATGGAGAGCTAGAGCCCTTTCCAGTCTCTCTGGATCTTGCATGCAGCCTTGTATATCACTTTTATTGCTGATTTTTGGGAGAAAGAATATCCTGAGTTCTCATTTCTCCATTCCAGAGGACTGGTTGGCAGTTTTGACTTTCGATTTTTCTCTTTGGCTTGTATCTTAACAAACCTAGAAGTACTGATTTTACAAATTCAAATATGTAACCCTGGCTGTACATTCTGATCTGTTGAGGAACTTTAAAAGTTGCTTTTATGTCTTTTTTTTGTTTATTACATTTTACTTTATATAATGAACAAATTGCAAACATATAGAAATAGAACATATTACCTATCATGACTAATCTTGTCTCATTTATCTTCTGACTTCGCCTGCCCCCTGCCCATTATTCTGAAGCAAATATTATACATTATATCATTTCACCCACAAATATTTAATTATGATATTCTAAAAGGAAAAGAACTCTTTTTATTTTTTTATCCTTGCCCAAGGGTACATTTTTATTGATTTTAGAGAGAGAGGAAGGGAAAGAGAGAGAAACATCGATTGATTGCCTCCCGTGAATGCCCTGACCAGGGGCCAACCCTGCAGCCGAGGAACGTACCCTGACAGAGAATCAGACCTGCAGCCTTTCAGTGCACAGCACTCTAACCAAACAAGTCACACTGGCCAGGGCTTGTTTATTTTTATATTTTTTTTATTAAAACAGTTTTATTGAGGTATAATTGACATATAACACTATATTAGTTTCAGGTGTACAACACAATTCAATATTTGTATACATTGCGAAATGATCACCACAGTATCTAGTTGCCATCTGTGACCATACATAGTTACAAATTTTTTTTCCTGTGTGATGAGAACTTTAAGGTCTGCATTATTTACAATAGGCAAGATATGGAAACACCGTTTCTGTTGATAGATGAATGTATAAAGAACATGTGGTATATATAGAATGAAATATTATTTAGCCGTAAAAAATGGAGTCTTGCCACTTGCAACAACATAGGTAGACCTCAAGGGCATTATAGTAAGTGAAATAAGACAGATATCATATGATCTCACATGTGGAATCTTTAAAAAAATAACTGAATTCATAGATACAAAGAACAGATTGGTGGTTGCCAGGGGTGAGGGTTGGGGAAGTGCAAAATGGGTAGAGGGGATCAAAAGGTACAAACTGCCAGTATAAAACATGAGTTACGGGAATGTAATATACAGCAAGGTGACTATAGTTAATAATACTGCATTACATGTTTGAAAGTTGCTAAAAGAATAAAAAGTTCTTAAGAGAGAAGGTCTTTTTTTAAAAACATAACCACAATACAATTCCTTAATATCATCACATATACTTAAGGAACTTCAAAAGCTAGAATGCCCAATAAAACCAGACTCTCTGCAGGGGGCAAGGCCAGGGTATCAGGATTCACTGAACTTCCCTGGTAATTGTGGCATGCAGCCGAGATTGAAAACCATTGAGTTAGATTTCTCTTTATCCTTTTCCAAAATCGTTCTTCATTTTTAGTTTAAATGCATAGAGTCAGAGTAGTGTGATAGGAAATATTCTTTTTTGGAGGTTTGGGATTTTCCTTTTCCTTGCCTAACATAGGATCTGTTTTTATGAACAACCAATGGGTATTTTACAAAGATTGAATCTCACCTGTTTTCCGGTTAAAAGTTTTATATGATAAACCTTGAAACCCAAGTTGCTAGTTTGTATTAATTCATATGCTTGCTAGCCCTATTTTTGGTTAACTTTATGTTACTCTCTTAAAAAGAGATTTTGTGTGTGTCCCACAGTGATTATGATTTTGTCAGTTCTCGTATTTCAACTGATTTTTGTTTTAAACATTTAAATCTATTTTTTCTTTGTAATTTTAGCCATGAAAAGTTGAGGACAACAGCAGCAGACTGTCTTCTACCCACCCCCTAGTTTCTGCATTTCTAAATCCTTAATTGTAGTTGGAAAGTGTTTTGATGTCAGTGTCATCACAGGTGTTTGGTGACATCAGATGCCATTTTAGTCCTTTTATAATAGGCCCTCTCCCACAGGTCATGTTAGGGACCCAGCCTTCAGCTGTGCCTTCATTATGCCTGGACATTGCCACCTCCTCCTCACCTGGAAAGGACCTGCTGCATTTCTGATCTTTGTGTGTGGGCTCTTTGGGGAAATGTGTACATTACAAGCAGCAAGCTGTGATTTAACACTTGATTTTCACATGGCCTGGTGAGTGCTGCTGGGCTAGCTCTCCACCCCCTCTGTTAATATCTTTTCGTATAGACACCGAGTCCCACACCCTCCCCTGCTGTGTGATCCACTGCTCGCTGTTTCTCCTGAAATAAATACTAATTGGTTTTCAGTTCCACTTGGATTTTAATGGACCAAGGCCCATTGCAGCCTTGGTCCAGAAACACTGATGTGTTTGAAATTAAGTTCCGCAGGAGGAAGAACCAGCATTGCAGGGAGCTGGCTGGCTCTGTCCCTCCCAACTTGCCACAGTGGCCATGGGTCTCTTCCAACCACATGCATGACCTTGCTCAGACTTACAGTTGCTTTGCAGAGACTTGCTCGTGATGACAAAGACAGGTTTGGACAGCGCTCCCATTCCTCCATCAGTGGAGAGCGACAGGACCTTGGTTCATGGGGAATGGAGGAATGTCATTTAGTCAGCTTGGTGGATCATGGACTCCTGATCTGGGGCCCAGGAGCGTTCCTGTATCTTCTGGACAATTCCTGTGAGAGGCCCACCTCCCTCTGCATTGCCTATCAGGGACTGCAGGAGGGAGAGGCTAGATCATGTGCCAGCCATCTAGGGTGGGGAGGTGATTTTGATCTGCCTCCGCCCTCCTCCAACATTTTCTTCCTTTCGCAATACCATCCAGGATTGTCCCATTCCAGGTCTGCCTCAGAGGCCTGCATCTGGACAGCTGTTCTCTTTCGTTCTCATCTGCCCGGGCATTGGGGCAGATGTCAGTCCTACAGATGTAGAACAGCAGCACATGGAGGGCTCAGGACTTTTCTAGACATGGGAGTGAGAGCATAACCATTCCCACAGGTCAGAGGATCAGTGCAGTGGTTCGAAATATTTCCTCCCAAGGTAGGCAGACCCAGTACTTCCCACTGGTTAGGAAATTTGGTGCGGGTGACCACGTGACTCCTGGACCTCATTTTCCTTCTCACAGTATTAGTTTGCTGGGGCTGCCATAACAAAATACCACAAACTGGGTGGTTTAAACAACATGTCCCACAGTTCTGGAGGCCAGAAGTTTGAGATCAAGGTGTCTACAGAGTTAGCTCCCTGTGAGGGCCATGAAGTGAATCTGTTCCACATTTCTTTCTTAGCTTAGCCTTTGGCAGTTTGCTGGCAGTCTGGGATTTCTTGGCTTCTGCCCATTTACCTCAGTCTCTGCTTCATCTTCACAGAGCATTTGCCGTGTGCATGTCTGTGTCCATATGTGCCCACACCAGTCATATTTGGATAATAAGGGGCTCACCCTATTCCAGTATAACCTCATTCTAACTTAAGTAATTATATCTGCAACAACCCTGTTTCCAAGTTAAGGTCACATTCTGAACTTGGGGGGAGGGGCATAATCCAGAACTGAAAAAAATAACATCAATAATACTGCACACACTAGAGTTGTTAGGTTATTAATTCATGCAAGTAAAGCACTTAGCTCAGTTCCTATGACACAGTAAGTGCACAGTAAATGTTAGTCTTGTTAATGGGCTCTGGTGACCTCATCTTGCACTGGGACTATTACAGTAGCCTTCTCATAAGCTCACTGATTCTATTCCTGTCCCCTTCGTTTTGTTGTCCAAAAATAGAAATGAAGTCATGTATACCCCATATGTAAACCCTTCAGTGGTTTCACTTCAAGCAGTCAGGAAATTAGGGTTGCAAGTAACAGAAAACCCAACCAATACTGGCTTAAAGAAATTGAGAAATTATTGGCTTTATATAATTGCAGTAGGGGAAATCTGTTCTAGATGCAGCTTGATCCAGAGCTCAGATAATATTATTACCAGTACTGAGTTTTTCTTTTTAATCTCTCAGTTGGTTCCTCTGAGCTGTTTTTTCTCATAACACTTCTGACACCAAATGTGTGGGGTTTTTTTCCTCATACCAACAATTCTTCAACTCTCTGGACACAACTGGATATCTTACGATTTAATTCAGTTCTGACACTACCTGGAGTTTGCACAGGCCTCACAGGTTCCATTGACCCGTCTCCTCCCCCACTCCCCCAATATTTGATAATTTGCTAGAATAACTCACAGAAGTCAGAAAGATACTTTTCTTACATTTGCCATTTATTATAAAGGACACAAATTGGGAACAGCCAAATGGAAGAGATGCATAGGGCAAGGTACGGGGGTAGAGGCAGGGAGTTGCCATGACCTCCCTGAGCTTACCACTCTCATTTAACACCTCTCTGCATTCACAAGTCTGGAAGCTCTTCACACTGGCTCTTTAGGGTTTTATGAGATTTTTGTTATGCAGAATGATTGATTAAATCATTGGTAATTAATTCCAGCTCCTCTCCCCTCCTATAGGTCTAGGACTGGGACTGACAGATCCAACCCTTTAATCTTGCCTTGGTCTGTCTAGAGACCAGCCCCCATCCTGAAGCTTTCTAAGAACCTCTCAGCCAAAAGTCACCTCATTAGTATAAATTCAGATATGGTGAAAGGGGCTTGTTATGAAAAACACAAGATGTTCCTATGACCCCTGTTATTCAGGAAATTCCAAGGGTTTTAGAAGCTCCAGGGACAAAGCCCAAATATATACAGTTCCAGTCTCAAATTGTTCTCTGGTAGTTATGATTACAACAATTATAGCCTCAAATTAGGAGGTTCAAGTCCAGGGGAAGAAGAGGGCCTTTTTGTGTGGGGGGGGACCTTCTGCAAAAGTTCTGAAGTTCACTGTGCACCAGCTTAGGTCATGTGTGCAAGTATGACCTGGGGAGGGCGGGAGGCCTTGATGGGCATTGAGGCCTGAGTCTGGGCCAGAGCTCCCTTGACATCTCATGGCCTAAAAGTGGGAGTTATTAGGGCCCCAAGTGAAAATAAGGTGTTTTGTGGGAACAGACAATGGATAGCAGTGGGGAACAAATAACAATTATCTATTAATAGACTCCTGTACTTAAAATTTAAAAATCCTTACTGTGGTCTTCAAGGTGCTCCATGGTGCAGCCCCTGCTAGCCAGTTTTTCATTTAGTTTCTCAAACAAGCCAAGCTTTTTGCCTCCCTCAGAGCCTTTGTATATGTTCTTCCCTGTGCTTCACATGCTTTTCCTGGAAGAAAATGGCTTTTCTTCTAATCATCCTCTTCTCATCCTTCAGATCTCAGCTTAAATGTCAGGTCTTCTAAAAGGCCCTTTTGGACCATCCTGAATCTAAACTTGGCCCCCTGTTATCTTTCCTGGCAAACCTTCAGAGCAGTTATCGTAATATTTAATTGCATGTTACAGTTGCCGTGATGCGTTTAATGTCTCTCTTCCCCACTGGGCTGTTATGTCCCAGGAGATCAAGCCCAGGCCTGTTGTTTTTTTCCTCCCTTCATATCCCCGGTACATACTAGGTGCTTAAAAAACAAAACAACACCAAAAAAAACCCTTACTAAATGAATATGGTAGAAGTAGAATGGTTTACTCATTTAAAATTATGGTTAGCCTGTCATTGAACTGGAGCAGGGAACAATAACTGGCCGGAAGTTTTTAAAAGCCTAGCAGCGAAATTTCAAAGTGAAAGTTTTACTAGTAAAGGAAATATATGTTTTAACCATATTTTTATGGGCCCGTTAGTATTAATGGTGCCAAAGTGACCTTCCTTTTGGAGTCTTGGAGCCAGTTGAGGTGGTACATCTCCTAGTATTAAAAACTTTACCATATTAACTAGAGTACAGCAATTAACACATATTTTTAAATTAGCCTATTATTCATTTAAGGAAGCCAACGAGTGGTAAGCTAAGGTCAAGTGTTTAACACTTGATTATTTGAATACCTCCAAGGAACAATCCCACACTGCTGACACCATTCTGAATCGCTGTCATCCATCAAGGATCCTGAAGTTGAAAGCCATTTCCCAGGTTGCTCTCTTCTCTCCTGAAGCCACAGTGAGCCTCTCAGTGCAGAGTGAAGAAGTCAGCCAAACTGACATGAAGACCAAGATGGCTAAACTCTCCTCTCCTGCAGGAAAGGAGACACTCAAGAATGTGAGGTTGTATCTCATGGAAGAGTTTGCTTTGGCTGTCTTTTGATAATGCAAAACTGTGATGTCATATCACCTTTAACCTTCTCTTAAGGGGATGTCAGGTATGAGCTGATATAGGTTTGGCTGCTGTGACAGACCCAGAATAGCAGCGGTGTAAGTGAGAGAGCAGTTGATTTCTCTCTCATGAAGCAGTTTGAGAATGAGCAGCCCAGAGCTGATGAGTGCTGGGACCCAGGATCCTGCCATCTTGTTCCCCATTGCTGGGATGTTGGCCTCATCTGCAGGTTCCCAAATGACTCCCCACCGTTACCATGTGTGCATTTTGCTCTATGGGAAAGGAGGATGTGAGAGAAGAGGGTACCCTCCCCTTTCCCTTAAGGCAGGAGTTCTCTTTTTTGAAAGGTAATTCACATACCATAAAATTTACCCTTTGGAAGTATACAACTCAGTGTTTTTAGTGCATTCACAAGGTTGTGCAACTGTCATCACAATCTCAGTTGCAGAACATTTTCACCATTCCAAAAAGAAACCCTGAATTCATTCATTCCCCATTCCTCCCTCCTCTCAGCTCCTGCCAACTACTAATCTACTTTCTGTCTCTGTGGATTTCTTCTTCTGGACATTTCATTTAACTGAATAATGTAATATATGGCCTTTTGTGTCTGGCTTCTTTCACTTAGCATAATGTTTCCAAGATTCATCCATGCTATAGCATGTTTGAGTACTTCATTCCTTTCTATGACTGAATGATATTACAGTGTATGGCTATACTGCTTTGTATTTATCCATTATCAGTTGATGAACCTTTGGGTTGTTTCCACTTTTTTACCATTATGAATAATACTGTTTGTATACAAGTTTTTATGTAAACCTATTTTTCAGTTTTCTTGAAAATGTACCCGAGAGTGGAATTGCTGAGTCATGTGGTAGCTATGTGTAACTCTCTGAAGAACAAAACAGAGGTTCTTAATATTTATGTGCCACAGACTCTTTAACATCCATTTCACACAATCATATTTTTAAATTAATAAAACATGTGGTAAATCAATTGTGTTGAATTAAGATAACAAATTTGTGATGTATTATGGCAAAATCCAGTGACAGGCCTAATTACATAATGTCAAAGTACTGAAGGGCATGAATACTATTTTAAGATGTTTGTAGAAAGTGTAATGTAATTATTTTAAAAACCTGATTTCTATTGGTGAGATATTCATAGGTGTCATGAAAACTATTATAGTTTGCCTACTCTCATAATTAAAGGAAATGCTGAATTTCTTTTAGAGGTTAGTGAAAATAAAGAGGTTATTACCCTGCCCACCCAAATTAATGTAGCTTCTGAATTCCTTTTTTTCTTTTTCTTTTTTTAAATTATTTTTTATTGATTATGCTATTACAGTTGTCCCAATTTTTCCCTCTTTGCCCCCCTCCACCCAGCAACCCCCACTCCCGCAGGCAGTCCCTACCACTGTTCATGTCCATGGGTCATGCATATATGTTCTTTGGCTACTCCATTTCCTGTACTGTACTTTACAGCCCCATGGCTATTCTGTAACTACCTATTTAGTACTTTTTAATCCCCTCACCTCTTCCCCTATTCCCCCACACTCCCCCCATCAGGCAACCATCAAAACACTCTCCATATCCATGATTCTCTCTCTGTCCTTTTTGCTTGCTTAGTTTGTTTTTTAGATTCAATTGTTGATAGATTTGTATTTTTCGCCATTTTATTGTTCATAGTTTTGATCTCCTTTTTCTTAAATAAGTCCCTTCAACATTTCATGTAATAATGGTTTGGTGATGATGGTTTAGTTTTTTTCTTGTCTGGAAAACTCTTTATCTGCCCTTTGATTCTAAATGATAGCTTTGTTGGGTACAGCAATCTTGGCTGTAGGTTCCTGCTTTTCATGACTTTGAATATTTCTTGCCAATTCCTTCAAGCCTGCAAAATGTCTTTTGAAAAACCAGCTGACAGTCTTATGGGAACTCCCCTGGAGCTAAGTAACTGCTTTTTTCTTGCTGCATTTAAGATTCTCTCTTTATCTTTAATCTTTGGCATTTTAATTACAGTGTATTTTGGTGTGGGCGTGTTTGCATTCATCTTTTTGGGATCCTGTGTGCTCCCTAGACTTGCATGTCTATTTCCTTCACCAAATTAGGCAAGTGTTCTTTCATTATTTTTTCAAATATATTTCCAGTTTCTTGATCTTTCTCTTCTCCTCTAGCACTCCTATGATGCAAATGTTGGACCACTTGAAGTTATCCCAGAGGCTGCTTATACTACCCTCATTTATTTGGGGGGTTCTTTTTTCTTCTTGTTGTTCTGATTTGTTGTTTTTTGCTTCCTTATGTTTCAAATCATTGATTTGATTCTCGGCTTTATCCACTCTACTGTTGTTTCCCTGTAAATTGTTCTTTACTTCAGTTAGTGTATTCTTCGTTTCTGAGTGGATCTTTTTTATTCTGTTGAAGTCCTCACTAAGATTGTTGAGCATCCTTATAACCAGTGTTTTGAACTCTGCATCTGATAGATTGCTTATCTCCCTTTTGTTTAGTTCTTTTTCTGGAGTTTTGATCTGTTCTTTCATTTGGGCCATGTTTCTTTGTCTCCTTATTTTGGCAGCCTCCCTGTGTTTGTTTCTATGTATTAGGTAGAGCTGCTTTGACTCCATGTCTTGGTAGTTTGTCTTAATATAGTTGATGACCTGTAGGGTCCAGTGGCATAGCCTCCCCTATCACCCAAGCTGGGCACTTGAGGTACACCCTCCATGTGGGTTGCTGTTGGCAGATCAATGGGAGGGATTTACCCAGGCCAGTCAGCTGCAAGGACTGACCACAAACCTCCACCCTCTGTGGAGAATTGGCTGTGCAGGGGCAGAGTGGTGGTGTTGTGACATGGTCTGTAGTTGTCCACTGGGTGTACAGGCTCTTGGATTTCCAGCGTAGTGCAGGCCAAGGTTAGCCCTCTCCCTTTTCTGCCTGGGGCCACCCTGCATGAGCTACAAAGCAGTCTGTGATGTCAGCTACTTGTGCTGGGCTTGGAGATTCCCAGGTGAAGCCAAACTGAATCTATGCTGGCTGCTGCTAGTGCCAGACCTGGAGTCACTTGGCAAGAGGTATGGGGCCTGGGGGCTCACTGAGAGGGCTGTTGCTTGTTTGATAGGATTTAGGAAGTAGTAAAGCATGAGCCAAGACCAGTCTTTCATTTGGAAAAGTCATGGTTAACAGTTTGGATGGGCCCCTAAGTTGGGACCTCCAGGGCTGGGCAAACAGTGTTAGCCAGGTTGATGGAGTCTCAGATATTGCATCGGCCTGATGGCTCTGTGTCTCTGTGACTCTGTGACAGGAGGGTTCAGAAAGGGACAGTGGCCTCTGCCTGCCTTTCTGTCTGAGAGAACTGTTCCTCAGCTCTCACCTTGACGCCAGACACATCACTTCCTCCTTCTATGCCACTGGTACCCTTCAGGCTGCTACTCTGGTGCTGGAGCTCAGAGAGAGTGAATCTGTCTGAGTCCGTGTGTAGGTTCTTAAAGGGAAATTGCTTGGAACTCCAGAATTTTCTTCCACTGACTCAGTCCCTGCTGGTTTTTGCAGCTGGAAGTTATGGGGACTATCTTCCTGGCACTGGAACCCTGAGCTGGGGGACCTGGTGTGGGGCTGGGACTTCTTGCCCCCAGGATATTCCTCCCGAATTTTTATCCACCACATGTGGATGTGGGACCAGCCTATTCCCTGTCTCCACCCCTTCCTCCAGTCTGGATGAATGTGTTTTCTTTAATTCTGTAATTGTCAGACTTCCATTCAGCTTGATTTCTGAAGGTTCTGAGTGATGGTTGTTCTTTGTTTTAGTTGTAATTTTGATGTGGTTGTGCAAGGAGGCAAACTGTGTTTAATCTGTGTCACCATCTTGACTGGAAGTCCGGAGCTCCTGTATTCTATTACACTTTGAAAGGGTCATTCAGCCCTGGCTGGTGTGGCTCGGTGGCCTGCAAACCAAAGGGTCGCAGGTTTAATTCCCAGTGTAGAGCACATGCCTGGGTTGCTGGCCAGGTCCCCAGCAGGGGGCGTCCAAAATGCAACCACATATTGATGTTTCTCTCCGTCTCTTTCCCCCTCTCTAAAAATAAATAAAATCTTTAAAAAAGAGAAAAAGGAAAAAGAAAGGTTATTCAGGAGGAGTACAGCCTCTCTCACTTCCATGCCATTAGTCTTAACATGACCACATCTGGCTGCAAGAGAGGCTGAGAAATGTAGTCTTCACTCACATCAGCCATGTACCTGGCTAAAATGTAGGAGTTCAATTATTTAAAAAGGGAGAATGGGTATTAGGGGACAAGAAAAAATCAGTATTACACTGTATCCCATACAGCTAGTTCACCCCCACCCCAGGGTTCAGAACCTGTGTTCTTCCTTCTGATAAGCACTTGCCAAAGGAGTTGATTTGCCTTTAGAGATCACGTTGTATGAAAAATGTGTGCCTTGGAACAACAGGATGCTACTCAGAGTGATGAGCTGCTCCATGGTGTTGAACTGAGCCTACCTGAGGGAAGAGAATATGCTCAACTCCCATCTCACATTCATACCAGAGCAAATGCTCATGAAGTGGAATGCTAGACATCTGTTCTATTTAAATTACTTGTCCATATTGCAGGGGATGGGGGTGGTTGTGAAGGGGTCAGGTTCGTCATTGAGTACGTGGAAGGGAAACCTCTTTGTACAGTTTTAATGCAACCTCTTTGTACCTTTATTCTGTGCCATAGATGTGTGGTTGACATCCCAAATGCCTGGACATGATGTTATATTGGAATGCCTGATTCTAAGGGTCAGAAATAATTCACTTTAGATAAGCCAAGGCAAACGAAGGGCTGTTTTGTTGGCTCAGAATCCAAGGGCAGCAACAAAGAGAGAAGGTAGCTTAGGTGTTGGAGGTAGAAAATTGCAGGACATGTACGCTGCACTGGCAAAGTGACCTCCTCATTGTTTTGGTTGCAGAGACAGAAGAATGATGATGTTGATCATAATAATGGTAACAGCTTGTTTCTATTGAGCACTTACTGTATGCCTGGCAGAATTCGTGGATGAACTCATTTTACAACATCCTTATGAACTAGATCCTACTGTGTCCCCATTTTCCTGATGCACAGTGGTTAACTGACACCCCCCACCCTGCCCTAATCGTATATAGTTATTCACAGCAGAGGTGAGATTTGAATACAAAGGATCCGATTCTGGCCTTTGCTCTTAATTAACCTTAGTGTTGTTGGGAGGGTGTAAGGTAAAATGCAGGAGTAGAAATTCTGGGCAGAGGAGTTGGTGTTTACTTTCATGTTCCTGTCTCCCAAGTTTTATTGTTTTTTAATTTTTTAAGGATTGTATTTATTTGTTTTTAGAGAAAGGGGAAAGGAGGGAGAAAGAGAAGGAGAGAAACATCAGTGTGTGAGAGAATCATCAATGGGTTCCATCTTGCATGCCCCCAACAGGGGACCTGGCCCACAACCCAGGCAGGTGCCCTGATTGGGAATCGAACCTGAGACCTTTCAGTTTGTAGGACCATGCCCAACCCACTGAGCCACACCATTCAGGGCCCCAGTATTTATTTTTAATGTTGACATTTGGGTTTCCATGATTGTGCCATCACAGACCCTCCCCCCCACTTCTCTTTTGTCACCTAGAGTGGCACATCCCCCTTTTCCTCATTTATACCGTTTAAAAATGTTCAGGTGACTCCTCTGATCTCTTTGTTTCCCTCGATTCTAGGCCAGCCCTTCAGCTTGGTTTCAGTTTTAAAAGCCAGTGTTTTGCTGTTCTAGTTTTAAACATGATTTTTTAAATTTGTTACTCAGCAAATATTCATAGTGCCCACAAGATGCCATATCTGGGCCACCAGACATAAGCACATCATGAAGCAAAGTCCCCTCATGGAGCTGACAGTCTGGAGGAGAGGCAAGAGACTCAGACACTCAAAAAATACCTTCATAAGCTCATTGCCACTGTGTTGAACTCCATAAAGGAAAAATACAGGGAGTTTGGAGGGTATGTTAACCTGTGGAATGCAGGGCCTGACCGAGGGGTGGGGGTTGGTGGCAGCAAGGAGGGTTTTCTAAGCTCTGGTGAGGCTTAAAGCTGAATGCAGAGGAGAAGCAATCCATTTCCAGGGCCAATTGGAAAACCCTGACACTGGTCATACTGCTCAATCTCACTGTACTCTGAGGAGACTGCCTTGTTGGGGCTCAGTTTCCCCATCTGTAGAAGGGGAGCAATATTCGTCATGGTGCCCACTTTATTGGTGGCTGTGAGGATTAGTGAGTTATTACATATGTAACATACATTACATATATATTACATATTATATGTATATGTAAGACATTTAGAACAGTTGCTGGCTTGGAGAAAAGGCTCTTTAGATGTTAACAAGTAATTAAAACTTGAATGTTGTGGGGCTTGACTCAGCTAATAGAAAATCAAATAATCCAGCCTAGGGCCAAAATCTAAATTAGGAAAGTACTTGATAGGAGCTGCCAGACTCAAGGACTTTGTGTAGGGGTCAGGGATGAAGCCACTGGATACCACCGCCCCAAGAGGCATTCAAAAAATATGTAGGTGGATTGGTCTCACAGTGAAGGGGAGGGAGCACTACAGGAGTTTAGGACCTAGGAACCGAGGGTATTAAATGTCCCTCAATGCAGATGATTGCTGTTGTAACAAAGGGCTGGCCCTCTGGAGAGGGCTTCCTGCTGTCTGTCTCCTGTTCCATTTTCCTCCCCAGATAGAAAGATGGCTGCTCTTGCAGATGCAGGCTGCCCCCAAATGCCCTGACCACTGACTCTACCTCCTAAAGTGTTTATGTGCTGTCTCCGCCCTGTAGCACTTGGAACTGCTGCTGGCTTGTCTCGCAGAACATGTGAAACCAAGTAAGTAGTCCAGGTTTATCAATCAGAGTGCTTGGGTTACAAGCAACAGAAACCAGTATGGACCCCCTACAGCAAAAGTTAAACTTAAAAGCAGCTCTGGGGCATTTCAAGCTGGGTGTTCAGGGGTAGAAGAGGCAGTGGAGGGTAGCAGTGAAGAGCTCTGGCTCCTATCTGATGTGTTGGCCATGCATCCCAGCCTCAGTCCTTATTCAGAAGTTTCCCAACTTTTCTGTGCCCCAGTTTTTCAGCCGGGGTCAAGAACAGGGGGCTTGCTGTGAGATTCAATAAGTTGATGCTTGAGACATTTAAAATAGTGCCTAGTACAGACTATGTAGCTAGATAAATGTTAGCTGCTTTTTTTTATTTTACTGCTATTGTTATTACCATTGTCTTTTTTGTCAGCAGCTTAAATTTCAAATTCATTAAGTAGAGCAGCTGATTGGCCTAACTTGCACCATGTGAGTGGGAGGAATTGCGGAGGAATGGTTGTCCCCAGGACAAGAGGGCTGCCATCACCAGAAGTTGGGGCAGAGACACCATGTGGGCCCAGATACCAGATGTCCTCCATGCTCAGTGATTTGACCCAATGAATGTTGTATATTTGCCTGCTTTATGCCATGGCTTGGGTTGAGCACAGAGGACACAGAAGAGACTGTGATTCCCCAGGTCCCTTCCTTACAGGTCTTAAAGTTCAGAGGGAAGCAGCTGGAAAATGGGGGTCCCTGTTAAAACCAAGTGTCTAGAGCAATGCCTGGCCCTTAGGAGATCAGTGAATATTTGTTGAATGAATAGACACAAAGAGAAATGCAAACGGTTTATGAGAAAACACAACCAAAGCGTGTGCTCTGGTCACACCAGTTGTTTTAAAATAAGCTCATGTTTGTACCTGTAGCCTCAGTGAGGTGCAGAGGGGTGTCTAACTGCTTGTCCTTGCACACAGTAGGAGTTCAATAAATGGCCATTTAATGATCTCATGAGTGCATGGCCCTGTAATTGTGCAGTCAGGGACAGACCCAGACTTGGGGGAGCTGGCTGTCTTCTCCACTGAACAGGATGTGCAGACGTGGCTCCAGGATGCATCTCTGTGGAATGTGGTTGCTAATACAAATGAGCTTCCTCATGTCACAAGGCATCTATTATGTGGACAGTTGGATGACTCGCTGTGGGACTGGGCGGCCTCTCAAGAGGAATTTCATAGCTGCAGTTTTGTTTCAGACTTCCCTTCAGAGATGGGCTTTTTCCCATGAATGACTCTTAATAAGAAAGATAACAATATTCAGCACTGTCCAGCAGTGCACAAGAGGATTAACCCATGAAATTGTCACAACAGCTCGTGAGGCCAGTACTAATCCCCATGGTGCCAAGGCTCAGAGAGGTAAAACAACTTGCCTGTTGGATGCACAGCAAGTGAAGAAGAGGGTTGGGATTTTGGCCATGGTCTCTTACTCCAGAATTCGTGCTCTTCATACACAGCCTCCTTTCTTTCTTTTGTACTAACTTTAAAACAATATTTTATTAATTTGCACATGGTACATTATTTAAAAGTAAAACAGTCAACCTTCTTTCCATTCCTGAACCCTCTACAGAAGCAGCCACTGTGACCTGTCTCCTTTTAGAAATTCTCAGTATACAACAAATATTCAGTATATAAACACAATAATGGCCACAACTATAACCCATAGGCCTAATTTGGCTTGCTGCCTCTTTTCGTATGGCCCAGGAACTAAGATTGATATTTGCATCTTTTAATGGTTGAAAAAAATAAAAAGGCTAATTCATGACATGTTAAATTATATGAACTTCAGGTTTTAGTGTTCATGAATAAAGTTTTATTGGGGCACAGCCATGCTCACTCAGTTACATGTTGTCTGTGTCTGCCTTTACACAATAATAGCAGAATTGAGTCATTGCCACAGAGGCCATGTGGCCCCAAAACTTAAAATATTCATCACCTGGCCATTTATAGAAAAAGCTTGCCGATCCCTGCATTGCACACTTTCATCACTATGTCTTAGGGCACTTTTCTTGTACTGATGTCTGTATTCTCGCCCCACTTACCCACTAATTTTATTTCATGGGAACAACCCAGCTGCAAGCTGTGGGCCAAGCCCAGGTGTGTGGCTAGAGGTGGGTTGGTTGGTACATCCAGTCACACTCACTTTAAGCATTTCTTAGGCACCAGCTGTGTGCAGGCCCTTGGCTGGCAGCCAGAACAGGTCTAAGCCTGCCCTCAGGAATCCACAGGCCAGTGGGGGAGTTGGACATTATCCTGCAGTCCCACAGATGGATGTATTTAGGTCTGCAATCACTTGTCCTTCTGACCTTTTGTCCATTTCCCATGCTTTCTTTTTATTTGTGACTTTTTTTTTTAAGTATGTATTTATAGGCTTCAAAAGTCAATCCTGTGTGTGTGCTTGGGTGTACCTGTGTGCATGTATATAGACATCATACAACTGACAGGTCTGTCCTCTCCTACCCTTCCCTGCCTACCTTGTTCCTCCACCTCTCAAGAAATCATTTGTATTAGTTTCTGGGATATCCTTCTAAGCTTTTTTAAAAAATACAAATACGAATATCTATTTTTACCTCCCCATCCTTTCTTATACAAAATGTAGCCTACTCTACACCATGTCCTACACTTCGCAATTTGTTTGTTTGTTTGTTTGTTTGTTTAACTTAACAGCACATCTTGGAGATCTCTATGCAGCTGAGTGGCTGAGTGGCTTCTCTAAGATCAGAGGGAAGGCATCTAAGGCTAAAGCAAGGGAGGAGGGGCCTATTTTGACTGCAGGGGCCTCATGATCAAGGGAGGGACCATGGCCTTGATTCTAAGAGCACTTGGGTATGGGATTCTGCTCTGTTTCCTTCCATGCCCTGCTTTTCTCTGTGGCCAGGTACACATGGCCTTTATCACATGTGGCCAAGGAGAGGCCAAGAATGTCCTTGAGAGCAGGTAATTGACTGGTTAATAGTGAAAGAAAATTTCTCCTGGGAGCTGTTTCCATGAGGCATGATCTGGTGTCCGTGGGTTTGTAGATCTGTCCCTCTAGCTTCCATAGTCCTTACCGATCACGTGACAAGTCCCATCACCTCATATCTTTTCAGTGGAGAAAGTCATGGTGTTAACCACAGAAGGTGTTTTAGAGGGTAACATACACACTGACTGCACTTAATTCCAAGGTTGCCACATAGAAAGTATTCAGTGTGTGGTAGTGATAGCTTTGGTTTCTTTAGGGCTGGCCAGGCTCATACTTGTTAGTACAGTTCACAATGAAGAGTTTTGTTAGGGAGCCTGATCACCTGGGTTCTTATATCCCGTCTGCCACGTACTGTCTGCATTGGGCAAGTTGATCAACCTCTGTGTACTTGACTTCTGTCATCTGTAAAGGGAGATAATAACTCCTACCTCTTGGTCCTGTGCTGAGGAGAAAAGGTGTTAACGTTTGTATTGCACTTAAAATGGTGCACAGCAAATAGTAACATGATTGTCAGCTGTTATTTTTACTTTACTGTATACCCTTTGCTTTCCATCAGGAAAGTACTCAGGGGAACTCATTGCCAGTGATGGTCATGCTACCACCATTTTAGGAGAGCAGTACCCTTTGTTAGCACTAACACTTCCCCTTTTCCAAAGAACACCTTTCTGCGAATACCTGGAGCAAAGTATTCTCTATTTATTCAGGAATAATCCAACAGACTCACTCCCCTTTGTATGTCATTGGCCATGTGAAATCACATGTCTACTCTTAACTGCAAGAAAGGTTGGGGAATCAAGAATTTTTCTGTTCGTCTCTCTTAGTAGAACAAAAATGTGATCACAGACATGCTCAGCAAATATTTGTAAACACAAACCCATTTACCAATCTAGCCATCACAAGAGGCATTCCTCCCAGCATTTTACACATGGCCATGTTGTGGTTGATTTGCAGAAAGTGACCCATGAAATGTGGCAAAGCAGCTGGCCCCCAACCAAAAGTGCTGTAAGCAAGCTTGTGAGGGACACAGTTCAAAAGTCTCTTGAGTTGTATCTGTTTAAACGGGGAAGTGATTAAACATCCTAGATCAAAGTCGAGAGGCAGGGTCTAGAAACTGGGCCTAGAGCTGCCAGAGAAAGGTTGCAGAACCGGTTTCTTCATGCAGGTCTATTTGCCTGCTTGTCTGATTGCCTAGTGGACAATTCGATTGGCTCAAGAGGCCTTCCAGGTCATCTTCCCCCTTAGATTGGGCCTCTCTCTGCAGGTGGCTGGATCCCCGGGGACCAAGAAGAGCCTACTGTGTGTTAGATGCTGACCAGGGTGCTGGAAATAATAAACCATACCTCGTAAATACTTCAGGTGTGGTTCAAGACCACCACAATAAAGCTAGTTCCTAATCTTGATGGTGGAGGGTCTTGCCTTCAATTTGTTAAAAAAAAAAAAAAAGTGACATCTGTGAAATTTAATAAAGCAAAGCACAATAAAACAATGTATGCCTGTAGTAGGTAACATTTATTGAGCACTTACCATAGGCCAGGCATTGCAAGTAGTTGAGTAAACTCACATAGTCCTCTCAGCAGATCTGTTAGACCCATTACAGATGTGGAGAAAAATTAAAATTAAAGTCCAAATATTTTTAGAAAAATTATTTTACATTATGTTTAATTTTTTAAATTATGAATATTTGTTATCTCAGAATAACATGAACCTTTTCCTCAATGGCTTATTTTGTTAGCCTGTTTTTTTAAAAACAAAAAACAACTTTATTTATTTAGAGGAGTTTTAGGTTCATAACAAAAGTGAGGGGAAGGTATAGAGATTGCCCGTGTGCCCCTGAACCTGGAAAAGTAAGCTTCATGCTGCCTCTCTCTACCAGAACCAATAAGTAAAGACAGGGATTGAATCTTTATGGGCACTTGATTCAGATGCCAGTGATCTGAGAAGACAGTAGATTATGTATCCTAAAAACTATCTTAGAATCTCATCTCAAGTCAATCTTTTTTATAAGAAGAAATGGGTAGGTAAGGGGTTTGGAATTCAGGGGAAAAGGTTAATCAGATAAAAGTTGCAGTCCAGCGCTTTTCCTAGTATCCCTTCATCTGCTGACCAGAGATTCTTTTTTTTTTCCTATAGAAAGCAGGAAAATAATTAATCCCAAAAGATGGCAAAAGTAAGAAATTTCATCCTGAAAATATATTTTGGTGTTATTCTATTAGGACAGATCTCCCCTTGAACATGCTCTCCTTTTGGCTGCTGCACTGGAATGTTATTGTCTCATGACAGTTTTTAAACACTTCCCCGACTCCCATGTCATGAGCAGGCAGGAGCCATCTTTGAATCCACAGGTGCCAAGGAGAGAGTACATTTTTCTCAGAAGAGTGCAGACACATTTTATGTCATCAGCACAGTTGAGATTAAGAGGCACACAATTCATCAAAGTGTAAAAAAGGTACAGGAAAAAATGCTGCATTGTAGAATAAGGTATTCAACTGTGATGTGGATGTTTAAGGCAGCTGATGGCCAGAACAGATGAGCCAAGGAAGGTAGTCTAGGTTTGGAGGTGGCTTTGCACCTAGAGGAATTCTCTTCATGACCTCGGTGGCTGAGGACTGGACAGTGAGTCGTCTTCTTAAAGGCTAGTGAAGCCTGAGATACCGGGTGGTTTCATTTTTCAGCTGTGGTCCAAAGAGAGAGTTGAGTTGGACCAGAATTGCAATCAGTCAAAAGAGACAGCAGCAAACTGAGCAGGTCACCAACATGGTGATGATAACTCCCTGGTTGGGACCCTTAGGGATAAACCAGGGGACCAGGAGGCCAAAGATGCTCCAGAATACGATCAGAGGCACTGTGAAGCCACTGTACGCCATGGTTGACACCGGAGCTGCCAGCCTGTGCCCCACTGCCACACTTTGGTCCCACCAAAATGACCAGCAACTCTTTATCTAAGTCCTGCAGACATTCTCTCTCTGGAACACAATGGCTCAGATACCATCTTCATCACTTGCAGTCCTCCTGGAGCACAAAAGTTGAATTGTTTGCAGGCCTCTCAGAGTCAGGGTGGGTCCAGTCATGCATTCCAGTTCCTTGAACAACAGCTTTCTACATGCATTAATCACTAAGCCTAATAGCGATAACTAAAGTTAAAAATTTTTAACTCTTGAGTTCCCCCATTATCAACATCCCCCACTGGAGTTGTACATTAATTACAATTGATGAACTTGCATTGACACATTATTATCTCCTGGACTTTATGAGTTCACTCTTGCTGTTGTACATTCTATAAGTTTGGACAAATGTATAGTGACATGTGTCCACCATGATGGTATATACATTTAAAACCTAGTCCAGAGACTTAAAGGGATATACCTTTAAAACCTAGTCCAGAGATATAAAATTTTTAGGATATTTTCATTATCCTAAAAATCCTGTGTGCTCTACCTATTCATCCCTCCCCGCTAAATCCTGGCAACCAGCAGTCTTTTTACTGTCTCCAGATTTTTATGTTTTCAAGAATATTGATTGATATACTATGTAGCCTTCTCAGATTGGCTTCCTTCACTTAGTAATAAGCATTTAAGGTTCCACCATGTCTTTTCATGGCTTTATAGCTCATTTCTTCCCATGGTCCGAATGCACCACAGTTTATCCATTCACCCACTGAATGACATCTTGGTTGCTTCCAGGTTTTGGCAATTATGAATAAAGCTGCTGTAAACATCTGTGTGCAGGTATTTTTGTGTTGACATAGTATTCAGCTTACTTGGTACATACCAAGGAGCACTATTGCTGGATCATAGGATGAGTATATTTAGATTTGTAGGAAATTGTCAAACTGTCTTCCAAAATGGCTGGACCACTTGGCATCCCCACCAGCAGTGAACGAGAGTTCCTGTTGCTCCACATCCTTGCCAGCATTGGGTGGTGTCAGTGTTCTCGATTTGGGGCATTCTAATACGTGTGTAGTGGTATCTCATTTTTAATTTGCATTTCCCTGATGACATATAATGTGGAGCATCTTTTCATATGTTTATTTGCCATCTGTATATCTTCTTTGATGAGATGCTTGTTAATGTCTTGGGCCCATTTTTAGATTGGATTGCTTCTTGTTGAGTCTTAAGAGTTCTTTATATATTTTGGATAACAGTCCAAAATATTTTTGTAAATATTTTCTCCCAGTCTGTGGTTTGTGTTCTCATTCTCTTACTGCCTTTCACAAAGCAGTTTTTAGTTTTAATGAGGTCTAACTTACCATTTTTTTTCCTTCATGTATTGTGCCTTTGGTGATGGATCTAAAAGGTCATACCTATGCTCTAGATCATGTGGGTTTTCTCTTATATTATTAGCTAGTTTTATAGTTTTGCATTTTACATTTAGATCTGCCACCCATTTTGATTTAACTTGTTGTGAAAGGTGTAAGGTCTGTATTCTGAGTAATTTTTGTTGCACATAAGTGTTCATTTGTTCCGGCACCATTTTTTGAAAAGGTTACTGTCTTTGCTTCATCAGTGTCGCCTTTGTTCTTCTATCAAGGAAGAGTTGAGTATATTTATGTGGGTCTATTTCTGGGCTCTTTATTCTGTTCCAGTGATCTATTTCTATATTCTTTCACTAATACCACTGTTTTGATTACCATAGCTTTATAGTGACTCTTGATGTCAGGTAGTGTCAGTCCTCTGACTTTATTCTTTAATATTGTGCTGACTATTCTGGGTTTTTTACCTTTCGAAATAACTTGCTGAGAGTTTGATTTGGATTACCTTGAATCTGTAGATCAAGCTGAGAAGAACTGATATTTTGACAATATTGACTCTTATTATTTATGAACATGGATTATCTCTCCATTTATTTAGTTCTTGTTTGCTATCTTTCATTACAGTTTTATAATCTTTGCTCATATAACTCTTCTACGTATTTTGTTGTGTATTTCTTTTTTTAAATTGACATATCAGATTTATTTATATAAAAGTGTTTTATTTTTTAAGTATATTTTATTGATTATGTTATTACAGTCGTCCCATTTCTTTCTCCCCTTTATTCCCCTCCCACCAGCATCAGTCATCCCCCTCTTAGTTCATGTCCATGGGTCATACATGTAACGTCTTTGGCTTCCCCATTTCCTATACTATTCTTAACCTCCTCCAGTCTATTTTATACCTACCATTTATGCTTCTTATACCCTGTACCTTTTCCCCCACTCTCCCCGCTTCCTCTCCCCCTCCATGTGATCGCCACATTTGTGATTCTGTTCCTGTTTTAGCTCTTTTGCTTAGTTTGTTTTTGTTTCTATTTTTGGTTCAGTTGTTAACAGTTGTGAGTTTGTTGTCATTTTACTGTGCATAGTTTTGATCTCCTTTTTCTTAAATAAGTCCCTTTAACATTTCATATAAGGGCTTGGTGATGATGAACTCCTTTAACTTGACCTTATCTGAGAAGCATTTTATCTGTCCTTCAGTTCTAAATGATAGCTTTGCTGGATAGAGTTATCTTGGGTGTAGGTCCTTGCCTTTCATGACCTCGAATACTTCTTTCCAGTCCCTTCTTGCCTGCAAGGTTTCTTTGGAGAAATCAGCTCATAGTCTTATGGGAACTCCTTTGTAGGCAACTGTCTCCTTTTCTCTTGCTGCTTTGAAGACTCTCTCCTTATCTTTAATCTTGGGTGATGTAATTATGATGTGCCTTGGTGTGTGCTTCCTTGGGTCCAACTTCTTTGGGACTCAGCTTCCTGGATCTTCTGGAAGTCTGTTTCCTTGGCCAGATTGGGGAAGTTTTCCTTCATTATTTTTTCAAATAAGTTTTCAATTTCTTGCTCTTCCTCTTCTCCCTCTGGCACGCCTATGATTCGAACATTGGAATGTTTAAAGTTGTCCCAGAGGTTCCTAAGCCTCTCCTAATTTTTTTTTTTTTTAATTCTTGTTTCTTCATTCTGCTCTGGTTAAATGTTTATCTCTTCCTTCTGCTCCAAATTGTTGATTTGAGTCCCAGTGTTCTTCCCTTCACTGTTGGTTCCCTGTTTATTTTTCTTTATTTCACTTTGCATAGCCTTCACTTTTTCTTCCATTTTGCGACCATGCTCAGCCATTTCTGTAAGCATCCTGATTACCAGTGTTTTGAACTCTGCATCTGATAGGTTGGCTATCTCTTCATTGCTTAGTTCTTTTCTTGGGGCTTTGATCTGTTCTTTCATTTGAGCCGTATTTCTTTTTTTCCTTGCCCCTGTTAGGTTGTAAGCAGCAGAGCCTTAGGTATTTGCCAGGGCAAGGCAACTCAACGTTGCTGCATTGTGGCAGTGTATTTGGGGGAGGGGTCAGAGAGGGAATAATGCTGCTTGCTCCACTCTCGGCTGGCTTTCAGTCACTTTCCCCGCTATCCACAAGCAAATTGGGCCCTTCTGGTGCTGATTCCCAGGTGGGTGAGTTCGTGTACATTCTAAGACCCTCTGGGTCTCTTCCAACAAACACTCCTGTGAGACTGGCAGTTTCTCCTGCCATCACAACCCCAACAGGTTTTTATAGCCAGAGGTTTTCAGGCTACCCCCACTGGAATCCTGGGTTGTGTGGTCTGTCTTGCTCCCCTCTTGTTCCTCCCAGTTTATCCTCATGCAAATGTGGAACCACCAGCTGCTGTCTCACCTACTCAGTCATCCAGCCGCTGCCTTGCCGTGCACCCTCTCTGCCCGTCTCTGCCCTTCCTGTCAGTCTGGATGAATGTTTCTTTAACTCCTTGGTTGTCAGACTGCCATACAGTTCAATTTTCTGGCTGTTCTGGTTGTTTTGTTTTTAAAGTAGTTGTTGTCCTCCTTTTCGTTGTGCAAGGAGGCAAAGTATATCTACCTATGCCTCAATCTTGGCCGGAAGTCTTAAGTATTTCATTTTGGAGGGTGTTAATGTAAATGGTTTTGTGTTTTTAATTTCAAATTCCACTTGTTCATTGCTGGTATATAGTAAAGTGATTGACTTTTGATTATTATTAACCTGTATTCTACAATCTTGCTATAAATGTTTATTATTTGCAGGAGTTTTTTGTTTTCAAGTCTTTAGGATTTTCTACATAGATGATTACATCATCTACAAAGACAGCTTATTCCTTCTCAATTTGTATATATTATTTTTTCTTTCCTTGTTCTATTGAAGTGACTTAGACTTTCAATATAATGTCGCAGCGATTTTCAACTGTTGTGCCACAAGAATTTTTAAAACACGCAACACCTGACCATTTAGTCAGGGGCACTGACCTCTTTTCACTTAGACTGTCAAGGTAAAAAATGACAACAGCCAACACAACAGTAGCTGTCCAGTGTGAATGAATCAGAACTATACCTTCTTTGCCAGATCGTCCAAAAAAAGTTTTTTTGGTATGCCACAGAATTTAGTAATTAGCTTATGTGTCCCATGAGATGAAAAAGGTTGAAAATTGCTGTGATGTTGAAAAGCAGTGGTGAGAGGGGACATCCTGGGTTGTTCCTGTTCTTAGAGAAAAAGTGTCAAACTTCTCAGCATTAAGTATGATGTTATGAAATTGCCGTTTCAGTCATTAGTTCCCCAAGCCAGACATTTGGAGGGCGGGAGCCTTGCATCCATTTCCCTTAGTCCAGTCCTGACCATGCAATAGGTTTTTAAAATGTGTGTGAATGGAATGAGTGAATGAACGATTCATGTGGTACTATGAACAGCTAAACAGAACTTACTTGCAGTATCTTTTGAGCAGGTGTCAAATCAGAGTTAGAGGCAGCAGAGAATAATGATTAAAAGAAGACTCTGGAGGCACAGGTTGGGGTTCTAATCCAGCTCTGCTACTTACTTACTGGGTAACCTTAGGCAAGGGACAGCACCTTCAAGACCTCAGTTTTCTCATCTGTGAAATGGGGATAATAATTGGACCTATCCTATGGCATGGCTGTGAGGGTTAAATGAATTGGAATTTTAAAGTGTCTGGCACAGGTACAAGCATAGGAGTCAACTATTGCTCTTAGGTATTATGTGGTAGTTTTGACTTGAAAAGTAATTGAACCTTTACTTCAAGTATGAGGAGAGACAAGCTCAATTCCAGGGGAGATGAAGTTCAGCTCCTGAGCCTGAGAACCAGTGACTTCAGTCAAAAACAGCTGCTCAGTACTAATGTAAAATCAACCCTGATCAGTAAGCTTGCTTAGTACAGATATGATTAGAATTAGAACTTTTGGAGTTGTGAGGAACTGTGTGTTCTTTGTGGGAGACGTTGAAAGAAAGACACAGCCTGGCAGAATCTCCTGAGAACAATGAGTCACTTTCCCAGATATGCCCTGTTGCTGCAGTCTCAGGGAACATCGCCATGAGTCCTATGCAGGATGGGGCAGGATGGTGGATAAGGGCCCTGCACTGTATTGGATCCTTACTAAAGTGCTCAAGTGTGACCCTGGGCAAGTGACATGCTTTCCAAGCCTCCACATCCATCTCTGCAAAATGAAGAAAAGAACAACTTACTACTTCAAAGAGTTTATTAACGAGCTTTGAACTAGTAAATCATCTTACACAGCTCCTGGCACAGAGTAGGTGTGCATTAAATGTTAGCTTCTTTACTCTATCATTGTAATTATTGTTGTTACATTTGTGCTTTAGGTCACTTTGGACCTAAATGCTGGCCTGGCAGTCTCTAAATATCTCTGATGCAGACAACTCTGTAGCAAACTAGAGCATATTGTCCTGGTGAACCCTCAAGAAGATTATTTATGTAGTCATTCAGCAAATATTTATAGAGCTTCTAGTCTGTGCCAAGCACTTTTGTAAGCTCCACGTACACAGGGGACAAGACAAATCCATTCCCTGCCCTCCTGGAGTGCAAGGCCTGGTGATAGAAGACATACTAGAAAGAAATAGTATGTATCAAAAGTGATTGGTAGTGCTGTGAAGAAACTAGGCAATACTATAAAGAAAAGAAGGACACTGAGATATGTGTGTGCTGGGAGGGGGGTACTTGAAAGAGTGGGATCAGTAAGGGCTTGTCTAAGGAGGTAATACTTGACCCAAGGCCTGAAGGATGAAAAGGAGCCAGCCATGCAAGAAGTTGAAAAAAGCTGGTGTCTGGAAGCAAGAAGAGCATGTACAAAGGCCCTGAGGTAGGAACAAGTTTGGCAAGTTGAAAGAGCAGAGGGGAGGCTCGCATAGCTTGAGTTGGATGAACAAAGGTGAGAATGTGGCAGAAACGACTTGCAGGCCCTGAGTTTGCTCCCTGAAACCTCCACTTCCATCCCTGGGAATATTTGGAGGGAAGGGAAGGACTGAAGGAAGCTGACTTGGCACCTAGAAAGAGGTGTGGGGGGACCAGAGGCCTGGCCCCTCCCTTGATCTTACCAGCCATTTCTCGTCCCTGACCCAGAGGCTAGTAGGCCATTTAAGTAAGAAACCCTTCAATCCATGCCTGGGTTCTCTGACTTCCCAGCCAAGACTGTGGTTTGCATGTTTGGTCCCAAAGGTGGCCCAGCTGTGCTGTAATGCAAAGCTTTGATGCTCTATGCCCAAAGCCCACTTCTTCCCCAGAGTAGGCCAGCTGAAAGCTAACTGCCCTGGAGAAGTGACAGATAGCAGCCTGGCCAAACCTAGCCTGCTTCTTAAGCTTGTGAGGCATTAATGAGCTCTTCTGTTTGTGTTGTAGGTGAGGAGGTTATTAAAGTACCAGGACGTGGTGGAATAGAGCAGCAGATGGGAGCCTAGACTCTGGGTTTCAGCTCTGGCTTCACCATCTACCACCTGTTGCCCTGGAGCAAATAACTTACTGGTTATTCTTTGCCTCTGCTTTCTCATCTGTAGAATGGGGATAATCATTTCTATGCTTTAGAACAGTACATACAGGAAGTGCTGGCTATTATCATCACTTTCCGATTTTAAGTCACAGTGAGATGAGTTCCTCTTTCTTCTAGTTTCCTGTTAACAGTTAAGACGCTTGGGTTTCAATTCTGTTTCTCCACATCAGTCCATTCTTGTCCAGAAGCTTGTGCCTGGCAAACAGCCAGGTCTTGGGTGCCAAAAAGCAGCCTTGCTTGCTAGGGGACAGGTTATTCAATGGCAAGAAGCTGAGAGGGGTCAGGATATTTGTTACCAGAGATTGGGGACTGTGTGGAACCTCTGCCATGGTGACTGCTCCCGCCTGCCAGGGAGGAAACCACTTCCTCCAGGGTAGTGCTCTGTGCTCTCAACTTTTGTCTGAGTGTGAGAATCAGGGAGGACTGTTAACATGCGCCCAGGCCTCCCCTCTTCCCAAAGGGATGGAGATTTTTCAGAACTCCTGAATGGGCCACCAGGATTTCCAGCCACTGAATATACCTAAGAACCACCTGGAGGTCTTGTTAAAATTCAGACATCGCAGAATGTACAGGGCAGCCCCAAAAGAAAGAATAATCTGGCCCCAAAGTTCATAGTGTTGAAGTTAAAAAGCACTGGGTCTGGGCTCTCAAGCTGTAAAGAGATTGGATAAAAAAGGCAGACTGGGGTTGAGTGTGCCATCTGAGATTATGCAGGCTGAGAAATCAGTTTCTGCATTTCTGAGGACTTCCAGGTGATACTTGGGCTACTAGGTGCCCTGCTCCCTGGACCACACTGTGAGGCTTACGGGCCTAGAAGGTGGTTTCTTAATCTGCAGAATTTCAGATGCCACACTCAACCCCAATCTGCCTTTTCACTCAATCTCTTTACAGCTTGAGATCCTAGACCCAGTGTTTTTTAACCTCAACACTATTGAATTTAGAGGCCAGATCATTCTTCCTTTTGGGGCTGTCCTGTGCATGCCACTACCTATAAGATGCCAGTAGCAGCCCAAGCCATGACAGTTCAAAATGTGTGCAAATGTGCCCTGGTGTAGAGGTGGCAAAATCACCCCCAGTTGAGAGCCAGTCACCTAAAACCCTTAAGCTTAGCCATGCCTGGGAATCCCTGGGCCAGCTGGGCCCATAGATATCCAGGGCCCACAGCAGAGGCCTCAGCTACCTTAGTTCGAGGTGGGGTCTTCCTACTCAAGATGGATTCTTGAACTTGGTGCATCACTGCAATGCTTGTTGGGATGGCACATCCAGGCTGGGCCTTGGGTTTCTACCCCACCAGTGGGGATGCTTGAACCTAACTGAGGCTTCCTGGGAAAGGAGAGAATTTGGGGTTCATGGTTGTGTTGATGTTGTTTAGAAAGATAGCTTGAGTAGGCCAGCCACCTGGCCTTTCGTTTGGCTTAGAGTTATCTGTTTACTCTAGTAGAGCTCACATGTTTCTTTAGGGTTCTGTGAGGCAGGACCAGGGAGACACCATCTCTGATGTATGCCCTGCAGAATTCTGAAGTGAGGTTGTCTCCTGTTTTTCTCCCCTTCCTGTCTCTTCTGGGTGCTGCACTGCCCTGGAGTGTTTCTGAGTTATACCATAAATTGATCTCTGACCAGGTGGACTAGATTATCAGATGCCTAGGGGCAGGGATGCAGCAACTTTTTTTGATCTCTTAGGCCTGGCAGATGGTAGGTGTTCTGGTTAAATAGATCCAAAAACCTCATTCATTCATTCACTCCTTATCATTTGGGGCAGGGGGCTTTGTGTATTGGGCAGTGCCTTGGGCATGTATGCAGAAGCAGCCAATGAGACAGTTGGAGGACTCACTTCACACAGGACCCTTGTCATGGAGTGACTATTAAACTCTGGCTTGTGCTGGTTCTGTGGGGTCTGGAACACTAGCCTTGACTTTATAGAGCTTTCTGTTCTGGTTGGGGTAGGGACAAAGAATAAACACACAAACAGCTGGAAAAAATCAAATGATTGTCAGTAGACTATAATTATTGCTCTTTGACAGCTAGTCAGCAGGAACCCTGTCCCCAACTGTAAGCTAATGCGTCCTTTGCCACCAGCAGGCCAATGGGGTCCTTTGAGAGAGTCTACTGATCACAGGGTCTTCAAGGCCCAATGGACATCTCTGCCCACGTAAAGGGAATGAGTTTAATTGGGCCACTCATACTAATAGTAATAAACAGTTATATAATTGTAAGTGCCAGGCCCTACTCTAAGTAGTGTGTTGTGTTTTTTTTTTTTTATTATCCCCCTTTTCCAGATGAAGAAACTGAGGCATGGGGCTAGGGGGATGTAACTTGACCAAGGTCGCACAGCTCAGTAGTGGCAAAGCTGGAATTTGAGCACAGGCCATTGGGCTTTCGAGTCCCTGATCTTAAGCACTCTGTGGACACATCAGGTGGTTGAGCAGAACCAAGATTGTTCACTGGTTGGTTGATCTGCCTGGGGACACAAGGAAGACCCTGCCAATGCAGAAAGGAGCAGAGTCCCCATTCCAGATCTTTAGAGAAGAAACATCCCCAGAACAAAGGCCAAGGCGGGGAAAACCTCAGGGCAGGGCTGAGAAAGAGTAGTGTCACTGGTCAGTCACCATCACCCTGGAAGCCCTGGTCTGGCTCCTGGACTCGACCTGCACACAAATTACTGA
Source organism: Pteronotus mesoamericanus (assembly GCF_021234165.1). Taxonomy (NCBI): domain Eukaryota; kingdom Metazoa; phylum Chordata; class Mammalia; order Chiroptera; family Mormoopidae; genus Pteronotus; species Pteronotus mesoamericanus. The sequence goes on from NW_026555307.1 coordinate 9,194,296, forward strand.
GGGGGCCAGGGTGTCAGTAGCTTCCAGAGGCCATGCGGAGAGCAGCAGGTACCAGGAGTGCAGCAGCTGAGCTTTTCCTGACCTGTGGAATTGCCCGAGGCTTCCTGTCACTGTGATGCTCTGTTGCAGAGGTAACAATCCATCTTGATTTCTTGGAGCTGAAGGCTACTTTCTCTTAGGGGCTTGCTGGGAACAGGGTGGAGATTTGGGCCCTTTTAAAGTTTAGGTGTGAGGCTATAGAACCTTACAGCTAACAGCTTTGGAGTCAAACTGCAGGCAGCAGCATCCTTGTACCACCCTGTACTAGCTGTGTGACCTTAGGTATGTGACTTCACCTCTCTGAGCTTCAGGTGTGTTCATTTTTAAAATACCTACCTCATTGAGGTATTTGTGTATGGGGGTAGGGGTGGTAATTGACTGAGGACACCTCATATAAAGTCCAGAGCCAGGCACTTCCTGAGTGCTCAGTGCTGAGAAGAAATTGTGTTGTGGGAGGCAGTACTTAAGGCAAGGCCTCTGGAACCACTACTCCCAGCTTCATAGCCTTGGGCCAGTGGCTTTAGCCTCTATGTAGCTGCATTTCCTCATATTAAAACAAGGATGATGGTAGTCCCTACCTCTTTATTGAGGATATTGTGAGCATTCAGTGCATCAGTACCTGTGAAGCAGTTATTACAGGGCCTGGCACTCACAGAAAGCATTAACTGTCAGGATTATAGCTATTGCCTAAAGCCTAGCAACCAGGTGAGAAGAAACCTTGCACAGAATGTTATGGATGGGTTGGTTTTAGGAAACTCCACCTTGATGAGCCAGCTCCCCTTTTGGCATGAGAGATGGTGATATGAGGCTCCACAAGGTTATGTCAGGGACTCTTTTTCCTGCTCTCACAGGGGAGTTGGCCTTTCATGGCTGACTGATACAAGCTAAAAGGAGACAGTGAGAAAGCTGGGGAGTGGAGGTGCACCAGGGTCTCAGAGTAAAGGAAGGTTCAATTCATGTTCCCACACATGCTGGCTCTGTAGGTAGTTATGCAGGGCAAGAATGAGTGTGGGGATCAGCAGGCCTGGATCCCAGGTGCTCCCTGTGGTGTGACTTTAGGGGAGTTTTTCAGACTCGCTCCATATCACTTCAGTCAACACAGACCTTGGTCATTGTTGACTCTTCTAGAAGCAGCAGGGTAGTGTGCAGGTTAGAAGGGTGGGCCCCAGGGTCAGTCACCTGTATTCAGCCCTAGATACATCATACCCAAATGGTGGGACCTTGAGTAAGTGACTTGAGAAAACTAACTGATGCTCCAGTTTCCTCATCTGTGGAATGGGAGTGATACTGCCCATTTCTCCTGATGCTGTGTGAGGATCATGAGTTATTGTATATAAAGTCCTTAAAGAAGCACCTGACACACAGAAAGTCCTCTGTGCACATCAGCTGTTATTACTGCTATTATTAACCCATCATAGAAGACAACAAATGTAGAAAGTATAAACCATGGATATGTTCCAGGGATCAGAGACCTGATGGAGTAGTTTGGGAGAGACCTCAGCCTCTGGAGGGGCTCGTTCAGAGATAACATTTGAGTTTTTGTGTTTCTGGAATATAAGCGAAAGGGTGTGCGAAGGAAGGGAATAGGAATGTACTAGATATAGGAAACAGGGACAAGGAACAATATCTTACTTCCATAGGGGCAGGTTTCCCAAGGTCCACCAAGATTATTCCACTAGATAATTTGAGGTGGTGTATGAATAAACACTAAACATTTTAATAATTGTACTTTTATTTTAATGTATAACAGGAAAAGAATTTCAGTAGCACATCAAGCCCAGTATTCCATGGCTGTTTCTGCTTTGGGTGAGGCTAATGTTGGTATGTAAGCCAAAATAAAAGGAGTACAGTTAAAGAAAAGTGCCAAGTAGCTAGCTGTACAGGAGGTCTGAGGATATGGTCAAGATGGTGCCAGCATGTATAGATCCTGGCAGTCAGAACTTGCAGCAATAAGAAAGGGATCCAAACTGGGCTTTAATCTGGTTTTTCAGCTGTAGAAAGACTGTAGCTCCCTTGGAATGCTGCTGAGCTGTTGGGTCCCCTTTCCCTCTTCTCCTTGGCCTTTTCATGTCATTGAAGACTGGATTACAACCACCTCAGAATGGAGCAGCACTCTGGCAGCTATAGTTCCCTCTGTCAGAGGGGCCAGCGTGGGTGATGAAATGTACTAGGTGTTTGCTGCTGGCACCTTCACTCTCTGCAGTGGGATGTAGTAGTTGTGGTAGGGCTTTGAGCAACTAATTGTCACAATGGTAATAATCTTGAATGAGTGCCAACAATGTGCTAAGCACTTTACGTGCATGATAGCATTGAATCCTCACTCTGTGAGGTAGTATGTCTTAACCCCTGTATAGCACTGCCTTCCCAAGTGGAAGGCCCAGAATGCCACTTTGCCAGGACATGGTATTGCCATATAAACCAAGATTGCTTCGGTTCAAATATTGGCTCTGGCACCTAAGAGCTGTGTAACCTTGGACAAATGAATTTCCTTCTCTGTGCTTAAGATTCCACATCTGTACCAGGGAGAAGAATGCTTAAGATACCTGGTAGACATCCATTTTTTGAAGAGTGGATGAATGGAAAAGTTGAGTCAGAAGATACGCAGAGGTTGTTCAATCTTTTTGGATTTGTATTTCCAGGAGGCCCTCTAGAAAGGCATTACTTCATCAGCAGGAGCCAAAATGACCCCTCTTTCCCTAATACTTTGTCAACATTTAGTGTTATCTTTTAGGAGAACATTCATTGTTATTTGATGAGTAATGAAACCAGCCTAATATTAGGGGTACATAAGAAAATGTCCATATTTTTCAAGGGCTGCGAATTGAAACATGTAAAGGTAAAACAACATGTTACCTGGGATTTACCTGAATTCAGCAGGAAGAAAAAATGGGGGAAAAAAACAGATGAAGAATAGATGAAGTTTATGTGGCAGAGTCTTGCTAATTACTGAATCTATGTTTAAATACATGGGAGCTTACTGTAGTTTTATTTCTACTTTTTTAGAATGTTAACAACAGCAACAAACAGCCCCATTCACCACACCAACCTACACATAAATACACACACACAGCCTAAAAATTGAAAAGCAGAGAAACATGTGATTTCCTACTGCACACAGGTGGTGTTGGATAAATGACAGCCTTGCAGCCTTTGGTGTCCCCAGTCCTCCTCTCCATTGGTGGCTGGAAGGATAATAGCTTTCAGACCCAAAGCAGCAATGTCTTATCTCCTTCCCTGAACTGGGCACGCAGTAACCTTTTCCTGAAATGGAGGTTTTCCCTTCCCTCCCTGTAGTGGAGACAAACTCAAGATCAATTCTGGGAAAACCCCCCTCCATGGTTAGTCTGGTTTTACCATCGGGAGGAGGAAGTCACATGTGATGATGGCAAAAACTTAATTGGTTGATCCCCCCACAGTAACCAAATATTGACTGCAACCCCATTAATCCTCTAAACACACAAATCCATGTCAAGCAGCTGGCAACCCTGACTCTTTCTTTAGATTCACATGTAAATAAGTAGTAGGCTATGAGTTTTCCAGTTTGTTCTCCACCCCAGTCAATGGTGAAATTAGGGGGAAACCTTCATATACCATCAGGAACTGAATGTGGTCTCAGTCAGCGAAGGGTGATCCACCCAGCAACTGACCCTTGGCCCCTCCAGAAAGATCATCCATTAAGAATGTTTCTTAGGCAGCCCAACAGGAGTCCCACATGTGTATGTAGTTAGCTGTAGCTTCCGGCTGTCTCATTTCTGCTGAATTCCAGCAACTTCTCATTTCCTTTAGGAAATAAAATGACTCGAGAAGTATGAATAATCATGACAGACTTGGCAATAGGGACATTGGGAACCTTGCCCTGAAGCTCAGAGTTGGCGTCACTGTTGCCAGGGTCTTGAGCAGTGGTGGACCAGGGGAAAGAGGGCACACGGGGCCAGATGGCATCGCTTCAAAGCCCAGCACCACCACTTTAACAGCCATGTGACCTTGGGAAAGTGACTTAACCTCTCTGCCTCAGTTTCCTTATCTATAAAATAATGACAGGATTGAAAGAATAAACACTGCTTATAAAATGTTTAAAACAGCCTCTTCTATAGTAGTTGCTCAATTAATAGTGGCCATGCAATTATTATATCCTACTCTAATGATCAGGCAAACTTAGGATTGAAAACTACTGGTCTCCAATAACAGCTCTGATGAAAGCAAAAATTGGAAGAGAGGAAGAGGGAAGCCTTTTCTTCCCTAACTCTGTAGTTTGGGGAAGTATGTTACTGAGTATTGGACCCGTCATGGGAAGAGGACAGATACTATTACCAAAACAACACCACCCTTCCGCAGGGTCCCTCTGTTCTAGGTTCATTGCCCACCACCCTTAAAAGTTATGGCTGTCAATGGCAGAGTTTGATGAAAAGGAAAAGAACTATTTATTCAAAAGTTATACAGGTTTTGAATGATGGCTAAATGTCACTGTTAAAATCTCAAAATCCTTTTAAATACACCTACCAATACACACAGTCCTACCTTTCCCCTTTGCCCAGTCAGGCTAGTCATGGGTACTTGCCTTCAGAAGAAAAAGAACAGAAGTCTAGAGCTTGGCCAAGCAGGCCTCTTGCAGTTTCCAGCCCCATCAGCCGTGTTGCCACGATCTCCAGTTCTTAATCCAAACCACGTGGCACCTTCTCGTGGCCCACTAGCAGGAGTCCTTTCTCCCTTTTCCTTCTTGCAGGGTCTTTACATTGTTCCCCTGTGTCTGTGTCCCATTGTCTCTCAGGCAGGCCCTCTAACTCCTTCCCAATTACGTCCTGGGTTAAAGTTATGGAAACCTTCCTGGTTAGCCTTGTTGAGATGCAAAATACCATCTTGCATATGAGGTATGAAGCTATCCTGCTGTTATTGAAATGCAAAATGACTCTCTCTGCCCCACTCCCTGTCTCCCATCTCCCAAGGCGGCCTGCCTTGGGCAGGCGGGGGGGGGGGGGGGGGGCGCCGGGGGTTGGGGGGAGATAGCCTATATTTTTCTTGGACACTCCAAGTTCTGGACCCCATAACAAGTCTCCCCTTCAGAGGACCCTTGCTGTGCCCTGTTACAAGTAGGCATAATTTTACCTTTTGATGCTTAAAAGCTCCTAGAAAAGCACAGGTAAAAGACTTTAAAGGGGGAAAGTATTTCTCTCCTCTTCTCTACACATATACTGTCCATACTAAGAAAAAAGACTGGAAGGAAATGAACCAACTTTTCTTTAGTTATCCGTTGGTGGAGAGATATGGGAAATTCTGTATTCTTCTTTGCACATTTTTTTAATTTCCAAGTCATTACGAGTATAGATAAGCATTTCTTTCAGAAACAGGAAAAATATTTGAAAAGGTAAGAAATCATGTGAGCTGTGACTTCTGGGGCAATTGGTTGAAAATCTCCCAGAGTGCAGCCGTCTATTTACTGTTTGCGTTTGCGTATCTGAAGCAGCGTGTCTCTAACCTTCCTTGCTGAGGTGTACTTCAGCCCTATAAAATTTCTACTCAGAAAATGCTTGAAATCAAAGCTGATTCCTCAGCACCCATGGCTCCACATGCCCAGCCTTGCTCTAGGTATTCATGCTCTCTCCTGCCCTTCTGTTAAGATGAAGGAACTCCATTTTTAATATCGCTTGGGCCCTGAGGAGGAATCCCAGTTTTTAGATGGGGACAACAGTAGTAAGTACCCCATGAGGTGTCACACATCTCAGCTCACTGCCTGTACATATAGGTGCTTACATGTTGGCCGAAATTATGAATAATAATGAAATTGAGGGCAGAACAATTGATTTATTCAATAAATATTGATTGAAGGCCTGTTCTGAGCCACGTACCAGTTAGCAAAGCAGACACAGACCCTGCCCTCGGAGCCCACAGACAGAGGGAGAAGACACACACTGTCACAAATAGGTCCTGTGTTCTAAATGTTCAGAAAGAGGAATTTCAGAGCCACGGAACAAGGCCTTTCCAGAAGTTTCCCAGGGAAGTGAAGTTTAAGTAACACATTCCTGGTGCAAATGGAAAAAAGTGAATTTGGTATACATCTCTAGATAAGCCTCGTTTTTTAATGTTTCCAGCTGTGGGCAGAGATCTCCAGATGGGCCTTGCTATGGGAGCATCCTCCAGTTCTTACTTCCTGACTGAAGTTATTTCCAAGTTATCCGCGTGCCAGTTCCCAGCTGTAAATACAGACATGATGGGTCTCTTCTTCCTGCTGCCTCATAGCTAGCTGTGCAAAGAGCGGATGTGGCTGCAAGCCAGCCTGGGAGCCTCCTCCTGACAGACAGAGTTAGTTGTGGAACCTGCTGTGTTGTGGTTTCTGTTCTATCCGGGCTCTCTTTCCTTTGTCTTCCCTGGGACTGTGCCCTATTCTGTGTTTTGAAACTTTAGGTCCCAGCTTACATTTGACAGAGAAATGTGCTCATGAGAGCTTCCTCCATCACCCAGCTATGGGAGAAGTTGAGTCCAATCTTTCATTCAGATCCCCTGTTGAGGTGAGATCTGCCACCCTCCTGACAGAAACTGGGCTGGATGTTTTTTGGGACTGTTTGTGAAGAAAGGACTTGCTGACCTGATCAAAGGAATAGCAAACAAGATGGGAGAGGGGTGTCACTAATTGCTTTCTGAGACTGAGACCTTTCAGCTACCTTTCAGTGCTTTAGAATAATCATTGCTAATGTGTCTAATCCTCTTAAAACCCAAGGAAGTATTTGTTATCCCCATTTCATAGCTGGAAAAACTGTGGGGGTAGGGGTGGAGTGTGGGTAAGTCCTTGGCCAGGTTGCTATACCTTAAGTCCTGCCATCTTAGCATCTTAGTCAAAGGAGAATTTAACCAGAGGGTGCTGGGATGGCCCAGAGAAACAAAACAAGCCCTCAGGAAGGACCATATACCAGTAAATTACTTGGTTGCACGTAACAGAAACACGAACTCAAACAGGCATAAACTCCAGGAGAAAGGATTGGCTCACATGACTAGAAAGCTCAGAGGTGGGGTGAGTTCTGGGCTCATTGACCCAGGAGCTCAGGGTCATCACCAGTGACCCACTTTCTTTTGGTTCCTCCATTCTTCCCTCTGGTGTCCTTGTCATCCTCAAACCTGGCTCCCCTGGAGGTCACAGACTGGCTGCCAGCACTGATCCAGGTTTATGTCTTCTCGGCTCTGGTCTGAGGAGAGGATCTGTCCCCCAACTACAGTGCAAAGCTTCAGAGCTCCCCTTGGATTGGACTGGCACAGGTCATGTGACCTCCCCTGAGCCAATTACTGGCAAGGGTATGGGATCACTAATGGTCTGGTTGCCTCCACACAAAACCACTCATAAGAGAAAGGCAGAATGGATGCTGGGAAGTAACATACGGATTGGAATCAGAACACAAATGCCACTACCAGGATTCTCTTCCTCACTGCTTTCGCCCTCATATCTGCTTTATTCATTTTCTTAGATTCATAGTCTCCCTTTCTGCTTTTCCCTTCACTTGGTGGGAAACCTTGGTCATCCACAGACCAAGTTGTACACCATGCAGCACAGGCTCCCAAAGAGAACAGCACTGGGTTTCCCAGCTCCAGCCCAAAACAACCCAAGGAAGGGAGTATACCTTCCTTTGGACTCATTAAGTAGGGCCAGAGAAGAGGTTCTTGAGACAGGTCAGGTGCTGCCCCTGGGCCAATCAGCTGTAAGCGGACAGAGATAGGGTTATTGTTCTCTTTGTCCCTTCCTGGATGCCTGCTATATCCTCCCAGGACCTCTGAGCTGGAAGTCATTTAAGAAAGACCCCTGAGAGCAGCAAATGGGCTGCACTTCACCATAGTGACACTAAAACCTCATTTCACTCCTGAGCTGCTAGAGGATGAGGGGTGCCTGGCATTATCCAGGTGCCCAGAGCAGTCCTCTATGGAAAGGTGCCAGGCCCAAGCATGCTGGTTTCCCCCAACCTGCTGCCCCCACCCTGCAGGCCCCTCTGCTCTGCCCTCCAGCCATCTGGCCTGCTTTCAGTTCCTTCAGCACATGCCATTTGTTCCCTATCCCTAGAGTACTTCCTCTTCTCCCTGTCATTCCTCCCCTGCCTCATCCTCTTTCTGGCCTGCTCATGCTGGTGCCTCTTTTAGATCTCTCCTTAAACATCACTTAAACATCTCCATAGACATCCCATTGCTTCCTGAACAACTCAGCTTACAAATTCGGGGCTATCTTCCTCTGTGACACCACCTCCAAAAAGGCACGGACCAGAGTTGGTTTTGTTATAGGTGTGACCCCTTCCACCAGGTAGTGCACTTTACTAAACTTTGCTGAGGAAATGAATCGCATGATAGTAGTAAAGTAATAAAAACAGGAGCTGTCTTTTGAGTGGTTACTCGACAGTGGGCATGGCACTAAGCACTTTTACATACAAAACTTTGACATGATTACTCACATTTAACAGAATATAATGATGATGACAGTAATTTATTGAGCACTGAATGCCAGCCATTTTTCTAAATCCCTTACTTGCTGTCTCTTATTTTATCCTTGCAGCAGCCCCCTGCGACCAGTATTGCTGTTATTCTAACATCATGGTTGAAGAAGATGGTACATAGTGAACATAATGACAGGATGTTGGGCTTTTATCCTTTTGCATAAGAGAGGGTACGAGAGGGAACCAGACAGGAGAGGTAGGAGGCCTTTGAACACTGGCATGAGAATATCTTCTAGGAAGATGGAATATTTTCCATGGGTGGCACCTGTAGAAATAGGAAATGTCTTCTTTGGGACACATACGATATTCCAACGCCATGCATAATAAGAGAAATGCCAAGTAAAATCATGCTGAGAGAATAGTTTTCACCTCTCAGAAGGGCACAAGCATAGCGTGAGCACACACTGCAGCATTGGTGTGGGGAAGTCGGCTTGTTCAGTGCAGGTGGGAGGGAAAATAGGACTGTCACTTCGGACAGAACTTTGACAATATCTGTCAGTGTGACCCTTGTACACACCCTTCCTTTGCCCTATAGCAGTTCCGCTTCTGGGAGTTTTTGCCTATAGATGTTCCCAAGTGTGACAAGTGATCTGTGTCCAAGGTGGCTCACCGGGGCACTGTTTGCCAGAGTAAAAAATGGGAACTATCCTGTGTGTCTATTAATAAGAAACTGGGCCCTGGCCGGTGTGGCCCTGTTGGTTGGGTGTCATCCTGCAAAGCAAAAGGTCACTGGTTCAATTCCCAGTCAAGGCACATGCCGGGGTTCAGTCCCTGATAGGGGTGCATACGAGAGGCAACCAATCAATATTTCTCTTTCACATGAATGTTTCTCTCTTTCTCCCTCCCTTCTCCTTTCTCTAAAAAATAAATACATGAAATCTATTTTAAAAATAGGGGACTGGATGAATCAGTCAAGTTTTCTGTACCAATGGAACACTGCAACGACGAAGAGAGAATAAGGTCGCTATAGGGAGCTCCTTCCATGTGTATAGTACACTGCCAAGTGTGAAAAAGGAACATTCTTCATTAATACTTCTCAAATTGGAATCTGGGGGTTCCAATCGCAGGCGGCCCAGGACATTCTTACCTTTCAAACTAGGTCACCTTAAAATTTCCATAGAAGGTTCTGTGTTCTTGGCTGTATGCATGTATATATATTATATACACAAACATATCCAAAATTGTGTGTGCTCGTGTGTGTGTGTGTGTGTGTGTGTGTGTGTGTAGTTTTACTACTTTATTCAGGTTCCTGCTTGCATAGCTAAAACACCACCTCAGAAAGGCCTTCCTGAGCACCCCATCTGAAATGGCCCTCCCTGTCCCTTTCTGTTCCCTGCTTTATTTTTCTTTTTTTTCATTTGATGTTATATGTTTGCTTTTTGTACTGTTCTCCTTAGCACATGAGCAGTGAGGGCAGGGATTATCTCAGCATCTAAAGTATGTTTGGCCCATGGAAGTTGCTCAATAAGTATGTGCTGAATGAGTATGAACTAGCCTGAATAGTGAATATTATCCCCATGTTTTAGATGTGGACCCAACACCCCCAGAGGCCTTCCCCTGCTTGCGTGGAGCAAATTGAAGGGCCCACCACTATTCTGGAGGGGGTAAGAGACAAGAAATTTCCCCAGACTGCCTTTACGCTATTAAAATTCTCCCTTTTCTCACATTTCCTTGAGAGAGATGGACACTGGCTGGGGTCTCTTCTGTACGTGTCCATACTGTGCAGATTTAATGCCAGTTCCTCCAGCCATCTGTGGCCCATCTCTCTCTGGCGTGAATGACTCTGTTCTGAGCAGTGACTCCAGGAGAAGAAAGAAAAGGAGAAACAGACTCTCCTTCTGAAGGCTTCTCTGATCTGGAGGATCCTTCATTTAGGTACGTGCTTAATATTATCAGAGTCCAGTTTGTCCAAGGGATGTCCTCAGATTTGAGGAGTGATAATGTTGCTATTATTTCTTTGATACTTTAGGTATCATAACAGCTTTGCTAACATCATTGAGGGCTTCCTCTGTGCCCAACTCTTTGCCAATCACTTGATCCCTGTTATCTCATTTAATCCTCCCAACAAGCTTATCAAGGACGAAACTATCTGCCACCCACTTCCACTTTACTGATAAGGAAGCTTGGGACTCAGAAAGGTCTAGTAATGAGTCATGGGTCACACAGCTGCTTAGAGGCAGAGTTGGAATTTGATTTTGGCTCTAGCTGATCACCAAGACAGCACTCTCCTGGCCATGTGACCTTAAACTCCTTCCTGTCAACTTCTGGGATTCTCCCAGTGGCCAGTGGAGGGAGGTCTGGTTTCTACACTGTGATGTGGATTGTTTGTCATGTTGCAAAGCGCTGCTGAGGCCTTAATGAGGCCAGCATGAGGCCTTAATGGGTTGGAGGAAGTGGGTGGAGAGCATTCTGTTTGTTAATTTCTCATAGATATTTGCCACACAAATGACCAAACTTCAGTTTCTTGTCAAGATTGGTTTCCACCTTGGGCAGGGAAGAGAGTTGGATAGGGAACTCAAGCAGATTCATCTCTCCTCTGCTGAGAACCTTTTCATGGCTTCACCTTACCCTGAATAAAAGCCAAAGCCCTCACTATGGCCAGCTAACCAGGATCCACATGCTCTGTTCCTATTACCCATGACTTTCCCTTTCTCACTCTGTTCCAGGCACATGGGTCTCCTCAGTGCTCCACAGACACTCAGTTATATACCTGCCTCAGGGCCCTTGCAGTGGCACTTCCTGCTTGGATAGGAAGGTGGGGAACGGAAATGGAATCAGGATATGTTTTAGAGGTAGTGGCAACAGAACTTGCTAATGGACTTGAGGATAAGGAAGGAGAGACATAAATGATTCTGTTGTGTGTCTGTATCACAGTTTGTTGGGCCATCCCTGCTGGTGGACACTTAGGTTGTATCCCTTTTGCTCCACTCACAGATGCTGCTCTGGCCAACACCCACAGGCACATATCTTTGCTGAGCTGGGTCTTGAAGAATCAAGGACAGGGTATTCCAGATAGAGGGAACCATTCAAGCTAAGGCTCGGGCCTCCCCTGCACTAAGTTCAGTTTGGAACATGGGCTGAATCGAATGGACTTGCTGCCAGTTTTGAGATGGCTCATGTTCTCCCATCGCCCACTACCCACCAGCTGATTTTTCATCTGGTCGTGTTTAGTCCCCACCCCTCTGTAGTTATTCCAGAGCTACAGCCAGTGTGGCTGTGGCAGTGGCAGGGTGCATTATGTTGGAGTTGCTGCTGCACTCAGGGCCATTGCTGTCTCTGCATTATGTCAGCTTTGTTTTCCCATCTTGGGAGTCACACAGTAGGGCTTAATAAGCAGTAGCTGGAGGGGCCTTTAGTTTTGGGCCAGGTGTAGGGGATGATTGGCCTATAGGACGTGAACGAGAAGGCCTCTTGTATGTATGAGCCTGATTTTTCCACGTTCTTTGTCCCCCATCCCTCCTGTTTCTCGTTTTTGATGTTGTTCCTGAGAGGTCAGGTCCCATGAACAGCAGCTGCTGCACACTTCCTTGGTCCTTTCTGAGAGGCTTTGGACATTTGGGGGACCCTAGGTCACTCAGCTACCGAGGGCATGAGTTTAAAACAGGGTACCTTGCAAGCATGTGAGGAAAGAGAGGCCCTGCTCCTGTCTCTGCCATCTGTGCCCTCAGGTCCCTGAAGAAGACCTAGTTCCCACCCTGGCTTGTGTTTCTTGTGCTGCTGAGAGGTACAGGCCAGGCTGAGTTGTCTAAATTAACATGTCTGGGAGTTGCCTTCTGCATGCCCAAGGGCTGTAGAATAGGAGGAATCATGGATCACGAGCAGGTAAAACTTGACATGTTTCAGCTCATAGCAGGCAGGGGCGGGGGGTGGGGGGTTGAGGGCGGAGAGAGAGAGGTGGAGGAGAGATGGCCTTGGAGAAAAATATAGGGCATTAATGAGCTCAACTAAGTACTCTCCCAAGTTACTGGAGGACATTTGGATCATTGCAAACTTTTTAGAAGGCAGCCTGGAGTTTTTTGTTCATTTAGTTTTGAATGAGTAATGCATACACATGATAAAACATTCAGATGGCACAAAAAAAGACATATAATGAAAAGTAAGTCTCCCAGCCCATTGTCACCCAGCTCCCCTCCTGTGTGGACATCCATTTCAGATTTGTTCTTCCAGAGATACTTAATACAAAAATAAACACATATTCCATGTGCATCTCTATACTTTGATTTTAGAAACCATTCTATATTATAACTATATAATATTCACTAAATAGTCTTGGATGCACTGCCACTCCTGAGAATCTACCCTACAGAAAAAATGGTCCTAGTAAAAAGGATATTTGTTGCAGCATTGTTTTCAGGGGCAAAATAAAGACCAAACCCTGAAAATAAAATGAGTGCCCACTTTTCAGGAAATGGTGAAGTAAAGTATGGCTCGTCCATACTATGAAATATTAGTCGCTAAAGAATAGTGGGTAAGAGCACTACTAGCTGATTTGGAGGCATTTCTGTGCTATATTTAAGGAAAGGCAAGATTCAGAGAAGTAAATGTGATATGATCCTGGTTATGTAAAATACAGTGACAGAAGTCAGTGTTGTGATCAGGTGATGGGTATCCATGGAATGTGCACTCCATTCTCTTCCACATTACGTGGTCTGCTTAGCCCAGCCATCTGTCAGGGAGATTTTGTAGTACCATCAAGTTTTGTTGAAACATATTTTACATGTTGGTCAGTATCAGGGGCCTGCTTGGGACCCATGGCCCTGGTGTTGATCAGTGGTTACCTGGGCCAGGAGAGGCTAACATGGTACCAGGTACTGTGCTGAGAAGTAACGTCTGAGGGACCATGACAAGCAATTTGGCCTACTTACCTGTTATCTGGTGGAATGAAATAAGCACAGAGATCAGTCAGCTTTGTGAAGCATGCAGGGCCACCAAGTCTGTCCCTTGTGAAAATAACATGGCAGAATTACAGAAACACTGAAGTCAAGGTGTGTTCAAATGAAGTTCATGGGGCAAGCAACTTACCTTACATCCACACCAAACCCAGCACACACAGCCACCCAGTGGAATGCCTCTCCCACTCAGCTTGTAAAACAGCTGAGCTCTATCGCTGGGGACAGTGGACCTGGAAGAAAGGCTCTGGTTAGACACATCCCCATGTATTGCACAGCTCCAAGGGCACTGTTTGCACTATGGTCTATGACCGTGATGGCCCTCTCCTGGTTCCAGATTAAGAAGCAGTATTTCAGGGTTCTGGTGTTCCCCTCAAAATGGATGTGGCTGTCAGTGGATTGAAGCTCATGACCCCTTTGGGGTTATAACTTGTCTCTTGCTGGACTTCAGTTGCAGTAGATGTTCTTGAAGGGGAAGGCATAGGGTCAAGTTGAACTCCCCGCCCCACTAGGACACTTTCATTCATAGTGCTCTTCCCACTCTGGACTATCCAGTATTCCTCCCCATCCCACCAAAAAGAAAGATGCCAGTTCCTACCTCTTGGAGTAGCATCTCTTCTCATTCCTCTTCTACACGTTATTCATCAGAAGTGAGATTTCATTTGTCACTGGTTTATCTATTTCTCTGACCCCCTCAGAGAAGGAAGGACCTGGTTGTTACTGACTCAGTGGCTCTATCTTGCTTAGGAAGTGTGTATATAAAAAAGAATAACCCTCAGTTTCTGGTTTGAGCAGATAGGTAGTTGTGGTATCTAGTGGGCAAGTATCTACTAGTGGATGGTAGAAACAGGTATAAGTAAGCATGTTTTATTTATATAGAGAGATACATATATGTATATATAACTGTGTGTGTATAGATATAGATATAGATTAGATATAGATATGGAGAGGAAATTTATCTCTTCATTGAAAATAGAAAAATATTCCCTATCAAAAAAACAAAAAAAAAAGGGCAGTGACTTTGTTCATTTATTCAGTTCATTTAACAGGCATTTGGTGAACTGCTGTTACTGTGCTGTGCACAGTTTGCATCTGGCAGAAAACTGCTTTGGAAAAACTCACAAGACTACATAAAGATCATCACTCTCTCTCCTTGGATAGCCCAGCAGCCATCTCACTCTTCTCCCTGCGTCTTTTGAACCCCCACCCCCACCCTGACAAGTTCTGTGCAACAGCCAGAGGAGTCTTTCAGAAATGTGAATCAGAGCACACCATTCCGCTTCCCATCATAATTAGAATGAAAAGCATGTGGCCTACTGTGGTTCGTTCAGCCCTGCGAGCTTCTGCCACATCCCATAGCTCACCCTCTCTCACCACAGCATCCTAATTACAAGGGCTGCCTATGACTTTTTGTTGATCATACTCAAGCATCTTCCTTTATCTCTTGGGATACTCCTTTTTTTTCCTTTTTAACTTTCATTAGAAACTTTATTACCAATCTAGTAGTTCAATTTGGGTAGCCCTTTGAGTGTCTTTTAATTGATACACAATTCACATGACACAAAATTTACCCTTTTAAAGTGCATAATTCATGGGTTTAGATATAATTACAAGATTGTACTACCATCACTAGTCTCTAACTCCAGTGCATTTTCATTGATTTAGGAAGAAACCCTGTAACCATTAGCAGTCTCTCCCATTTCTACCTCCCATTTCTACCTCCTCCTGGCCCATGGTAATCACTGATCTATTGTCTTTCACTAGATTTACCTATTCTGGACATTACATATTAATGGAATCATATAATATGTAGTCTTTGGTGACTGGCTTCTTTCACTCAGCATAGTGTTTTTAGTGCTCATCCATGTTGTACATGAATCATTAATTTTATAGTTGAATGATATTCCACTGTATAGATGTTTTACTTATCCATTCTTCAGATGATGGACATTGTGGAATATTCTTACTCCCACTGTTCGCATGGCTTCCCTCTCCTTTCTCTTTACTTCTGAGCTAATACTCACCCTGGTTTTCTACATGTTAATTCTCACCACTTGTACATACATTTGTGTTTGTTTGCCTGTTTGTTTTCTGCCTTCTGTCCTGGACTGGAAATTTTGTAAGAACAGGGACCACATCTGCTTTTGTTCTCCATATTTAGCCCCCTATATCATACAGTCCCCAGCAGAGAGTGGCACTTAATAATTGCTGAATGAATGACTCAGTGTGTCTCATATAGTTCTCATTTTACCTCCTCCTAAGGCAAAATGATTGTAACCCCATTCTATGGGAAATTCTGTATCTAGCTAAATTCTGCGTCTAGCTTTCTCTCCAGTATTGAGGAGAAAACAATGGTCCTAAAGCATGAGAACACTTTAAATGGTGGCAGGTTACTGAAAGATTTCTCTGGCATAAAGCCCTATCCCATTGGTGATCAGCTGTGTAAAACTACAGTATTATTTGGAAGTGCATTTGACTGTCAGTAGCAAAGGCCAGAACTAGCAATGGTGCAAACTCAATGGAGGGTGGTTTCTCTCATGAGCAAGATGTCAGAGATTTGTAGTCCAGGGCTGTGGTAGCCCCACAGTCATCAGGAAGAGCAGGCTTCTGTCTTTCCGCTTCACCGTCCTTAGCGCAAGGCTTTCGTCCTTAAGGTGGCCCGGTGTGACTGCTAGAGTCAAACCAGTGAGTCTGTAGTCTGGGTAGGAATCAGGGTGTGGGAAGGGGTACAAAGTACAGTCCAGTTCTCTGTTTCTGGTAAGGAATTTCCCTGAAGTCCCACAACTTTTGCTTCCCTCTTTTTGGCCACCCTTAGGTGCAAAGGAGGTTGAGGGATAAAATCCTTCCTTAGAAGAAAGGCAAGAATGGCTACTGGGTGGGCAGTTGGCATCCAGTCAGTCCATTTCCTGCCTGCCGTACCCAGGGCCACGGCAGCCAGCTTCTGTTCATTGGCCTTAAAGTCTCCCTCCTTCCCTAAGCAGCCAGGATCAGAGCAGTGCCTTTCTCTGGATGGCTCACCAGAGGGTAGATTTTGAAATGTCTCAAGGGCCTTCAGTTCCCAGCAATAAAAATAATGGTAGTTCATTTTTCTTGAACACTTACTACATGATAGGTTCTGTTCTAAATATTTGTCATGGAGTAATTTCCTTAATCCTCACAATATCCCTATTATTATCCTTGTTTTATAGATGAGGAAACTGAGGCCCAGAGAGGTTGAGTAATATATACTCAATATATTATGACTAAGAGAATTAAAATATAAAGCCTGACCTATTTTGGTAGATTGACCATTGTTCTGTCTTTCATCTGATTAGTTGGGATCTGGAAAGTGCTTTGTGCAAAAGTACCCAACATTTGAAACCACATTGACAAAGCTGTTTTTATGGGAATGCAGGAAGGGGCTTAACTGCTGGCATATCCAGCACATTCCTAGTGGCGGGGGAAAGCGGGGGGATGTCCATAAGTTTTGCAGGATTTCCCCAGCCAGCGAGCCTGGGGCCAGCAGACCATGATGCAGTGTTCCAGTGTAGTGGGCTTGGCCTTTAATGTCAGTCTACCTGGTCACTTAGCAGCCTGTAGAGAGAAAGAAGGCTGTTCCCAATTCAGGTCCCCTGAGGATTCATTCAGGTACCTAGTCATCTCTAGATGCTTATGATCAGCCATGCATGGTGGAAGTCTTTCCTAATGATTGCCAAAAGTTTATTTCTGAGTTGAGTCTTTTTGGGACACTTTCAATTCCATGTTAGTGACTGTTCACAAACTCTCCAGATTGCTAGAGCTTGGTTGTAGCAGGTGTCCACTTAAGAATGCACTCGACTGCAAGTACATTCAAACCTCAGTTCTTAACCAAGTTGTTCATAGAAAAAAATGTCTCAGTTGTCAAACAGAACTTTGGTTCTTGGCCCGACACCTCTCTCATGCTGATACCTGCACATTACTGTATTTCTAATGGGAAAAAACGATTCAGATTTCAAACAGATCACTTCTCAAACATCCTTTTGGAATGAGTAAGTTCAAAAACTGAGGTTCACCTGTATAAGAATGCGCAAGTGGCAATGTCACTTCAAAACCCGGGAGGTTGTTTGAGTCTTTACGACATGCAGAGGGAGAGGATGTGGTCAATGGCTTGGTGGAGTCAACGCCAGTGCTGCCGTGACACTCTGGCCCCTTATGGCCACAAGATGGCTGCTGCACCCATCTTCCCCAGGAAGCTAAGGCACCTTGAGAGTTCAGCCCTGCTGATCACGGCAGTGTTCTGGGGACAAGAGAGACCCTTTCAAATCTAGGTATCACATCCACATTCCATGCTGGAAAAAGGCAGACTGGAAAAGGGACACAGGACTTTGTGGAAGAGTCTGACCCTTTTTGTGAGGAGAGCAAATACTTTCTCAGAATCCCTGAGTGGGAAACCTTTACCTACTCCAATGTGAAGATGTTTTAAGCACAATGGTTTTTTATTTTTTATTTTTTTTTTTGTATTTGGGTTTTTGATCCATCTGAAATTGATGTCTGAAAGTAGAATCACATAGGTTTCAAGGCTGAGCCCATACTCTTTAACTGCTGTGTTTGGAGGTGGCATTGTTGGTGGTTCCGGAGCCAGACCCACTGGGTTCAAATCCCTCCTGGCTGTGCCACGTATTTGCTGAGTGACCTTGGGCAAGTTACTTCTCCGTGCCTGTTGTCTGTTAAAAGCAAGGATGCTAGTAAACCCTACTTCACAGGGTTTGGTACCAGGGTTAAATGGACTGATAGTTAAAGAACTAACAGAGCCTTGCATATAGTAAAATCAAAGCAAAAACTTCATGCTTCAAGTCAGAATGAGAATTTATTTGCAAAGCCCCATGGGCCTGGAAACTGGGCAAGGAATCCCAGAGCCCAGTCAGTGGGGACAGTGAAGTGAGTTTTCTCAAAATATCAGTTGCAGGGTGTGTTCCACCTGTAGTGATAGAGTTCCCCTTACTCCACAGCTTCAGCACATTTGGTGGTGTCTGGCTGACGTTCTAACCAATTTGCTATGAATGAAATGGTCCCGATTTGTTGCTTTTCCTGAGCAGTTTCTCAGCAATGGTCTCTGTTGAGCCGCTCTACCATGGAGTTACTTGGGCTAGGCTAGAGACATGACAGTTAGTCCCCTGGCATTCTGAGTCAAGTCCTTAAAGCCCTGCACCATGGTGCTTATCTTGGGTGGGAGAGGAGAAGGACAGGGGATGGAAATGTGAGACCCTCATAGTCAGTCACCCAGCCTCCGTCATATTGTGGACTCAATCAGTCAATGAAATAACCAGGGCTAAATTGCTGGCATGTTATTAATAAAATATAGGTCATAAGAGAAAACATGATAAATTGCAAGATGATCTCAGCAGCTGCCATATGTATGGTGGTCAGGGGCCTAGATTTTCCTGATGCAAAGTCCTTTCTTCATGTGGCAGCTTTTCCTCGTTGGCAGGTGGATAGAGGCAGTTGAGTGAACAAATATTTTCCTGGGTCACTATTTCATAGACAGGATGGGGGTGGGTAGAGTTGGAATCTTCTCTAAGTAAAGGGTGATTGAACCACATCATTGGTGGGTTAAGTCCCTGATACCTCAATGTGAGGCTCTGGTAGTCTAGCAAGGAGAATGCAGCTAACGGCAGAAGGCCCCAGTGGGCTTGGTTCTACTTCACCTCCCATCTCAATTCCTAGGTGAGCCACTTATACGATCGGCTACATGGAGGAGAGAGGCCTGGCTGCTCCCCTGTGACCAAGTCCTCTTAGAGGTTGGGTGCACACTGTCCAGTCTGTGTGTCCTGCTCCACGACAGAAAGCAGAAGAGAGCCTGCTGCCATCTCTGGACACAGGGAAAGCTGGTAGCCCTGATTTCAGCCTTTGGGGCTAATAACCTGCCCTCTGGAAAAGCAGGTATCAAACAAGAGTCACACCCTTTTTACTGGTCAGATTAGTCACACCCTTTTTACTTGGTCTTTGTAGAGGACAGAATAAAAGGAAGTGAAGAGCTGTGAGTGGAGGAGACTTTCCATATGAGCTGAGGTGGAAATAACAAGGGAAGATTAGAAATGTCAGGCCCAGAAGAACAGAAACAGAAAGGCCCAGGCACCCTGCTGACTAGGGTCAGGGGGGCAGGAGAGCAGCACCCTGACTGACAAGCACTACAGAAGCATCCTCACACCATGGCTATAATACCTGCTTCACAGGCTTTTGTGAGGATCAAAACCTCACAGTATTTTCACATTCCCCACCTCAGTTCCCGACCTCAGGTCCCCAACCATAGATGGAAAGTAACTGTTTTTGATCCATGCAGTTGGTTGAATCCACAGATGCAAAAGGCTCACTGTAGTAGAATCATAAGTTATACACAGATTTTTGACTGTGTACAAGGGCCAACTGTACTTTGAAGTATGATGTGAGAGATTGGTTTTCAGTATGTTGATTGTGGAGTGATGGAACATGGTCAGACGCTTCTCTGAAAGCCTATTTTATAAAAAGAACAAAGTGGATCTGCTGTAGGTAAATGGGGGAATGGAGGCCTGGAGCTTCACCTGCTACTCCTCCAACCCCCTGCAGGCTTCCCTGAGGTCTGTACTCAGGGGAGTTCAAGGTGGAACCTCGTGGGGCTCTAGGGAGGTCCGGCTCTGCCCTCATTTGGCCCCAGACAACTCACTGAAGCATTCTGAACCACAATTTCCATTAAATGGACAGATCAGACTAGATCAAAGTGTTCTTCGCCCAGTTCCTATGACAGGGGCCTCAGAGGTCTTTGACATCCTTGAGACGTGCAGTATTTTGTGTGTTTTTGTTTTGTTTTGTTTTATTTTGTTGAGACACATGATATAGTTTTGTTATGCCAGCTTCTTAGAAGGATCATGTTCACCCAAGCATTAAGGATTTTTGAGGTCCCTCCCAGTCCTGTCAATCAATTACTTCTGTTGTATATGATAGAATCTCTCCCCAATTTAAACTGGCTTATACTGCAAAGGGAAATTAATGACTCTGGGACCTGAAAAAATCTCAGAGCTGGACTGACTGGAGTCAGCATTCAAGTATTCTTGTCAAGATTCCACCCTTCTCCACTTCTGGGCTCTGCCTCTCTCAGCCTTGACTTCATTCTCAGGTGTCCCACTCCCACCTCCAAGGAGCAAAGTAGCCCTCAACAGCCCCTGCCTCACATCCCATCCCTTTTCTCCAGTAATTCCAGCAAATTTCCAGGGCCAACTCTGATTAGCCCTGCTTAGTCCATGTGTTTCTCTCAGAACCTATCACTGTGGAAAAGGGAAAGAGCCACTCAGGCTGGGAGTCAGGTCAGGATACCCTCCCACCCGCAGGTTTTCTCATCTGCTTGGCCCTGTGAGTGTTACATAACGGGACAGGTGGGCCGGGGCTGTTGCTCTGATGGCTGTGCTGGGACATCTTGGGTCCTGTATGAATTCTGTAGCTCATCTTTGCTGCCATTGCCACAGCCCTTGGCCTCTTCCTCTCTGCCACGGCCCCTCCTATGTATAAGGGATACCAGACTGTTGGACATCGCAGCTTCCTCCATTTGGCAGGAAGTAGATTCTCAGCTTAGAGAAACAGCATCACTGCACATCACTGCTGATGTGTCTTTCAAGAGCCACATGCATCACTCCAGAGAAGGAAAGGGGGGAAATGGGTGGGGGACATGATAAAAGTGACAGAAAAGCAATTTCCATTGCATTTTAA
Organism: Pteronotus mesoamericanus; assembly: GCF_021234165.1. Lineage (NCBI taxonomy): Eukaryota > Metazoa > Chordata > Mammalia > Chiroptera > Mormoopidae > Pteronotus > Pteronotus mesoamericanus. Next base: position 9,215,381 of record NW_026555307.1, read on the forward strand.
AAGACGGCTATTAAAATTTTACAGGAGCTTTATTTTCAGGGGCTTTCTGATCATCTCAGGAATTTTTTTTAATGGGGAGTCTGGTGATAAAGGAAAACATTCCAGGTACTTCTGGTTCCCTCCTGCCCTGACAAGCATCTTGAAAACCAAAATTGTTAGGTCTTCATATACCCACTTAGAGATAGCACCTACCCGAGAAGCTATTTCAGAGTTTTTTAAAAGTATTCATTTTCCTGTATTTGCCGTTTCTGTGTATAGTAACTTTTTTAATTTTATTTTGCGCTTTCCTAAGGGCTCGTTAATGAGCTGTGGGAATCATCAAGAACTACAGCTGCCTCTGCCCTTCCATGTTAGTTGAGAGTCATTTAGTTTTGTGAACAAATACAAATTCAGGTTAACCTGCTTAAGTATAGAAGGAAATGTATGTGTTCACAGCCTGTGACAATGTACAATATATAAATAATGGCTTCAGGCATGGCTGGATCCAGAGCCTCTCCTAAGGTTGCCAGGACTCTGTTTCCTTCCACCTCCCAGCTCTGCATTTTTCTGTGTTGATTTTAATCTCAGGTAGGCTCTTAGGCAGCTCCACATGTATATCCAACTATCGTAGCAGCCCCAAGAGAAATAATCTCCTTCCCTGTAGTCCCAGCACATGTCCTAAGGCTGGTGTTCATTAGCCAGGGGCAAGGAAGGCGGAGGGTGGGGGGGAGTGCAGTGGCTTTATTAGTTAGGCCTGGATCATGACCGTTCCCCCCTTCCCTACTAACCCATGGGTAGGGTCATTCCCACAGGAATTCGATGGGTTGAGTGGGAAAGGTGAGATTCAGGAAGCTAACCTAGAAGGGCAAACAATGCACTGTGGGCTGAGACTGCCGATGCACAGGACCCTTTCCCATATGAAGTTCACAAGGATCTGAGTCTGCCCTCACCCCCAAATTGTCATCTTCCCTAGGAACATGCTTCACCTTTTCCCTGTCTCAGGTCTAACTTAGGGGTTCTTAATCTCGGGACTATGGACCCTTGAAGGGTCTGTAGATGAGGTTTAGAGGACTGTGAAGTTGGCTGGGGGAAAAAATTACATCTTTATTTTCTCTGCCATCTAACTGAAATTTAGCACTTTCTCTCCTTCTGAATGAGGACCACGGGCCACAATTGTATTAGTTACACCTGAGACCGTCACCACTAGAAATCCTAAATATTTCCATATCACGTTATAGTTGTTGCAGATATCACAAAATATTATTAGACTCATCTATTTCTAAATTATTAGTCATTGGATCCACAACCAAGATTTCGTCATTTAAAGCATTCATAAAGAATCACATGTATCTCAAATTTGGTTGTGTTTTACAGGTATTTTGATATCTGAATATAATTGGTTTTCTTTGTAATCTGTGTGTATTGTATTTTATACTTTTAAAAACACAATTCGGAGAAGAAATTCACACTCTTCTTTACCAGGCTGCCAACAGGGGTCCCTAGCATGAGAAAGATTAACAACCCTTTTGGGCTTCTCCATGAGCACCTCAGGATTATTGAAGCTACTGTGATTCCTGGGCCCTGGAAAGGTGGCTTGTTAGGTTTCCTTCTGGGAGGCTTCCTGGAGGAGCTGGCTGGCGTTTGAGCTCAGCCTTGGCGTGTGGGCGGCATTTGGACATAGCGGTATTGGGCAAGAGGGACAGGGAGGCATTGCCAGTCTGTGGTCAGCCCTCTCTTCATTGACTGCCATGACTCTTGCCTGGCCGAGTGGTCAGGAGCAGGCTCTGGAGCCAGGCTGCCTCGGTTCATCCTAGCTGTAGTATACATTTGACTTGCTGGATGCCTCAGCTAGTGAGTTCCTTTCCTACTCCATGCCTCATGTCCTTATATGTAGCATAGACATAATAATAGTATCTATTTCTTAGGGTTACTGAGAGAGTGAAATGAGTCAGCACATGTCTGTTAGGACAGAACCTAGCCATAGAGAGTGAGACTTACTATTTAGTGACCATCTGTATAGGAAGGTGCTCAATTTTCCTCTCAGGTCCCATCTCCCTGACTTGGTAAATGCCTAAACTGAAATGGGATGGTGAACAATATAGACAGTGGTTTCTCAGCCTGAATACATTTATTTGTCCATGAAATATCCATTCAAATGTGAAGAACTATACTAAATATTTTAAAGCATAAATTAATAATACAAAGTTTCCATGAAATCCATTCAAATATGAACAACTATTAACATTCAAAAGCATAAATTAATATAAAGTTACAGGTTAAGACAAGTGATATTTCTCTGTGAATCCTCACAAGTGTCTGAAAGAAATGTCCTCATAATGGCCTACTATCTGCCCCTGTCAGCTCCCTGTTCTCATCTCCCACCACTCATTCCCTCACTCACCTGGACCAGGCACCTGGGCTTCTTGCTGATCTTCAAATGCTCTGTGTACAAACACCTGCCTTCTTTGCACTAGCCATTTTGGTGTTCTTTCTCAGATAGTCACATAGTTCGTAATCTCCTGTATTCAAGTATCTGAATTCAGGGATCCTCTCCTCAGGCCTACTCTGATCATTCTGTGAAGTAGCAGCCTCATCACTCTCCTCACCCTGCTCCCTGACTTCATATTGTGTTTATTGTCTTCCTCCCCTACTGGAATGTCTGCTTCCTGAGGACAACAACTTTTCTCAGTCACTGGTGTCCCCTCAGTGCCTGGCATAGAGCAGGTGTTCAATAAATATTTGTTAAAGGCATGAGTTAGTGAATAACAGACAGGTGCTATAGCCAAAGACGTAACCTTGTTTTTTCCCTCTCTCTAGATGCACAGTCTTTGACATCAGCTCTCCTGGGACCCTGAAGGGACACTAGAGTCCAGAATATTCTGAGGGTGAGTACAGTGTGGCTGGGTTTTGGGGTTTTTTGGGGTTTTTTTGCTTCAATTTTACAACTAATACACCTAAGCTTCTTTATTATTTAAAAAAAAAATAGTTATTTGAAAGAGTATCAAGGGAAAGATGGAAGTCTCCTTCACTATCCCTCTATACCTACAAGTCTAATGTCCCTCAGAAGTAATGACATCAGAAGGTCAGTGGGTATCCTGCCAGACCCCTTCCTGTTCATGAATATTTCTACTTATGTATATGCACACTTAGTATTTTAGTTTGCTATATAAAGATGAAAGCCATGCTATAGAGTTGCATCTGTAGCAGTTTCTCACTGTCCCCAGCAGTAGTATATCTTGGAAATCTTTGTTCATAGCATGCATTGGTATGTCAGTCTTTTTTCTCTTTTCAACTTTTAAACTCACTTTTTCTTAACTTACAGAAAGTAAAATTCACTCTTTGCTATACAATTTATGTAACTCTCACCACAGTCATGAAGGTGACCCTGTCGCCCACCTCTGCATAGGCAAAAACTGCGGTGTAGGTATTTATACATAATTAAAACATGTAAATATTATAAATGCCTTTAATATAAAAATTTTGACTATGATATATCTAGGTTTCTGGGGGATTTGTTAGTGAACACCCTCTTTTGTTTCTTTGGGATAGAGCCTAAGCAGAGGAGTGGCCTTGGAGTATGTGGCATTCCTGGTGGGGCGTTCCAAAGTGGGACACCAGCCTTTGTTGGCAGGATGCGATGAGGGCACTGAGGAGGCGTTGTCTGATCCTCGAAGCACCAAGAGGCCCTAACAGTGTGGAAAGTGGGGGCGCTGGAAGATTCTGGCATCCAGACTGTGGATGGCAGGCAATGATGTTGGCTCAGTTACAGAGACTAGTCACTTGAGCTTTGGGAACTGAGTGAATCAAGACAGTAACTTCTCTCCTGACTATTGAGCCCCATCACATTCCTTCATCCTGGCCTAAGGTTCTGCCTGGATTCTAGGAGCTTGTTTGTGGGACAGTCTCTCGGGGCCAGATTTTCATCAAACGATGCTTCTTAGCACAATTCTTTATTAACTTTTTTAGTTTTAAGGAATTTTAGATTTACAAAAGAGTTGCAAAAATAGTACAAAGAATTCACATATATATATAAAACCATCACTCAGTTTCCCCAATATTCCCATTTTATATAAGTTTAACACAACTATGAAAACCAGGAAATTAACACTGGTCCAGTACTATGAACTAAATGACAGACTTTAGCCTAGTTTCGCTCATTTTTCCACTGATGTCCTTTTTCTGTCCCAAGATCCTATCCAGGATCCCATACAGCACTTAGTTGTCATGTCTCCTTAATCACCTCCAATCTGTAACAGTTCCTCAGTCTTTTCCTTGAAAGAGGACAACTCTGTTATTTTGTAAAATGTTTCACTATGGGTTTGTCTGGTGTTTCCTTATGACTAGATGGAGGTTATGCATTATTTGGCAGGACACCACAGAGGTCATGTGCCCTCTTCAGTGCATTGGACCAGGGGATCCTTGATGTCCCTGTGTGTTATCACTGGTGCTGTTAACCTGAATCAGTTGATTAAGGTGCTGCCACTGGGTCTCCACTGTAAAGTAACTGTTTTTCCCTTTGTAACTGATAGATACCTTGGGGGAGGTACTTTGAGACAATGCTTATTTCTCCTCACTCCCACTAATTTTGGCACAGAGGTGAATCTTGCTTGCAATAGTTATTATTGTGGTATTCCCCTAATGGTGATTTTTGTATGTCCCCCATTCCTTCTGCATTTATTAATTGTCCACATAATTAATTTTGAAAGGAAGACCTGTTCCTTCTCATTTATTTCAGCTTTTGGTTATTAACATATTTCTGTATGGCTTTAGAGATACTCATTTTATTATAGCACATTCCTGGTTAATGTGGTGAGAAGTCCTAAGGTTTGAGTGAATTTCTAGTATCACCTCAAGCTTCAGGAAAACCAGCATTTTCCAGCATTCTACATGGTAAACCTTAGGGAACTGGAAAGCAGGAAATAGGGTTTCATTTGGTCATGCATTTGCTTTAAGACAAGTGAATACAGGATAAGTTGTTTGGGGACAAGTCACTACAGAGATAAGTAAAGCAGACAGGGGACTGACTGGGAGTCACCAGGGGCGACTTTAGACAAGGTGATCTGGAAAAGTCTCTCTGAGGAGACCCTGGGTGGAGGGAGTAAGGCAGGTGCCTGACCTTATCTTTCACCACCCAGTGAGAGATCTAACTGAATTATCTCATTTTGGATCAGGGTTTCAGGATTCATGGCAAATAAAGAAATGTGTCCCCTCTCTGAGGGGCAGCTCCTGCTTACCTGTAGCTCACTGTTGCCGTGTGGAAATGCCAGGCATTGCCAAATCTTCTGATATTTTTCCCCAATAAAAGGCAGAAATGAGGTATTCTTGCTAGTTCATTGAGCCCAAATTATGTCAGATAATTTTTAGTGGTATGTGGATGAATATATTTTATTTCTTTTCATTGTATTTATTTACTGAGTTACCTTTGTAGCAAAGGATTTTTATTTTGCATTTTGGTGGTAATGCCAATTCCCTTTTAAATATATGTATGTATATATAAGTGTAAAAGTGAATTAATTTAAAGAAAATATTGAGTAAATAGTCGTGCAGATGGGATATAGATGCAGCTGAAAAGAAAAGGCGGAACAGAGTGACTGAGCTTTGGTAAACACTATTCTGGCTCGGCCTTTCACTCTTTCTTCTAGATCTGGAGTTCTTAACTAGGAACCTGAACAAGGTTTGACAAACGATTACCATGGACATGGGCCCCAAGCCCCAATTTTTGCCATGGTGGGTGTATCAGCCAAGAATGCTTTCAGCTGCAAGAACAGACAACCCAGCTCACAGCAGCTTAAACAAAAGAGGATTGATTTCCTTCCCATCACAATAAAACCTGGAGGCAACTTGGCTGCCATTAGTCGAGAGGCTGAGTGATGTTCAAGCTGGAATCACTGATTCTCTTGGCCTTCCCCTCATGGTTATACGGTTGCTACTCCAGCTCCAGCCAGAACAAAGAAGGGGAGACTCAACTCCAGGAGCTTATGTTTTTCAGTTCTGGACTGCTTAAGCACTCCCAGAATCCCCCAGAAGATCCGAATTACATCTCATTGGCCAGACATGGGTCATATGGCCTTCCCTAGCTCCAAGGAGGGTGGCAAATTTCAGCTTCTCCTTAGAAGGAAGTCAAAGAAAAGGGGAATTGAAAGTGTCAGTTGGGTTAGCAGCCAGCAGCGTCTGGCTCCACAGGCGAAGAAAAACAATAATAATTAGCATTAGTGGGTGATGACTTTGTCAAGCCCAGCAGTAAGCCTTTTGCGTGCATGATCTCATTCAGTCAGCACACCCAGCCTATGAAGTTGCTCCTGTGGTCTCCCCATAGGAATGACTTGGAAACTGAGGCACAGAGTAGTGAAGCCTCTTGCCAAGTAGAGAAGCCAGGGTGGGAACCTTTGCAGTTTGTCTTTACAGACCTGACTCTTTGCTACTACCCTTCATTGCCTCATAAGAGGTTTGGGTATCCTAGCTGGCCTCAGCTTAAATTCTTCCAGCAAGGGAGGAAGAGGGCAAGCATATTTTGTTTTGGGGAAATTTTGATTATTAAAAACTTTTCTTGTGCATTACATCTGCTCTGTGTAACTACCTCTCCACTGGTCCTGGTTTGGTCCTGGTGAGCAGCACCAGCCACTTGTCTTACTGGCAACCCTTTGGGGCTTAGAAGTGGTTGAGAAGACTTCTCTTGATCTCCCTTTCTCAAACAAATTGTAGCTGTGCTTTTCATTATTCTTCCCAAAATGAGGCCTCCTGCCTTGGGGTTTTTTCTTTCTCGGGGCTCTGCTGGTCGACTCAACACACATTCAATATGTGCCTTTGTGCCCATCCCTGTAGTGCTGAGCTATATAGGTGAGACAGCTTCATGCCTAGGTGGGTCCTGCACTCATTCATTCAGTGAGGGAGGCACACCCTCAATGATAGCTCAGCAAGGTCAGGGCTGTATGGGGGAAGCCAGGGGACAGTGGGAGCCCAGAGGAGGTGTCCAGCCCTGCTTGGGTATCAGGGAGGGCTCCTGCAAGCATCTTTGGGCCTTAGAAGAAGACTAGAGATGCATCAAGCAACAGTTTCTCATTTCTGAACCTCCACTCCCTTCCTCTGTAAAATGAGGGATTTAGACTTACGTTTCCATCTGTCCATCCATTCAACAAACACTGACTGGGCATATCCCATTTTCTGACTTACAGGGATATCCTACTGGAAAGATGGTACTCTGAGAGCTTCTATTTCTCCTAAGGTTGTCTTGAGAATTAGAAGGTGATTACAAGTCTCAAGTACTTAGGACAGTGCCTGGCACAGAGTAGTCACATAATAGATAAGATGGTGGCAATGCCAGTGGCTTACATTCATTAGCCCCTACTACATGTCAGAGGTTAGGCAGCTTAGTCACCAGCCCATAAGATAATAAACTTTTAGCTTCTGCATTTGTGATTGTTTATTCCCCAAGCTTGCATGGTTCCTGGATATGGCAGAACTGTGCTTTGGGAACAGGCTTGTACAGTTGAGGCCTATGCCAGAAATTTTGCAGGTGAAAACAGGAGTTTCTTTGGTCTGTTTGGAAACCCAAGCTGTTATCCTCCCAGTCCCCTTTCCATCTAGTCTCCAGGCCTCTCGGCACTGACCACTAGCACATAGACTCCCCTTGACCTCAGTGGCCAAGAATGCATAGATGCTCTGCTCAGCCCATCAGTCCAGTCCCAAATTAGACCTGACAGCATGATTTATTCTCTGGGATGGAGCTGGAAGGGCAGAGCCCCAGTGAGTGATTCCACAGGAAGGCTGTCTACCCTAATTAGTGCAGGTCCTTTATGCACCCTTGCAGTTTCAGCTTCTTCCAGCTAATAGAGCTTTCCAGGTATTAGGGCTTCTGATCTGCCTTCTCCCATCCCCACGGGCTGAGACTTAGCCATGATCCCTTAAGGATCTGTTTTATGAGGACCTCTGCTGAGGCTAGCTCTGTCTGAAGGGAGCCAGGGCTCTGTCTGGGTCCTTTCATCTGCTGCATCCAGAATTGAAAATGGCGATTCCAATTTTTCAGCTTAACAGTGGTGCAAAAGCAATATGCATTCAGCAGAAACCATACGCCAAATTTTGAATTATGATCTTTTCCAGGGCTACCAGTGTATGGTAAGATGCTCTGGTGATACTGAGCGGTGGCAGGGAGGTGATTTTGCCCAGCTATAGGCTAATGTAAGTGTAGGTGAGGCTGCGCTATAGTGTTTGGTAGGTTAGGTGTATTAAAGGCATTTTTGACTTACAGTATTTTCGACTTATGCCAGATTTATCAGGGCGTGACCCCATCATAAGTTGAAGAGCATCTGTAGTTGTTCTCTCTGCCTCCCTCATTCTTTCACTGAGGTTCAGTACTGGCAGCTGGGAGCCACTGCCTTGCTCCTCACCTCCCAGTCTGTGATCACAATTCCTCCAGCTGCCTTCATTTATTCCCAGGACTGCCAGTGATAAGCAGGATTCTACTGCTGTAACAAATTAATCCTGAAATTCTTGAGGTTGGGACAAAACAAATGTCTATTTTTTCCTCATGACATAAGGCAGAGCAGGGTGGGGCTTCACCTTGTGGATCAAGGACCCAGTCTAACAGGTTCCCTGTCTTAAAGCCTCATGACAGGACATAGAGCCTTCAGGGTCACCATGGCAGGACAGGGGACCTAGAAGGTCATACAGCAGAAATTAGTGACACAGTTCACTTCTGCTCCCCCCTGGAACTAGTTGTATGGCCCTGCCCAACTATGAGGGACTGAAAATGTAGGGGACACATGAGTATTCAGTGAGCAGTTAACATCCTGGCCACAAGAGACAGGTATGGTTTTTATTAACTACCTACTGTGTGCCGGGTCTTCTAAGAGCTCTGGACATACAAAGGGTTTCCTTCCCTCCTGGAACTCATAGTTCACTGGAGGAAACAGAATCTAAGTAACAAAAGCAGCCCTGTAATTATGTCTGTGCTAAGTGCCTTGATGGAGGAGCGTGAGAGCATATCCAAGGGGAGCCTGGCATGTTTGGATTGACCAGGAGATGTCTATCATGAGGACAGCCATTTGAGAGGAGGCCTGAAGGATGAGTAGGCCTTCCCACTTGAGAGAATGGCATTAGTGGAGTCCTGGATATGGGGAGGAGCTGGGCTCTGAGAAGGAACTGAAAGACAGCCAGCGTAACTGTATGATCATGATAAGGGCAGATCATGAAAAGTCTGCTTGGCTGTAGGGCAGAATTTGGTATTTGTAAGAATTAAATGAGCTTAGTCATTTTTTTAAAAGATTTTATTTATTTTCAGAAAAGAGGGGAAGTGAGAAAGAGATAGTGAGAGGAACATCGATGTGTGAAGGGAAACATTGATCAGTTGCCTCTCGCACACCCCTGACTGATTACCTGGCCCAAAACCCAGGCATGTGCCCTGATCGGGATTCAAATTAGCAACCTTTTGGTTTGCAGGCTGGCACTGCATCCACTGAGCCACACCAGTCAGGGGCAACCTCAGTCATTTTTTCAGTGAATGCTAAGGTTCTGCTCTTTGTCAGGCAGTGTTTCAGGTGCAAGGGACATAGTAGTGAACAAGACAGACAAATATCTCTGCTCATGGAGTTGGCATTCTAGAAGAGGGAGATGGACAATGAACAAGAAAAACAAATATTTAAGGCCATTTTATTTGGTGAAAAATTTAAAACCAATAAATAGGGTAATTTAACAGAGAGCATATACTTTAGATGCTTTGGGCTTATGTGTAACAGAAAACCCCATTTGTGTCAGCTTAAACCATCAGGAAATGGGGGGCTCCCCAACTCCAAGTCCAGGGGTTCTTCAGGCCTCTTTCTAGGCTGATGACATGACAGCTCAACAATGGCATGGAGAATCAAGGTGGCGAAGGAGTGAGTGGAAGTCACACTGACCTCCTCCTAGGACCAACCACAATTACAACTAAATTGTGGAGAAATCACCTGGAACAAACAACTGAACAATAGCGAGAGAGGAGCCGTGTAACCTTGGAGACAGAAGAATCGGCTTTAGTGCAATCTAACTGGTAAGGAGTGTGGTACAGACCTGAGAAGACGGGCGGGGCGCCAATGAGCGGCAGCACCAGAAGGATATTGAAAGGACCAGTGGGATCCACCTGAGAAGAGCAGGGTCTAAACCATGAGCGGGGATCTCTAGCCCACAGCACCAGAGCCCAAACAGTACACAGAGAACAGCCAGCTGCGAAAAGCGGTAGGGTTGCTCTTTGCCAGAGACAGGCAGCTGGAGACACAAAGACCGTTGGGTAGGGCCAACACAAAATTTTTATTTGCAGCCACTTACCCTGGTCTCCAGCAAAGGCGGGGACGGAGTGGCTACAGACGCCTGAGAGACTGGGGAAGGAGGCTGTGGGGAAAGAACTGAGAGAGAAGCTGGTCGGATCTGTGCTGACTCATCCCGCATGCGGCAGCAGCCATTTTGCCCAGGAAGAGGCCACTCCCCGAGTGGCACCAGCGTCAAAGGGCCCAATAGCCCCACCCCCAGGTCGGATTCCACCCCGCCCTGTGCTGTCTAAGCTGCCTGCTGAGTGCAGAGTGGCAGCCACAGACAGTAGATCCCTGGCTAAAGGGGACACAGAGAAGTCTGGCAACACTTGAGGGGAGACTGGGGACAGAGGCTTTGGGGAGTGAATGGAGAGAGTAGCCGGTAGGATTCCAGTAGGGACTCCACCCGTCTCTGAGCTGTTTACAGCGCCCTACTGAGTGCAGAGTGAATAGATTAACAGGTGAAGGAGACAGCCACAAACAGTAGATTCCTGGAAGTCTCAAACAGACTGCCTAAGGTCAGACAGGGTGAACATCTGACATTAAAAGAGGCAGATCCAGGAAGTAAAAACAGCAGTCTCCTACCATAGAAGTCCACACCACAAAGTCAGGAAATCAAGACAGATCAACTTAAGCAGAAGCAAAAGAGAAGAGTCTCACAAATAATGGGAATACAAAGAAATACGCCCCACTCGAAGGGAAAAGAGAAATCCCCACAAAGAGAACTAAATGAAATAGAGGCGAGTAAACTATCAAATATTGAGTTCCAAACAATGATTCTAAGGAAGCTCAATGAGTTCAGTGAGCTCAGAGAGAATTACAAAAAACTACAGGGAAACTACGAGGAACTTACTGCAAACTATATCAGCATGAAAAAGGACATAGAAACTATCAATAAGAGACAAGAGGAAATGAAGAATACAATTTCTGAATTGAAGAACACAGTAGAAGGAATCAAAAGCAGGCTAGATGGAGCTGAGGACTGAATCAGTGAGCTGGAGGACAAGGTAGAAAAAAGTTCCCAGAAAGAGCAAGAAAATGAAAAAAGACTCAGAGCATGAAGAGGCGTTCAGAGAAACACAGGACAACCTAAAATGTAATAATATCCATATAATAGGGACACCAGAAGGAGTAGAGGATGAGGAAGGGATAGAGAACGTGTTTGGAAAAGTCATGATGGAAAACTTCCCTAATTGGAGGAGAGAAAAAGTCACACAAGTCCAGGAAGCACAGAGGGTCCCTTTCAAGAGGAACCCAATGAGGCCCACTCCAAGACACATCATCATTAAAATGGCAAATATCAAAGACAAACAGAGAATCCTAAAGCAAGCAAGAGAGAAAGAGGTAGTAATATACAAGGGAGCCCCGATAAGGCTAGCATCTGACTTCTCAACAGAAACACTGCAAGCCAGAAGGGACTGGCAAGAAATATTCCAAGTCATGAAAAGCAAAGGCCTGCAACCAAGACTGCTCTGCTCAGCAAGGCTCTCAATTCAAATGGAAGGTAAAATAAGGAGTTTCCCAGACAAAAGAAGGCTAAAAGAATACACCTCCACCAAACCAGCACTGCAAAATATGCTAAAGGGACTGCTTTAAGATGAAGAAAAAGTTTCTACAAATACCCAGTTCCTTTCAGAGTTGCCAATACTTGATATTACCAGTATTTTTAATACGTATTAATCTGATTGTGACAATGATGTTATTTTAATTGTTCCTTTACTATTTGTTGAAACCCAACCTGTTTTAGTATATTTCTTGCCTATTTCTATTATTTTTTTTAAAAAGCTTTAAATGACTTTTTGGTATTCTTTACCCATTTATTGATTAAAGGTTTGTAGAACTTTTTTACCTGAAAAAGAAAAAAACAAGAAACAAAAAACCTATTAACCATGTTTTAGATGGCAAATACTCTTCTATTCTATTCCTTGTACTTTAACTTTTTTTATATGTATATACTATATAGTTAAATGTTTAATATAGTCATATTGTCAATATTTACTTTATAACTTCTGAGGTTGAATATTTTACTTCAGGTCATGAAAAATATTAGTTCTATTTTCTTCTAAAGCTCCTTAGATTCTACATATTGAGTTTTAACTCACCTGAATATTTCTTGTATAATGTGTGAAATAGGGCTCTATATTTGTTTTATTTCAAGTAATAGTGGTCCGTGCACCTTATTTGTTGAATAAGCCTTATTTTACCCATTGATTTGAAATATCAACTTAACATTCATATAATAACCAGATATATATGTTTGTCTCTAGAATGTTCATTATATTTCATTGATCTACTTGATTATTTCTGTGCTGATGTCATGTTGGTTTAATTGCTGAGACTTTATAATGGTTTTAAATTTTTTTAATATTTTATAATTAACTTTGACATTTAAAAAATAAATAAATAAAATCAATCTACATTTAAGAAAGAGAGATGGAACTCTTACCTTTTGCGACAACATGAATGGAAGTGGAAAATATTAAGCTAAGTGAAATAAGCCAGTTGATGAAAGATAATTACCATGTAATCTCACCTATAAGCGGACTCTATTCAGCAAAATAAACTAATGAACAAAATAAACCACAGGCATGGAAACATGGAGCAGACTGAAAGTGACCAGAGGGGAGGGGAAAGAGGACAGTGGTGGAAAGAAGGGAAAGGGACTAGACAAAGAACATGTATGAATGACCCATGGACATGGACAACAGAATAGGAATTGACTGTGGGAGTGGGGGATGGGGGTTGGTTGGGTCAAGGGGGTAAAGGGGGAGAAATTGAGACAACTGTAATAGAATAAACATGATTTATAAATTTACACACAAAAAAAAACAAAACAATGGCATCGAGGACCCAGATTTAGTCTACTCAGCTCTGCTGTGTCTGATGCTGCCTTTTCCTTAAGGCAAGTCCCTTCCATGGTCATAAGGTAGCAGTTAGGGACACTACAGGAAGTCTCAGGTGGGAACAGCATTTTTCAGACTTTGTATGCCCCCAGATCTCTGCCAGCTCACTTTTGTGGGCAACGAATTGTAGGGCCAGTGGGAGAGCAGAGAGGAGGCAGCTGCCCTAGTCCAAATGTAAGGTGATGGAGGGGGCGACAGGACCAGGGTGAGGGGAGTGGAGGGTGGGGAAGTGCAGGTTAGGAGGTAGACTGGACAGGGCTTGCTAACAGTGTGGCTGCTAGAAAGAGGGACTGCTCCACACATACATGTGGATGTCCACCATGTACTGTCTTCTGCTTGTAAAAGTCATGGTGCACATTTGCACTTTACAGGCTATGAGAAATCTTGCAGGAGAGAAACCTGCTTCTTTGACTGTGGAACCTTTTTATTTTCTAAAAGACACTTACTGACATGGTCTGTAGAAAAGTTTGAGCCCTGACTGGTGTGGCTCAGTGGATTATGTGCCAGCCTGTGAACCTAAGCGTCACTGGTTCAATTCCCAGTCAGGGCACAAGCCTGAGTTGCAGGCCAGGACCCCAGTAGGGGTGCACTAGAGGCAGTCACACATTGATTTTTCTCTCCCACTCTTTCTTCTTCCCTTCCCCTGTCTAAAAAGAAATAAATGAAAAAAAAATTATTTTAAAGAAAAGTTTGAAAAAATTTGCTTTGATAACTATTCCCATTGTTGCTGCACAGTAGTCACCTGGGAGCTTTAAGAAACTTCCAGGCCTGGGCCCCACCTCAGGCCAATTCATTAGACTCACTTAGGGTAGAGCCAGGCATGCAATGTTGTTTTAAAGCTCCCCAGGTGTTTCCAGGGCTCTGCTGAGGACGAGGACTGCTACTTTATCATGTTCTTAGGTGAGTTTCATGTTATAAAGCTGTATTGTTTGCTTACACGTCTGATTATCTAAGTCACATTTGTTTTTTGTTTACAAAAAGAAATCAAAGGACCCAGAATCCTCCAAGATAATCACTTTTACAAACTAATGTGTACCTTTCCAATTTTTAAAAAATATTTGTACTTAAAATACTATGTCCCAAAATAAGGTGATTTCCCACCCCTCCAAAGAGACAACTTTTAAAAAATTGGGGGCCCATTTAAAATATTTAGCACTTGCCTTTGAGTCATTCAGACTAAGCATTCCATTATAAAAAATAAATGACATCAGGAAAATTCAGTTCCATCTAACACAGTGGTACTTTCCTTCAAGACCATTTTCAGTATGGCCTTACGCACTCTTTTTTTCAGTTTTCAAAATTCTAGTTTAAATGCCCCTCTATACAGGAAAACCTCCATCAAGTATTTTGTTTAAATTAAATGAATGTTGCTTAATTATTGTCCCTATCTTGCTTTCTAAAGGAATCTTTAAAGAACCTGTTTAAGTGACTTGTCACACTTGGAATTGTGAGGTCAGTCTCTCAGGAATGGTTCCTGGGTCTAATACATGCCTTTTTTTTTTTTTTACTGTTGCCAGAACTAGCATTGTTTAAGTCTTTAGAAACTAATGTCTTTCCTAAACAGTACTTTGTTCAAAATAAAATAATATGAAAACTCTGAAACACAACTCTTATTCTGAGAATCATGTTAGGGCAGAAATCTTGCTTGATGTTTGGGTAGGTCTTATATTCAAAATAAGTAAATTAGATTAAGCACACACAATTAACTCAGTGGTGTCTGACCTTCCTGCCCGGAGCAATAACTAGTTGGGAGAAGGAATTTTCAGACTTTCGCAGCTTAATTTCATTCATTCATTCTTTCAGCAATGATTAATTTCCTATCAGCTACCTTAAGAACCAGTATAGAGGACAGTAGTAAAATGGCTTGTGTTGGGATCTGAACCCATTCCTACCTGTTTGAGTATGGCGGATGCCTTCCTGTGCCTCAGTTTCCCCATATATAAAATAGAGTGATTGTGGATATTCAGGGAGATTTGGGGGTCCAGAATCCCAGGAGGAACATGATCCAAATGGACAGATTATCTTCATTGCAGAAATAGTCATGTGATTGATACTCCCCCAGGCCTTACCAGGGTATAGGCTCTGTATTGCCTTTCTAAAATCCTAATTGTCCAGAATTCTGAAACACACCTAGCCTAAGAGGTTAGAAACAGATTATGCAGCTGTATATATAAAGGTTCAGCATAGTACCTGGCATATAATAAATGCTGTGTAAATGTTAATTATTATTATTATTATTATTATTATTTAAAGTATTTCATCATCCTTAATCATCATCATGGAAATGTGTATGGTAGCCACAGTGAGATACCATTATACACCCACCTCAGTGGCTAAAATTAAAGAACATGGGAGGAAATGAGGTCAGAGAATGACATATGAAGTCTTACAGGGACTGAGGCTTTTTCTCAAATGTACAGTTGAGAAGGTTCTGAGGAGAGGCAGAAGGTGATCTGACTCACCTTAACAGAGGCCCTCTGGCTGCGTTGGAACTAGGAAATCAGGGAGGAAGCTCCTGCTTTGTCCTCAGGCCAGGCAGGAGATGGGGGGGTGGGGGGAGGTGGGTGGGTCTTGATCCTATTTTGAATGTGGAGTTGACAGTAAGTGTGAATGGACTGGGTGTTGGGGGTGGGGGGCACAGAGAGATGGAGGATAGCACCGTGGGTTTGGCCTGAACACCAAGTGAATAGCAAAGGCATTGAGTTGAGCCCCAGAGAGAAGGTTTGCAAGGAGAAGGTGAAGATGCTGTGAAGAATCAAGAATACAGCTGGGTGAGCCATTCAAGTCTGGAGTTGAGGGAAGAGATCCGGGCTAGAGAAGGAAATATAAGAGTCCTCAGGAAAGTGACAGTATTTACAGCCAGGGGCCAAATGCCATCCCGAAGGAGGTGTGTGAATAGAGAAGAGAAAAGTCTCCAGAGAGCTGGTCAGGAATCAGCAAAGAAGGCCCTGTGGGGTGCTGGAAGGAGGGAGGAGACCAGGAGAGCATGGAGGCTTGAGGCCCACTGAGGAAGGAGGTGAGGGCCCAGAGATGATGTTAGGTCCGTGAATGTGAGGGACAAATGGCTGATGGGATCGGGTTCCACAGCAGTGAGGCTTTTTTATTTTTTATAGCAGTTTTAGGCTTATAGAAAATCAGCCCTGGCTGCTGTGGCTCAGTGAATTGAGCGTCGGCCTTCGAGCCAAAGGGTCACTGGTTCAATTCCCAGTCAGCGCACATGCCTGGGTTATGGGCCAGGTTCCCAGTAGGGGGCGCACGAGAGGCAACCACACATTGATGTTTCTCTCCCTCTCTTTCGCTATCCCTTCCCCTCTGTCTAAAAATAAATAAATAAAATCTTTTTAAAAAAGAAAAGAAAATCATAAAGTACAGAGTTCCACAAACTCCCTTTGTTCCTACCACAGTTTCTCTGTTACTTCCATCTTGTATTAATATGGTACATTTGTTACAACTGATGAACCAATATTGAAACATCATTATTAACTGAGGTCCATAGTTTCCTTTAGGGTTCACTCTGTGTTCTATGTGGGTATGGGTTTTGACAAATATATGACATGCATCCTCCATTACAGTATCACGCAGAGTAGTTTCACAGCCCTAAGGTTTCTTTGTGCTCCACCTAGTCCTCCCTCCTTCCCTCCCCTCTCCTGACAACTACTGTCCATGTACCCGACAGACATGAGCTGTGTTACACTGCGGTCTCACGTATTTTGTTTATTACCATGTCTCTAGTGGTCAGTCCATGCCTGACACACAGGAACGCAATAAAGATGTCTAAAGTTAATATCTTCTTGGATTGGGAAGTGATTAGAACCGGAAGGGGCCCTTGGGATCAGAGGCTATCACTCCAGAATACGGCAAAAATGTATTCTGTGGACCTGGGCTTCTGTTCCCAGTGGGCTTCTCCCTCCTTCCTTCATGGATACTAGAGGTATTTGGAAATGTAACCCAGAATCAGAGTACCCCCAAATTAACCATTTACCAAATGCCTGCAGGAAGGGTTCACATGGCTTCCCCATCTGTGGGAGGGGATAATGATAGCATTTACCTCATAGAGCTGTTGTCAGAAGTCAGAGATAATGCTGTGAAGCCCTGTAGGTGATTAATAAATTTGAGCTGTTGTTAAAAGTAATAACATCATTACCATTATTCTGACTTCATGACACTCACCATCTAGTGGGGGAGATAGGTATCAAATAATCATTCAAATAACCACATAATTTAACTGGTAATTATGCTCTCAAGAGAGAATTCAAAGTGCCTTGAGAGAGAATAACAAGGGCCAGAGGCAGAGGTCTTACTAAAGGCTGTGGTGAGGTTGAAAGGCACTTCTGAAGAAGTGACCTGCAAACCTGCACTTGAAGGATAAATAGGAAACTTGCCCAGGGGTGTGTTGGGGCCAGGGATGTTTGGTCAGGAAGAAGAGCCTGTACAAAGGCCCTGGGATGTGTCCTAGAACAAAGGCCAGTGTGCCCTGAGCAGAGTGATGGGGAAAAGGTCAGCAGGCTGGTCCTACTGGACCTGGTAAACCCTCAGTAAAGATTTGGACTTTCTTCCCGTGGCCCCTGGGCACCACGGAAGTGTTTGAAGGAGAGCAATGGATGGTTTGGGTTTTTTAACTCCTCTGTGCACTTTTAAGACTTGGTGTCCTAACTTCCTTCCTCTCCTTGGACAGTTTACCAACTTCTATGAACTAGGATCAGAGTCAGAGGCTCCAGCCTGCCCCACAGCACCTTGAAGTGCGGGGCTGTCATCTGACCTCTCAGTCTGCAGGGTTGAAGGGAGCTTTATGTAAGGTAGAAGGTGCCCTGGTTCCAGACTCTATCCCTAGGAAAGAAGCAGCTTGCTGATCAATCCCAGGCCATTGGGTGGCCTGCAAAACAGGTCACCACCTTACTGCCTCTTCCTTGAAAGACTCGGGGCATGGCTGACTCATGATTCCTTCCTCTCAGAGAAGGGACCCCAACAACCCTGCAAAGGTGGCCTCATTTCCTCCTAGGCCTGGAGCTGCCAACAGCACCCACTCCCCACCCAGTTCCCAGTTTCTTTTGTAAGATGCCAACCAATATGCTTCTCTCATTTCCCTCTTCTCAGCAAGGCCCTGGAAAAAGGTGGGACAGGGTGGGTAGGGGAGTTTCCAGATTACATCTGTCTTCTTAGCCCTGCAAAGGAAAGGGTTGTTTTATGGGCCAAGAGTTTGGGTCTAAAGTGCCTCAGCCCCTTAGAAAGAACTCAGATGAATCTGCCAGCCCCACACCAGCCTGGGAGTGGGGTCACACACTCCAGGTGGAAAGAGGCCCAGGTACCCTGAGAAGCTCCTCTGATCCTTCATCCTGTCACCTCCTCTGCTGCAGTCACCCCTGCGGTTGCTGGGTAAGTGGAGGGCCTTGCTGTCCCTTCCTCTGCTGTGCCCATGGCAGCCCAGTACCAGACTAAGGTGGACCCTGGCCCCACAGGGAGGGGTGCCCTCCCTTCCAAGCACTTGGGTGCATTGTGTCTCAAAACACCCACAAAACTTGTAACTGTGTCTTCTTAGCACTGCTACTTGAGTGGTCAAGAGGTTCTTACAGAGACCCTTAAAACAGATGGCTTCCCATCCAGGCCTGTTATTTGCTGCTAAGTGTGTTATGGGTATTGACTCACTTAATCCTCTCAATACCCATATGAGGTAGGTACTATCCAATTTTACATGAGAAAATGGAGGCACGGGTAAATCATGTCACTTGTTTGAGCTGCACGGCTAGGAAGTAGTGAAGCCAGGATTTGAGTCCATGCCATGTGGCTTTATAATCACTCTGCTATACTTGTATCTGCCCAGCCTTTTGACACACACACACACACTCTCCTTATCACATTACCCTGTTTATTTTCTTCCTAGCACGTATCATAATCAATTTGTTGATTTGTGTGTTCCTGTCTACACCCTTCAGCGTGTCGGTTCCTATTTAGTAACACAAACTGTATGTCTTGTTTATTGCTATAAATCCAGCATCTAGAACAGTACCTGGCACATGGGAGCTGCTCAGTACATATCTGTTGAATGAATTAACCAAAGTTTCCAGTGATAAGAATGAGGAGAAACTGGGCCCTCGTACTTTGCTGGTAGGAAGGTCAAATGCAACAGCCTCTCTGAAAAGCACATTGGCAGTTGCTTAAAAACTAAATATGCTACTCTGATATGACCCAGCCATGGCACTCTTGGCCATTTATCTCAGAGAAGTAACTTATGTTCACATAAAAACCTATTCACAATTGTTCAGAGCAGCTTTATTTATTGTAGCCAAAAACAGGAAGCAGCCTACATGTCCGTCAGCAGATGAAGGGTTAAACAAACTGTGGTACTTCCGTAGCATGGAATACTACTCACCAATAAAAGGGAATAAACTGTGGACACAGGCAGCAATTTAGATGAACCCAAGGAAGTTAGGCTGAGTGAAAAAAGCCAATCCTGAGCAGTTACATACAGGATGATTCCTTTTGTATAACACTTACAACAGGCAAAATTACACAAATGGAGAACAGATTGGTGATTGTCAGGTGTTGGGGACAGGGGTATGGGCAGGTAGATGTGATTATAAAAGGTCACCCAAGGGATCTTTTTGGTGATAAAGTGTTCAGATCTTGCTTCTGATGGTGGATACCCAAACTTACCATGTAATGAAATTATGTAGAACTGAATACACACTCACACAAATGAGTACAGGGAATATGAATAAATTCAGTAGGTTGTATCAATGTCAGATCCTGGTTATGATATTATACTATTAATTTTGTAAAATGTTATCATTTGCCAAACTAGATAAAATGTATATGATCTCTCTCTGTATTATAGCTTACAAGTGTATGTGAGTCTACAATTATCTCAATAAAAATCTTTTCTTTTTTTTTCTTTATTTTTTCAAATACATTTGTCTCTGCCTACCCCCCCACCACTTTCCCTTGCCCCCTCCCTTCTTCCCTCCCTCAGCTCTTCCCCTTTGGTTTTGTCCATGAGTCCTTGCTGTATGTTCCTTGACTTTCCCCTTCCCTTCCTTTTCCCCATCCCCCCTCCCTCCTTCCCTCTTGTCTCTGTTGATTTCTTTTCCTTTCAGTGTTGCTGGTCTTATTTTCCTTGCATCTTTGTATTGTTGGTTAGGTTCCACTTATAGGTGAGATCATATGGTATTTGTCTTTCGCCCCCTGGCTTATTTCGCTTAGCATAATGCTCTCCAGTTCCATCCATGCTGTCACGAAGTTTAGTAGTTCTTTTTTTCTTTCTGCTGCATAGTATTCCATTGTGTATATGTACCATAATTTTTTGATCCAATCATCTACTGATGGGCATTTAGGTTGCTTCCAACACTTGGCTATTGTACATAGTGCTGCTCAATAAAAATTTTTATTAAAAAAAGTTGATAGACTGGAGGTGAGAAAAAGGGGGAGCAGAGGGTGGCTAAGTCCAGAAAGGCCCTGAAGATGTGGAGGACAGAGTACAGCGCCTCCTGGGCCGTGGGGAGGAGTTAGAGTTTACCCTGTGTTCAGCCTCGGATGGATTTCAGGCTGCTTATTTATTTATTTTTTTATTTTAATTTTTAATCCTCACCGAGTAATATGTTTATTGACTTTAGAGAGAAATGTCGATGTGAGAGAGACACATCAGTTGGTCACCTCCCATATGCACTGAGGCTTGAACCCACAACCTAGATATGGGCCCTGACTAGGGATTGAACCCACAACCTTTTGGTGTACGGGACGACGCTCCAACCAGCTAAGCCACCAGCCAGGGCACAGCTGCATTTTTAAATAACTGTGGCTGCCACACTGAGGGATGGCGCCCAGAGAATCTGGTGCAAGAGAGTGAAGACAAGGAAACCTGAAAGAGGAGAAAGGTGAACGTGAAGGAGAGCCGTAAGGGACATACCCGACCAGTCTCAGAAGGAGAGGGTCAGGGATGATTCCCAAACCCTAACTTGCCAGTCCTCCCCCATATTTGGTCACACAGTTTAGAGGGCTGCAAAAGGGCTTTGTGTACAAGAAAGGTCCCTGACTACAGCCTGGTCAATCATGTGGAAAGAAATAGTTTCATAATCACCCTTGGCTACGACAATGCACCAAACACACGTGTGCCTCTGGGACCCCTCCCTGAGATCGAGAACTGAGGGAAAGGAACAGGCGTTCAGTTACATAAGTGTTATTCGCCAGCCCGTATGCCTTGTTTGGGATATAGGTTACACGTGTGTAGACGTGTCAAAATTCATCAAAATGGGTACATTTTACTCTACGTAATTATACTTCTATAATTAGATTACCATAAAATCATAATGTTAATGAAATAGCTCGCTCTGTACCTCCGTGTTAGGGCTCCATGTTAAGCACTTTGTGTCTGTTAATTTTTTTTTTCCCCACAACAGTTTTCTGAGATGGGTCCTTCTGTTCATATTTTATAGATGAGGCAATTCAAGTGAAATCATTTGTCCAGAGTCAGAGGGCTGACTCCAGGCAGGTTCCTGTGATCTCCCCTTAGTCTCACTCTGGCCTTTCCCTTTATTCTGATGAAGTGATGGTACACATGTTTCAGAGAGACATGCTGTAATCAGATCTTAGGGTAGCCCAGATCCAGAAGGCCAACCTTTGATTCAGGAACAGAGCCACCTCAGGAGGGCCAGGCTGGCCTTTCCTGTCCTGTCTCTCATCCTCAGCTCCAGCCAGCTGGGGATTAACCACTCCCCCTCCCCCATCATTGTAAGAAGAAAGAGAACATAGGAAGCTGACTGCAGCTCAGCTCTTGTGATGAATGAAGGAAATGAAGTAACCCATCTTGGAAGATTTTCTGGGCCCTTGTGTGCAAAGGACAGCACAACTGTTTTTATTAATCACACATGTGGTACCATCTGGACATCTGGGCAGGGGACGTGCAGCTTGACACCTGTAAACGTTCTCCATACTTTGGGATTCATCATCCTTTCCTATTTGTGTCTGTAATGCCCTGTTTTCCTCCTGCAGAGATTTCCCCTTATTTAACAATTGAAAAATGACTGCCTAATTTGTGGGTCTCAGTCCGTATTCTTTTAGTTGCAGGTAACAAATCTCTGACATCATCTGGCCAAATGGTAAAGACATTTACTATGTCTTGAGTCGTAGAAGTGGGTGGGTATCAGGTGGAGTAGTCGGCAGCTCAAATGTCTGTCATTAAGGACTAAGGTTTTCAGCGTTTAGCTTCATTCTGGGGCCTGTATATATATACAGAGTGGGGCAAAAGTAGGTTTACAGTTGTGAGTACACAAAACACAGAGTTTATTCTTGTATTACTTTCCATACGAGCAACTGTAAACCTTCTTTTGCCCTTCCTGTTTATGTCTCTTGGTCACAAGATGGCTGCAGTGACAATCAGGGCCACTTCTTTCTTGTCCACAGACATCAGGAGAAAGGAAAATAATAGCCCCGTTCCTTATGGGTTATAAATACTTCCCTTTAGTCTATGATTGATCCCGTTTAGGTCATGTACCTCCCTTACCAGACCAACCAGATCCCCAGAAGAGCGCCACACCCTGATTGCCTTTGATGAGTTGGCATCCACCTCCCAGCGGTTATTGAATAAACAACCAGATGCCTGCCACAGCCTGGAAAGGCCTCCAAACTCTGTCCCTAGCAAAATCTCACTAAGGTAACAATGGATTCTGTCAGGCACAACATATGTGGCACTTTAAAAGAAAAAAGTGGTTTTCTTTTGAAGAAGTGTAGTGATTTATGTTCACTTTCTGCCCTCTGCCTCTTCCCCCACCCTCACATAACCTCACAAGTCAGGGCAAGTAGAGTCTGGCTTCCACTGACTACTTTTCTGTTGGTGGAAACAATGTGTGTGTTACTTCCCTTGTCACTGAGTAGGTTTTTACCTTCTTCATCCTCTATACACATTGCATGTCCTCTATATTTGTTTTCCCTTGCATTCCCTTCCTCACTCTGAGGTGTCTGTGGTGTGTCTGTACATATCCGTGCAAGATATATATTGAGGTTTGAGTAAAGTATTTCCAGAAATGGTTTTGGGCTCTATATCTCATTATTTTTCTTCTGTTTTTCAAAAAACAGCATGTTTTTGAGTTTAGCCACATTGCTCTGTGTGCTCCACTGTGTTACATCTATCCTCTGAATTGTCGTACATGATGTGCATCCATCACTCCTGATGTTTCTGGTCCCCTGGTGTCGGGCATCCAAGTCACCACCAGCTATACACCACACAGGCAGCACTTCACTGAGCACCTGTTTCCTCCTGAAGCCCTGGGGTTTGTATTGTGGCAGAAGCCAGAGGTCACACTGTAGCAGGAGCCCGGCATTCTCTCTTCCCTCCCAGAGACGGATGGCCAGGTTGCTGTCTACGAGGCCACTCTGGCCTACGCTCTCCCCAGAGTGCAGGAGGGTCCAGCTTTCCCATTGGCTTATCACCACTTGCTGTTATTCTGCTTCCTAATTAGTATCATGTTGATGAAGTGGGGTCTGGGGTTTCAATGCTCTGATTACTAGTTCTGGCTGAGCGCCTCTTCGTGCCTTTTTCTGCACCTGCTACCCTGATTCAGTTTTCCCTTTCCATGAGTGGCTCATTCAGCGATAAAATAAGGCAAAAGGGCTCATGAGGTCATGAGGGGCATATTCTGGAGCTGGGTGGTCTGGGTTTGAATCCTAACCCTGTCATCTATCCCAGCAAGATATTTAACCTCTCTGAGCCTCAGAGCTTCCTTAAATAGAAAATGGGAATGATAATAGTATTTATATCCTAAGACATTTTGAAGATTTAATGACATAACATATAAAGCATTTAGGAGAGTATCAAGAATATATGTGATATGAAAATATCAGCAATTATTACTATCACCATCATCATTACTGACTGTTTAAAGTTTCTAAAAATTCAAGTATTTTATCCTCCCTTTTTCTTGTGCTTATGACCTGTGCTTAAATTCTGGTTCCAGCACTTCCTGGCTCTGTGACCTAGCATACTAGTTTATACTGCTGTCATACATAACAGAGTACCACAAACTGGGTAGTTTAAACAACAAATTTTATTTTCTCCAGTTATGGAAGCTAGAAGTCCAAGATCACAGTGCTGGCAAGGCTGGTGTCTTCTGAGGCCCCTCTCCTTGAAGGCAGCTGCCCTATTGCTTCCTCTCTCCCTGGTGACCCCTCTGTGCACGCATGCCGCAGGTGTCTCTCTGCGTCAAGGACATTAGTCAGATTGGATAAGAGCACATCCTAATCATCTCTTTTTAATTTAACTACTTTTTTAAAGGCTTGTCTCCTAATACGGTCACATTTTGAGATATTGTGGGTCAGAACTTCAACATGTGAGTTTGATATTCTGACCCTCAGTTTCCTCACCTGTAAAATGGAGACGGTAACTGTATCTACCTTATAGGATTTTTTGAACATATGATGTATAGCATATATGTAAACTGTTGGCACCTGGTAAATGCTATATTCATATTTGCAGAAATTACCATTATTACTATTTACTAGACAGTTTCTTCTTGATATCACATACTTTTTTTTTTACGTGATACCATAATACTGTTTCCTCCACAGCTTTGTCACTTATGAGTGTCTCTTGGGAATTTTACCCTGTCAGCATGTGAGATGTGCCTTCATTCCTCTTAATCTACCCGGGGTTGTATTATGTGGATGTATCAAAAATGCATTTAATTGGTTCTTTAATGAGGGACTGTCTAGTTTTCTTCATTTTCTTCTCTCTCGGCAGTGGGGAGCCTTGTCCAGGCAGCTTTGGGTTCTTGGGCCAGCACTTGTATTAGTTTTGGAATCACTGGGCCCACAGATGTGCATGATTTTAATTTAATTAACTGACAAATTGCCTTCAGAGAAGGTTCTGCAGTTTTATATCCCCCAAAAAAGAATAGGGACCCATTTCTCTTACCTGTTGGTTTTGTTTTAATAATGGAAAATTTCGAACACAGAGGTAGAAAGGAGAGCCCAGAGGCACATAGCTGTCGTATCCCAGTTTTTAGCACACAGCCAAGCTTCCTTCATCCTTCCCCCTGCCTTTGGATTATTTTGAAGCAGATCTCAAACATGATATTATTTCATGTTTTAAACTGCATGCCACGGTGTGCCTGTATGTTATGAAAGACAAGAAGACGTTTCCATAAAACATTTTTTGGTTTGTGTGGTACTTTTCACTTTCCAAATGCATCGTTTCCCCTCATATTTAGGTGCCCCTAAAATGCAGGCAAGGCAGAGGTGTATCTGTGAGGAAAGCAGAATCCACTCTAGGTTATTTCAGGGAGAGGGAATTAAACACAGAGAATCTGGTTAAATGAGTCAGGCAGGAACAGAGAAACCAAACGGGAGAGAGGCAGTCCTGACACAGAAACCAGATCTAGAGGGACACAGGAGGAGGTGGTATGACCAGAGCCCAGGGCATTGTGGAGGAGGAGGGGCAGAGAAGCATCCCCTACCTGAGATGTTGTTCAAGATGGAGGGAGAGCAGGAGAAAGAACTACCCCAGCTTCTCACCACCTCCACCTTTCAGGCCTCTGCCATTATCCCCATTAGTTGAAGGTAACCAGGAATCCTAGGGAATATAGTTCCCTGTGGTTCAGGGCAGGGCAGGAGGAGGGCAGGCAATGAATCAGTCAGTAAAGTTGATCCCATGTTATAGACCAGAAAGCCAGTATCTAAATGTCCTGGTCAGGGATGTGTTGCTTCATCTGTGATAAGCACCTTCCTGGACATTTTGGTCCTTTGGTCACCAGGGAAACGCAGACAGCTCTTTGAGCATTGCCTGCCAGCTGTTGGTCACTGCTGCCTGAGACAGGCCTCCCTTGGGAGGCTACCGGTTCTTCCCTTGCTGAAGGAATCTTCTCCAAGCTTCCCCTCCCCATGCTCAAAGCAGACACTCCCTTTTTTCCTTGTCAGAGGACTGGGTTGTGCTCTGACCTAAAGAAAGCCCTCCTGAGAACACTCTGTGCCACAGAGCAGCTCTGCTTGATGGTAGAGTTCAGGGCAGTTGAGTGTTCTCAGGGAGCCCCTGCATGAGGCGCCAGTGTCCTGGGCCAGGAGAGGCCAGAGGAGCATCACATCACCAAGCAATGTGAATTAGCATTAGCAGGGAACTGCGCACTCAGGTGGGCACTGGGAACGTAGGGGTGGGAAGTGTACTCTGCACCATGCTGGAGGTGGGGGGAGCCCAAGGGAGGGGGTGGTGCCAGATATGCGGTCAAGGAAGTTAAACAGCAATGTGAGAGTTAATAAATAAAAGTGTAGAAGATCAATCATACAAGTCAGCCCCAATCACAAACGATGAGGATTGCTAACATTAACTGCGCCCTTCTCGGAAAGCAGACCCTTGTTTCAAGCACTTTGTACTACATGTAAATTAACTTCTTTAAATCTCATAAGAATCCTATGAGGTAGGTACTACTAGTAGCTCCATTGTAGAGAGGAAAAAGGCAGAGAGATAAGTAACTTGCCCAAGGTCACACATCTAGGGAGTGGTATACCAGGAATCCTTCATACTGGCAGCAGCAGTAGCAGCTAACACTTCCTGGTAGTTACCTATGCTCGGCTCTGCTCTAAGCGCTTTCCATGTTAACTTGTTTAATCATCCTGTCAACACTGTAAGCGAGGTACTTTTGTTATGTCCACTTTATGAAATAGGTAACTGAGGCACAAAGTGTCTAAGCCACTTGCCCAAGGTCACAAGACAGAGCTGGGATTCAAACCCAGGCAGTCTGAGTTCAGAATTCACGCTCTTACCTGCTACACTGCATTGAGTCAAAGACTTAATGTTCGCTTGCATAGCACTTTGATCTCATTAAAGCAGAGACAGATTTTGGTAGCCATTTGACAGGCGAGGAAAAGGAGAGGGTAAAAGAGGCTGGTGATGTAGCCACTAAAATGTATCCCTGGCATTATACCAGGTCCTGTGTGTAGTGTTCCACACATATGGATATGGACATATAGATATTTCCTTTAGAACCTTGTGAGGTAAATAAGGAAACTGAATAAGGAATAACAAATAAGGAAACTGAAGTTTGTAGAGGTAAAATGCCCTCATTCAGGGATGGGAGGTAGTGTAGTTGGAACTTAGGTCCCAGCAGGCCAGATTCCAGTACCTGAGCTCTCAACAACTATATACGGCCTTCAGGGACTTCCATCAGAATCATTCACCAAACACTGACTGTGTGTCCACTGTGCCAGGCCCTGTGCTGGTGGTGAGAGACAACAGTAAACAAAACTGGCCTTGATCCCAACCCCCAAGGAGCTCACAGTCATGTATATTCAATAGTTGCCATGCATTCTGATTGCCTGCTTCCTGTGTCTCTGGTTTCTAAACATTGTATATCTCAGCCTGGAATATAAGTAACAGAAACTGAACTCATAGTGGCTTGTTTAGCCAGAAGTCGAGAGAAAAGACAGTTCTGGGATTGGTTCAACAACTCCACATTGGTTCAGGGCCCCAAGTGTGTGCTTCTGAAGTCATCTTGGCCTTTCCTCATGCTTTCATGATGGTTGCTATGTCTCCAGGTATCACATACTCTCACAACCATGAGGCAGGAAGCAGACAGCCACCCAAGAAAGTAGTACCACTCTTTTATCAGGAAGCTTCCCCCTCCATCTAGCAGACTTCTTAGCTGGGAAAGTGAGTGTGTAGCTTTTTTTAGCCTTGATATTGGCAGGTAGGCAAAGAAGAAAGGGGTGGAATATCATGTGAGTGTTCGCTCTGGCTTGGGAAGTGAGCTTTGCCTTCCATTCAAGCCTGGCCTCAGCCATCTCTCTTCGTGCCATGGACATTTATACATTTATTCATGCAACAAGGCATGGACTCTGAAGTCAGGCTGCAGGATTTGAATCCAGCTTTGCCATTTACTAGCAGTGTGACCTTGGGTGAGTTAGTTCATTCTGTGTCTTACTTGCCGCTTTTGTAAAATGGAGGTGATACTATTATCTCTCTCAAAACATTGCTATGTGGATCAAGTGAGTTAATACATTAAAGTTTTTAGAACAGTGCCTGGCAATTATAATGCTAGACTGTGTGATTATTCATTCTCCCATTTAGCAGATGTACTTGAACACCTCTTGAAGGTGCCAGCACTCTGGGGAGGCAGCTGAGTAAGTGTGGCACCTGCTCACAGGAGTTGGTGGGGAGGTACATCCATGTATGTGAATGCACAAGTAGACAGCTTTTCACACAGGCAGAGGTTGGGCCAGACAGGTAGGGTCCCAAGTGCTTCCCAGGGGGATCCTGTCAGATGGGGTAGGGAAATCGGGGAAGGCCTCACCCAGGAGGTGTCTTGGGAAGTAGGCGTAGGAAGAGGAAGGATTGATTTGCAAAGAGAATGACAGTTACTGCAGGCAGAGCATAAGGCCAAGACAGGGAGGCTGCTCTGGTCACAGAGCAGTTGCGAATCCTGCTAGGGGTAGGGAGAGTGTGACCTGTGAGTTTATAGCTAGTTTGCGAAGAGAAAAAAAAAAATCTTTGGATTCACTTCTAAGAAAAGATCACCTAGAGCTGGTGAATCCTTTTGGTCGTGAGGGAGAAGTTTTTGGAAGAGGAGATCCGCAGCTTCTGTGGTGGCAATAAAGGATCCAGTTATTGGACACTTACTGGACACCATGCTCTGTGCTTTGTTTCTTTCTCATAGAACCCTCATAGCCTCCTATGAAGCCAATGGTGGTGTTCACATTTTCCAGAATTTAGCCATTGTTTCTTCAGCGGGGATGTATTAAACACCTGCCACCAGCCACGGTTCTAGCTAGTGGAGAATGAGCACCAAAGAGTCCACATTCTGTTGGAGCCCATGCTTCTGCTGTGGGGCATGGGCAAGCAAACTACTAAATGGAGAAGTGAATTGAAGCCAAGATTTCTCCAAAGCCAGTACTCTAACTAAGGTTCAAGGTGCTACTGTGAAGTGCTTAGGAATACATTCCAGTCTTAGAGCTTCCTGGCTCTATGTGACCTTGGGCTAGTGACCTCCCCTCTCTGAGCTTCAGTTTTCTTGTCTTTAAATTGAAGGTCTGTGTAGGACATCTTATTAGTCAAGATGTACTCTGCTACTCGTAACAGAAAGCCCGTGAGCAGTGGCTTAAATAAGGCAATAGTTTATCTTTTGCACATAGGAAGGAAAGGGTGTGAGGGGTAGGCTGGGGCAGGGCCACTGGCTGGGTGAGTCCTTCTGACTCTACCCTGCCATCATCAGCCTGTGGTAACATGTCTACCACAACTTCAGATATGGTATCTACATTCCAAGAAGAAGGATAGAAGAGGCTGAGGTTACTTCTTTTTATTGGAAAGTGTTGTTTTACCAGGAGGCCCCTTCAAAGGCCCCTTTGCACACCCCCAGCAGACTTTTACTTAACCTCTCATTGGCCAGAATGGGACATATAGTTAGCTATAACTGCAAGGGAACCTGAGAAAGCAAGTATTTTGGTTGAGCATGCCATACTCAGGAAGAAGAGGAGAATCGGTTTGAATTTGATAACCAGCAGTTGGAGTCTGCACTGCCTTGAGTATGAAGCATTCAGCTTCATGTTCAGCATAGGAACAGCCCCCAGAGGAGGGTTGCAGGGTTCTCAGATTGAGAAGCCAAGTTCTCTCCTTGTTGTCAGGAACTGCCACCAGTCTGTGCTCAATTTCCATATCTGCCCATGGGGAGTGATGCTCCTTGCCTCTGTGTGTCCTGATGAGCACTTGTTAGTCCATGAAACAGGATGGGAAGGACTCTGAGATGCATCCCAATTCATAGGAGGGCTGGGGCTAGCTTTTGTTTGGAAAACTGTCAAATTTTCTTAAAACTGAACCCAGCTCTACCAGCTCACTATCAACACAAACATATTGCCCTGAAATGGCTCATTTATTTATCTTTATCCCCATGTAGTCTGAACAGCGTGGGGATAAGAACAGGAGTGGTAACCTGCTTCTCTGTGACAAGATCTGGCACAGCACCTATGCCCACCTAGTACTCAACTTGGGATTGAATTCCTTTGGGGCTTCTCATCTTGTGAGGAAGCTGCCAAATCTTCTCTACCTCAGCACCATCCCTGTTCTGGACCAGGCCACTTCTGCTCCCACAGCTACCCCAGCCTCCTAATGGGGCTCTCTGCCACTTGTCAGGCTTACTGTCTACATGGCAGCCAGATCAGGTACTGCCCTCCTCCTGTACCTGCAGTGGAAGTCAACTCCAGAATCCTAAGCAGTCTGGGGCCTTTGCACCTGCTGTTTATCAGTCCATCTCACCTACTACCACCCCTTTCCTCGGCCAGCTCTGCATCCCTCAGGGTTTACTTTAGACACCGTCCCTTCCATGAAGCCTTCCCTGACTACCCACTCTGCAGCACCCTGTTCCTTTCCTTTGTCTGTTAATCCTTTCCTCATCTTCCTTTATACTGACATGTACTTGGTAAGCGCACTAAGCCTCTAGCCAGAGTGGAGAGAGAGGTCTTCCTCATTCACGGATTTATTACATAGTAGGATCTTGGGAAATACTGATCAACTGCATGAAAATCAGTTAAGTAAGTGAAGATTTGCTGCTTCTTTCCCCTGATTTTGAAAACACAGTGATTAAAGATAATTTGAATAAATATAAGAAGGAATAAAGAATGCATTTCCAAAATGACTAGTAGTCCCAGCACCAAGAAATAACCCCAGTTAACATTTTAGAGTAATTATTCCAGTCTTTTTTCTATGACTGCATATGCATATATATAAATGTTTTTGCCATCATCAGTACATGCAGCAATTTATTCAAGCCACCATCCTGTTGTTGGATGTTGAGGTTGATTTAATCTTTTTGCTTTATAACCAATGCCATGAATTTTTTTTTCTTTGACTCTATTTCTTTGGGATTAATTCCCAGAAGTAGCATCCCTGGTTCAAAGGGTAAAACATTTTAAAAAGTTACTGCCAGATTTCCTCTAGAAAGGAACATATTTAAATATATATATATAGTCCTGGGAGTGAGCAGCTGATTTCCCAGTGTCCTGGGCTCCCTCAGAGCCAGTGCCCCCTTCCAGCCTGTCTTACTCTGCCTTGGCCTTGGCCTGGGTACTCATCTGGTGTGCAGTCCTGGGATTGGGTGTTTGATTACAGTGTTGTGCAAACAGAGCTGCAGGCACTCGCCATCTGTCAGCCAGTCCATGGGCCCCAGAAGAGGCTTTGCACCCAGTCAAGTGCAAAATCCCCAGTCAAGTACGAAGTCGAGTGCACCCAGTGGAGCCTCCATGGTTATTGCTGTAGAGACATGGCTGGGATACACTCTTATCAGTGGCCCAGCCTCACAGCCCCTATGCCCTGAAGCCCTCCTGAACTCTCAGGTGGGTGTGGGTCCCTTCCCCTTCTGTCCCCAGCTGTCATGTGGTGAGTTGTCCCAAAACTGCTGCTGTGTAGCCCTGCTTTCCCTGCCTCTGGGGCTAAAAGGAAGTGCACATTCCCCCTGCTTGCCCAGGATGTTTGTATAGAAACAAATCAAGTGGCCTTGCCAGGTGGGAAGGGGATACCTTTTATAGGAGAAAAAGTGAATTTTGAGCCAGTTATTCAAGAATGACTGGGATGTATGTGTATGTATTAACACATACACTTAGAGAGGGTCTTCAAAAATCAAACGGCTAATATTTTTAAATATGTATCTTTTTTTGTAAAATTGAATGTGTAATACAACAGTACAATCTTTAAAAAGAATCATGCAATGCAAAAGACTTTAAAAGTTTGCTGTGAAATGTAACGAGTACACTGAGAAGTGTGTAAAAAGTAATATATAGTTTAGCAAACAATGATAAAGCAAGCGCTCGTGTCACCCCCAGATCACCAAAGAGATCCTGCCAGCGGCCCAGAAGCTTTTCGCACCCCTCTGAAGACTATTTCTCCAGACTGCCATGGTCACTGTTTCTTGCTTTTTGAAGGTTTGCTCACCCATGGTTCTGTTTTGCCAGTTTTTGAACTTTATATAAACAGAATCATAAACTCTACCTGTTGTTCTGTGCCTGGCTTTTTGGGTCAGAGCCATGCCTGAGAGTCGCATCCTGTTTTGATGTCGGCACATTTCTAGTATTAAAGCAAGTTTTTCATTGGTGCACAGACAGGCTTTACAAATTTTCATGTTTGTGCATTTTGTTGATGAGTATTAGAAAAAATATGACTCCAACAGATATGATTAAGGCTTTAATAAGCGAGTTAGTACAAAGGACCATCTTATCACTAATAGCACAGGTGGTCTGTGGTTGTGCCAAAGTGGAGGCATGTGACTTTGAGAAGTTTGGAGGCTTCAGGGTTAAGGATAGGAGGATGACATGCTTGCATACACAGTCACTCCCCTCTTGGAAGCTGCACAATAACCACCTTCCAGACCTCTGTGTTCTGCATTGACCTAGGTGGATTGATTGATAAATATAAACTATGGAATGCAGGGACTCTTTTTAAACAGGTTTTTTTTTTAATTGAAAGAGAGAGCGCACCCAGGCAGAAGAATGACAGCTCCGCGGAGCCTCCCTTGGCTTCAGATAGCCAGTCACCCGCCATCCCCATCTCCACACGTTGGGACCACTCTCTGGTGCGGAGAGCCCCTCGTCCCAGGAAAAAGGGCACAGCCAGAAGGGGTGCCATACCCTTGCCCGTCATGCACTGCACATTCTTGAGGAACCTGGAACTAAACCATTTGTAGATGACCTGCTTCTGGGTCACAGTTTTGTACGTAGCAGAGCAGCTCCCTCACTGATCTGTTAAAAGTCAGCCCTCCTCACAAGGGGTTGTGAAAAAAAAAAAGAAGAAGAAAGAGAAATAAAAGAATAAAAATAAGAGAGAGTATGCCATTCTTCCTCATTCTTCCTGGGGTTCCTGAGTTTGTTCTCTGATTAAAGCAGCCAATTTCCTTGTAAGATTCCACTTCAGGGTGGAGTGAGACTGGACAAGGCAGTTGTGACTCCTCCCTGGAATATGAGAAATTAGGGGCCGGAACAATGCCGGCAGTACACGGCAGTGATTGTTTATTTAGCAGATGGATTGGTATCTGCCTCCCAATTTTACTTTATTTTTTCAGTCTTGGCAATTCCATAGCTTCTGTCCATTCCTATAGTTGTTGGGAACTTGGAATTTGGAAAGGAGTTAACAGAAGGACCAGGCAGAGGCTTCTTGGTTTGGGACATCCTCAGTGCTGAGTTAACATGGGATTGTGACTCAGGGGCCACATATGTGCAGGGCTATGGCCATCTCTGTGCACATGTGTGAGAGAGACATACATTCTTGGGGACGTGGAGAGATAGGGGAACAGGGACCCAGAGAGGTGGAGCAAAGACATAAACATGGGACAGAAATGCAGAGAGATGAGGTAGAGATGTAGATTGATAGGGACAGAGACACAGAAACATGAGACTAGTTGGCTGGTTAAATCGCTGTTTGTCTTGCTGGTTCGTTAGTTGGTTATCTTAAGTGGTTGGCTGGCTAGTTGATTATATGGTCAGGTGGCTGACCAATTGCCTGGTTGGTTTGGTTTTTCTTTTTATTTTAGAGTACTCAAAATACAGACAACTCACCCTGATTTCAGTGCTGCTTTGACTGGGGATAGAGCAGTGAACAGTGGCTACATGCATTTGGGTTTCTAATTACAGCTCCCCACTCCTTCCCATGAGGGCACTGTGAATGCAGCTGCTTTGTTGTCATTATTGTTGTTTTAAATAAGCATGTATGAGTACTTACTGTGTGCCATTACTGTGGTACCTTATGGGAATCATCTCAGGCTGCTCCAGCAGTCCCATGAAGTGGCACTGCTATCTTTCTGGCATGTGTTTGGGCTGGGACTTAATCCCAGGCCATCTGACTCCAGCGCATGAGCCTAATTTCTGCCTTAAAGTCACTCAGAGGTCGAGGGAAGGCATTTATTGAGTGCCCACCATGTTCACATCTCTATCCCTGCTTTTTAGGGATGACAGTGGTTATGATGACCATAGAGTCACCTAGCTGGGTTTGAGCCTCACCTCTGCCTTTTCCCTCACTGGATGATCTTGAACAGGTAACTTTTTGCTCTGAGCCTCAGTGTTCCCTTCTGCAGGGTGAACTGTAGGGGGTGAACTGCCTAGGGATGCTGCATGGGTTGAGCAGGGCCAGCTGTGAGGCCAGTGTCACTTATAGCTTAGGGAACTGGACCAGGAGTAGGCCTCCAACCTGGACTCCTCAGCTCCATGTGTGCCTGTTTCTGTTCTCATATGGAATGGACCCTTGAGTAATCACAGGGCAGACTCCGGAGTCAGCCAGACCCAGTTTCAGACCTCAGCTCCTCCCCTCATTCTCTTTCTGACTTTGAACAAGTAATGTTTCCTCTCAGAACCTTGGGTTTTGCCATTTTGTGTGGCAAGTGCTCTGTGCAGGGCCTGGCTCTTGGCAGCCCTGGATCAGGAGACAGGGTGATTACTGCTGGCAGCTGGGTACCACCCAGGATAACAAGACCAGCTGTGTGGGTCCAGCTCTCCCACTCTCCTCCCACCACAAGGAGCCTTGCCAGTCACAGTGTTCCCAGTGGGCTTCACTATCCCCCTTCCCGCCACTCTACCCCAAAGCCATCCTCAGGTGACAACAACAGAGCCAGAGATGCCCCCAGCTGGCTCCCCAAGAGCAGGGTGGAAAAAACAGAACTTTAACAGATGTTCTTTGACAAGGATTCCCTGGCTCTATTTAATCAAGATTGCTGACAAGACACTGTCTTGCAAAGGTAGCTTGGCCTGGCCACAGGAGTGAGCCCTCTGGGGAGACGTAAATATTTAACCACCAGTCCAGCTTGGGCAGCAGCAGCCATGAGAGCAGACCCAGAACGTTGCCCCACGCAATGATTGGGGACACTCGGGGTTCCAGGCAGCAGCACTTACCAGAAGTTGCAGTATCAAAATAAACGGCACGGCCCCATAGTGCATGTGGCTTAACACTAGTGCATGTCACGCTGCCTGGAGCAGTGGTTGTGCCCTTGATGATACCTGAAGGGGAAGAAACTGGTTTACACCATTAGAAACCAGAAGGGCTTCCCCAATCAAAGGCCCTCATTCAGTCTTTTGGTCCCCGAGCCTGGCTGTCACATCATCCCCACTGCAGAGTGGCTGCAGCTCTTGTAGCTCCTGGGTGGGCCTGGCTCTGTGCCATTCTCCAGGAAGCACCCTTTTTTAATTTTGTGTTTCAAAGTTTCATTTGAAGTTAGTAGAACAGCACCCAGAATTGAAACAAGATGCTCTCAATTCACACTGCTTCCAGGGAGGTAGCAACATCCTGGCCTAGCCCACTCAACCCCACAGGGACTCAGGGGGCACCTCCCCATGGCACTGGCTCTGAGCCATCAGGAGGGAGTGGCTTTAAGGTGGGCCACCTTGGGCCACCTGACATCCTGAAGGATCTCACTGGCTCTAGCCAGCCCAGTGTTAAGCCACATGCACATGTGGCCATGCCGTTTGTTTTGATACTGCAACTTTTGGTAAATGCTGCTGCCTGGAACCCCGAGTGTCCCCAGTCATTGCGTGGGGCAACCTTCTGGGTCTGCTCTCATGGCTGCTGCTGCCCAAGCTGGACTGGTGGTTAAATATTTACGTCTCCCCACAGGGCTCACTCCTGTGGCCAGGCCAAGCCACCTTTAGAAGCCTGGCTTCTGAGCCCAGAGTACCTAAGGTTCATTCCAAGGCCACATTTGGTTCCATTTGTTTGCTTGAGATTTGTTTTTATTATTACATAAGTAAAAATAATACAGCTAATACTCATATATCACTGTATGCCAGGGATATTCTAAGTCTCTACATTTATTAACTCAAAATATCTCTAAGAGTTAAGACCTATTATTACATCCATTTTACAGATGTGGAAACTGAGGTAAAGAGGCTGAGTGTCGTCCCAAGGTCTAGGTAGTTAAGTGGCAGAGCTGGGACCTGAACCTGGGTAGTTCTAACCACTAGCTAGAGCTGCCACATCAAGAAACATCTCCAAGATGGTAATAAGTAAGAAAGCAGCTATGAAGGTATTAACCTGTTCATTTTTTTAAATTCATTTCTTTATATAAGCATATAATGATACAAGCATTTAACCTATGCTACTTCAAATATACTAGTTAACAAACTAAAAAAGAAGACACCATTGCAGCTTAAGCACTTTGGGCAAGTACAGCCTCTGTTTCACCAAGGAACAGAAGTTGGGGTGCCCCTTCCATCCCTCCGTGGGGCTGGAGCAAGCATCTCCAGGCCACAGAGGAATCTCTGCTTGGAAAAATGCATAGTTGTCAGACTGCTTGGCCCTAGGGTCCAGGCACATATGGGACCTGATGCACTTCCATTCAGGGCTTTTCAGGTCAGAGCTTTTCAGCGGGGGCTTTCATTCACTCTGCCATGTTTCCCTCACATGCTCACTTTTAGGATGGAAATCTTAACCTCAATCTGAGACTCCCATCCCCTGTTCGATTGTGAGCATTTCCTTGTAGACTCACAGAGAAAGTTTTGGAAGAATGTAAAAACTGTTCACAGAGCTTCTCTCCAGGATATGGATTCAGGGCAGGGCCATATAGGGGTCCTGAAGAGGGTATTAAACTTACATGCTTACAACAACTCAAACACAGAGATTCCTAGAAGTGGAATTGCTGTATTAAACTAAAATAATATGCTTACCTGAAATTTCAGTGCATAAGTCCAGTTAATTCTTATTCCCCAAGGGGAAGAAACTGGTTTACACCATTAGAAACAGGACAGGCCACTGGGAACTCTTACCCATGTGGGACCTCACTTGTTTGGGTATATGGCTGTAACTGACTGCCTTTGCCCCTGTGGGGATTTTCCTCCATTCCTAGGTAGGAATGTGGGCCCCTTTTGGATGCCAGGGAGGATTCAAATTAGAAACATTGATCCTCTGGGTCTTCAGCATTAAATATGAAAGGGTAGGTGTTCACAGTGTGAACTTCTGTGGACTTCATCCCCAGTTCCTGGCAAAAGAGGTTCTAAATTCCTTGGAATTTTCTGAATGATGGGGGTGACAGCAGGGTCTTTTGTTATTCATAATAAGCCCCTTGCAACCTTACCTGAATTCATACTAATGAGAAGACTTTTGGTAAACCCCCCTAGATAGTTTCTGGATGGTGGCTGGTTGCCAGAGCAACCAACTGTGTGATTAGAGGGTTGGAACTTGGCCGCCACCTTCCCTGACCTCTGAGGAAGGGAGAGGGGCTGGAGATTGAGTTAATCATCAATGGCCAGTGAGTTAATCAATCATACATACATAATGGAGCCTCCATACAATCCTAAACAGAGAGGTTCAGAGAGCTTTTAGGTTGGTGAATGCATCCACATGCTGGGAGGGTGGGACACCCCAAACTCCATCGGAACAGAAGGTCCAGACCCTTCTAGACTTTTTCCTAAGTATCTCTTCATCTAGCTGTTCATTGTATCCTTTATAATAAATTGGTGATAGTAAGTAAAATATTTTTCTGAGTTCTGTCAGCTGTTATGGCAAGTTATTGAACCTGAACTTGGGGTTGTAGGAACCCCGAATTTTGTAGCCAAGCTGGTCAGAAGTGTGGGTGACCTGGAGACCTACTACTTGCAGTTGGCATCTGAAGTGGGAGGCAGTTCTGTAGGACTGAGCCCTTAACCTGTGAGGCCTGCACTGCAGGTAGTTAGTGTCAGGATTGAATTAAATTGTAGGACACAAGTTGGTATCTGCAGAGAACTGGAGAATTGCTCACTGGAAAATCCACACGTTCGGTGTCAGAAGTATTGATTAACCTGGAAAAGTTGGTGTTCATGCTGCCTGTCAGTACCAGAATAAATAAGTAGGGACAAGGATTGAATCTTTATGAATAAGCCAAGAAGACGATGGGTTATGTACCCTCAAAAACCATCTTAACATCTCATCTCAAGCCAGTCTTTTTATAAGGGTAGGTAAGGGGTTTAGAAAAAAGGTTAATCAGATAAAAGTTGCAGTCTGGTGGCACAATTTTCCTAGTACTTCTTTATTTGTTGATGTACAGCTCTTATCTGTGTCACTAACTTCCCTCCCCAGAATACGATGGCTCAGGTGCCATCTCCATGGCTGGCAGACTCCCTGAGGCATGAAGGTTGAATCACTTGTGTACCTCCTGCAGTCATGTAGGCCATACATTGCAGTGCATAGAATAACAGCTTTCCACATGCATTACTGTATTTTACTATGTATAATGCTCTCCCATGTTTTTTAATTCATACATGGGATTATTATGCCTGTGTTATGTAATCATTATACCGATATGTAATGCACATCCTTATTTTTCCCTCAAAAATTAGGGCAAAAAAAGCACATTGTAGACAACAAAATAATGGTTATCACTTAAACCTATCAGCTATGACTGAAGCTAAAATTTTTAACCCATGGTTTCTTGAGTTCCCCTATCATTGAGAGTATAAAGCAAATCATACTAGTATGCAGCCACAGTCAAGGCCTGCTCACTGTTCTTAGATCCAGTGGAGCAGAGTTCCTGCTGCAGTACTTCTTAATGAGGTATGAGAGTTCCATCTGTCTTGTTTCCTGGAGGAGCTTAAGAGTTGTCCCAGTTATGCTCCAATTTCCAATAAAGTGGGGAAAGTCATTGGGGGAGAAAACAGATTCTTAACCTGAGATCTGCTGAGCTGTTGCTGCCTTTCCAGAGTTTTGTCCTTACGGATTGATTTTGAATGCTTGTGTCATTCATGTATCTACACAACATACTTGTCTTTGAATTGTGTTTTATTTAGAGTGCAGCACTGAAGATGTAGAAGCCAAACTGTCAAGGTTTGAATCCCAGCTGCTACACCTCCCAGCTATGTGAGACTGGGCCACCTTTGTCTCATCTGTAACAAGGGCATGCTAGAAGCCCCTACTTATAGGGTTAGAATAACACATAAGCTAATGCATGCCAAGTGTGTCACCCCATGCCTCGCACATCAGGAGAAGTAACAGTGTTAGCCTTAGCATTCATTCCCGTCATCACCGTGTTATCTCTCCCCTTGTTTCCAGACTAAAAGGTTTGGTTTGCCTGCAGACACAAAGCCCAGTAAGACATGAGCAGGAGCTTGCAGCAAAGAAAGTAAGGGTTTATTTTTAGGAAGTAACCCATGCCCAGAACCATAGGTGAGTTCATGCTCAAAAACCTAGCTCTCCAATGGCTTCTAAGGGATCGGTTTTTATTAAATGGGGGGGGAAACCATTAGTCATGGTGACTGAGGGAATTTGGGTCATTATCTCTACTGATTGGTCAGTGCTAGGGTCAGGGTTAGTTGATCGGTGCATCTGGTCCTCATGT
The DNA here is from genome assembly GCF_021234165.1 of Pteronotus mesoamericanus. Classification (NCBI taxonomy): domain Eukaryota; kingdom Metazoa; phylum Chordata; class Mammalia; order Chiroptera; family Mormoopidae; genus Pteronotus; species Pteronotus mesoamericanus. The sequence goes on from NW_026555307.1 coordinate 9,254,783, forward strand.
CAGCCATGGAGTCTCTTCATCTGGGCCAGGAGTTAAAACACAATGGAAGCCTAGATTTTATCTCTAGTTTGATTAAAACTCTGTCTCTGTGGTCAATAGATGCAAGGCATTGTTCCTAAGAATATTTGATGCTGATCAGAACCTCATTATCCTTGACTAATGACTAAGCGAGTAGAAGTGCAAGGGAGAGGGACGTGGGTGAGTCAGGGTGCTCGTAGGCTGGGCAAGACCAGTTTGAATCCAAAGAAAAGGAAGAGAAAAAAGTCAGATCAAAGAAGTTTCTGCGCGGTTACACCCTCTCCCCTGCACATGTGGCAAGAACACGTCATAGACCCCAGTCCACTGCAGACTTGAAGCTGTTTAAAGTCTAAGGAGAACAAAAGATAATCAGAGGCTTTAAAATCTAGTGGGCTAACTCCTGTAGTTGAGGATATGTACACACCCCTGGAAGCACAGCAAATAGAAGACCTGTGTGATTCTGACAGGAATGTGGAACGAAAGACACCATAGACCAGCAGCACTGGGGGATGAGGGTAGAGACAAGGCTCCCTGGAGCAGCAGTCCCCTGAAACACTTCCTTCAGTTCATCAGTGCCCTTCAGACCAATTGTCACCATGTGTGATCCTCTCAGCAACATTTAACCCTGCAGACTACCTGGCCCCCCATAGAGCACACCTACCACTCAGGTCTGTGCCACACTTGCTTGCCCACCTCTCTGTCTGGGCCTGCTCTGCCTAGTGTACTCACTACCTATCAGATTTGGAAGGCTCTTGGGCTTGGTGTCAAGCCCTACTCTCTTTGCTCTCTTCCTTCCTCTGCCCTCAGCCCTGGCTGCATATGAGAATCAGCTGCAGAGCTTTTAAAAGACACTTGGGCCTGGGCCTCACCCAAGACTGGCTGATTCAAACTCTCTGAGGGTGGAATATGAACACTTGTATTTTTACAGAGATCTCTGGTACGTCTAATGGACAGCTGGGGAGAGAACCACTGCCTTAGACAACCCCATAGGGCCTTGTACACCAGCCACTCGCAGCTTTCCTGCCTGTGCTTGGCAGCCCCGCTCATCAACACACCTGGCACATGGCAGGTGCCCTGTCTTCATGTGGATCCCAGGTCAGACAGGATCCCCACAAGCCTTCCTGACCTCCCATCTATAGATGAATAGACCTCCACCCCACCTGTCACATTTTGTTCTGTATACTGCTGACCACCTTTGAAATTACTTTGTTTTCTGTCCTTGTTTACTTATTTCTGTCTTCCTTCTACCACAGCTAAGTTCCTTAGAACAGGGTTGTGGTCTGTCCTACTCAGGGCTATATCTTCAGCACCTACAACAGTAGCATATAGTATAGTAGTAAGTGCTTAAGAAATGTGTTGAATAAATGGATGGATTTTAAGTGCTCAGTGTTTGTGGAATAAATGAGTTATATGTGCCTGGTAATTGTTGACTAATTGACTTAAGTTTTTAGTGCTTTCTTGAGGGAATGGATTTTTTGGACTGGGTGATTTATAAGAATGTGGTAGGTGTTTGCTGTATGAATGGATAAGTTGTAAGGACTACTTTTTACTGGACGAATAAATGACTTGTATGTGCCCAGAAACTGAATTGCCAGGTGCATGCCTGGAGGAGTTATTCCCCTTGGGCTTCTGAAGGTAGTCCTCAGACACAGTCCTGAGCTATCCAGACCTCTTAGGTCCAGCTGAGCCCCCATCACTGTGACTGGATCACATTTCCATGAGGGAGAAACACCTGTAGCAGATCAGGGCAGCCCTGGACACAGAAGGATGCCTGGGAAGAAGGCTCTGGATAACCTCCACCCCTACTTCCCAATCCAAAGGCCTGTGAAGAGGCAGTGCCTTCCCTCTGCCCCTTCCTCTCCTTCTCCCTGTGCATTACTTGCGACTTCTTCCCAGAGTCAGATACCCTTGGGCACCAAGCAAGCCTGTGTCAGGTCACAGATCCCTACTGAGCCAGTGCTTCCTGGTCCATCCATTCATTTATTCATCAGATATTTATTAATGGCTTTCTGCTTCTTGGTCTGTGCTGGGGATGTAGGCAGTTTTTAAGACTCTCATATTCAATGCCTCACCAACCTTATATATGACAGACAATGAATTATGTGGTAAATTACACATGTATATTGCTGCAGGTACCCCAAAGAGAAAAGCAGAGTGCTCTGAGAGCTCAGGTTGGAGATTGAACAAGGTTGGTGAGAGGGAAAGTCATGTGGAGAAAGTAGTATTCATCCTGAGTCTTGAGAAAGAATTACCTAGTTAAGGGAGGAGGCAGTAGCAATGGCATGTACAGTGGCTCAGAGGCAGCAGGGAGGAATGGCATAAGGGGAACAGAAAGAAGGACTTTGTGGCTTAGGCTCAAGAGCAAGGGGAGGCTTCAGGGCTGAGATGAGGATTTTGATATTTATCTTAAGATCGCTCTGCCTGCTGTGTGGAAAAGGACCCTTAGGAGAGCAGGCACAAAAACAGAGGCACCAGTGAGGCAGTTGTTAGCCAGTAAGAAGTCAGGGTAGCTCAGACCAGGGTGGGTAGTCGGAGAGGCAGCAGGTGTGGGGTGGGAAATTGGACAGATGGAGTGAGAGAGGAAGTGTGAAAGAGAACATTGACACTTCCACTTTGAACCCTTGGATGGAAAGAAGTACCTTTCACTGACATGTAGAAAAAGCAGTTGACCAGTTGCAAATCCTGTTACGGCAAATATTCTGATGTTGACATCAGTCTTGGATGTATGACTTGTTTTGGCCAAATAAGTGTGAGCAGAAGTGACATGTCATTCCTGAGTAGGAGCTTTAAGAGTGGTTACATGGTTTGGCCATGTCTCTTAACCTCTGAGATTGGCAGGGTCTCAGGTAAGGGCTGAACCCTCAACTGGAAATGAAGATGGCATGAGCGGGGGATGGCACTTGGTCAACCAGTGATGGACATGCAGTAGGAGCAAGAAACATACTTTTGTTGTATAGTCCCTGAGCACTTGGGGGCTCTTTGTTACAGCAGCATAGCTTCGTCTATCCTGACTGTCCTGAAAAGGAATGAGTTTTGTGGATGAGGAGCAGTTAAGGGTTCAGTCAGGAATGTTCAGTTTGCAGTACATGTAAGATACATATTGGATGATGTCAAGTAAGTAGATGGATTCCTGACTTTGGAACTCAGCAGAGTGGTTGAATCTGGAAATGTTTTACTGTGTCTCACCAGTGAGAAAAATGAGGATCAGAAAGGTCCAGGAATTTGCCCATGATCATCAGGAAGGCTGATGCTTGAACTCTGGACTGCCTGACTTCAGGAATGAAGCACTTGGGTCTGTCCCAACTCTGCCACCTCATAGCCATGTGGCCTTGAACACATTGTTTCATCTGTTCATTCATCAATTGTGAATGATAAATTCATGTGTAAAATGAAGATAATAATATCTACCTCATGGAGTTTTGAGGGTTAAGAGAAAAAACAAATGTAAAACGCTTAGAAAAGGACCTGGGCCACATAGAAAGATTGTAGCCATGACAGAGGTTGTTATATTGTTATTCTGTTATATACTAAAATGCCCAGTGGTGGGGAGTGGAATAGGGCTGGCATTAGGTCCAGCTTGATGCAGAGACAAATGCTGCCTGGTGCTACCAGATTATCGCTAACTCTTGGCCCCTTTTGCAGACGGTTCTACCCTCATGGTCATAAGATGGCTGCAGTGATTCCAATCTTCACGTTCCCTCAGAATCAGGATAAGGGGGAAGAGCACAGTCTTCAGCCCCAGCATTCCTGGTAAAGACACCACTGGGTCTCACTGGTTCTTACCAGGTGACACGGTTTGTTCCTGAGCCCCAGAAGGAGCTCCTGTTCTAGCCTATTGGGTAGCAGGAGTCAGACAGGGCAGGTTCCCAAAGGGAAATCTGGGCTGTTTTTGGGAAAAGATGTTGTGGAGGCTGGGGAAACAAACCACTAATGGCTAGCATTGGAGGGCTTGCGGTTTTCCCTTCTGCTATGCCCTGTGAGGTTCTGACAGACTTGGCCTCACAGAGCAAGGCCCTTCGGAGTCAGGACACCAAGGCCATGGTCCTTGCCTCCTTTCCCACTGTTTCGGCTCCCAGGCTTTGGGGGCCTGATGAGGGAGCATCCTGTCATCTCAGAGTTCCCCAGCTTCTTCACAAGCAACAATCCGGGAGCATTTACAGAGATGCTGACCAACCCTGAACTTTTCAGGGGCCAGTGTTGCCTCCCCAGGGAGAAATCCCCACTGGCCCAAGGCAATCAGGACAATCACAGATTCTGGCTTTCCCAACTTCCCTGGTAACTGGAGTGACTATCAGTGACCACATTCTGGCCAATGAGATAACAGAAAATTGGTTGAGGTAGAGGGAATGTTCTGGCAAAGACCCTCCTTCCTATTTGGGTCAGATAGGTAAGAACACTCTTACACTATCACTTTCTTTCCCCTTTGCCCTTGATTCAGTTAGAAGCATAGCTATGACTGCCAACATGCAACCTTGAGACCACAGCCAGAGATGCGAGCCAACAGTACACTGAGGGGGCCAGGCAGCAGAAAGAGGGAGAAAGTGCCTGATATCATCCACTGTACCAAGCATGGAGCCATCATATCTGGCCTCCCTGTTATATGAGATAATGAAATGTTTGCATCTTATGAACCACCGTTGGCTAGTATTCTTTTACCCACAGCCAAATGCATCCCACCTGACTCTTTCCCACTGCTGCTGGTCTCTCGTTCTACTGCCATCTTGTCCCCATTTTTTTCCCCAGCTCCCATTTCCAGCTTCCTTCCTTGCACACAGCACTGCGTATTAGTCAAGGTCCTCAGGTAGCAACAGCAGAAGCCACACTTGGTTATCTTGGACTTATAGAACTAACAGGAGGCCAGAGTAGCAATCTCAGAAAACAGGCAGGAGCCAAGAAACACTAGAGAGAAGGGACTCAAGGGTCCCCAGCAAAAGTCATGCCACAGGAAAAGCCAGGTCCACCTACCCTTGGCTGTGTGTAATTGGGGAGGGGGAAATAGAGCTTCTGCCAAAGATACATGAAGCAGTGGTAATAGTAGCAGTGACTGTGAGGTAGGTGGTATTATCCCCATTTGCAGATTAAAATTGAGTCACTGTTTCAGGTACCAGGCCATGGCACACCAGGATATGAACCAAGGCTTCTGGCCCATAATAGGGGTTTCCCATCAGGAAGATCAGAGTGCTATTAGGAAAGAAGAAGCTCAACAGCAGACAGTTGGGCAAGTCCAAGTGTGCACCAGTCCCTGAATACTAGATAGGCAGTGGATGTCACTCAGCCTCGGAGCATCACAGGGAGACTTGGCTGCACCTGCTCAGAGAAGGGATTTGTGTGAAGAGACCAGGGCCACAAGAACACCTGTGTGTTTTCACAGACGGGAGCAAAATGGATTGAGGGTTTCCTACTGAGCTGGAAACAAAATGCCATCAGCAAAGGCCATCTGTCAGGAGGTACTTATGTAAACAATTCAGTGTCACATCTGGGCCACTGGTTCTCTCAACTGGTCCATATGTGGCCTCAAAGGACTAATCCTCTACACTCTGCCAGACTGACCTAAGGGTGAGGCTTCCCTCCTAAGTGCAAACAGTGCCCTCAGCTAGCCCAGACACCCCAACCTGGCCTAGGATCCCCCACCCAGCTGAATGTTGGGCTGACCTCAGGCCCTTATCTCTGGCAGACATCAAAAGCACTAGAGGTCTAAAACCAGCAGCTCCTGCCCAGATCCAGACCACATACTTATTTTGTTGACCCTCATTGTGACTTTTGTTGGTGATGTTCTTAAGAAATATTTATTTAATGGCTAGAAATACATGCAAATAATTGGCAAAAGGTAGCCAGTGGTCTACAATGAAAAGTAAAGTTCCTTCCCTCCTCTCCTTTCAAAATAGATCCCTCTTCCAAACAGGATCTCATGGGATGGGAGCCAGGAATAATAAAAGGAATAACTGAGGGTGTTCCTAAGTGCTAAGGAGAAAAACGAAGCAGGGGAGGGGGTAAGAGGCAGGTGGTGATACCCAGTTCCCCTCCCCAGAAACCATTACTAGCAATTTCTTGAAAATCCTTTTCAAAGATATTTTACATATTTGTTATTGTTGCTGATGGATTGGTTTTTCATACTGGGAGATATTACAATTTTAGATTTCTGGTTTCTCTCGAAAATTCTGAAGATCTGGCATCTAATACATTCTACAAGGCTCACATGCTAGAGCTGAGGAGGCCCACCTGCCTCTTTAGAAGACACCTGTGCTGTCCAGGTCACGGCAGCCTCACCTGGTCTCACTCCTCTCTCCCTGACCAACCAGGCCCTGGGGGCTTCCCACTTTCCTCCCCTGTTCTGTATCCCATCTCCTGTATGCCTCCCTGCAGAACCCTCGAGAATGCCCTGTCGGAACCAGGAAGCAGGGTGTGCTCCCTTCACCTGGTTCTCACTTTCTCAGGGGATATAGGCTCACCCCTGCTGTTTTGCTCCATGAATCTGTTCATGCTTTTCCCTGGTCTCTTTCTGCCAGGTCACTCCATACCTCTGGGCATGAGTTAGAAAGTGCCCCCTACACACTTACACACGTGCACACACATAACAGGAGTCCTTTCACCTCCTTACTTGGAGAGCACCGACACTCATTGACCACCATGGTCATGTCTGGCTCCACATTCCAAGGGAAGGAAAAGTTACTGGTCACCTTGAGACAGATGCCCAGCCCAACCCAGCAGTCTGATGCTCTGAGCAGAATCAGTTCTGTTGGCAGAAGGATGGACATGGCTTCTGGGACAACCAATAGGTTGTGCCACAGACCATGACTAACTTTCTCCTTCCTCCCCAGCAGAGAGTTCCTCTTCCAGAAGTTGAAGGTACAGACAAAGGGTGATGATCCTGCAGAGTACTTCAAGTTGCAATGCAGAAACAGGAACTCCCTTCCCCAGAGGTCTGCAAGTCAGGGTGCACTTGTACTTCAAGTTAGAAGCTGTCTGTTCAAATAAGTAATAGTAGTGGACACTGTTCCAGGGGCTGGGGATACATGAGTAACCAATACAGACACCGCTGCCATTCTGGAACTGACAGTGTAGTTGTGAAGACAGTCAGTAAATAGATAATGATCAAAATAATTTCAGTTGGTGAAAAAAGAAAGCAGAGAGGGTGACAGAAAGGCTTGAAGCAAACCAGGCTTTTATGTCTACGTAGGGAGGTTTAGGGAGCTTCATTAAAGAGTTGACACCACAGGAGGGAACCAGCCTGCTGAATAACCAAGGAAGGATACCCAGATATCCTAGATGAGGTTTTCTATGCCAGAAAAACAGAAAAGAAGGCCACTGTGATAAGATCTTGGTTGGGGATGGTGAGAGGCATCAGGGAGACTGGCAGGGGCCAGATCCTGTGGGGTTTGAGGGCCAGCAGAAGGAATTTGAATTTTATTCTAACACAGGAGCCACTGAGGAGATCTCAGAAAGAAGTGATGGGAGCTGATTTACCAGTTTATAGAATCTATTAATCATGCAGGTTTCTAGAAACATTCTGCACCCCGCCCCCAGATCCACCAGTGCTCATGGTGGCTCATCTGACATTACTTCCTTTCTGGTGGGGTGACTGGTCTGGTGGACTGCAAAACAGGCTGACAACAGTCTAGCCTCTGTGTGCAGCCACCAGTAGACAAGATGCACAGAGGGCAGAAGATGTGTTCAGTGACACCACAAGGGAAATGGCAGTCATATTCTGAAAGCAGGAAATGCTGTGGAACAAGTGACCCAGCTTGCAGCATGTGGATTGAGTTCCAGCCTGCAAATCAAAGGGTTGCCAGTTCAATTCCCAGTCTAGGGCATATGTCTGGGTTGCAGGCCACATCCCCAGTAGGTTGCACGCAAGAGGCTACCACACATTGGTGTTTCTCTCCCTCTCTTCTCTCTGTCTTTCCCCTCTCTAAAAATAAATTAATAAAATCTTTAAAAAAAGAGGAAGAAGAAGAAGTAGTAGTAGTATATCTGCCAAAGGAGTATAGATCACGTTTGGATCCTGGTTTGAACACTACAGTGGGGGAAATGCAGTGCAGACATGGGATATTAGAATTCTTGTTAGCTAGTCGGATAAGGTAAAGATTAAAAGCTTTATCTACTACAGATATAAGCTAAATTATTTATATAGGTGAAATCACCTACTATGTGAGATTTATCCTAAAATATTCTTGCTGTCAAAAAAAGTGTGGAGTGGGTAGATGTATAAAACAGAAATGGCTGCCCTGGCTGTTGTGGCTCAGTGGACTGAGCACCAGCCTGCAAAGAAAAGGGTCACTGGTTCGATTCCCAGTCTAGTGCACATGCCTGGGTTGCAGGCCAGGTTCCCAGTAGGGAGGCATGCGAGAGGCAACCACACATTAATGTTTCTCTCCCTCTCTTTCTCCATTCCATCCCCTCTCTCTAAAAATAAATAACTAAATCTGGACTTCCGACCAAGGTGGAGGCGTAGGGAGGCGTATACCCTCACACAACCAAAAGAAGGACAACAGCAAATTTAAAAACAAAAAGTAACCAGAACTGCCAGAAAATCAAACTGTATGGAAGTCTGATAACCAAGGAGTTGACGAAGAAACATTCATCCAGACCAGGAGGAGGGGCGGAGACCGGCAGCCGGGGCAGCAAGGCAAGGCAGCGGCTTGGGGACCGGGCAGTCCCACATTTGCATGCAGTTAAACCAGGAGGAACAATTGGGGAGCCAAACAGATTGTGAAACCCAGGGTTCCAGCATGGAAAAATAAAGCCTCAAAACCTCTGGCCGTAGAAACCTGTGGGGTTTGCAGCAGCAGGAGAAACTCCCAGTCATACAGGAGAGTTCACTGCAGAGACCCACAGGGCCCTAGAACATATACAAAGCCACTCACCCAGGAATCACCACTAGAAGGACCCAATTTACTTGTAGGAAGTGGGGGAAATGACTGAAAGCTGGCCAAGAGCCGAGCAAGTGGCATCATTCCCTCTCAGAGCCTGCCCCCACATACGATGTCACAACGCAGTGACATGCGTTGCCCCACCCTGACAAATACCTAAGGCTCTTCCCCTTCCAACGTGATAGGCGTGCTGAGACAAAGAAGTATGCCCCAAATGAAAGAACAGATAAGAGCTCCAAAAAAAAGAACTAAGTGACTAAGAGATAACCAGCCTATCAGATGCAGAGTTCAAAACACTGGTAGTCAGGATGCTCACAGAAATGTTTGAGTATGGTCACAAAACGGAGGAAAAAGCTAAGGCCATGCAAAGTGAAATAAAGAAAAATATACAGAGAACCAACAGTAAAGGCAAGGAAACTGGGACTCAAATCAATGATTTAGAGCAGAAGGAAGAAATAAACATTCAACCAGAACAGAATGAAGAAATAAGAGTTCAAGAAAATGAGGAGAGGTTTAGGAACTTCTGGGACAACTTTAAACGTTCCAACATCCAAATCATTGGAGTGCCAGAAGGAGAAGAAGAAGAGCAAGAAATTGAAAACTTATTTGAAAAAATAATGAAGGAAAACTTCCTCAATCTAGCCAAGGAAATAGACATCTAGGAAGTCCAGGAAGCTCAGAGTCCCAAAGAAGTTGGACCCAAGGAGGAACACACCAAGGCACATCATAATTACATTACCCAAGATTAAAGATAAGGAGAGAGTCTTCAAAGCAGCAAGAGGAAAGGAGACAGTTACCTACAAAGGAGCTCCCATAAGACTATCAGCTGATTTCTCCAAAGAAACCTTGCAGGCAAGAAGGGACTGGAAAGAAGTATTCGAGGTCATGAGAGGCAAGGACCTACATCCAAGATTACTCCATCCAGCAGAGCTATCACTTACAATGGAAGGGCAGATAAAATGCTTCTCATATAAGGTCAAGTTAAAGGAGTTCATCATCACCAAACCGTTATTACATGAAATGTTAAAAGGACTTAGAAAAATAAGATCAAAAACTATGAACAATAAAATGACAACAAACTCACAACTATCAACAACTGAACCAAAAAAAGAAACCAAAAACAAGCTAAGCAAACAACTAGGACAGGAACAGAATCACAGAAATGGAGATCAGAGGGGATATGGAGAGGGGAGGGGAGGAGAAAAGGTACAGGGAATAAGAAGCATAAATAGCAGGTACAAAATAGACAGGGGGAGGTTAAGAATAGTTTAGGAAATGGAGAAGCCAAAGAACTTATATGTACAACCGACTCATGGACATGAACTAAGGGCGGGGGGAGGGAATGCTTGCAGGAGGGGGGTGCAGGGTGGAGGGGAATAAAGGGGAGAAAAAAATGGAACAACTGTAATAGCATAATCAATAAAATATGTATAAAAAGAAATTAAGATCAAATTAGGTCATATAACAGGCATATGATGGATTACAACTCAGTCCTGATTCTAAATTTCATGATTTTAACATGCATACCATCTGACTGCTTCTAAAAATTATGACTCTAACAGAAAGAATGTGAAAATAAATAAATAAAATATTTTTTAAAAATCATTCCAAATTTCTAAAAAAGAAAACAGAAATGACAAATACAGTAGTCCCCCCTTATTTGTGGTTTCAGCTAGCCATCATCAACCATTGTCTGAATATATTAAATGGAAAATCCCAGAAACAAACCATTCATAAATGTTAAATTGTGCACCATTCTGACTATATAGGCATTGTATCATCTCACATCATCACAAGAAGGGGGAGCACAGTGAAATGAGATCTTTTGAGAGAGCATAACTTTTATTACAGCATATTGTTAAAATTGTTTTATTTTTATTGTAACTTAATTGTCATTAATCTCTGTGCCTAATTTGTAAATTAAACTTTATCATAGATACATATGTATAAGAAAAAGCACAGTATATATAGGGTTCCACTTGTGGTCTTGCAGCATATCTTTCTTGGATAAGGGTGGGTCTACTGTAATAAATGGCTATTGAAGCTGGTGGGGTAGCTCTTCATGATCTTCTTTCTGCTTTGGGGTATGTTCAGAAACTTCAATAATAAAAAGGTTTCATAAGTGAGTGAAGGTGTCAAAAAAAGGTCAGTCTCTGGGAGCAGTAACATCACATCTCACCTTTGCCTTTTCTCCCTTTTCAGCATGGCACCCCTGAAACCTGCCGGCCCTTGCTACTATCTGCTGTTTGCTCTGCCCTGCTGAGCCACTCAGGCTGGAACCCCCAGGACAACACCTGCCTCCTGAGGTTGTCCTGGCTCAGTTTTCCACAGCGATGGTGGAGAATTGGACTCCACAGACTCACAACCTTCCCATCAGGCTTCAGGAGCCAGCATCCTTCATCCTGGGGCTGGCAGCCCTGAACAATGGCTAAGGGCCATAGGACCCCATAAAGTTACTCCACAGCTTACAGGGGCCAGTAGCACTCCAGTGCCTGTGGACTATGACCACCTATCGACCCATTCCCAGTGATGATGTAGACCTGGCAGCCAGCTGTGGGGCCAGGGGAGCCGATGTCCTCCCTGGGCCGCACACAGGGGACTATGCTCCCATGGGATTCTGGGTCCAGAATGGTAGCATGCCCCAGCCTGTTGGTGAGGGCCCAGCCACCACTACCACCACCCGCCCCAGTCCCACCACGCCTGCAGTGCCCAAGATGGGCGTGCGCGCAAGAGTAGCCGACTGGCCACCCAAGAGGGAGGCCCTGAGAGAGCAGAACAACCCAAGCCCCTCACAGGACACAGATGGCACAAAAGCCACAAAGGTGGCCCATTCCATGAGGAGCATACAGAGTAGACAGCCCCCTGCCAGCACCCTGGCTTCTACAGGGTCCAAAGCCTTCCACCGACTCTCCAGGAGAAGATCCAAAGATGTGGAATTCCAGGATGGGTGGCCCCGTTCCCCTGGAAGGGCCTTCCTTCCCCTGCGGCACCGCAGCAGCAGTGAGATCACCCTCAGCGAGTGTGACATGGAGGACATGGGGGAGCCCCGGGGGGGCCGGCTCACAGGGGCTCTACCCCTCTTCCGCGAATATGGGAGCACATCCTCCATCGATGTGCAGGGCATGCCTGAGCAGAGCTTCTTTGACATTCTCAATGAGTTCCGCAATGAGCAGCCAGAGGCCCAAGGCTCTCAGAACCTCTCTGAGCTCCTCCAGGCAGATCCCAGCCCACACCTTACAGGTGGTGCCACTGGAGTCAAGGGGGACCCCCGCAACGGGCAGCCCACCAGGGACAACCTCCCACTACAGCCTGGGAAAGAGAGAGAGAGGGCCCGCAAGAAGCCCATGCGGGGCCTAGGCAGTGGGGATGCAGTGGACTCGTCCATCTTTCGGAAGCTGAGGAGCAATAAACCAGAAGGCGACATGGGCCGGTCCCCAGGGGAGGCAGAGGAAGGGCGGAGCCCACAGGAGGCCAGCAGGCCATGGGTCTGCCAGAAGAGCTTTGCCCATTTTGATGTGCAGAGCATGCTGTTTGACCTCCATGAGGCGGCTGCCCACAGGGTGTCCACAGCCCAGAGGCGGAACACCACAACGGGGGCCTCAGCCGCCTCAGCTGTGGCATCATCCCTCACAGCATTGCGGGCTAATGGCCTAGGGGGCCTGGACACAGCCTTCACCAGCACAGAGGACTTGAACTGCAAGGAGAACCTAGAGCAGGACCTGGGTGATGACAACAGCAATGACCTACTGCTCAGTTGCCCACACTTTCGCAATGAGATCGGTGGTGAATACGAGCGCAATGTGAGCTTCTCCCGGGCCTCGGTTGGCTCTCCAGGCGGGAGCGAGTGCCGCCTGGCCGAACCCACCCTCAGCACCTACCGCACCAACGCCAGCATCTCAGTGCTGGAGGTGCCCAAGGAGCAGCAGAGGACTCAGAGTCGCCCTCGGCAGTACAGCATCGAGCACGTGGACCTGGGCGCCCGCTACTACCAGGACTACTTCGTGGGCAAAGGTGACTGGGACAGGCGGGTGGACCATAGCTTATCTCTGAGACTCCCTTTGCTCATTCACTGACTGTGTGCTAGGACTTACCTCAGAGAGGGGCTGTAAGGATGCAATGAGCGAGCCTCAGGACATATGGCTGATACTCCAAAACCTTGAGCTATGTGAGACAATAGATGTGTATTTATTTAGCGAACATATGCCTGGTTCACCTAAGTGTTAGGCACTCTCTAGAACCTGGGGATACAGTATTGGCCAGTTAAACAAAAACCTTGTCTTCCTAGCACTTAATATCTTAGGGGTATAAGGCAAAAAATAAAACTAGATAAATACATAAAATATATAAGGTGCCATAGGGTCATAAGTGCTATGGAGAAAAATAAAGCATGGAAGAAAGTGTCAGGGTGGGAGGTTGCCATTTTCAGTAGGGAATGGTCAAGGAGGACCTCCTAGTAGGTGTCATTTGAGTACTGAGCTTAAGGAGATAGGGTAGGGAGCCATGAGGAGAGTAGGGACAGTTTTCTAGCACAGGGAACAGCAAGTACAGTAGCTCTGGGACACCAAAGGAATAGGAAGGAAGCTATTGTTGCTGGGATGGGTGACTGGGGGAGAAGAGAAGGAACAAGACAGAGAGGTGACGGGAAGATCACGTGGGACTTTGTGGTCCATGGTGAGAGCTCTCACTTTCACCCTGAGCGGGATGAAACTGCAGGAGGGTTCTGAGCAGAAAAGGGCCTTGAGCTGACTTTAGTGTTCACAGACTCCCTCTGAGGGTAGAGAAACCAAGGAGGAGATGATGATGGACATATCTAGGATGGAGGTGGGGAAGAAGCAGGCAGGTTCTGGATCCCCTTTGAAGGTGGAGTTGATGTTTGGAAGGCGTTAACACCAGAGGAGAGACAGGCTTCATACATCTTTAGATTCATTTGTGCTAGTGGGGCAATCCCACAAGGCAACATAGCACAGTACAGACACCACAAACCCAGGCAGGACACATACAGCAGTGCAGTACACTAAGCAGGAACTGAGCAAAAGGCAGCTCCTGCTGAGCTCCAGCTCATTGGTGTCATGCAGGGAATGCAGGCAAACCCTGAGTTGCCAGCCTTTTTGATTTTTTTTAAGATTCTCCTGAAATTCAGAATTTTTAAAAAGATGTATTTATTTATTCATTCATTTGTTTTAGAGAGAGGGGATGGGAAGGAGAAAGAGGGAAAGAAACACCAATGTCAGAGAGAAACATCAATCGATTACTTCTCACATGCACCCTGACTGGGGACCGAACCCAAAACCCAGACATGTGCCCTGACCAGGAATCAAACCACGGCCTTTCACTTTGTGGAACGACACTCAGCCAACTGAGCCACTCCGGTCACGACTGAAATTCAGATTTTTTTAAATGTGGATTCTTTTAATTTTTAAATGCTGGCAGCTATATCAATTCAGAATTGCTTACAATTACCAATAACAGGCTTATTCACCATAGAAGTTCACTTCTCTCATGAAGAAGTTCAGAGGTCAGCAACCCAGGGCTGCTATTGTTACTCCTCAGCATCAGTGGAGTGCCAGCCCTAGTGCATGGCCTCCAGCCCTCAGGTGGTCTCCCAGTACAAGATGACTGCTGGAGCTCCAGTCATTTCATCTGTATTTCCAGGCAGAGAAACAGAGGACAGGGTAAAGGCGAAAAGGCCTTCTGTCAAGCCAATCCCCTTTAAAAAGTTTTCTCAGAAGCCCCATCCAGCTGTTTCTGCTTATTGGCTCCTTCTGTCTGAAAGGCAAGCTGAGAAATAGAGGTTTAGAGGTTTTTTTAGCTAGACATGGCCCCTGTCTTCCCCCAAGAATAGAGGGTTTTCTCAAAAAGGAAGAAGGGAAGAATGGATAGGCAGCTAGTACTATACAGCAAGTAGTTTTTAAAAAGTGTAAAGCAGTGTCCTAGTCAAACATAATATATATCAATTAGGTAGTCACACAGGGCTCAGAGTTCAATCTCTGGAGCTCCTGCTCTGGAGTTAGGCAGCCCTGGGTTTGCAGTTTTCATTCCATAGCTTATTAGCTATGTGATACATTTCACTCACTGGACTCTGTCTCCTGAACAAGATTGTAGTAATATCCCATATCCAAAAACAAAATGACACAGCAGTTGAAAACAAAAGGATGAAGTTTTCAGGCAGTTGCTAACCAAGAGAAAGTAGGTGAGACAACACCAATATCACATAAAATGGATTTCAAGGCTAAAACCAGTTTTTGGAGGAACTGAAAGTCCACTTCATGCTGCTAGTTAAAAATTCACCAAGAAATTCTTGATAGTTGTGGACTTTTGTACTTGGCAACCTGGTTTAGGGGTATGTGAATTAAAACTGATATGGTTACAGGGAGAAGTGAACAAATCCATGATCAGTGGGAGAAGCTGACAGGGCCTCTTGTTCCAATTGACAGATCTAGTAGCCAAAAAATCAAGTGGAAATGGATTTAAATAACCTGTCAGGCCCTAACCCGTGTGGCTCAGTTGTAGCGTCGTCCCACAAACAGAAAGGTCACAGAATCAATTCTTGGTCAAGGCACATGCCTAGGTTGCTGGTCTTCCAAGAGACAACCAATTGATGTTTCTCACATCAGTGTTTCTCTCCCTCTCCCTCTCTCCCTTGCCTCTCTCAAAAAAAAACAAAAAACAAAAAAAAAAAACCCAAATAATTTTTAAAAACCTTCAGAACTGGGTTTTTACATTAATATGTATTGATTTTGTTCACATATTACATGTACATTTGTATATACATAGTAATTTTGTACCTAACCAACAGAGAACACATTCTTTTTCTTTTTTAATACTCACCCTAGGTCATGTTTATCAATTTGAGAGAAAGAGAGAAGGAGAGAAACATCTGATCAGTTGGCTTTTGTACACACCCCAACCAGAGCAATCTAGGCATGTGCTCTGCCCAGAAATTGAACCCATAGCCTTCTGGTTTACAGGATGGCAGTCCAACCAACTAAGCCACACTGGCTAGGGCAAGGATACATTCTTTTCAACTCACACATAAAAATACCTACTTGAAATGTCTGTGGTGAGGATCAAATAAAATTGAACATTAAAACATACAGTTTTTCATCAGGTAGTAAGTACTACCAAGAAACTTTTTTTGGCGGGGAGAGAGAAAGAGACGGAGAGAAACATCGGTATGTGTGATTGGTTGCTTCTCGTACGCCCCCAGCTGGGGACCTGGCCTGCAACCCAGGCATGTGTCCAGACTGGGAATCACACTGGCGACCTTTTGGTTCATAGGCAAGTGCTCAGTCCACTGAACCACACCAGCCAGGACAATGGAACTTTTTTAAAAAGCAATTTTCTTTAAAAGATTATTTCTGTGTAGCCCTGGAACGTCATGAATTAATTTTTCGATCATTGTTTATTAAGTGCCTGCTGTATGCCAGGACTGGGAAGTACTGAGTATGCATTGGTGGATTGAAAAAAAACAAACCCAGCATCCACTTCAGGAATGAACTGATATTTGTGGAGTATAGTAGTTACTCTGTTCTCTGACCAGTTGGGGAAATTAACCCACTGCAGGTGCTATTCTGATTGGGGTCATTAATTAACACACATTATTTGAGCTTTAGATAAGCCTTTGATTCACCAAAAGCATCTCATGAGAATAGGCACCATCAGTTCAACATCAGAGCACTGGAGTGGGAAGAAATTTCTGTCAGTGGGTAGAAGTTGACATCATGGACTTGAGTCAAGTCAGACTGCTGGTTGGTATCCACCACAAGCAGAAGATACTTGAGTCAGGATATCAGGAAGAGCTGTTTTCCTGGAAGAATTATAAAACAGCAGCATGTAGAGTCAGCTGTCATTTCCAGGAGAGAGCAAAAGACTTCCTTAATGACTCATTAAGGGCTCTGTCAGCACAAGGAAAAAAAAGAGTAATGGTCTATAGAAACGTGATCAGATAAAGGTGATGCTTAGGGACTTGAATCATGGTCCCTTTTCTGTGACAAACATCATGGCCTGGGGATGGTAATGAGTATTTAGTACTTTTTAACTTGTTTAATCCTCACAACAATACTGAGAAGTGGGTTCATCCTTACTGATCCCATTTCACTGATGAGAAGGCTATTGAATGATGTGGGCCACACATCCAGCATTGCCAGAGTTGGGATTTCATCTGGCCAGGAGGCTCTTTAGCTAGAATCTTAACCATGTCTAGAATCTTAGCCATTTCATGAGAGCTAATTTGTAGCTAAGCTGATGAACATTTGCAAATATAGGACAATCACAACGAGTCTGGGTTTATTACATGCCATGTACCACAATGAACATTTTATATTTGCAGCTTCATTTCACCCTTCCATCAGCTCTATGAATTGTGCATAATGTCAGGCCCCCCATTTCTCAGATGAGAGCACTGAGGCTCAGTAAAGTTGTGTAACTTGACAGACATGGTGTAGTAAGTTCTCTCTATTGCGTGTGGCCATGACTGGGCCTGAGAGCCTGCCCTGACCAGCCATCTGCTCAGCAGGCCTGCCATGAGACATCACCAGAGAGCTGACTCTGAACTCACCTATTCTTCCTTCACAGAGCATGCCAATTACTTTGGCGTGGATGAGAAACTGGGGCCAGTGGCCGTGAGTATCAAGCGGGAAAAGCTGGAGGACCACAAGGACCATGGGCCTCAGTACCAGTACAGGATCATCTTCCGGACGCACGAAGTAGGTCTCATTACTATGTTACTGTTATGTAAATAATACACCTCACATGTATGCATTCTTTATGCCAGGTTCTGTGGGCAGGGACTTCACCTGCTTCATCTCATGTAATCCTCCCAACAACCTCTAAGCACAAATCCTCTCAGTCTCACCATTTGTTTTCTTTTTTCTTAAAGATGTTATTTATTTATTTTTAGGCAGAGGGGGAGGGAAGGAGAAACAGAGGGAGAGAAACATCAGTGTGTGTTTGCCTCTTGCACACCCCTACTAGGAACCTGGCCCACAACCCAGGCATGTGACCTGATTGGGACTCAAACCAGCAACCCTTTGGTCTGCAGGCATGCACTCAATCCACTGAGCCACACTAGCCAGGGAAGTCTCACCATTTTACAAAAGAGAAAACTAAGACTCAGAAATTAAATATGTCTAAGATCAGTGAATGATTGGCTAAGCCAGGATTAGAATCTGATGTATCTTACTGCAGAGCCCAGGATTCTTCTATTTGTAAGAAGAGATTGACTCTGGTTAACCTAAGAAATAAAGGGAGAGATGTGGAAGCTTCTTTCAGGACCATGAGGTGTTCTGCAGCCTGGGCAGGGCAGGAATTGGGAAATCTCAGCCCAAGGACTGCTATTGATGCTCACGGCTCAGAACATTCCCAGTGCATCTCTTCATCCGGCGTAGAGAATCCCATTGTCCTGACTTGGTCAGAGATCTAACCCCTGGATTACATGTCACCTGTGACTAGAGAGCAAAGCCTGTGGGGAGCACCCTGCTTGATTAGGTTCTTAAGTTAGAAGTAACAGACATCTACTAACTTTTTAAGCCAGTAAGAGAATTCATTGGTTCATGTATCTGCACATCCAGCGGTAGGGCTAACCTCTGGTATGGCCTGCCCCAGGCACTCCATTGTTGTTACTAGAGAACTCTGCCTCCTCATCTCTCCATTCTGCTCAGCTTCTTTTCACATCCTGAATGTCATTGTCTTCTGCCACCAACAAATTCCACATCACAGGAAAATGGAGACTGGCCACCCAAGTCTTGTATATCTTCATACCTTCTCCACGTGGAAGACAAGTTTATCTGCCACATCTCTGGGAAGGACTCTGATTGGCTCTACTTGGATCACAAGTCCACACCCTGGGCCAGCCATTGCCATCAGGGCTGGTAAGGGAAACTGGCCAGATCTAAGATATGCATTCCACCATATAGGGGCAGGGCAGGGCACTCTGATTGACTTTTCCATCAGCACCATCTGGAGGAGGCAGTGAGGTGGTTCCTTGGCAAAAAGAGGGAGTTAGGCCAGCAAAAATGATGCAGATTTCCAAAAGACCTTTCCAGAAAGGGGGTGTTTAGCAGATAGGAAGGTTCCCCAAAATGGGTCTCTCTCAGCTCTGCATTGCCCCTTGGACCTGGCCTTTGCCCAGACACAGTGTGTGAGGCCAGCCAAGCCTGGACCTCATCCATACTGGCAGATGCTGCACCAAGGACCCAGGCCCATCCCCTCATGAAGACCTTCTCACTGAGGGGCAATGTGATGAAACAGAAGCTTTGTGGCAGCTGAGGGGAGGCAGCCCCAAAACCTCATGCTCCAGATCACAGGTGGTCACTGACCCATCTATCTCCCCAGCAACCTCCTTCCTCTCCTCTCTTTTCTGGCCAGATGAGCACCAGGACAGAATGTGAGGTAACAGCTCACACTGTAACGGACCATTGTATGACATATAGGGAACTGCTGGGTGAAATGACAATGACAATCATTAATATTAATAATATTTACTACAATTGCTATCATATTAGAAACCTGCTTAACACTGTGCATTGGGCAATTTCTGTGTCCTTTTATGTATGTTCACTCAATTCTATGATGAGGGCACTGTTACCCATTTACAGATGAGGAAACAGCCATAGAAAGATTAAGGGACTTGCCCAAAGCACCTTCCAGTAAGTGACAGGGAGAGGTATCAGCCTACACTCCATCCACAGCTTAGCTGCCTTCGGGATTTCAGTAACAGCCTAGCCTGTATATCGGACCCATTCATGAGTTGTGAGCTCCACTTAGTGCCAGTATTTTTATGTCGTTACTGTTGTTGTTAATGAAAATAGAATAGGAAGAATGAATTTTTTAAATACCAGACTGCATTGTACGTTCTGACAGTCATGAGATTTTGGTGCAGAGATGGGGGTCAGGGTGTAATATTTTTGCTGTGGTTCCTTTTCAGTAAGTTTGAAACTGGCTTAGTGTCACTTCTGACTTGTGCCTGCTTTTGTCCACTTCACACCCCCTATACCCACAAAGCTAGCCTCCACTCCGCACCAGGGAGGGAGTGCTGAGGTTCAGGGCCACAGGTCAGGGTTTACCCACCCCGTAGAGATTCATTCAGCGCCACCCTCCAACAACCCTGTGCTGGGTGCTGAAGGGACAGCAAGTAGTGAATAGGGCAGCAAAAATGCTTGTGGGACTGAATTTCTATGGTGGAGGCAGACAATATACCCTAGTAAATTAGTGTGGTACGAGAGGCAAGGAGGAAAGTGAAGCAAGGAAGAGAGATAAGAAGTATGAAGGAGACTTGGTATGGGTCTCCTTGGTTTGGCTGTTCAGCATTTGTGAAGCTTTGGGTATGTAGCTTCTTCTCTGACAGCCGGTTCCCTCTTGGGAATTCAGTTTCACAGGACTGGTGTGGGCTCAGTGAGATTGCTGAGACTGCACCTGGGGAGGGCCCAGTGAACTTAGAAGTAGGGAGAGGTCTCAGTCCACTGTCCACTTGTCACATTCCAGCCAGCCATGCGAATTTTGGCCCACCGTGAGGTTGACAACCACAAGCAGCCCTTTGTCTTCATACACACAGGCCACACACAAACTTAGTCTTGGGCCCAAGTCCTTAGAGAGCTGCCCTGTTGGGGATTTAGGCCTGAGGACCTCATCATCTGGAGTTGGGGAGAAGCAGTGGCCAACAAGGTTTTCCTGGCCCCTTCCCAAGGTCTGTTCTGTCATGGAAGCAGAACAGAGGATTGCATAGCCCCAAAGTAGTAACAACAGTAGTAACAACAACAATAGCTAACACTTTTAGCACATGTTCCTGCCAGTCATTCTCCTAAGTGTTTTATATGTAGTAGCCTTTCAGATCCTCTCAACAGTCCCAGGATGTGGGTCCCATTATGATCTTCATTTTACAGTTGAAGACGTTGAGGCCCAGGGAGAGAATCACTTGTCAGGGTCCGCCTGTGGCAGAGCTGGACATGGCCCCAAGCAGACTGGATCCTGATCCCATCCTCTTAATTACTCACCGCATGGACTGTCAGATCAAGTTGGAATTCCTACTCTGGCAATAGACAGCCCTGGGTTTGGTCCGGCTCTGCCACTCACTAGACATGTGACCTTGAGCAGAGAGCTTTAATTCGGGGCACCTCAATATCTTCATCTGTAAAATAGGCTTTGTGCCGTCCCATCCCTTTAAATGGTGGAAAGGACACAGGTGGAAGCACAAGGCTTCAGGGCAGTAGGTGCTCTGAGTGGCGGATATTATGGTGACACTGCTGTTGTGGCCAATCACTCTTTCCCACAAGGTCAGAGTGCCACGCCGGGGAGCAAGTGTTGAGTTTATGGACAGAGTTCTGGTCTCCTGTTTACAAACACATATCAGGCTCTTGTAAAACAAGGCATGGGGCCCAAAGCAAGGGGCCCAGCCACCTGGTCTGCCCCGTCTGGCCATCACCAGTTGCCAAGCAGACAGTCGAGCGAGCCTACATCTCCTGGCAGATGGGGTGTGAGTGTAGGCAGCACTGAGCTTCCCGCCAGGGCAGGGATGGACTTGGAACTGACTGTTGGTAGCACACACCTAAATGTCAGTCTCTGGGTCCTCAACCCAGAGCCTTGACAGGACAAGCCCAGGCCAGGACTGCCCTGTCCACAGCCTCTTTACTGGTACTGTCTGTCCCATGACCCAGGTAGCCCCCATCAGTTAGGGACTGCCTGGCCCACCACAACAACTGGGTTCCATTTAGGCCTCCACAAGTGAGTTTTTGACAGATCTTATTTTTGTTAGGGTTAAAGATTTGGATTTTCATGTCTTTTTCTTTATTTAAAAGTAACAGTCACTTAAGAATTTGACTGCACTTAAGAATTAAGAATTGCAGTACCTAAGTGTGCAAAGTAGAAAAGGGAGAATCTCATCAAGTGTAATAGTGTATTGATTGGGACGTCATTTATGTGCAGTAGCTACTACCTCTGACTGTGTGCGTGTGTATGAATCTCCAAAGCATATTGTTATTTGGCGGGGGGGGGGGGGGAAGCATACTATAGCTTTCTTTTTAAGGTTAAAAATTTTTAATTCTTACCTACATAATGTAGCTTTGTACAAAAACCATTTGACACATGTACATACATGTAATAATGGCTAATATGTACTCAACACTCACTGTCTGCCTGATACAATGCTCAGCACTGTACATGGATTATCTTACTGAATCCTGGTGACCCTTTGAGGCAGGCATTATCATCCTTATTTTATAGATGAAGAAATGGGCCCATGCACACACAGCTGGAGAAGACGCAGAGCCAGGATTCAAACCCAGGCAGACTGACTCCCAAGTGACCTGCCAAGAAAAGTGGTTTTGTTTTGGGTTTTTTTTGTTTTATTTTTTTCAGTCTTCATCTGAAAAATATGTTTATTGATTTTAGAGAAAGAGAAAAAGGGAGAGAGATAAACACTGATTGGCTGCCTCCTGTATGTGCCCCAACCAGGGATCAAACCCACAACCTAGCTATGTGTCCTGACCAGGAATTGAATCTGCAACCTTTTGGTGCACAAGACGGTGCTCCAACCAACTGCCCGAGCCCAGGGAAAGTTCTTAAAGGAAGGTACACCCACTGCCCAGCACAGAAAAAGGAAGGGGTGGTTGTGGAGAACTATCTATGTAAATACGAACCTCTTTGCTTACCAGGCCCTGAGGCCTTTCTATGGCTCACCTGACTACTTACCCACAGTGGGATGCCAGGGCCCTGGAGGCAGAGCAGTGAATGTGGATTTTATTCTGAGAGATGGGAAGTCATTAGCAGGTTCTGTGCAGAGCAGAGATATAATCTAACTCAAAGCTGCTCTAGGAAGAAAGGACTTGGGTGGGTGGCTGCCAGGTGGGAAGAGGGCAACCTGGAGGAGACTGCTGGCACAGTCCAGGTAGGACATGACAGTGGACAGGCCAAGCTGGAGATTAGCAGTGGCCACTTACTGCAACCTCTCAGTGTCCTGTTTATTGTCCCAAGCAGAGAATGGAAGCTCAGGGTGCTTTTCAAGTAATGACTTTTCGTCAAGTCATCAGAGCCAAAATGTGACTATAAGGCCACCTGCCTCCAACATGGAAGAGAGAATGAGATTTCTGGTCCATGCTGTCCCTTGGCCCCAGCAGTGGTGCCGTGGTGCAGTGTCAGCAGGCTACAAACCCACTGACCCTGTTGGTGCATTAATTGAAACTCACAGTCCCAGGGCTGCCCCAATTGGCAGGGCAAATCACAAGACATCATTGCTTTTCATGATCTATTTTAAGACTATCCCATTTATGATAAGAGAACTTTGTTTGTTTATTAGCTACCAAGACCAGAACTGGGAACTCCCAAGTATGAGGTCATTTCATTCCTTCCACACACACCTCCTGCCCAGGTCCTGTTTTGCAAGGGTGGGTTGTATGTTTAGAAGCGATGTCATGACATGTTACTTTTGCTACCTCCTGCACCTCTTGATTTAAGGTGAGCATGTTTTTCCAGTTAGCACTAATTCTCTTTAGTCTTTAAACCACTGCCCCAATTGTATGTATTTTCGGTGCTCATAACAATTCCTCAGGGGAGGATTTTTTCCTTGTACTGCTGCGGATGCTGCTGCACCATCTTGGTGTGGTCATGGAGCTGCTGTGCCGAGCCCCCCGCACAGCATCACCTGATGGCCAGCAGTACATGGTGGATAAAAGCCTGAGCTAGTGTTAGTGAAGATGCAAAGCAGCAGGAGTTCTCAGGGCGTGCAGGTGGAAAGTAGTACACCCACTTGGAAAACTATTTGTAGTGCAGTATAACCGAATACTAACGTACCTGGTGGTGCAGCAGTTTCTCTCCTAGGTATAAACCCAAAAGAAAATGTGTTCATATGCATTAAGAGATGCTTCTATGAATGTTCCAAACAGCACCATTCACAGTTGTCAAACCCTGGAAGCAGTTTCTGTGCTCACAACAGTAGAGTGGATTAAATCCATTGTAAAAATATCAGCCTCTTGCAGCAACATGGTCTAATTTCATATCTATAGCATTCAGAGACAGAAGCCCAATAGAAAAGAATCCAAACTACAAGTGTTACGGAAAGCCAGACTCAAGACACGATTCAGGGAACGGAGTAAGCCTTTATTCACACGCGCGGGCTCAGAGGAGGCAGTCTACAAATTCTGAGCCCCGAATCGGGGTTAGATAGGGGTTTATAAGCCCTAGCATTCCAGCGGGAAACGGATGGGCAGAAGGGATTAGCATTCAGGTGGGAGACTGATGTGCTACCCGAGGCGGGGGAAGGGATGTGAAAACGGGCTACAGAAGCAGATAAGCAATGATTAACAGTTAACCTGGGAGGGGGTCTCTGGCTAGGCTGCTCCTCCCAAGTCATCTTGCCCTTATCATTCCCCCCTTTGATGCTAGACGAGATTGGCCTGAGTCTTAGCATCATCACACAAGCCACGGTGGTCACTCTGTTGGGGTTGGGTCGGGAGTCTTTGGTATCGGTGATGCTGGAGGAGCAGCACTCAAGCAGCGGCTCGTCTGGTGACCGCGGTCTCTAGGTTATTAATGAGGGTGCGCAGCAGCCAGGGTCCTAGACTTATTCCTAAGAGGAGTAATATCAGGGGGCCTAGGAATGGAGCCAGCCAGCGGAGCCAGATTTGGGTATCTAAGCTCCATGTCCCTTGCCCTGACTCTCGGTAGCGCTTCGCACCATCTTTCAGCTCCTTAACCTTCTGGGTTAAGATTCCAGCCTAGGAATAGGCAAGTCCCCCCTTTTTCTGCTGTGAGGAGATCTAGGGCTCGCCTATTCTGCAGGAATCATGCCTTGGTTGCCGACTAAGATGGTTGGTCACTACTCTGGGGTGGGATCAGGTCTCTGGTTCCTCGGGTAGAAGGCCCACTGTCCTTCAGTTCTCTTCAGCCGGACTGTGGGGGCTCCCTTCGCGGTGGAGGTTCGGTGGCTCCGAAGTCCTGGCTCGTCTGGATCTGCTGCTGCCTTGGCTCGAGTGTAGTGGATCCAGGGGGTTATTCCTGTAACTTTAAGGGCAGTAGGGGTGGTTAATAGTACTAGATGTGGGCCCGTCCAAATGGGTTGGAGTGGTTCCTTTTACCAGTCCTTTACCCATACATACTGGCCTGGACGGAAGGGGTGTGCTGGCCTCCCTCGGGGTTTGGGTTCCTGGCCCAATTGGGCCCCGTAGATCCTGTCTAGGGTCTTACCCAACTGTTGTAAGTACTGGGTCTGCTGTAACTCCCCCTTCTGTCAAAGGTCATTGGGACTTCCTATTCTAGTTATAGGTGGGGGTCTTCCAAAAACTAACTCATAGGGAGTATACCCCGAGGGATTCGGGGCATTCCTAACCCGTAGCAGGGCTAGTGGTAACAGGTCTGTCCATGGCAGGCCGGTTTCTTGATGGAACTTAGCTAGGGTTTCCTTGAGAGTTCGGTTCATTCGTTCCACTTTACCGGAGCTTTGGGGCTGATAGGCCGTGTGTAGCTTCCAGTCGATGCGCAGGAGCCAGGCGACCTCCTGAACCACCTGGGCGATGAACGCCGGGCCATTGTCACTACCAATGGTGAGTGGGAGCCCATATCTGGGTATAATTCCCCTGAGTAGGATTCGGGTTACTTCCCGAGCTTTCTCAGTTTTGGTGGGGAAGGCTTCTACCCAACCCGAAAAGGTGCAGATCAGGACCAGGAGATACTTAAATCCTCGGCTGGTCTTGACTTCTGTAAAGTCAATCTGGAGGTCCTCGAAGGGCTGGGACCCCTTGTGTTGGACTCCCGGTGGGGCCCCTTGATGCGGGGCTGCATTGTTCCTTGCGCAGGTAACGCATTGAGCCAAGGCTGTTGAGCACAGGGTTGACAGGTTGGGGAAGTAGAAATACCTTTTGAGCAAGTTTTCCAGGGAGGTCTTACCCAGGTGGGTCAGATGGTGGCAGTTTCTGACTAAATTGCTGGCCTGGCTCTGGGGCACATATACGCGCCCATCAGGTAACCTCCAAGTTCCCTCGGGGGTTTCTTGTCCTCCGGCCTGTTGGGCCCATTTCATTTCTGCTGGCTCATAGTCCCGACGGTTAATGGGGTTCCCCAGCAGGGGTCCGAGAAGGGAGGGCTGTACTTCTGCCATCTCACCACATACTGCGGCAGCCTTTGCTGTCGAGTCCGCCTTCTGGTTCCTGCGGGCCGGTATGGTGTCTTGTTTGGAATGGCCTTTGCAGTGGATGACGGACACCGCAGTTGGGGCCCACACTGCTTCGAGGAGACGCAGGATTTCTGTCTTGTTTTTAATTTCCTTTCCTTCTGCTGTCAGCAGCCCGCGTTCTCGGTAGATGGCCCCGTGAAAGTGCAGGGTGGCGTAGGCGTACTTGGAGTCAGTGTAGATATTGACTTTCTGGTCCCGGGCCAACTCCAGCGCTCTTATTAAGGCCCAGAGTTCCGCTCTCTGGGCCGACCATCCAGAGGGCAAGGCTTTAGCTTCTACCACCTGGTCAAGCGTGGTTACTGCGTACCCTGCCACTCGGACCCCTTCTCTCATATAACTGCTGCCGTCTGTGAAATAGGTCACGTCAGCATTGGGCAAAGGCTGGTCCCGCAGGTCCGGTCGGCTGGCATAGACCTCCTCAGTAACCTCTAGGCAGCAGTGGTCTGGGTCCCCTAGTTCGGTCAGCAGGAAGGTTGCAGGGTTTAATCTTTTTACAGTCTTTACCTGGACCTGAGGATTCTCTTGGAGTATGCCCTGATATTGTGTCAGTCTGGGGTTGGACAGCCATCGGTGTCCCTGTCCTGCCAGGAGGCTATGGATGCTATGGGGAACGAATAGAGTGGTCTCCTGCCCCAAAGTTAATTTGTTCGCTTCTTGTAGCAGGGATACCGCGGCTGCAACTGCCCTCAAGCAAGGGGGCCACCCGGCCGCGACATTATCCAGTTGCTTAGACAGCTAAGCCACTGGGCGCTCCCAAGGTCTGGCTGATTGAGTTAAGACCCCCAGAGCAACCTTGTCCTTCTCATGCACGTGTAGATAGAAGGGCCGGCTGGGGTCTGGTAGGCCTAGAGCTGGGGCTTTACTAAGGAGGTCCTTTATTTGATCAAAGGCCTGTTCCTGTTCTTTTCCCCATGCCAGGGGTAAGGTGTCTGGCCCACGCAGGGCCTGGTAGAGTGGCCTTGCTCTGGCTGCGAACCCCGGGATCCAAATTCTGCAAAAGCCGGCTGCTCCCAGGAACTCACATAATTGTCTTCGTCCGCTCGGGGCCGGGAAGCGGGTAATGACCATTTTCCGGTCTGTATTTAGGGATCTTTTGCCTTGGGAAATTAGGAACCCTAAATATTTGACTTCTTGTTGGCAGATTTGTGCCTTTTTCCGTGAGACTCGGTACCCTTGTTGGGTTAGCAGTTTTAGGAGCGCTCTTGTCCCCTCTAGGCATCGGCTCTGGTCGGGGGCAGCTAAGAGGAGGTCATCAACATATTGGAGTAGAGTTAAATCCTTTCCCTCGTCTGAGAAAGATTGCAGGTCCCGGGCTAGCGCTTCGCCGAATAACGTGGGGGAGTTCTTAAATCCCTGTGGCAACCGGGTCCATGTCAACTGTGTCTTTACCGCCGTATGCGGGTCTTCCCATTCAAAGGCAAAGATAGGTTGGCTGGCTGGAGCTACCGGGATGCAGAAGAAGGCGTCCTTTAAGTCTAGGCATGTGTACCAGGCGGCGGTTGGCGGGAGTCGGCTCAGTAGGGTGTATGGGTTCGGGACTACCGGGTGCAGTGTGACGACGGCTTAGTTTACCACCCGGAGGTCCTGCACTGGACGGTACCCTGTTCCGTCAGGTTTCTTGATTGGCAGGAGCGGGGTATTCCACGTTGATTGACAGGGGACCAATATACCCTCTTGGAGGTGCTTTCGGATGACCTCCGATATTCCTAGGCGGGCCTCCCTTGAGATAGGGTACTGTCGCTGGCGGCACGGTTTAGCCCCCGGTTTGAGTTCAATTATTACTGGGACCTGGTTTCTGGCTAGTCCAGGGGGATTGTCCTCGGCCCAGACCGTGGGGAATTCCTGCAGCAGGTTGTCTCTAGCCTCAGGTCTGGGGCCATGGTCACCAGATTCCCCAGAATACAACTGGTATTCTTCCTCTCGTGGCAAAATGAGGGCCATGAGCCTAGGGCCGTCCACTTGCAGCGAGGCCTCCCCTGACTGCTGGAAGGTGATTCGAGCTCCCAGCTTTGATAAGAGGTCTCGCCCTAACAGTGGGACAGGGCATTCAGGTAGGTATAAGAACTCATGTCTAATCTGGTGGCCTCCCAGATCAACAATTCGGGCCTGGCAGAAGCGTTTTGGGCTACTTGGCTGACCAGTGGCCCCTACGATGGTGACTTCTCGTCCGGATGGGGGAGCTACAGGGGTGGTGACGACCGAGTGCTCTGCCCCAGTATCTACCAAGAAAGAGAGAGTCTGGCCCCCAGCAATCGCTTCGACCATGGGCTCATGGGGGCCTAGATTCAGGGAGCCCGGTCTTCCTCATTCTGAGTCTAGGCCCGCCAGGCTAAGGATGGTGGGCGCCGGCTCAGAGGGCGCCGGACCAGCCTTCTTTTTCCGGTGCGGGCATTCTCTTTTCCAATGTCCTCTTTCCTTACAATAGGCACATTGGTCTCTCTCTACCTTGGCGTGCCCTTTCTGGTCTTTCGGTCCCCCTTTGCCTTTTGCTGCCGGCTGACTGAGGGCGGCTGCTAGCAGTGCGGCCTTTTTCTCTAATCTTTTCTGGGCTGCCTTCTCAGCGGCCTCCTCCCAGTTATTGTAGACTTTATTTGCTACCTCAACCAGCTGACTGATGTTCATGCCTGCAAAGCCCTCTAGCTTCTGGAGCTTTTTGCGGATGTCAGGGGCCGATTGGGAGACAAAAGCAGTGTTTACCATTAGCCGTGTATCTGGGCTTTCTGGGTTGAAGGGGGTGTATATCCGGTAGGCCTCTAGGAGCCTTTCTAAGAAGTCCCCGGGACATTCATCTGGCCGTTGGACAACACTGGCCACCTTTGACATATTGGTCGGTTTTCTGGCCCCAGCTCTGACCCCCTGGAGGATGGCTTCCCTGTACCGGTCCAGGGCTGCTCTTCCCTGTTCGGTGTTGTGATCCCAGTCGGGTTGGGTCTCTGGGGCTGCCACCCGAGCGTACTGGGCTGGGTCTATTGTGCCCACTGGAGCGTTGGCTTCTAGATATCTCTGGGCCTCCTGGAAGACTCTGCGCCTCTCTTCCGTGTTAAAAAGGGTTAGGAGCAATTGGCGGCAATCGTGCCACGTTGGCCGGTGAGTTTGCATAATGGACTCCATTAGGTCTACGAGTGCCTGGGGCTTCTCCGAATATGAGGGGGTGTGGTGTTTCCAGTTCAAGAGGTCAGTCATGGTAAAGGGCTGATAGTAAAACACGACCGGTCCCGGGTATAAGGTCCCATCAGGCCCCGTTCGTGGCGGGCCCTGGGTCTCCCGCAGTGGCATCTGGAGGAACTGGTGGTGTCTTAAGTGGGAGGCGATAGGAGATTCTGGGGGTGCTGTTGCCTTGGGCTGCGGGGGCGAGACTGAAGGGGGCGGTGTTTCAGGCGCCTCTGCCTGACTTCCCAAGTTCCTAGCTGGGTAAGGGGGAGGCTGCACCGGGGGGTCTTCCGGGCTCCCCTGGCTCGCCCTCCCGTAGCGCCTAGGTGACGCGGTTTGACCCCCTCACCCTTCCGGAGCCAGTCGGGCATCTCTTGCGCTAGCTCCTGCCACTTTTCTATGTAGAGGAATTGGTTTGGGTGTCCTGGACTTCCTGTGACTATGAGATGGACAGCCCTAATTATGTCTAGGTCAAGGGTTCCTTCAGGAGGCCAGCCTACCCCGAACGTGGGCCACTCAGCGGAACAGAAAATTTCTAATTGCCTCGGATCCATATCGGGCTGCTGGCCCCGGAACCGGTCGAAATTCCTTAACATGCAATCTAAGACGGTAGACTGTCTGCCCCCCATGATCCCTCCCGAAACGGCGCAGACAAACGGGGGCAGCAGGGATACTTTCACTTTCGCCCGCCTGGCCTCTCCTCTCGCGAGGGACTTGGGTCTGTCTTAGCTAAGGCTGCCCGAGTAGAGTCCGGGTTAGCTTCCCAGCCGTTATGCCGTATGACAGACCGAGGACCCGCAGGTTAGGGCTCACTCAGACTCCGTAGCCTCGGGGAACACCGCTGGCCTGTGGAGCCACACAGTCAGTCACTCACTCAATCACACAGAGGTTAACACTTTCCCTCCCGACAGGGAAACCGTGCCAGAGGCCAGTCGGCCTGAGAGGTGATCAGCCTCTCCTTCCACCACTTATAGGTGGGTCTGATTCAGGTCTGGTCCCCGGGGCACTTACCAATCTGGCGCCTTCAGGTAGGCTTGGGTCCGCTCCCCGAGTGCCCGGGTTATGGAACGGCCCGAGGTCGGGGCCAAGGGGAGCCCAGCCCCTCGGGACCCGAAATCACCGGGGCACGTGCTTCCCTCTGGAGTCCGGGCTCGCCCGGCCGACCCCAGCCGTCTTCACCGGAGGCAAACGGCCTGCTTGTGTGAGTCGTTTCCCGGTCAGGGAACCAAATGTACGGAAAGCCAGACTCAAGACACGATTCAGGGAACGGAGTAAGCCTTTATTCACACGCGCGGGCTCAGAGGAGGCAGTCTACAAATTCTGAGCCCCGAATCGGGGTTAGATAGGGGTTTATAAGCCCTAGCATTCCGGCGGGAAACGGATGGGCTTCCCAGGTGGGGGAAGGAATTAGCATTCAGGTGGGAGATTGATGTGCTACCCAAGGCGGGGGAAGGGATGTGAAAACGGGCTACAGAAGCAGCTAAGCAATGATTAACAGTTAACCTGGGAGGGGGTCTCTGGCTAGGCTGCTCCTCCCAAC
This sequence comes from Pteronotus mesoamericanus, assembly GCF_021234165.1. Classification (NCBI taxonomy): domain Eukaryota; kingdom Metazoa; phylum Chordata; class Mammalia; order Chiroptera; family Mormoopidae; genus Pteronotus; species Pteronotus mesoamericanus. The sequence continues at coordinate 9,285,519 of NW_026555307.1, forward strand.
TCATCTTGCCCTTATCACAAGAAACTCAAAAACAGGCAGCAGTAAGTTATGGCATAAGGATAAGTCAAGATAAAGTTGCCTTAGGGGAGGAGGGATGGGGCAAAGGCTTCTAGGAGCTGGGAATGTTGTATTTTTTGATCGAGGTGGTGATTACCTAAATGTTCACTCTGTGATAATTCCTTCGGCTCTACTCAAAAGACTAAAAAATTCAGAAGAAAAAAGTCATGAGCTTTGGAGAAGTCAGGCCTGGATTGGAATCCTGGGTCAGCCCCTTAGCTGTGGTAACCTCAGATAAGGCACCTAACTCTTGGAGTTTCCATTTCTCTGTAAAATAGAGATAATAAGATCACTCTTAAACAGACCTATACATTTAACTAGATAACTACTATCATACCTGAAATACAGTAGAATGAAATAAGCCTTTATAAATGTGACTTATTATTAAGTATATCAGTTAGAAATTACTTTGTCTACAAAGTAATGGAAAACCTGACTAGCCATTGCTAAAACAAATAGGTGGTTAATTATCTAACCAGAATTCTGGAGGATATTGGCTGCAGGGATTGACTTTTCTGTGATGTTTTTGTTATTGTCTCTTTCCTGATGATCACAAGATTGCTGCCATAGTTCCAAGCATTTTATCATACCAATGTCCTTAGCAAGAAGAAATAGGCAAATGAAAGGGGCTTGCCTCTTACCAGGGGTAAATTTGCCCTGGGATTCCTCCCCAGACTGAATACCCTTTCACATCTTGTTGCCTGGAACTAGTCTTGTGGCCAGCTATAGAGAAAAATTGGTACGCAAACTCTGGGGAAGTGGAATGAGATGGTCATGACTGGCCTGACTAAAAGTTTTCAACTCTGGCTATATAGCAGAATCACCTGAGTGGTATTAAAAATGTAAATGTGTTTAAGTGTACATATATATAAGTATATGTATGTATATTACATGCATATATATACATGCCTGGGCCCCACCACAGACCAAGTGAATCAGAAACACTGGTCGTGATTTTATCAAGAAATCAGGTTGAAAATGAGTGCAACAGTTCAAGACCCAAGCTAGGACTGACATCTGGGCCAGGCACATGTTTTACATAGGAGCTTATGGTAATAAGTTTACATATAGTATTGTAAAGATGACAACGATAATGTTCTTTTGAATGCCTACCTCATGGAGCCCATTTTATTTATTATACTTCTTCCTCCCTGACATAATCCATCTCTCCACTGGAATGTCAGCTCCATGAGGTGAGAATCTTTGTTTTGTTCACTGTACCTAGAACAGGGCTGGCACTTAGGAGGTGCTTAATCAATATTTGTTAAAACAGATGAAGTTATGTTCCATGCACTGTCTCATTCAGTCCTCCCATCACCCCTTTGGGGTTATGATACTGTCATTGTACCCATTTCACAAAAGAGGACACTTGAGGCTCAGAGATTGGAAGTCCCTTGGTCAAGATTACACAACCAAGACGCAGCAAGTTGATATCCAAGTCCAGGCTCAGGGCTTCCTGGCTCTAGAGCCCAAACTGTTGCCCATCACGCATGTCGCTTTGAGAACAGGACACCCTTACATGTTCTGATCCTTCCCTGGTTCCTGAGAGCCTCCTAATCATCCCTCCTCTCCCTCGAACAGCTCATCACCCTTCGGGGCTCCATCCTGGAGGATGCCACACCCACAGCCACAAAGCATGGGACTGGGCGGGGCCTGCCCCTGAAGGATGCCCTGGAGTATGTCATCCCTGAGCTTAACATCCACTGCCTGCGGCTGGCTCTCAACACTCCCAAGGTGACGGAGCAGCTGCTGAAGCTCGACGAGCAAGGGGTGAGCTGGGGCCAGGACAGGGGTCACTGGGGCACAGCCAGCCACCCCACTCCTGGTACTTCTTTCTGTCTTGGTCACTTTTTTTTTCCCCCAAAAAACCAGAAGCCAACTTAAGCTAATTTCAGTAAAAGGAGCAATCTGTTATCAAATTCTGAGCATGCCAAGAGCTGTAATGTGACTGGGTCTCAATAGTAAAAGGGTCTGGGGATGAGAGGTGTGTGTGTATGCATGTGTGCACACGTGTACGCTTGTATTCCCTTCCTCTACATACTGGCTCCCTCTCCTTCTCTGGTGCTTCCTCAGCTCCCAGAGTTGCTGTTAGAATTATAGCCACTTGCAGAGACCATCTCACTGATTCTCAGCCCAGGAGTATCTCTGCCTGGCCCACACTTAGATCAGGTGCCTGTCCATGGTCCAGTCACCAGTGACCAGGACAATGTGTAGACAGATTAAAAATAGGAGGCATGGACACCTTGTCATGCCTCTCTGGAATAGGAAGGAGGGAGGAGGACAACTGGAACATGTCTCTATGCCTTTTTCCTTCCTCTGGCTGTGGCGTTACATTCCTGTGTGACTTCAGCAGCTTTCTGGGCTCAGTGCCTGAGAAAGCCCCCTTTGTTCTGTTCCCTCTGACATCTCTTTCTGACCTACATCCATAAAACCACTCTCACCTCTACAGCTCTCCCGGAAACACAAAGTGGGCATCCTCTACTGCAGGGCAGGCCAAAGCTCAGAGGAGGAGATGTACAACAATGAGGAGGCTGGCCCCGCCTTCGAGGAGTTTCTCACCCTGCTTGGCGAGAAGGTCTGCCTAAAGGGTTTCACCAAGTACGCTGCCCAGCTGGATGTCAAGAGTAAGTGGCCTGGTGGGGGGGCCAGTTAGATGAGGTGAGCCACCCCTGCACACCTACTCACCCACCTGATGGACAGAAGTCAGAAGGCCTCGTGATGCTCAGATGAGTACACCAAGCAGTGCGAGCTCTGGGTCTCCACTGGTGGGAGTGCAGGTAGCGCAATCACTTTGGAAAACAACACATTATATTCTTGTTAAGTCTGAAAATTCACCAACTCTGTGTCTCAGCAATCACACTGCTAGACATGTTCTCTGAGAACTCAAGCACATGCCTGTTGGGATGTGTCCTGTATACTCATAACTGCAGACCCCGGACAGTGCCCAGTGTACACAGACAAAACTGTGGTATATTCACACAGCAGTGTGCTATGTGGCCATGACAATGACAAACTGGTGCCACAGACATTGGCTTGTTTGAGTGTGGTCAGTAGGTCTCAGAAGAGTGGGTACTGAATGATGCCTTTTGCACAACAATTATTTTTAAAGCACACTCAATATTGAGTATTTGGAGGTATGTTCTTATGTAGTAAAACTCTAAAAAACAAAGCAATTGTAGATACGATGTTCAGGATAGCTGTCACCCCTCTATAGAGAGTGTGTATATAATTGGAAAATGATTAATTAATATTGTTGATGGTCTGTTGCTTAAGGCAGGTGGTAGGGCCAATATATGTTAGAGCATTCTCTGTACATATACATACATAAGTATATTTGTGCACAAAGTATGGGATTGCAGTGATTCATGATAAGCAGTTTGGGGCGGGCCGCAGAGGGTGACATTGTGAGCTGGCATCACGGCTCCTGGGGAGAAGACTACCCATTGACTTTGGGGGTGGGCTGTCATTGAGTTAATTGCTCAGGCTGAGTCAGAAGATCTCAAGATGGGGCCCTGGCTTGCTCACTGACTCTTTTCTTTGCCTTACCAAGCCTCAGTTTCCTCTTCTGGGAAATGGAGGCCGGGATAAAGAGACCAAGCTTAGAGGGATGGCGCATGAGTTCAGTAGGTGCCTGCAGCTATCATTATCATCACCTTCACCTCCTCCATTGAAGGAAGTGGCATGAGGAATAAGCATCTTATTGTGCCAATTGCTGGTTTTGTGGTCTTGGCTTTGCCTCTCTCTGCCTCAGTTTCCTCATCTGTAAAGTGACAGTAATAACTGCATTTACCTCAGAAGCACTGTGTTGAACCTAACATACTGTGCTCTCACTCTGCATCGGGCACTGGACCTATCCAACCTCCCAGAGAGCCCTGAGGGTGGATGTCACCTGTGGTGTGCTAATGGGGCACACGCCTCTCACCACCGCCTGGCACCCAGGAGGCCCACAGCAGTGCGAGCTCTGGGTCTCCACTGGTAGGAGGTAGCACAATCACTTCGGAAAACAACACATTATATTCTTGTTAAGTCTGAAAATTCACCGAGTGTGAGTGTTAGCATTGTGGTTCTGTTGGTGAACCGTTGAGGGGGCAGTACACTCGAAAGAATAGGAGATTCGTTATCCCCCTTCTTAGACAAATGCCTGCTCCCAAATCTCAACTTCCTCTACTAAGTGAGAGCCATAATCTGACCACCCGCCCCCCACGCCTCCACTGGCTTTTTCTGAGGACCAGATGCCCAGCACAGTGCCTTACACATGATTAGTTCTCAAATAAATATCAACTGCCGAGAGTCATTGCAATGTGACTTTGGGCAAGTCACTCCCCCTCTGTGCCCCAGTTTCCCCTTCTGAAACATGGAGCCAGTAATAAATTGTGGTTCTCCGTGGTTATAATCCCTTTCAAATTAGAGGTAACCAATATCCTGACTCCAACAATTATCCTTTTTTTCCCCCATAGTTTTGCTACCTATATGCACACATATTACATAATATGTTTTGCCTGCTTCTGAATGTAATGTGAATAGTCATACAGTTTGTGGTCCTTTGTGCTGGCACCTTTAATTCAGCATTACGTTCTTGGGATTCAACCATGTGGTGTCTATGACTCATTCCTTTTCATGGCTGCGTATTTTTTCACAGTATGAATATGCCAGTTTGTTTATCCATTCTTTTGACTGACATCTGAAGATACTTGCACCTGTATCCCAGGGCACATGTGTATAATCATCTAGACTATGATCGTACGAGAGGAAATACTAGGTTATCCATTAAGCCTACCATCAGGTTCAATAGATATTGCTAAAAAATTTTTCCCAAGTAGTTGTACCAATTTACACACCTAACCAGCCACATAAACGGTTCTAGTTGCTCCACATCCTCACCCACCCTTTTATTGTCAGACTTTTACATTGTTACCAACCTGGTTGGTGTATAATGTAAGGTTTCCTTTTTATCTAAACGTATTTAATTTTAAGGAGTGGAGTTAAGTGAAAACATCAAGTTAAAAACTGGCACAGATGGCATGTGGGAGATGGCAAAAGCCCAGAGATTTTGGAAACATGGTACTAACTGGTGTTTCTGTTTCAGCCGACTCCACAGGAACCCACTCCCTCTACACAACGTACCAGGACTATGAGATCATGTTCCATGTCTCCACCCTGCTCCCTTATACCCCCAACAACAGGCAGCAGGTCAGTAGGGTCCAGGGTGGGGGCCCCACATGATTTCCAGCTGATGCATGGACCCCAAGGCACTCTCTCCCCAGGGCTGTTAGTTGGTATCATCCTGTGCAGCAGTTGGAAGCCTTTGACCCTGGACCCTCTGCACCATCATTACATCACCTGGGTCAGGTGTTGTTTAATATTAGTTTTTTCTTAGCTGTTTCTTTGGCCACCCTGCTGGCCACTAACTACCCCAATTCTTCTCAGTGGTCTCTTGATTCCTCGGGGATCCTATGGGGGAAAGAAAGTGAATCAGTCAACATTATTTCAACTGCAAGTGACAGAAGTGGAAACCAAACTCACATAAGCAAAAACTGGGGTATACTGCATTATATATTTCTCAAGTGCTGGGAAAGTACAAACTTTATGTATGGCTGGATCCAGGCACTTAAACAATGTTAGGAATCCTTTTCATTCTTCACCTCTGCTTTTCTTCATAGTGGCCTTATTTATAGGTCTTCCCAAGTAGTGGCAAATAGAGCTGTGCCTTCCATGTGTCCTAGAAAGATTTCAGAGTGAATCTCATTGGATCATTCACTTGCTGGTCCCTGGACCTAGGGTGGGGATGGACTGGGCTGACTGGCCAAGCCTAAAGCACATGCCCACCCCTAGAGAGAGTGAGTGGGGTCAGGGAGGTGCTTTCCCAAAGTGGATAGCTGTGGCTGCCAGAAGAAGAAAGAGGTGCGGTGCTGGGTGGGCAACAACATCTAACGCCTGCTGCCAGGAGGCTCCTCTCCTACACGTACCATGCAGACTTGGTCCAGGAGCACGTCTCCCTAGTTTCTAATGAACAGAAACCCCACAGACTTTCAATGGTTTGGGAAGGGTTTTTTTTTTCAGTTGGTACAGGTGGCAGTGTAGATGTTACAGGCCAAAAATGGTCACCTCTAAGTGAGTGACTTCATAAGGTTAACCTAATGGCCTGCTACAAGAGCATTGGCCTCAGAGTTAGACCTAAGTTTGAAGTCTTTCTTTGCCCCTCCCTTGCAGTGATCTGACCTCTCTGAGCCTCAGGTTCGTCCTCTGTAAAAATGAATGGAACGATAGCACCCATGTCTCAGGGTCACTGGGAAAGGTCCGTTCTTGCATGAAACCAGAGATGAGGTCAGGCCTGACAAGAGGAGCAGAGGAAGCTAATACCTATTCCTGGATATTTGGGAGGAGTAGTAGGGAAAAGCTTGGGTTTCAGAATCAGGCAGAAGTGGATTTGAATTCTCTGTCTTTCCCTCCATGACTGTGACCCAGGACAAGTCATGGAACCACTTGTAAGCGTAAGTTTTCTCATCAGTAAAAGGGAGAAGGATGAGTTAACGCCATCGAGGATTGCTGAGAAGAATAAATGAGATTGCAACTTTAAGATGTGTGTATAAAATACTAAATGGGTACTTTATCTAGCAGTTTCATTTAATTCAGTTTAAAACACACAGTAAGAACAAATAGTGTAACAAAATAATGTGACTCATGCTGCTAGGTGTGTCTGGATTTCACACAATGGACCACCTCGCATAGAACTAACTATACATGGCTCCAGTCTCTGGATTCCTAACAGTAAGGTGAAGGTTAAACTTGTGTAAATAAGAACAGTGTGATTTCACCAAATAAGTAAAATGCCACAAAAAGATCATCGCCTGCAAAGGTAATAGAGTCTTCCTCGGACTCATAAGTATGGGAGAGAGTACACGCCTCCCATAGGCCAATATGAAGCCTCAGCTGCCCATCTTCTCAACTCGGGAAAGGGGCAATGGCCTTGGATTGGCCCTGCAGGCTGTCTCCAGTCTGCCACAGCCATCACCCATGAGCTTGGCATTGAACAAGTTGAAGGCTGCCAGCCCATGCTGCCCTCCAGTAGATGTTCCTCAATCACCTACTGTGTGCTGGGCACTGAGAATAAAGCAGTGGACAGGAAATGAAACAGACAAAATCCCTGTTCACATGAAGTTGACACATTAGTGGAGAGAGACAGACAAGAAACAAAAGGAAGAGGGAAAAGCTGCTGTTAGCTAAGTGTTGATAAATGTTAAATAACAGGGACAGAAGATCAGAGATGGAGGTGTTGAGGGGATGATATCTTGGTTAATAAAGTTAGCAAATCCTCCTCAGAAGGATGACATTTCAGCCAAGACCTGAAGGAGGGAGGGAGAGAGGCACGTGGGGATCTGCAGGATCTAGGCAGAGGGAATAGCCAGTGCTGAAGCCTTGAAGAACTCTTTCTGGTGTGTTTGAGGAGCAGCAAGAGGCCAGTGTGGCTGGAGCAGAGTGAGCAAGGGGGAATGTAGATACAGATGTCAGTTGATGGAGGCAGATCGCATGGAGCTCCCTGGGCCATGTGGGGACTTTGTTCTTCACCTGAGTAAGAAGGTCTCTGAGCAGGGAGAGATGTGATAGACCCAGGTATCCACAGCTCCCTCAGATTGTGGGATGGGTGGGAACAGGGAGCCAGTGAAGAGTCCTGCTGTGATGGTCCAGGCAGGACCCTTGAGCTAAGCTGACCTATGATGCTTTTCTCTCCCACTGTTTCCCATCTACCAGCTGCTACGGAAGAGGCACATAGGAAATGACATTGTGACGATCATCTTCCAAGAGCCAGGGGCTCTGCCTTTCACCCCCAAGAACATCCGCTCACATTTTCAGCACGTCTTTATCATTGTCCGAGCTCACAACCCCTGCACTGACAATGTCTGCTACAGGTACGCACCTCTATGTGTGTCTCTGGGGAGCCACCCAAGGGATTGCCCCACTCCACCCCCTGCACACACAAAGAATCCAAAAAGCTATTTCCAGCATCCGGGCCGCATGTGGAGAGAGGCAGTGAGCAGACAGCTGGCTCAGGCAGGCCGCCTCCTGTGTTTTTTGTCTGTGCTTCAGTAGGAGAGCTCTGTCCGCACACTCCTACACCTTCTAAGAAAATGATTATCAACCACAAAGGGGCATGGCGCCCCAGGTTTGATAAGGAAGCCATTAGAATTATGTATTTTCCAGAAATCTTTTGCAAGTGACAGAAAACCCGCCTCGACCTGGCTTAAGACAAAAAAGCAGTTGTATATACTGGCTCTCAACAAATGACAGGTTCAGGCCTAGCTAGATCTGCCCCACTTGCCTATATGTTGCTTCATTTGCTGGCAGCTTTGAGCATAACTTCTTCCAGCTGCAAATTCAGCAAAAGAATAGCTTGCCTTTCCCAGGAAAAGAAGCTCTAGAATTGAGGCTTGTTCACCTGGCTGGGGGGTTAGGTGCCCATCCAAGAGTAAAACCACCAGCCACACCTAGGCAGCAGGTGTGTGTACTGAAAGAGGCACAGGAGTAATGTCTCAAGGGAAAATTAGAAGATGGAAGAAGAGAGGCAGGACAGGCAGAGACCCCCCTCAGGAGGTACCGCTTGAGCATTTTAGTTTAAAAATCAACAACTGACACAGGCCTCAAACCCATCCATATCTTCCCCAAGTACACCAGTTGTCACCCCATCCCCAAAGGCCAGATGGAATGCTCTCTGGGTGTGGGGCGAGGATAGAGCTATGGTTCTTGAAAACCAGCCCATCAGTAGGTCAGGCCCCGGCTGAGATCAGCACTTGACCCTGGAGCAATACTGCAGACTCTGGGAAATGGGCCGAGAAGTATTATTATTTTGTCTTTTGAAAACTGGTTGAAATTCAAATGATACAAAATGTAAAATTAAAAAGTAAAGAAAGATCCAAGCCTCCCACCTCTAACCCCAAACAACCCAGTGGCCCTCACAGAGGCAACTCCTGGTACCAGTATATTATGCATTTTGATATTTTGTGCACATACAGGCAAATAGTTACAAGTATTCCTTTTCCGTTTTTTAATACAAATAGTAGCATATCACACACACTGCCCACATCTTATATTTTTCCACTCAGTAGTCCTTGAGATCTTTCCAGACAAGTACACATAGTGCTTTTTTTCCTTACGACTGTACAGTATTCTATCATATGGATGCCTGAGACTTCCAGTATCCCCTGTCAAGGGCCATGTTTCCTGTCACTTGCTATTACAGTCCGTCCTGCAGTGAATAACCTGTTTATACTCTAATTGCCCATGTGTCCAAGTATACAGCTGGGTAAATTCCTAAAATGGAGTGACCAGGTCAAAGGAAACGTGTATGTGCACTGGTAGCCTTGGTGGAATTGCCAGAGTCAACCAGTTTCTTCTCAGCCAGGTCTATGAGAGAAGGAAGGGGGGCACTAGTGTGCAGCACTTGCTGTTAAGGACCACTGTGCTGGTTGAGCCCAGGCCTGAGCCCCTTCCCCACCCCCACCACTCCTCACTCATTTCCCAGGACATTCAGCAGCAGCAGCAGCAAGTGCCTACACCCTGTGGCTTGAGGTCACTCAGGTGATGTCCCATGTTCCTCATCAGCTGAAAGGTAGCTCTGGTGGGGGAAGATGGAGTTGTTCTTGTGCATAGGTGTGTACACACACTAAGAGGAGGAAGCAACCTTCTCATCGCACATCAGAGGTGGAGACTGAGCTATTGGATGGGCCCTTCTCCTTTTCCTCCCTACCCTGAGAGGTACAGAAAATGATGTAACAGATGCTCGTGTGTCTACCACCAGATTTAACAGATGTTAACATTTTGCCATGTTTGCTTCAGCTCTCTTCTCTTTTCTTTATTTTTAAAGAAAGAAAATGTTAGAGATACAACCAAAGCTGCACCCTTCCCCTTCTTTTTACTTCTTTCTCCCATAGGCAGCTCCTTTCTGGACAGACCTTACCCTGTCCCACTGTCTTCCTGAACACATTCTGTCACAGAGCTCATCACACTGTAAAAATGACTTACTGATGTGGCTCTTGACTCCCTTGAAGTCAGCCCCATATTGTACTCACTGTCACATGTTTACAGTGCTTGCCATATAGAGGATCCTAGAGACATTTTTGCTGACTGGACAGATGCCTGGCCCAAATGCTGTGGACATTGAGAAAATAGTTGTTGAATAATCGTGAATACTCTAGAAATACTTAACAAGCTATAGTGAGTAGGTGACCTGGTAGTCACCTGGTTGTACAGCAAGTTGCTATTCTTTCCCATTTCAAGTGTGCTCGCTCTTCATGGCATGCCAGCATCCCTGCAGCCTTTGGACTATGAAAACCCAGTCCCTCCTGCTGGGAAAGTGAGGGTGCAGCTGTTCTGATTGTCCAGAAACCTTCAGCAGCTTAGTTTCATGCTTCTTAAAATCATGAACCAGGACCAAGACCGTGGGAAAAGCCAAAATCTTTCATTATAAGCAGCCAAGTGCTGCTGAATGAAGAAGTTGCAAAGCTGTTCACATCTGTAAAGCACAGTCTAAATGCACCATTAATCAGAGTACCGTTAAACTGGTGACATCATCTCCTCCATCCTTCTGCCTGGGGACAAGGACATGCCCACAAGGTTTCCCACAGAAGAAAACCTGTGCGGCCTCTGAAGAACCTCTCCACTGGGAAATGCCTTTTTCTGTCAAACCTACACACACCATACATTGGTAGAAGTGTTTCTTCTCAGTCTGTCTATTCAAGATTAAATCCGTAATTTAGTTGAAATTTAAATCTTTAAATTACTTAAATCACTATTGAGCACCTGTGCTGGTGCTGAGGAATCAACTAAGCCCAGAGTGGCACCTGCCTATGTGGCCCTCCTGGACGTGGAGCAGGGTCGCTGGACAATGAACAGGGGAGGTGCAGAGCAAGGGGTCTGGCCTGATCGTAGGCATCATGCAGGAGCTCCCTCGACAGTCTGTACATGTTTTGGTCCCTTCCAGTCCTTGCTTCATAGGGCAGCCACAGTGATCCTTGTAGATTTTCAGCCCGGTTGTCACTCGTTGCTAGCACCTGCAGTAGGCACCCAGCAAAAAACATGTCCCCCTCAGGGTTTTAACTGAAGGGATTGATGAACTAATTACTAACAGTGTGGCTTGGTTAAGGGAACATGTACAGGAAAGTGAGGCATCCAGAGGCCAGAAGAATCAGGAAGTCATTACCCCACCTCCTCAGCTTGACCAGGTCTGAGGGAGATGGGAGAAGTTTCTGGAAGCTGGGGAAAGCTGTGGCTCTGGGAGAGGGGCCCCCCAACAGGAGCTATGGCTGTGAGTAAAGGACCAAGGACTACAGCCACTGCTGCTATCCCAGCCCGGTAGGGAGGCAGTGAAAAGAAATAAATACTCTACCCTCTCCTTTCACCTTCCATCACCTGCCTGTGCTTCTGTTGGCTGAACTCAACTGGAAGCCAGAGGGCATGGGAACACAGGTGAAAGTGACAGTCCATAGAAACCCACCTTCCAGGACACGAGCAGAGCAGAGAATGACAGCAACTGCATCAGGGGAATGGTGGCCCAGATGGTTAAGTGGTTGCTTGTTCTCATGACCAGGATGAAAAGTACTAACACACCATCAAGGCCCTGCTTGGCTTGGCCCCTGATGACCTTACCAGCCTCCTGCTCTTTGCTCTCTGGGCTCTGGCTCCCCCTGTACTCTTTCCTGATCGGCCACCTGCTGAACCCACTGCCTGCAGCAACCATCCCTTTTGCTCTTCCTCTGACTCCTACTCAGCATCAGACCCCAGCTTAATTGTCACGTCTTCAGAGAGGCCCTCCCAGATTTTCCATCCAAATCAGGTCCTTCTGTTGTTCTGTCATACCCCATTGTCTTTTTTTTTTTGTCTTTATAAGTTAATTTGTGAGTGTGTTTGTTTAGAATCTCTCTCCTGCCTGCTCAGAAGGGTAGGAATCCCTCTATTTCAGTGCCCAAGGGGGAAGGCATTCCAGGAATGGTTGTCAAATGAATGATGCACTGTTTACCTTGTTGGGTTGGGGAGAGGGGTTGGGAGTCAAAACCTGAACAAGCCTTACCTGGTGTTTGGAGTTCATGGAATATGTTTTAACTAAGAATCTCATTATTTTAAAAGTTATTTTACAGTAGGAAGAGAACAGTAGGAAGTCTTTTCTAACACCGTGCTCTTGAGGTTACTAGAGAGGCTAAATACAATACTCTAAGAAAAACTTAATGAACTTATTGCTCACTCACTTACAGCAACTTGTACCATTTTTTTAATCATCGTTATGTAAACAGCATAACTCATGGTGACTGTAGCCCCTTGAAATGTCTTTCAGCAAGAGCCATATCCCCTAGCCCTGGGTGATCACTCTGGCAGGTGCCATGGCCTATTTGCTTGATGTTAGATATTGCCCTTTAGCCACTGAGTCTCAACTCAATTTGGTCATCCGAATATCCAAAGATAGTCATCAAAATCTCCAAACTTAATAGCAAATCTTTTCCTCCATTGAAACTCAAGGCTGCTTCTGCCTGGAAGCCTTGGTGTTTGGGGAGCCTGCCTACCTCTTCTCTGTTTCTCCACCTTGCACTTCTTCCCCCAGCCCTGCTGTCAGCGTCTCACCTGTCCAGGGATGGAGCACAAGGTGAAAATGGGAGGCAGGAAAGTGTCACTGAAACTGTGATTGCATCTGGCTACATGCTCTCTGGGCTCCTCCCAACTATAAGGGTCACCTAGGAGGCCCCTAACTGGGGGGTATGGCAGGGGTATTGAAGCTCACTGCCCAGCTTTCTCCAAAGATTTTCTCCCGTTAGTATCCTCCATCTCATTATAGTTTGCAAAGTGGGCGAGGAGGTTCAGGAGTTTTAGGGAACCGGTTTTAGATCATTTCCTTTTTACATTCTCATTCAGTTGCTATCTGATTTCTATTATAGTGGCATCTTGGTCAGACCTGAAGTAGGGAGGGTCATTTTCAAAATCATTTGTTGAAATGATTTATATCAGTCAGGTATTCTGACTGATAAGCAATAATGCCGCTTAATAAACCACCCCAAAACTCGGTGACTCACATACATTGAGTTAACATTTCTTTCTGGCTCACATATTTGCAAGTCTGCTGAAGTCTGGTTGACTGTGGCTCCAGGCCATGGACAAGTCGGAAAAGACAAGTCGAGTAAATGTCTGTTGCAGATATCCCTCATCCTTCTGGGACCAGTAGGCCACTTAGGGCATATTCTTCTATGCCCTAAGGGCATATTCTGCTATGGCAGGAGCACAAGAAAGAAGCCCGGCCTCCTATCCCCCTGTTGCATGCCTGTGCTTGACAACCATTGGCCAAATCAAGTCATGTGACCAGGCCCAGGATAGATGAGGTGGGAATGGACCACCCCACAAAGGAGTGAATTTTTGCCAAACTATAATGTACCACACAGTTCATATGTTTGTAAAATGAGAATAATTGAAGTTGAACAATGCAGGAGAATTATTCTTTGAATATCAGTGGATATTCTAACATCCACTGTATAGAAAGTAAAAATGCATGTATGTACCCTAAGACTTTGTAAAATTTCCAGTCTGGTTAGCCAGCAGCTTGCTAATTACAGGTAGACTTCCATTCTTGAAAAGGTGAGTTCTATTTCTGATCACGTATTTTCTTTCTAAATGGAATCTCAAGTGCCTGTTACCATCTAAATGATTTCTCCCTCCTTAGTATGGCTGTGACCCGATCCAAAGACGCTCCTCCTTTTGGCCCCCCCATCCCCAGTGGAACCACATTCCGCAAATCTGATGTCTTCAGAGACTTCTTGCTGGCCAAGGTGATTAATGCAGAGAACGCCGCACACAAGTCCGACAAGTTCCGTACAATGGCCACCAGAACCCGGCAGGAGTACCTCAAGGACCTGGCTGAAAACTGTGTCTCCAACACACCCATTGATTCCACTGGCAAATTCAACCTCATCTCCCTGACCTCCAAGAAGAAGGAGAAGACCAAAGCCCGGGCAGGTGCTGAGCAGCATAGCTTGGGGGCCATTGCGTGGAGGGTGGCAGCTCAGGACTATGGCCAGGGGGTAGAAATTGACTGCATTTTGGGAATTTCCAACGAGTTTGTGGTGCTCCTGGACCTACGCACCAAGGAGGTGGTATTCAACTGCTACTGTGGGGATGTTATTGGCTGGACCCCAGACTCCTCAACACTCAAAATCTTCTATGGGCGTGGGGATCACATCTTCCTCCGGGCCGCTGACGGGTCTGTGGAAGACATCAGAGACATCGTTCAGAGACTGAAGGTAAGGGAAGGAGTTCAGCGAGGGCACAGCAGTCTGTGGTTTGGTAGAGGCGTTAGGAACCACTGAAATGCCTCCCCTAGTTCTGTCAGTTAGGCAAGGACCCTCATTGTCCACAGAGAATCAGAATTATTGCTTACATGCTAGGGATCTAATGGATCCTGTAGCCTAGGTTTTTTATGGGGAAGGTTTGGGCCAGGGATCTGAGCTGACTGGCATTACCTTGAGAGGACCAAGGGTGTAATTTATGCACTCTAGATCTTGATTGACTATATAAGTTTAAGCTTATGTTAAAAATATAAGGGTACTTTGGCTCTGGGCCAGGTAGCTCAGTTGGTTAGAGCATTATCCTGATAAACCAAGGTTGCAGGTTTGATCCCTGATTAGAGCACATACAAGAATCAAGCAATGAATGCACAAATAAGTGACACAACAAATTGATGTTTCTCTCTCTTTCTCTCTCTAAAATCAATAAAGAATAAAAACAATTTAAAAAAATGTAAGGGTACTTTCTAGAAGAATTAAAATAGAGTGAAAAGCTTCCAGGCCATTAAAGGACAGGGCATAAGCAGGGGTGGGAGGAATATAAGAAAGTATGATAAAAGAAACATAAAATTATATGGCAGGAATAATTCCATATCCATAATCACAATAAATGTGAGCAGTTTAACTTCCCCTATTAAGACAAATATTCACAGTCTGGATAGAAATTTTACTCTGAATCGGTGGGCAGCTCAGGCTCAAGACTGTTGGCCAAACCAAGTGTGTCAGATTGGTTTCAAAACAGAAGACAACTAACTTAGTAATGGCTGCTTGAAGCATTGTGCTAAGAAGTACGTAGGCCAATCCTGGCCAGCTGGGTAGCTCAGTTGGTTAGAGAGTCATTCTGATATGCCAAGGTTGCAGGTTTGATTCTCAATCAGGGCATATAATAAGCAGCAGCAATGAAAGCATAAATAAGTGGAACAACAGATCAGTGTTTCTCTCCTCCTCCTGTCTCTCTGAAATCAATAATTTTTTTAAAGTACTCTCTGATTACACTTAGGTTGGATTGGTGCAGCCCTGCTCTCAGCTTCCCTCACTTGCATAGGATTGGCATATTTTAGCTGTTCAGTCAATACTGATTAGTTGGTTAGTTGAATGACTTTATTGAACCCTGCCTCTGTGTTAATCATTTTACATGCATGATTTCACTATTCTCCACCTGCCCCATGGAGTGTAGGTGCTATTCTTTTTTTTTTTTTTTCCTTAAGAGGGGAAGGGAGGGAGAAAGAGAGGGAGAGAAACATCAGTGCATGTTTGTCTCTCATGCGCCCCCCACCGGGGACCTGGTCCGCAACCCAGGCATGTGCCCCAACTGGGAATCAAACAGGTGACCCTTTGGTTTGCTGGCCGGCACTCAATCCACTGAGCCACACCAGCCAGTGCTGTAGGTGCTGTTCTTATACGCACTTGACAGATGAGGAAATTGAGGCTCAGGAAGCTGTAGATACTCACATGAGGTCATGCAACCAGAAGATGGCAAACTAGGATCTGAACCAAGGTTTTTCTGACTCCAAAAACCAATTTTTTGCCTATACTTGAGACTGGTAAGCTATTGCTTACTCAGAATGTCCTATAAGGCCCTGAAACTTACCATGTTGAAGAACAAATTCCTGGTTTTCCTCCCTCTACCTCCCAGAGTTTTCCTGTCTCAGGAAAGGGGAAGTCTGGCACTCCATTTGTTGAGATCAGAAGCCTTGGCGTCAGCCTTGCTCCCCTCTTTCTCTCACACCCACATCCAGTCTACACCCACATCCAGTCTCTCAGCTCCACATCCAGTAGGCAGACTCCAGCTACTTCTCTCCATCCACAGCCTCCACCCTGGCCTCCCCTAGACTGTTGAGTAGCCTCCTCGCTGGCCCCGCTTGCCTTCACCCTTGCTGCCCTATGGTATGTTCTCAGCATGGTAATCAGAGGGATCTGATCATGTCAGTGCTCTGCTCAAAACCCAGGTTACTCTAGGTAAAGACGAGTCCTTACGGTGGCCCATGAGGTCCTGTACAGTAAGGCTCCCTGTCAGTCTCTCTGACCTTGTCTCCCCGTGACTGTCTCTGTTCCAGGCACAAAGATTTTTGATGTTTCCCCAGTGTGTTAGGCAGGCATCCAGCCTCAGGGCCTTTGTACAGCCTATGCCCTCTCACTGGAACACCTTTCCTGATCTGCACATAGCTCATTTCCTATCCTCCTACAGGCTTTTAGTCAAATGTCACCTTGTCAGTGAGGCCTTGTTATCTAAAATTGTAAACCCCATCTACCCACTGTCCGTGTTTTAATTTTCCCCATAACTTACCAAAATCTGAAGTATGTCTATTTATGTATATGTTGTTTACCACTGTGTCCTCAGCCCCTAGGCCAGAATCTGGTATGCAGTAGACAGTGAGCTTGTATTGAATGCATGCATACATGCCACCGTGTAGTAATAGCAAAAGTAGACATTTATGGAGGGCTCACTACATCAGACCCTGCTCAGCGCCTTGCATGACTTTGCATTTCTTTCTCAAAGAAACCCAGCAAAGGAGGGCCCTAGCTGCTGTGGCTCAGTTGGTTGGAGCATCATCCCATAAACTGAAAGGTCACAGGTTTGATTCCCAGTCAGGGCACATATCTAGGTTATAGGTTTGGTCCCCAGTTGGGGCATGTGTGAGAGGCAACCAATCATTGTTTCTCTTTCACATTGATGTTTCTTTCCCTCTCTCCCTCCCTCCCTCCCTTAAGAGGGCTCTCTTAAATCAATAAGCATGTCCTCAGATAAGATTTAAAAAAAAAAAAAAGACCCAGTGAGGGAGATACCATTATTATCCTCACTTCACACATGAGGAAACTGAGGCCTGGAGAGGTGTAGCAACTTGCCCAGGTGCTGAGTGAGTGAAATGCCTGGGTTCTTAAACATAAAGGTGTCCTTCCTCCCAAAATCTCGACAGCAGCTCACCCTTCTTGAGTAGTGACCATGCCAGCACTGCCAGATTACACACTTTACCCACATCCTCTCTGTGCCACTCCATCCTGTGCCCATCCCCGTGCCTGCTGTGGGTGCCATGTTTCTAAAGCACATTTCCACAGCTCCCCTCACCATCTCAATGCCTCAGAGCCCACTGAGGACCCAGGTGGCTAGGAAGTGATGACATAAGTCATCTTCCTTAAAGGGCAGGCCCATCTTAAACCACTCGTGACTGTGAGTCTCTCTTTGTAAAGTCCTTCGGGGTGAGGACTCCATCCCCGTTGGCCGAGGTGGGATTCAAATGTCTTCTTTTTCTTAAGTCAGCAGGTTTTATTATGTTCCTGGCCCTGGGCCAGGGAGTACTGGGACACTGCAGTGACCATGATGGACCCAGGCCAGCCCTCCTGGGGCTCCCATCCTAGGCAGATAGTGAACAGGAATTACAAGTGCCAGGAGGTTAAAAGGGAGAGTGTTAAGGGTGCTAAGGGAACTTGTCTTGGGGGATGGTCTCAAACCTTCAGGATGGATGCAGCCCCCAGGCACATTCAGTTAGGTTAAAGCTTAATTTTCAAGGGATTTCATGAATCTGTATCTGGCTTCTCTCTCCCTCTCTCTCTCTCTCTCTCTCTCTCTCTCTCTCTCTCTCTCATTTTGTTTAAATGGGATTTTTTTTTAATTGTTGTGCAGTTATAGCTATCCCATCTTTTTTCTCCATTGCCCTCCCCTCCTCCGTACCCCCTCCATTCCCATAGTCAATACCCCCACCGATTGTCCGTACCCGTGAGTCCTCTATTCATGTTCCTTGACTTGCCCCTTCCCCTTCTTTCCCCCATTACCCCTTCTTCTCACCTCCCCTCTGGTCACGGTCAGTTTGTTCTTTATTTCCATGTCTCTGGTTCTGTTTTGCTCACTTGTTTGTTTTGTTGATTAGATTCCACTTACAGGTGAGATCATGTGGTATTTGTCTTTCACCACCTGGCTTATTTCACTTAGCATGATACTCTCCAGTTTCACCCATGCTGTTGCAAAAAGTAGGAGTTCCTTCTTTCTTTCTGCTGTGTAGTATTCCATTGTGTAAATGTACCACGGTTTTTTGATCCACTCATTTGCTGGTGTGCACTTAGACTGTTTCCAGCACTTGGCTATTGTAAATTGCACTTCTGTGAACATTGGGGTGCACAGGTTCTTTTGAATTAGTGTTTCAGAATTCTTAGGGTATAATCCCAGCAGTGGGATCACTGGACCAAAAGGCAGTTCCATCTTTAGTGTTTTGAAGAAATCCCATGCTGTTTTCCACAGTGGTTGCACCAGTCTGCATTCCCACCAACAGCATACTAGGGTTCCCTTTTCTCCACATATTCACCAGGACTTGTTGTTTGTTGATTTGTTAATCATGGCCATTCTGACCAGTGTGAAGTGATAATTGTGGTTTTAATTCGCATTTCTCTGATGGCTAGTGATGTTGAACATTTTATCATTATCTCTCCGGCTTCTCTTCAAAAAACTGGGTGTGCATTTGCACAGGGCAGTGGTCAGCTGAAGCAGGTGGTGGGCACCCCCTTTAGATGGTACAGGAACACAGCATTTTGTCATGGTTCTACCTGCCTTCATCTCACATATATTAACCTACCAACCAACCTAGACTGTGAGCCTGATCCCCAGGGATGCAGAGGGGTAGAGCTCCATGAGGAATGGCTTTTATTCTGAGACTAGAGTAGTAAGAATCATACTGGTGAAGAATGAGTGGCAAAGAAACAAAAGAGGAAATTTCAGGGGGAGCAGCAGCGAATATAAAACAGTGGCTGAAAGCCCTGGGGAACTACCATCACCTCAGTTTCTGCACCTGTGAAATAAGCAAGTTATTTGTACCTACCTCATAAGTGATATACTAGTAAAATTGGGCATATAAAGGGCTTACACTGTGCCTGGCACACAAAGCTCAGTCCCCAGGAAAATGAGCTTTAAAAAGGGGGGCCTCAGGCAGTGTGGGCTGCATGACATGGCAGAGGTTTCTTTGAACTGATATGTGTGTTTGGGCTTATATGTTGTTCCCTCTGCCATGGGACCATTCTGGAACCTTGTAAACTTCAGAAATGGATCTCCCCTTTGGATGTTGCTTTCCTTCAATTTTTACAAAAGCAAAGGGGGCAGGCACAGTGGTTTCAGGACACTGAGACAGTTGCCCTACCAGCTCCTATCCAAAATGATCCAAAGCAAATGTGGTGAGTATTTGCAGACTGGGCCACTAGTAGCTAAGATAAGGTGGGAGTTTATTATTCTTATGGTTACCGCTCAGGCTGGTCAAGGCTGACAGGGACAGCGCAGGGACTCAACATCCCTTCCACCTCACAGGACCTCCTTTCCCTTCAGTGGCATACTTTTTCTGCATGATCACAGTAAAGTCACTCAATATCCACATCCCTTTCAGCTGGAAAGGAGATGGTGTGAGCATGGAGGGTAAGCAATTTTATTTTTAAAAACACAAGTACACGTTCCATTACTTTGACTCATATCCTCTTGGCCCAAACCAAGTCACATGTCCACACCCATCTGTGGAGAAAGCTGAGAAATGTGGTCCCTGGCTAAGTGGCGCTGTGCCCGTCAAAACTCTGACTTTGCCAGAGGGGAGGAGGGTGGTCTTATTACTAAAAAGAAGAAGGGAAGAATGGAGTCTGAAGGCAGTTAGCAGCCCTGCTGCAGCAGTGTCCAAGCTGCCCGGGCCTCTGCAGAAGGCTAGGCCTTCCGCAGGACTCCCAGGGCTGGTGTAGCCTAATTAGGCATGGGCACAGACATGGACACACAGACTTGTTTCTGTGACCCACAGCCAAATTGTTTGAACACAATGGTGACTGCTTCAAAGGGAAGAATTCTGGCTCCCAAGGCAGAAATAACAGGCTAGGGTAAATCCAGTCATACTCTCTCTTTTGAGGTACTAAACAGTTTTTTAAAGTTTTTGATTATGGAAAATTTCAAACATCCAAAGAGATAGAGGGGCTTACATAATGGACTCCCAGCCGCATCACCAGCTTCCACAGTCATCAGCCGTGCCAACCTGTGTCTTTGTTCCCTCTCCAATATTCTGTCATTTCATCTGTAAATATTTCAATATTTATTTCTAAAGCATACAGACCTTTAAAGTTTTATCATTCCATATGTAGAAAATTAACAATAATTTCATATTGTTATATAAACAAGTTGGGCTACGAAATCAATTACAGGTTTTCAATCAACAATCTTCAAGGATAGGATACAAAAGAATAGAGAGTATCAGAGTACATCCCAGTAAGTAAGGATATCCACTGTTTTGTAGCATTCCCATCTTAGATGTTCCCCTTGTTCCCAAATCCTCAGTGTCCAAATGAGGAACCAAACAGATGTGGTTACATTTTTAGGTAAGTCTACTCCCATTGAAATTCTCATTTCTTGCTTCCCATGGTCACACATATGATCGATTTGGATTGCAAGGAAGGTTTGTGTGTGTGTGTGTGTGGATGTGTGTGTACAGATGTGAATGCACAGTGTGCCTTGTGACAAAATTCTTTCTCACTGTGAGTGGTGGTCAGAAAAGTATAGAAGCCATCACTCTAATAGGCACATTAAATAGCATAATTGGTAGCCAGGGGTTGACCTCTCACAGGAAATATGAACCATTACACATTCTCTTTCCTAAGGCAATTTAAGAAGAGGGCAGACACATCTTGATGGAACTTGCTTAATAGCCATAGCTTGTTAAGTTCACCTTTTTATCCCAAGAAGAGGATGGAATCCCTGAGGACGTGCTGAAGGAGGAGGGTTTCTGTCCGATGGGTCCTCGCGTCTGTGGTAATACATTATCATAGTGGAAATCTCACACAAGTGAAGGAGAGAGTAAATTGGAGGCAAGGACCTGTGTGGTCTTGTCACCTTCTTGTTGAGGGACAATTGGAGGAGGAGATTGGAAAGGGGTTTGTTCCTCTAAGATTGATGTCATGAAATAAAGAATAGAGCGTGATTCCCATCCACCCCCAACCTAGATAAAATCCCAGGATCTCTGGTTTGTTGCTCCTCTGACTGACTTTTGGTTAGAATCATTTTATGAGCCAGGATTCAATATTCATGGCTTAAAATAACAAAAGTTCATCTCTTGCCCTCTTAGGTTCAGCTGGGATCTCTGCTTCACATTCTTCTAACTCTAGGACCCCAGCTGACCAAACAGGCACTATCTAGAATAATCCTGGTGGCTGTGGCAGAGGGTAAAGACCAATGGAGGGCCTCGCACTGGCAATTAAGTGCCCCAGACTAGATGACATGCTAATTCCATTCGCAGCACATTGGCCAGTAAAGTCCCAGAGCCTGGCTACCACAAGGAGGCCAAGAAGTGCTCTCTTGCCATACTGGGGAAGGAGGGGGGCAGGGGGTTTGAAAAAATGGCTTGGCTGGTGACTGCCACCTCTCTGTGAGATAGTAAGCCACATACTTGCATATCCACATTTCCTCTACAGAAGTCAGGAGCCAGGGCTGGGACTAGGTGGGTGTTTGTGCCCCTGGACCCTGGCATCACCTGGGAGGATAGAAGGTGATCAGCTGGGTCTTGGCCTCAAAGTGAGGAATCTAACCAGCAGTCCAGAAGAGCTAACCCCAAACAGCTTCTCAGGCTACATTCCACCTGTTACCTGCAGGTGATGACCAACGGCTGGGAGACAGTGGACATGACCCTGCGGCGGAATGGGCTCGGGCAGCTGGGCTTCCATGTGAAGTACGACGGGACTGTGGCAGAGGTAGAAGAATATGGGTTTGCCTGGCAGGCCGGCCTCCGGCAAGGCAGCCGCCTGGTAGAGATCTGCAAGGTGGCTGTGGTCACTCTGACCCACGACCAGATGATCGACCTACTGCGCACCTCTGTCACCGTCAAGGTGGTCATCATCCCACCATTCGACGATGGCACACCCCGGAGGTAAGGGCGTTCACTCTGCAAGGCAGGAGGTGGGTGGGGGTTGGCAGCTCCCAGAATGCTGACACAGGGCCTCCCCAGGGCTGTCATCTACGGCCCTTTCTCATCCAGAAGAGTGACAGTGGTGGTGGAATGGGAGTCAGCATCCATCAAACACATACTTTCTGCCAGTTATGGTCTAAGCACCCCATGTGTGTATTATCCCATTTCATCTCCACAACAGGCCCATGAGGTGGACAGCCTCAGCAGTCCCATCTTCTAGATTATGCGTGCTGTGTTAAAAGTAACTTGCCCCAGGGCACATTGCACTTCAGTGATTTGTTCTGCACACATATATTGAGACTCTACTATGTGCAAGCCCCAGGCGAAGTGCTCTGGGTAGAGCAGTGAACAAAATGCAGTGCCTGTTCCCTTGGGGTTTGTGTCCTAGAGGGAAAGGCAGGCAGTAATTAAGTAGGCAGGTAATATAGGATCAGGCAGCGATGAGATCTAAGAATAAAGTGGACTAAATGAAGGGTCTGCAGTGTGGTAGGAGAGCTGCAGACATAGTGGTCAGAGAAGGCTCCTGAGTTGGAGGTGGCCATCTGGTTTTCTGGACCAGCTGGTCCCAGACAGGGACAAAGTGGGAGTGTGCAGGACATGTTCCAGCAGCACAGGGAGGCCAGTGTGGCTGGAGCAGAGCGAGCAGGGGTGGGGAAGGGACAGAGAGGGGACAGGGGGACAAATTGAGGGGGGCTTTTTGGACACGGTGACAAGCTTGGTGTTATTCAGTAGGAAGCCAGGGCAGAGGAGTTTGTTCTTTTCATGCTGTTTCTTTTTTTTTTTTAATGGAATATTTCAAACATATTAAAAGTATACGGAGCCTGCTGTTTCAACATTTATCACCATGTGGCCAGAGTTTTTGTGTGTCTGTTTTGTTTTTTAATCTCCAGCGTCCCAACCTTGGACTATTTGAAGCAATCCCAGTTCTTGGATTGTATCGCTACCTGATCAGGACCTTTGAAAATCACTACTACACTTAAAAATTTTAATAATAAGTCAATATCAATTACACAGTCTGTCTTTAACTTTCTATCATATCAGAGAGATACTTTTAAAACACAGTAGTTTTGTTAATTAGGCTTTTCCTGTTGCATTTGGTTGATGTGTCTCTTCATACTCTTTTAATCTGTCAGTTCTCCTCTCTCTTATTTTTTTCCTTGTAATTTATTTCAGGAAGAAGCCAGGCCACTGTTCCAGGAGTTTCCAACTTGCTAGACTTAGCTGCTTGCACCCCCTGGTGTTCTTTAACCTCTTCTGTAGCACGTGTGTTTCCCATAAACTGGAGTTCAGTATTGACCAGATTCCGATTAAATCTTTTTTTGGTAACAACACTTCCCAGTATGTGTCCATCAGGAAGCCACGTGTGTGTGGCTGTCCCTCTGTGAGTGATACTGAGGGATCCGAGGGTTCAGACAGTGGCAACCTGACCTGTCATCATACACTTCTCCTCAGCTCTCAGCAGCCATCATCATTATTACCTAGATTCATTATTTTATTATAGTGGTGATATGCTCAGTGCTGTTATTTCTTCTTCATTTATTGGCTGTAATTCTTCTAAAAAGAACTCATCTTTAGTACCTATATGGTTTTTCTGAGATATAATTTATTTAAGGAAGGCAGGATAAATTCAATTTTTAGAATAATGAATTGGTACCCTAGTCACCTCCAAAGGTGACCAGAGGCAGAGAGAGAATCACTACATTCCAAGCTCTGGAAATGCCACACAGAGGACAGTCAAGGCCTTGGCCCTCAAGTAGCTAGTGAATAGATCAGGAGACAGACAGTAAACAAGTAAGCAAATAAGACGATTTCATACAGCAGAATGTGGAGCAGCCGAGTAGACTCGGAAGGTGGGCTCTGCAGTGAGATTGCCTAGGTTTGAATCCCAGCTCCTCCCCTTAACTGTAACTCTTGGCAAGTCGCCTCACCCTGCTGTACCTCACTTTCTCCGCTTGTAAAATGAGGATAATAGATCCTTTCCCCAAAGGGTGGTTGCGAGGTTGGAGGAAATAAGACTTGTAAAGCACATGGAACAGTACTTAGCCAGTAGGAGGCCCTCTAGAAACTAGCTGTGAGATACTGAGTGTGAAGAAATAAAGGGCATGACCCGACACTGGACAAGATGGTCAGGAAAGTGAGGAGGAGGTAAAAAAAGGATTGTGCAGGGAGGGAGTAGCCATCACAAAGGTGAGAACAAAGGCCCTCGGCTTGTTGACAAATTAGAAAGAGGGTGGAGTGGCTGGAGGAGAGTAAGCCAAGAGAAGGGCATGAGATGAGGTGACGCAGAATACTTATACACCTGAACTGCCAGGACTGGTGGAATTCCCCACTTTACAGATAAGAAAACTGAGCCCCAGAGTGGACCAGTCACTTGATGCAAACTTGTACAGCAAAACTCAATCCAGATTTACCATCCCCATACATTCTACTGCCTCTAAAAGATGTTGAAAGCTCTTCACATGAAAGTTCTGATTGCTCCATCCCCACCTTCCTGAGTCCTGCTTGCTCTGAACTTGGTGGGGAACAGCTCTGGGCAGGCCTAAACCCTGCCACCAAGGGTTTGGCCACCCACACCCTCCCCCTGGTCCTTTAGCCTGGGAACTCCAGTCAGGTCCCAGGCATCCTCTTCTCCCAACCCTCTTCTGGGGCCTCCTCCACTTCTGCACAGAGCCAAAGCCCAGCCACACCTGCTCCAAGCTCTATAGGGGCAAATCAAGCCGAGGTGACCCCACAGGCAAGCTCCAAAAAGACCCCCTCTTTTCTCTGCACACTTGCTCATCCCCACTTGTGTGCACACAATAAGCCAGCTCACCTGTTGGATGACTCTCCAAAACTCAGAGAGTGCAAGAGGCCATGAAAGCATCCCCCATTTGCAGTGGGGCCCAGCTGAAGTGAAGGTAAAAGTCTGTGGGCTCCCTCCTCTGGCTTTGGGGAGACAGGCCAAGGAGGGTGTGACCAGACAGACAAGTTCTGCACCCTACCCTATTTAGGACAAAACTGTCATCCTGCTCCCTTTACAAGGTGGCTACAAAACAGGATCTCCTGTTCGCAGGGGCGGGTGCGTATTGGGATTTGCGTGGGTTTTGTTGTTCTTAAAATGCAGGGGTATCTGACTGGCCTCATTTGAAGAGCTGATAACCCATCTCTGGGGCCCCTTCAGCCTCGATGCAACCCTCGCCTCTTGGCTCGAATGTCATGATGAGCCCTGAGTGGAGACTCTCAGGAATGGGCAAGGCTCTACAGGGCGTGTGTCCACACGCCATGCTTTTGAGACATTGGTTAGAGGGCAGTAGGTCATCCTTGGACCTCTAGGTCACAAGCTGGTGTTCTTGAGCCCTAT